>NC_048595.1:200261926-200894042 GCF_003668045.3 Cricetulus griseus | reverse complement strand
AAAAAAAAAAAAAAAAAAAAAAAGTCAGATATTTAGACAAGAAAATTATAGGTCCTATTTATTTGTGTTTCCTTCATTTTAAGTTGAGTACTAGGTATAAACTTGGTTTCTCTGTCCATATTTTACTTTACTTTGTAGGTGGTTGATTTGCTGCTGGCCAGAGGAGCCAATAAAGAACATAGAAATGTGTCTGATTATACACCACTGAGTCTGGCTGCATCTGGAGGATATGTGAATATTATTAAGATTTTGCTTAATGCTGGAGCAGAAATTAATTCAAGGTATCACCTGTTCATTCATCTTATCATTCATGATTGCTGAGTTTCTAACCTTAGGGTTAAGCATCTTAAGAAGGAATTGTGTTGGTTTTTGTTTCGTTTTTATTCTTTTCTCCTATATTACATCCCAAACACAGTTTCCTCTAAGAGTTATGTTTTAAATTATGAGATTTTGTGATTCCTGATTTAGACAGATCTATTCATCTATGTAGACATCTGTGTTGACATTTTCATCTGTCATGCTTTTTTTTTTTTTTTAAGTTATTATACTAATTTTCTAAGCACATTTCTTTCTTAGGACTGGGAGTAAACTAGGTATTTCTCCTCTGATGTTGGCTGCAATGAATGGACATGTTCCTGCAGTGAAATTGCTGCTTGATATGGGTTCAGATATTAATGCACAAATAGAGACCAATCGGAACACAGCTCTCACGCTGGCTTGTTTCCAGGGCCGAGCAGAAGTAGTGAGTTTGCTTTTGGACCGTAAAGCCAATGTTGAACATAGGGCAAAGGTAAGAAATTTTATAATTTGTCAATGTTTTGAGTTTCAGTACAGCATTTCACCTCATCCCCAGGTTTAGGAAATTAAATAGTGCCATTGATAAATATTAGGTACTTACATAGCTAGGTGGAAGTTTTTAAATGAGATGACATCTGATATATTGTGTCATTTGAGATTGGAAAATCTGAATGGAAATTTCATCTGTCGCATTTCTAACAGTTAACCTTGTTCCTTTCTTTTTCTTTTCTGAAACAGGATCTCTTTATGTAGCTGTCCTAGAACATGCTCCAGCCTCTGCCTCCTGAGTGCTGGTATTAAAGGCATGTGCCACCACTCCCAGCCTTTTTATTTTTCATTTTTATTTATTTATTTAGGTTTTACCTGGACAAGGTTTCTCTGTGTAGCTCTGGCTGTCCTGGAACTTGCTTTGTAGACCAGGCTGCCTTGAACTCACAGAGATCTGCCTGCCTCTGCCTCCTGAGCACTGGTATTAAAGGCGCACACTACCACACTGGGCTTATTTTTTTAATAATCTATGTGTATGAATGCCTGTCTACATGTGTGTATATGTACCGTGTACATGCCTGGTGATTGCAGGGGTTAGAAGAGCTTGTCAGGTTTCCTGAAACTTTAGTTACAGGTGGTTGTGAGCCATGATGAGGATGCTGGGAAATGAATTCAGATCATTTGCAAGAGGAGCTGGTGCTGCTGAGCTGTGTTTTCAGTCTCTCAGTTAATATTCTTAAAATGTATTGCAATACCATGAAACCCTGTCTAAAGCAAAAAGGTTTTGGGTCTAGAGAGATGGCATAGTGGGTAGGGATAATTACCTATTAGCCTGAGGACCTGTGATCCCTAGAACCCACATAGTGGAAGGAAAGGAGTAAATCCCCGAAAGTTGTCCTCTGACTTCTACAGGTGTGCCATGCCATGAGCATATACAGAATATGCATATACAGAATAATTTAATTAATTAAAATGTTTGTTTAAGAAAATACGAACAACTGGGCAGTGGTGGTGCACACCTTTAGTCCCAGCACTCAGGAGGTTGTAGCAGGTGGATCTCTGAGTTTGAGGCCAGCCTGTTCTACTGAGTGAGTTCCAGGACAGCCTCAAAGCTACAGAGAAACCCAGTCTTGAAAAAAAAACTAAAAAAAAAAAAAGAAAGAAAATACAAACAGACTGATAATTTGTAGGAGATTATATCAGCAGTCAAACATTTTCCCAAAGCCCAGAGCTGATTGTTACACTGGTGGACTCTACAAAGAAATTGAGGGATAACTCTTTCACTCTTTCATGCAATATTTAATTTACCTTGATCATGTTCCTTCTCCTAATTCCGTCTTCTCCCTCCTACTGGACTCCTTTTTCCCAACAAGTCCTTCCATTTTTGTTTTGTTTTTCAAGACAGTTTCTCTGTGTGACCCTGGCTATCCTAGAACTTGTTTTTAGACCAGAATGGCCTGGAACTCTCAGAGATCCACCTGCCTTTGCCTCCCACATGCTGGGATTAAAGGTGTGCACCACCACCACCTGGCTTCTATTTTCTTTTTAAACATTTTGCATTACATTTGTGTTTATTTCTTTGTGTGTATGTTCCTGTGTACACCAGTGCATGCTAGGTCAATATGTGGAAGTCATGGGATAACTTGAGGTAATTGGCTTTCTCCTTCCACCATGTGGATCTTGGAATGAAACTAAGGTAGCCAGGCTTGATATCACATGCCTTTACCCACTAAGCCATCTCACCAGCACGCACGCACACCCCCACCCCCCCACCCCCCCCACACACACAGATGTGGGGGGGGGTGTGCTCCATGAGCAAGGGTAGGGGAGTTTATCTACTTGAGCAAGGACACTACCTACCAGTGGTTACATCACTGAGGAATAGGCGTTCCTCTCTTTCAGAAACCATTAACTCTCAGGGAGGGGTGGAGGTTTATGAGCCCCTCTGCCATCCACGATTTAATATTGATGGTTCAGTCCTGTGTAGATAGCCACAGCTGCTGTGATTTTGTGTGTACAGTGGTCATGTGACAGTCAAAAGATAGCCTTTTCCTTTTTAATTTCAAGTATTATTGTGGTCTAGTCACCTATTAAAAACCTTGCAATGACGCATACTGTTTGGAGACTAGTATTTGTTTTCTTTCATTTTGGTTTGGAGATTTTTTTGAGACAGTAACTCAGGCTTGACTAGAACTCAGCCTCCTATCTCTACCTCCCTAGTGCATGGATTACAGGCACCAGGCCTGGCTTAAAAAGTGTCAGAGGCCAAGGATGGTATCATAGTCTTAAAATTCCAACATTATAGAAGCTAGGGCAAGAAGACTTTGTGTTTGAGGCCAGCCTGGTCAATATACGTAAGACTCTTTCAAAGGGATAGGAATGAGAATGAGCAAACTGACTCTGTAATTCTAGCTCTCGAAAACTCAAATCTTCCTGCCTCAGCATTCTGAGAGCCGAGTTCAAATACCTCTGCACCTGGCTTTGCTTTCCTTCTTGCATAAGATTATAATTGAATGCACTCTGGCATGCCTCATTAATTCTAACAATTCTCACTTGCTATTTAGTAAGATTTATGTTTTCAAGTATTTATTTATTTGGGATGCTGTTGAGACAGGATTTCATGTGGTCTACATGATAGATTACCTTGAGCTCCTGATTCTTCTGATTCCACCTCCAAGAATTAGGATTACATGAGCTGCCACAAAACTAATTTAGTATAATTAAAAACAGAATATTTAGTTCTTTTGTGAGAGAAAATCAGAAATCAAATGTCCTGAAATATGAATTAATTTATCCTTTTAAAGAAATTATGTAATTTCATTGTATTCTTTATTAATTTAAACAGACTGGTCTTACCCCCTTAATGGAAGCAGCTTCTGGGGGCTATGCAGAGGTTGGAAGAGTTCTCCTTGATAAAGGAGCAGATGTCAATGCTCCTCCTGTGCCTTCCTCAAGAGACACTGCTTTGACAATAGCAGCAGACAAAGGCCATTATAAATTCTGTGAGCTCCTGATAAACAGGTGGGTAAATTTCTGTTGATATGTAGAACTCCAATGATCTCTTTTGCTTTCTGTGAATCTTTAAAAGTAACTTTAACAACATTTTAAGAACAAATTGTTGTATGCTTAAAGAAAAACAAAACATAAAATGTCAGCCTCTTATAGTAAACAGACTGTTGATATTTTTTATTTATAGAGGAGCCCATATTGATGTTCGTAACAAGAAGGGAAATACACCACTTTGGCTGGCATCCAATGGTGGTCATTTTGATGTAGTACAATTGCTAGTGCAAGCAGGTGCTGATGTGGATGCAGCAGACAACCGAAAAATCACACCTCTTATGTCAGCATTTCGAAAGGTAATATGACATATAAGGAAAAGATAAAACTTAATACTTTTAAAACAATTATAGGTTGAAATCTTGTGCAAAATATAAACTGATGCTAGGGAATTAAGCATATTTGCATATAAAAGTCACTGCTGACAGACAGTGGTGGCACATGCCTTTAACCCCAGCACTAAGGAAGATCTCTGTGAGTTCAATGCCTAGTCTACAGAGTAAGTCTCAGGACAGTCAGTGCTACAAAGTGAAATTCTGTTTTGAAAATCCCTCCAAAACAAACAAACAAAAAAAGTCACTGCTTATTGCTGGACATGGTGTTTCCTGCCTTAATCCCAGCACTCAGGAAAGCAGAGGCAGGACGATCTCTGAATTCAAGGCCAACCTGGTATACATGAGATCCAGGCCAGCCAGGGAGACAGAGTGATACCCTGTCTTTAAAAACAAAACAAAAATAAGCAAACAGTATTATTGCTAGGTGTGGTGGCACATCCTGTAATCCCAGCACTCGGGAAGTAAACTCTGGAACTTCAGACTTCCAGGCCACCCTTGGCTATAAAAATAAGTTAAAGGCCACCCTGAAATACATGAGTCTCTATCTCAAACAAACAAAAACATTGCTTTCCTTAATTTCATGGTGTGTGTGTGTGTGTGTGTGTGTGTCAGAGCAAGACTCTGGGTGTTTTACTCTATTAGTTTCTGCCTTAGTGCCTTGAGACAGGGTTTTTCACTGAACCAGAAGCTTGCCATTCTGGCTAGGTTGTCCCTGATCCAAACAATAGAGTTCCAGGCAAGAGTAACCATGCCTGGCTTTTAATTTGGGTGCAAGGCATTCCAACTCAGGTCCTCTTACATGCAAATATTTTTATCATTTTCAACCCCATGAGAGCTAAGAAATATTGCTATCATTTTCCTGCTGTTTATTCACAGTTTAAGGTTTTATTTTGCTTATTTATTTTAGTTTTATGTATTTTTGAAAACAAGTCTTAACTGTATAACCCTGGCTGGCCTGGAACCCAAAATGTAGATAAGGGTGTCCTTGAACTGACAGAGCCTCTGCCTCTTAAGGGCTGAATTTAGAGGCACGTTCCACCATGCCCAGTGTAAGACTTTTTTTTTTTTTTTGGTTTTTGGTTTTTCAAGACAGAGTTTCTCTGTATTGCTTTGGAGGTTGTTCTGGAACTCGTTCTGTAGACCAGGCTGGCCTCGAACTCACAGAGATCTGCCTGCCTCTGCCTCCCAAGTGCTGGGATTAAAGGCGTGCACCACCAACGCCCAGCTAAGACTTTTTTAAACAAAAGTTTATTTTATATGTATAATGCATATATGTGCACTGTATGCATGCTTGGTATGCAGGGAGAATTAAAGAGAACATTGGATCCCATGAAACTAAAGTAACAGATGTTTTATTTTAAATTGTGTATATATATGTGTTGTGCATATCTGTGTGTGGGTATGTGCATGGGCATGCAAGTGGAAGCCAGAGGCTTTAGATCCTAGATCCTAGGAACAACACTTGGGTCCCCTGAAGAACTGTATACAATCTTTCTTAAACACTAAGCCATCTCTCCACCCTTAATATTTTAGGACATAAAAGTCTTTTGCTAGGAGGTGGTAGACCATGAGTTTAATCCCAGCACTAAGGGGGCACAGGCAAGCAGATCTCTTAAGAGTTAGAGGCCAGCCTGGTCTATAGAAAGAGTTACAGGACAGCCAAGGCTCATACAGAGAAATCCTGCCTCAAAACAACCCCCCCCAAAAAAAAACCACTAAATTTTTAATTAAAATCTAATTTAGAGCAAGAAACATAAATCTTATATAGTTTAATGACTGTTTCAATGCATATACCATGTGCTTCATACCCTATAAAGGTAAAAGGTACTTTCCTAACCCTAGATGCTCTAGTATCTGTTTTCAATTAATTTCTTATCCCAGAGGCAACTACTTTCAATTTTCTTGTCTCCCCTAGAAACAGACTAATGTCTTTTTTGTTGCTGTTATAGTTAAGAAGCCTGTTTGTTGGGGGCTAGAGAGATGGAAAGGGTCCTGAGTTCAATTCCCAGCAAACACATGTAATGAGATCTGGTGCCCTCTTCTGGCCTGCAGGTATACAGACAGACAGAACACTATATACATAATAAGTAAATAAATCTTTTAAAAAATTTTGAAGAAAACAAAAAAAGCCTGTTTGTGTGGGGATTACTTTTGCTGTTCTTTTGGTGTGTGTGTGTGTGTGTGTGTGTGTGTGTGTGTGTTGGTGTGTGTGTGTGTGTGTGTGTGTGTGTCTGTCTGTCTGTCTGTCTGTCTGTCTGTCTGTCTGTCTGTCTGTCTGTGGGTCTGATAGTATGTGAATGGAAGTCAGAATCAATCTGCAGAATTCCATTCTCTCCTTCTATGTGGATCCTGGGGAGTTATATTCTGATTGTCAGGCTCTGTGGCTAGTGCCTTCACCAGCTGAGTCATCACACCAACCTGAGATATTCTTGAGGATATTTTAGGACCCTAATAGGAAGGGAAACTTTGCAAGCTTTGTTGTATAAAGTAGATGTACTTAGTCTTTATTACCTGTCATTCATTCCCCAGTAAGGGCATTTTTTAGAAAGTGTTTTATTAGTCAGGGGGCGCACACCTTTAATCCCAGCACTTAGGAGGAGGCAGAGTCAGGTGCATCTCTGAGTTTGAGACCAGCCAGGTCTACAGAGTGAGTTCCAAAATAGCCAGGGATACACAGAAAAACCCTGTCTTGGGGAAAAAGAATTTTATCTATATGCAAGTCATGAAGTTCAAAAAAATGTCATAGACTACCTTGTTTATTAGTAAGGGGAAACCCAAGTAATGCTTTAAACCTAGAAGATTGGTGTTTTCAGACTTAGTGCCCTTTATACTTAGATTCATTTCACATTGCCCATTTTTACCTCATTAGTAGATTTATTATATAAAATACTATTTTCAATAACTTTCCTGCTTTCTGTGGGAAATGGGATAATTAATGTCTTGTCTACCTTATACTCTTTGCTTGCTTGCTTTTGTTTTTTTGAGATAGGGTATCTTTTATGTAGCCCTGACTGTCCTAAAATTTACTATGTAAACCAGGCTGGCTTTGAAGTCACAGAGATCCATTCATCTATCTTGAGTGTTGGAATTAAAGGCATATACTACCATGACCAGCCTACCACCATATATCCTTGAGCATGTTATACTTACCTTTTTCTGTTTATAAACTGAACAGTGTCCATATTTTTATAATTTTAAGTATGAATTTAGTAGACTATTTTAAAGTGTTAACTTTCACATTAAGTTGTTAAAGATGGATAAAATTTCAAAGGATCCTTTCGTGGTTTTTATTGTTTTTTATAGGGTCATGTAAAAGTTGTTCAGTATTTGGTGAAGGAAGTCAATCAGTTTCCATCTGATATAGAATGCATGAGATACATAGCAACGATTACAGATAAGGTAAGTTTACTATGTTATTGAAGTACATTTTCATTCTTTGGTATT
The DNA here is from genome assembly GCF_003668045.3 of Cricetulus griseus. Classification (NCBI taxonomy): domain Eukaryota; kingdom Metazoa; phylum Chordata; class Mammalia; order Rodentia; family Cricetidae; genus Cricetulus; species Cricetulus griseus. Next base: position 200,886,417 of record NC_048595.1, on the reverse strand, counting down.
ACATGGCAAGAAGTATAATTAAGAAGTTGTTTCCAGACTTTGGGAGCCCATCCCACATGGAGGGATGCTCTCTCAGCCTGGACACATGGGGGAGGGCTTAGGCCCTGCCCAGGATGATGTGACTGACTTTGGGGAACCCCATGGAGGGCCTTACCCTCCCTGGGGAGCAGAGGGGGGAATGAGGTGGGGGGCTAGTGGGGACTTAGGGAGAGGGAGAAGGGATTCCCATGTGAAGCAGCCTTGTTTCTAATTTGAACTAATAAAAAATAATCTCTTGGGGAAAAAAAAAAGAACTTGTTTCCACTGGGCATGTACTCAGTGATAAGAGTATATGCTTAGCTGGCAGAAGGCCATGAGTTAGAACATGGGTCTTGCTAGGTGTTGATGGCACATGCCTGCAATCCCATCACTGAGGAGGCAGAAGCATGAGGATCTCTGTGAGTTCCAGGCCAGCCTGGTCTAGCCTGGTCTACAGAGTGTGTTCTAGAACAGCCAGGGCTGTTACACAGAGTACCTCTGTCTCAAAAAGCCCCGCCCCCACCCCCACCCCACCCCCAGAAAAAAGAGGAAAAAAAATGAAAGAAAGATGCCTTCATTCATTACATGGTGATGAACACTTATAACCCCAGGACTTAAGAGAAAAAGACAGGAGGATTTCTAGAAGTTTGAGGGCAAACAGAGCTACATAAGGAGATATTGTCTCAAAAAAAAAAAAAAAAAAGAGAAGGAAAAAAAGCCTTATTTTTTGCCAAATGTGGTAGTTGCATACCAGTAGTTCTAGCACTTGGTTCAGAGGAAGAAGGTTCAGCAACTCAAGGTCAAAACCAGCCTTAACAGTTTAGTGAGTTGAAAGCGTGTTTGGGCTGAGATGCTGTCTCAAGAAGAAAAAAAGTTAAAAGTATTTCATTCTTATAAAAGATTGATGCAGGACTGAACTCAAAGTTTAATTCGATTTAGCTAATTTTCAGTTGTTTAAGGTTTAACTTATGAACCTTTCTATTCAGCTCCACTTATATTGGACCCTTTATTTTAAATATTTTTGTACTTATATAACTGTATTTTGGCCTACAGGAACTACTGAAAAAGTGTCACCAATGTGTTGAGACAATTGTGAAGGCTAAAGACCAGCAGGCTGCAGAAGCAAATAAAAATGCAAGCATTCTCCTAAAAGAGCTTGATCTGGAAAAGGTGAGAAGTGGGATGAGCACCCTGTTAGAAATCAAAGTTGGAATAATTTGTTGTCTGTATGAATAGTAGTGTTTAGCAAAATATGATTAAAAGGAATTATTAGTAGACTTTCTTTGTAAAGTTTTTATATTCTGAACTACCAAAATAAATATTGTCACATGACATCACTGTCTTAAGTGGGTTTCTGTTTGTTTGTTTTGGGGTTTTTTTTGTTGTTGTTGTTGTTGTTTTTTTCCTCTTCTCAAGATAGGGTTTTTCTATGGCTTTGCAGGCTGTCCTGGAACTAAATCTTGTAGACCAGGCTGGTCTCAAACTCACAGAGATCCACCTGCCTCTGCCTCCCGAGTGCTGGAATTAAAGTCTGTACCAACAACACCCGGCTAAATTAAGTGGTTTTAACATTAGTCTGAGAAGTATAATAAATCCTTTGTTTATTATAAGATTTGGACTAAAGTGGCTTATTATACTCCCTACTAACGAGTGTTTAAGGGTTAAGAGGTGGAACTTAGTGATAGAGTGCTTATCTAGGCAATGAGGGAAATCCTAGGTTTGTTCCCCAGCACTGTCAGGATGTGTGAAACAATGAAAAAAGGTTTTAAGAATTAAAAGCCGAGTTTGCCTTTCTGAAACTCTTACACAGAAAGAACTGGGTACAGTGGCACATATATACCTGTAGTCCCAGCACTCAGGGGATGAAGTAGGATGAATAGTTTAAGGTCAGCCTGGGTACTACAAAATACCCTGTCTATAAATATCAGTCCACTCAGGGCCAGGTCTGGTAGCACACACCTTTAATCCCAGTACTCAGGAAGCAGAGACAGGTAGATCTCTGAGAGTTTGAGATCAACTTCATCTACATAGTGAGTTCTGGGCCAGCCAGGGCAACATAGTTAGACTATTTCTCAGAAATAAATAAATAAATGAAATAGGAAGATGAGGGAGGCTAAAGTATTTGAGCAGAGGGGGCTGGAGAGATGGCTCAAAAGTTAAGAGCATTGACTGCTCTTGCAGAGGTCCTGATTTCAATTCCCAGCAACCACATGGTGGCTCACAACCATCTATAGTGCAATCTGATGCTTTTCTGGTGAGCAGGCATGCATGTGAACAGAACACTGTACATAATAAATTTTTAAAACATTTTTACAAAGTATTTGAGCAGATTCTCAAAGAAAAATTACCCCTCTTGTATAATTTCCACAAATGAATAAAAAGGATATATATTCTTAACTGTCCATTTTTAGAAATCCAACAAAAGGCAAATACTCAAGGTGATGTAAGTATGGATAGATACCAAGATGGCTCAATATGTAAAAGCTCTTGTTGCAAAGCTGACAACCAGATTTCAATCCCCAGCACCGAAATAAAGGTGAAAGGACAACTCCAAAACATTGTCCCCTGTGTATACTGTAAACACACACTTATGATAATACTTTTAATCATAGTAGTAATAATAATAAATTTAAGATAAAAAGGTATAAGTGTGAAGGGACAACCATTGTTGTATTATAATGGGCAAAAGGAAAAACCTTAAAAATCTTGTTATCAGGAAATTAATTTTAATATTTTCACATACTTGACTATAGAAACCAGACTGGGAAAGAAGTTACATACATTTTTGTTTTATTTTTTATTTTGATTTTTATTCATATTCTGAGACAGGACCAATGCTGGCCTAGAACTCACTTTGCCTTGGCTGGAATTGAATTCATAGCAACATGTTTACCTTGGCTTCTCAAGTGCTGGGATTTCAAGAGCTTATTTTGTCTTGTTTTTTTGTTGTTGTTTCCATTTTAATTTAGTTGTTTGTGTGTGGTGCTAGGGACTAAACCTGGAGCCTTGCTCATGCTAGGTAAGTATTCTACCCTTAGTCATAGTAGGCAAGCACTCTACCCCTGAGTTATATCCCCAGCCTTTGTGCTTTTATTTCAAGGCAGGATCAGGCCAGGTGGTGGTGCATGCCTTTAATCCCAGCATTTGGGAGGCAGAGACAGGTGGATCTCTCTGAGTTCAAGGTCAGTATAGTCTAGAGAATTATTTCCAGGACAGCCAGGATGGGTTACACAGAGAAACACTATCTCAGAAGAAAAAAAAAAAAATCAAGACAACATCTTACCAAGTTTCCTGGAGTAGTCGCATACTTACTTTATGCTTAAGAAGACCTTGAATTTGGAATCCTTTAGACTCATCCACGAAAGCAGCTGGAGTTATAAGCCTGTATTACCTGGCCTAGCTGAAAATTTGTTTTTCTTTTGATGAGCCTTTTTAAAATAATTTCCTAGAAATATAAGCAACATGTTTTCTCTTATTCCAGACTTACTACAATGCTAAGCATCTGTTACTATTGGCTGTTTTCTGAAGGTTATTTTCTTCATAACCAAGGTGTTAGCAAAACCAAATGCAATGATGAGTTCAAAATGGAGCTTTAAATTTTTCATAAAGTAGTGAGAATTCAGGCTGGAGAGATGGCTCAGCCATTAAAGGCTAGGCTCACAACCAAAAAAAATTAGGGAAAACTCATTTCCATGTTAGTCTCTTCTCAACTTTTTTTTTTTTTTTTGATTTTTTTGACACAGGGTTTCTCTGTGTAGCCTTGGCTGTCTTGGAAGGAACTCACAGAGATCCACCTGCCTGTGCCTCCCAAGTGCTAGAAAAAAAAAAAAAAAAAAAAAAGGCATGTACCACCACCACCTTCTCAAGATTTTTTTTTTTTATGGCTTTTTTTTTTGTTTGTTTGTTTTTTTTTTTTTTTTTTTTTTTTTTTTTTTTGGTTTTTTGAGACAAGGTTTCTCTGTGGCTTTGGAGGCTGTCCTGGAGCTAGCTCTTTTAGACCAGGCCCACCTGTCTCTGCCTCCTGAGTGCTGGGATTAAAGGCGTGCACCACCACCACTGGAAAGATGGCTCGGATGTTAAGAGCACTTGTGTTGTTGCATTCACAGAGAACCTGAGGTTCAATTGCCTGCACCTCCATTGGTGGCTTACAACCATCCATAATTCCAGTTCTAGAGGATCCCATGACTGCTTTTTTTTTTTTTTTATGGACATTGGTGTGAGGGTTTCAGATCCCCTGGTACTTGAGTTATAGACAATTGTTAGCTGCTGTGTAAGTGCTGGGAGTTGAACCCTGGTCCTTTGGAAGAGCAGCCAGTGCTTTTAACTGCTGAGCGATCTCTCAAGCCCCCATGCCTGCTTTTGACCTCCTCAGGAACCAGGCATGCCAAGTGAGGAAAAGAGCACCTATACACAAAATAAATCTAAAAAAAGTTTTTACATTATTAAATTTAATTATACACTTTATTTGCAGTCAAGAGAAGAGAGCAGAAAGCAAGCTCTTGCAGCTAAAAGAGAGAAGAGAAAAGAAAAGAGAAAAAAGAAAAAAGAGGAACAGAAGAGGAAACAAGAAGATGAGGAGAACAAACCTAAAGAGAATTCAGAACAACCAGAGGGTGAAGATGAAGAAGAGAATGATGAAGATGGTAAAAAACAACTCATCAGAATTAAATATAAAATTATCCTTTGTTAGTTAGCATAGTAGATTAAACCTGTAATCCTACCACATAGGATGCTGAGACAGGAGAATTCAAGGTCAGACTAGGTTACATAAAAAGACCCTGTTTCTAAATACACAAATAAATAATAAATAAAACTTAAATTAACCTTTGGGAGGCACTCTTGTTAAGGGTTTCATTACTTTATCTGAAATTGATAGTTGGTTTTTATAGTAAATAATACTAAATGCTTTACAGTATAAATTAGTAAAGAAAACAGAAGATGAAAGCAAGCATGACTTAAAGAGGTGGGGTATAATTTAAGTTTGCCTGTAAAACACCTAGTAAATATTAAAGGGTACAGTAAAAGGTTTGCCAGTTTTCCTTCAGATTTTTCTCTACCTCTAACTTCCCTGATTAGAATAATTCCTTAGTAAATGCTTAGCTAAGGTTAAGGCTTAAAACCATGGAGGTTAGCTTTGACGGTTGGGGTGTTTAATTGTGTTTTACTTGAATTCTGGTTCCTCAGTACTATTCCAGATTTTTCCTAAATTCAAAGTATATTGTGGTTTTTGAATAGTTCATAGGACTTATATTATCAGTCTTAAAAATACTAATGGTAGGGCTGGAGAGATGGCTCAGTGGTTAAGAGTACTGGCTGTTCTCCCAGAGGACCCAAGTTCAATCCCCAACATGCACATGGCAGCTCACAACTGTCTGTAACTCCAGTTCCAGGGAATCTAACACCCTCACACGAACAGACAGACATACATGCAGACAAAACATCAAGGCACATTAAATAAATAAATCATTTAAAGAAAAAAAAGAATATTAATGCTCTATATATTCTATACCAACTTATACATCAGAATACTCTAACAACAATAAAGATTTCTTTCTTAGTGAAAAGGAAAATATAACCTAAAAGATTGATTTACTATGAATTATTGCATGTATTCTGTAACGATTTGTTTTGGGATCTTTGACTCTCATTGTGTTTTTTTTTTTTTTAATAATTTCAGTGGAACAAGAAATTCCCATAGAGCCTCCAAGTGCAACCACCACCACCACCATTGGAATCTCTGCTACATCTGCTACATTCACAAATGTGTTTGGGAAAAAAAGAGCCAATGTAGTGACAACCCCCAGTACCAACCGGAAACATAAGAAGAATAAGACAAAAGAATCTCCTCCCACTGCACATTTAATCTTACCTGAATCTCATATATCTTTAGCACAACAAAAAGCAGATAAAAATAAAATAAATGGAGAATCTAGAGGTGGTGGTACAGGTGGGAATAGTGATTCGGATAACTTAGATAGCACAGACTGCAACAGCGAGAGTAGTAGTGGTGGTAAAAGTCAAGAGTTAAATTTCACTGTGGATATGAATTCTACCAACGACAGAAGGGGCCCCTCAGTTCTCAGCTCTCAAGAAGAAAAGACAATTACTGCCACTTCCAAGAGTCAGACACGGTAACTTTTTCTATTTTGTTAACTCTATATTCACTGCTCTTATTTTATTCCTGGCATAAAATTTCACAGTATGTTATCTAAGTACAAGTTGTATTAAGAGTCTACAATTGGGGGCTGGAGAGAGGGCTCAGAGGTTAAGAGCACTGACTGCTCTTCCAGAGGTCCTGAATTCAATTCCCAGCAACCACATGGTGGTTCACAACCATCCGTTATGAGATCTGGTGCCCTCTTCTGGTGTGCAGATATACATGGGGGGAGAAGGTTGTATACATAATAAATAAATAAAATCTTAAAAAAAAAAAAAGAGTCTACAATATTATCTTGTCTCTAATATGCAGAACTAAAATTCATCTCTGTCCTCTTAATCATGCTCATTGTAAGATTCTTAGTCTGAAGTTTAAAAATATTACCATGCTTTGATTTAGTTAACTATGTTAATTTTATTGAATAGCCCATTTTGATACTAAAATAGATGATGGACTCTTATTTTGTTTTCTGTCTTGATTATTGGATGTACCATTTTTTAAGATTTATTTATTATGTATACAGTCTTGTGCCCTGCATGCCAGCAGAGGACACCAGATCTCATTCAAGGTGGTTGTGAGCCACCATGTGGTTGCTGGGAATTGAACTCAGGACCTCTGGAAGAACAGTCAGTGCTCTTAACCACTGAGACATCTCTCCAGCCCCCAAGTGTACCAAATTTAAGAGTGTTTCATTATAATTTTGTCTATGTAGTCTCTTGAATTTCTATCTTAAACTTTTGTTGAACTCTGTAATTTCCTTTTCTCAGCCTTGAAGGTGAAGCAAATTCTAATTCCTTATCAGCAAGCTACAAGTCATTGCCATTGAGCTCTCCAACCATGAAAATGAATCTCACTAGTCCTAAAAGGGGTCAAAAAAGAGAAGAAGGATGGAAAGAAGTTGTTAGAAGGTAAGCAGAATTAATCCCATCTGTTAGTTTGTTTGCTTCCTTGTTGGGGGTTCTACACCCCACACCCCACACCCCACACCCCACACCCCACACCCCACACCTAGACAGGGTCTCCTTAGGCAGCCCTGGCCTGCCTAGAACTCAGTCAGTAAACCAAGATGACCTTAAGTGTGTAGCATTCCTTGTTCTACTGCCTCCTAAGTGCTGGTATTATAGAAGTATGCCACTACAGTGACTTTTATTTTAACTTTGTTTTGATTTGTTTTTTATGAGTCTGATACAACCTAAGCCGACCTTAAATTTGATATACAGCCAGGGCTAACCTTAAATACTTAAACTACCTGCCTCTACTGCCCAAGTGCTAGGATTACAGGTGTATACCAACAAACACACCTGGCTTAAAATTCTCCATCTTTTATGATATGGTTACCTATTTAATAATTTGAATATAACCTTTATTACAAACTATAAAACCATTCTAAATCCAGAATATGCTTAAAAAAAAAAAAAAAGCAACAGGGGACTGGAGAGATATCCCAGAGGATCTGAGTTCAATTCCCAGCAACCACCTGGTGGCTCACAACCATCTATAATGAGATCTAATGCCCTCTTCTGGCCTGCAGTGCAGACATACATGTAGGCAGAAAACTGTACATAATAAATAAATAAATCTTTAAAAAAAAATAGAAGATACATGTGTGTGTATATATTTCATATGACATGATGAAGTAATGAATTGCATTTTATGTAGGCTAAATTTGAGACTTTTTAAAAATTGCTAAATATGAGCTGTTTATTGTTTGAAATTATAAACCATCATATATTACTCGGGATAGATTTTGTTTTGTTTTTGAGACAAGGTTTTACTATGTAGCTCTGGCTGGCCTGGACTAGCTTTGTAGACATGATTGGCCTTGCATCCACCTGCCTCTGCCTCCTAAGTGCTGAGATTACAGGTGTGTGTCACCACCACCACTCCTAGCCCAATATTGTATGCTTTTCATTTTTAATTTAGAAAGAAAAATTGTGTTAGTTGACTTGTAATGTTTTGAGCAGACTTGAATGCTTTTTTTTGTTTTCATTTATTTTTTGTTTGTTTGTTTGTTTGTTTGTTTGTTTATTGAGACAGAATCTCACTAAGTAGCCCTGGCTGTCCCAGAATTCACAATGTAGACCAAACTGGCCTTACACTCAAAAAGATCCCCCTGCCTCTGCTTCCTGGGTACTGGGGTTAAAGGCATGCACCACCATGCCCCATTTAGGATTTTTGTTTTAAATGGCAACCTAACTTTTAATCTAATTTTCCTCAACTAAATTCAATATAATAGTTTCTAAAATAATTAAGAACCAGTTGGTGGTGGTGTACACCTTTAATCCCAGCTCGGGAGGCAGACGCAGGTGGATCTCTATGAGTTCCAGGACAGCCAGGGCTGTTACACAGAGAAACCCTGTCTTGAAACTCCCCCCCAAAATTTAATTAAGGTTCTATAAAATGGAATTCTATAAAATTCCATCAGCATACTTAGACAACCCAACTTTTTATCCCAATATTTATTATTTATTTAGAGAAATTTGATTTGGGGGCTGAGAGATGGCCCAACAGTTAAGAGCACTGGCTACTCTTCCAGAAGATCCTGGTTCAATTTCGCAGCACGCACATGACAGGTCACAACTGTCTGTAACTCTAGTTCCCCGGGGTCTGACACCTTCACACTAATGTGCATAAAATAAAGTTAAAATAAAGAACAAGAAAGTTAGGATGGGGCTCCCTAGGTGAGGGAGACTGTCTTTGTTTAAAAAGGAAGGAAGGAAGGAAGGAAGGAAGGAAGGAAGGAAGGAAGGAAGGAAGGAAGGAAGGAAGGAAGGAAGGAAGGAAGGAAATTTGATTTCAAAAGTGTTAGTATTCAGGCATCTGTACTGACCTGTTGTTGGGGTTCTGACGATATGCCCTCAGCTGCAGCCACTAAAAAAACACCATCTGCACATTTACTATATTCCCCTTTAATTGGGCCCTGCCCACATCCTCCTCTCTCTCTTTCTCTCCCTCTCTCTGTCTGTGTCTTTCTGTCTCTGACCTCTCTCCCACTGTCCTTGTCCCCTGAGGCCACCCTCCCTTTCCCTTTTTATAATTCTTTTCCCTTAATAAAAACTCCGTCCCATGGTGTCTTTCTCTCTCAAGCTGCTTTTTAAAAATTACAACAATAAGCTCATGGGCAGCCTTCATTTTATAGGTCAAAGAAATTATCTGTTCCAGCCTCAGTGGTGTCCAGAATAATGGGAAGAGGAGGATGCAACATTACAGCAATTCAAGATGTTACTGGTGCCCATATTGATGTGGATAAACAAAAAGATAAGAATGGAGAGAGAATGATTACAATAAGGTATCTGTAAAAAAATAAAAAACATATATATTGCTAGTTCTGAGTCAAAATTTTATAAGAAGCATACTTTTATTAGATAGGAATTTTATTTGAGAGTTGGGATATAGTTCACTGGTAAATTGCTTGCCTAGCATATTAAGCCCTGGGGTCAACAACAGGAGAAAAATTGATTCATAAGATTGTCTAGGGGAGAAAACAAGATCAAAATGTATTGTGTGAAAAACATTTTTCTACTATAAAAAAAGATTACTTAAGGTGTGTTGTTGTTGTTTATATTGTTGGCCTTATTTCATTTGTTCTCCAGGGGTGGTACAGAATCAACAAGATATGCAGTTCAGCTTATCAATGCACTTATTCAAGATCCTGCAAAGGAACTAGAAGACTTGATTCCTAAAAACCATATCAGGACACCTGCAAGTACCAAGACCATTCATACAAACTTCTCATCTGGAGTAGGCACCGCAGCAACTTCCAGCAAGAATGCATTTCCCTTAGGTGCTCCAGCTCTTGTAACATCACAGGCAACAACATTATCTACCTTCCAGCCCACTAATAAACTTAGTAAGAATGTGCCAACAAATGTACGATCTCCTTTCCCAGTTTCTCTTCCCTTAGCTTATCCTCATCCTCATTTTGCTTTGCTGGCTGCTCAGACTATGCAACAGATTCGGCATCCTCGCTTACCCATGGCACAGTTTGGAGGAACCTTCTCACCTTCACCTAACACTTGGGGACCATTCCCAGTGAGACCTGTGAATCCTGGCAATGCAAATAGTTCGCCAAAGCATAATAATACAGCCCGTCTACCTAACCAAAATGGACCTGTTTTACCATCAGAATCTCCTGGACTAGCTACCGCCAGTTGTCCTATCACTGTCTCTTCTGTGGTTGCTGCCAATCAGCAACTATGTATGACTAATACTCGGACTCCTTCATCAGTGAGAAAGCAGTTGTTTGCTTGTGTGCCTAAGACCAGTCCTCCAGCAACAGTGATTTCCTCTGTGACAAGCACTAGTAGTTCCTTGCCTTCTGTTTCTTGCACATCTACCACTACTGGACAAGTTACCACCACCTTTATATCTGCAACTAATCCTCAAGTACAACTTTCTTCACAAAAGATAGAGTCTTTCTCTGCTGTACCACCTCCCAAAGAGAAAGCGTCCACACAGGACCAGCCCTTGACAAACCTATGTACACCATCTCCAACTGCAAACAATTGTAATAGCTCTACCAGCAACACCTCAGGACCTCCAGACACTCACCCATCCAGTAGTCCTACTCCTCCCTCCAATAATACACAAGAAGAGGGACAGCCATCCAATGTGTCTGATTTAAATCCTATGTCAATGCCTTTTGCCTCTAACTCAGAACCTGCTCCATTGACGTTACCGTCACCTAGATTGGTCACTGCTGATAATCAGGACACTGGTAATTTACCTCAGTTAGCTGTACCAACACCTCGAGTTTCTCATCGAATGCAGCCTAGAGGTTCTTTTTACTCAGTGGTACCAAATGCAACTATACACCAGGATCCCCAGTCAATCTTTGTTACCAATCCTGTTCCTTTAACACCACCACAAGGCCCACCAGCTGCAGTGCAGCTTTCCTCAGCTGTAAACATGATGAATGGGTCTCAGATGCACATAAATCCAGCAAATAAGTCTTTGCAACCTACGTTTGGCCCAGCCACACTTTTTAATCACTTCAGCAGTCTTTTTGATAGCAGTCAGGTGCCAGCTAACCAAGGGTGGGGAGATGGTCCACTGCCCTCAAGAGTTGCTGCAGATGCTTCTTTCACTGTTCAGTCAGCTTTCCTGAGTAACTCTGTACTCGGACACTTGGAAAATGTGCACCCTGATAACTCCAAGGCACCTGGCTTCAGACCACCTTCCCAGAGAGTTTCTACCAGTCCAGTTGGTAAGTCATTAAGTATTATTGTAGCTAAATGTGAGACTGTTACAACTCACCTTCTAAGCTAGTAGGCACTTATTTTGCACCTAATATTATATAACCTTAAAGAAATAATGCCTTTTAGTTAATGCTGCTTAAAGGGGCCTCCCAAAATTGCTGTATGTAAATCACATAAAATAAGCTATTTCAGCCGGGCATTGGTGGTTTACGCCTTTAATCCCAGCACTTGGGAGGCAGAGGCAGGTGGATCTCTGAGTTCAGGGCTAGCCTGGTCTACAGAGCGAGTGCCAGGACAGGCTCCAAAGCTACACAGAGAAACCCTGTCTCGAGGGAAATTTTAAAAAAAGCTATTTCATGCTTTTTCTCTATTTCTGTATTTAACAGTAAGGAGAAGTTGATGTCAATTATGTTAGTAAAAAGGATTCATGGACTTCAAGGATTCCAAATTGATAGACTTTCTAAAATCATAGTGTTATTTGTTTTTCTGATTGAAAACATTGGCACTTCACACTGTTTAGATACTGTTCCATCATTCATATTACTTTATATTATATTAATGGTGCTTGACATCTCTTACATCAGCTGCAACTACTGGGAGAGAGTCTGGTCATGTGCTGACTCTTAATAGATTATTTTGTTGGAGACAAGGTCTCAATTCTGTAACCACACTGGCCTTAAACTCATAGGAGTGTTCCTATATCAGCCAGAGACTTCTGGGATCACAGGCATGAACTACCATATCTGGCTTTTACTTCTTGATTTAGAAATTAGATGCTACTATGGTTGGAGAAGGGGCAACCATCAGAGGGGTAAGCATAGTATCCAGTTATATACCCACTGGTGAGCCCACCAGGTTCAGATAGTTCCAAACTCAGGGTCACACAGATTGCCCTAGTAAAATTTTATAGGACACTAAATAAAACCTAATGAATATGGAAAAGAGATTTGTATGGAAGAAGTGGAGTTGACTAGGATAGGAGTGAAATAAGTGATAAGAAATAAGGTAGTTCCAGTCACAGGGAAGAATAATCAGAATGCATTATATACATGTGTGAAATTGTCAAAGGAAAAAATAACAATTAGCTGCTCATACAGTATAAGAAAGATATTGATGGATTGGAAGCCAGTTTTGACTTGTAGATATTTGAAAGAGGAAATCAGTCTAATCTGCACTATACTGAAAAATGAGAAATTCTTGTATGTCTGGAATTATTTTAAAACTTAAGGTTAAAAAAAAAAGATAACATCCTTTGAGAGTTAGGTATAGTAGCATACACCTGTAATTGCAACACTTAGGAGACTGAGGTAGTACAATCACAAGTTAGGGGCCAACCTGAACTACATAACAAGATCCTGTCTCAAATGAAAATGTGGGTACTAGAGAGAGCAGTTAAAAGCACTTAGCTGCTCTTACAGAGAACCCAGGTTCAGTTCCTACCACCCACAGCAGCTAAGAACTGTCTATAACTCCAGTCCCAGGGCATCTGACACCCTTTTCTGGCCTTCATAGGCACCAAGCATGTACATGGTACACAGACATACATGCAAATAGAACACCCATACACGTAAATAAATAAAATTAATTTAAGAAATAAAATAAAAATATCTCTCTCTCTCTCTCTCTCTCTCTCTCTCTCTCTCTCTCTCTCTCTCTCTCTCTCTCTCTCACACACACACACACACACACACACACACACACACACACACACACTAAAGTTTGCTGGCCAGCAACCCTTTGGGACCCTCCTGATTCTGCCTCCCCAATGCTGGGGTTACATGTCCATACTACTGAGCCTGGGTACTTGGGATCAAATTTAGGTTCTTTTGATTATAAAGCAATTGCTTTACCATCTGAGCCATTTCTCCACCCCCATTTTCATACTTTTTAAATAGATATGTGTATTACATACTAAGTCTATTTTCCTTAATGATGGGGAAATTGATTCTTTAAAAGTATCTTCTTGGCCGGGCATTGGTGGCACACACCTTTAATCCCAGCACTCGGGAAGCAGAGACAGGTGGATCTCTGTGAGTTCGAGGCCAGCCTGGTCTACAGAGTGAGTGCCAGGATAGGCTCCAAAGCTACACAGAGAAACCCTGTCTCAGAAAAAAAAAAAAATCTTCTTAAGATAATTTTTGATAATTTTTTTGTGTTGATAATTACTTTTTTGCCTGGGTATGGTGGCATATGTCTATAAGTGTAACACCTGGGAGGCAGAAACAGAGTTCAAGGTCGCTCTGGTGAGGTTCTAGGTTTGATTCCATAGTGGCTCACAATCATCTGTGACTCCAGTTTTAAAGGATTCAACATTTCCTCCTCCTTTTTTCAGAGTCTCACACCTATAACTCCAGCTGGTCTGGAAATCACATAGAGCCTCTCTAGTGCGCCACCAAACCCTGACCTCTTGAGGGCACCAGCATGCATGTGGTGTACATATATACATGCAGACAAAACATTTATACTCAAAAGTAAAATAAACTTAAAAAAATAAAGTAGCCAAAGCAATACAAAGAAACCCTGTCTTGAAAAAACCAAAAATAAAATAGCCAGACAGTGATGACCCTTGCCTTTAATCCCAGCACTCGGGAGGCAGAGGCAGGTGGATCTCTGTGAGTTCGAGACCAGCCTGGTCTACAAGAGCTAGTTCCAGGACAGCCAGGACTAAATAGAGAAATCCTGTTCCAGAATGCATAAGTAAATAAATAACTTAAGAACAAAAACTACTTGTTCTGGATTGGAAATTAGTACCTACCTGTAATCTTTTTCTAGAACTTTGTCTCATTGATTTCACTAGAGAAATCAATGAAATTTATTGATTAAATTAAAGAAAGTGCTAAATTCAAATTCATACAAACTAATAAAAGCTATGATATGGCTTATAGTTTTTGTTTATGAGAATACTGAAATTAATGTTATTTTGAGTTTTTTTTCTTTGTGTATAAAAGAAACATTGGTAAATTTTGTTGTTCATCTTCATTGGAAATTACTGTAGTTTTGTAAATAATTAGCTATACTTGAAGATTTTCCTCAAAAGAAAATGCAGACATTATTGGGCAAGTACCACTTAGAAATACACAGTATGATTTTACTTCATGTCCCATTCAGTAACAAAAACTTGAAGTTTTTGTTGTTGTTGTTGTTTTGGTTTTTGGTTTTTCGAGACAGGGTTTCTCTGTAGCTTTGGAGCCTATCCTGGCACTCACTCTGTAGACCAGGCTGGCCTCCAACTCACAGAGATCCTCCTGCCTCTGTTTCCTGAGTGCCGGGATTAAAGGTATGCACTACCACCTCCCAGTGCTTGAAGATTTATTTAGAACATTGCTTCAAATGAACTTCCATTTCAAAACATTGGGCTCAATTTCCTATAGTTAGCGTTATTGGGTGATATTCTTCTGATTATAAAAGATTGGGTTTGGCAATATAGTATCATATATATGAGGGGTTTTTTGATTTATGAAAAAAAAGCATATGCTTCTTTATCTTGGAGAAAAAAAATAAACCTTCAGCTTTCCATTTTAAAACCTCAGCTAATTGGATGTCTTGAACCTGTTTTATTTCAGGGTTGCCATCCATTGATCCATCAGGTAGCTCCCCATCTGCTGCTGCTCCTCTGACAAGTTTCTCTGGCATACCAGGAACAAGGGTTTTCCTGCAAGGGCCAGCACCTGTCGGAACTCCTAGTTTCAACAGACAACATTTTTCTCCCCATCCTTGGACAAGCACCTCAAACACATGTAGGAATCCTTAAGAAACTCTTTCCAAAGAATCTTGAATAAGCTATTAAACCATTTCTTTCTGGGTACATTTTGTTTTAGTAAAATAAGCAATTTGCAGATACTTGAGGTTTGTATGTAATCAAACTAAAAATGTTTCCATCGAGCTGGGTGGTGATGGCGCACGCCTTTAATCCCAGCACTCGGGAGATAGAGGCAGGCGGATCTCTGTGAGATTGACACCAGCCTGGTCTACAAGATCTAGCTCCAGGACAGGCTCCAAAGCCACAGAAAAACCCTGTCTGGAAAAGCCAAAAAAAAAAAAAAAAAAAAAGTTTCCATTAGAACTTTGAATCAAGAATCAGTAATACCGTACCCATAGTAGTTTACAAAAGGCCCTTTGAAGGAAGGCAGTGTTGTGAAATTACTCTACCTCTGAAAAGAAGCTAATTTGTAGGTGGTTCTTCTGACATGGTTTCATACTTATTTTTGCATTTTGTGGATGTCTTGTTACCTTTTATATATATACCTTTTACTTATTTCAGTATTTAGAATGTAAATTATTTGTTATCACATAAGATATAGCATTCTTTCCCACTGCCTTGTTCTGGGAATAGAGCTCTGGACCTTGCATATAACTAGGCAAGTTCTTTACCACTACTATGCTACAGCTACAGCTACAGCTACAGCTCTTGGTTGTTTTCCGGGGTGGGGGGTTATTTGTTTGTTTTAACATAGTCCATATTGGCTTTTTATTTTCTTGGTTTTTTGAGATAAAGTTTCTCTATGTAACCCTGGCTGTCCTGGAACTTAGTATTTAGACCAGACTGATCTCAAACTCACAAAGATCTGCCTGCCTCAGTCTCCAGAGTACCGTGATTTAAGCTGTGCACAGAACACCTGATCCATATTTTTCAATAAAGAAAACTACACATACTACCTAAGTTCATTGAACAATCAAAGTTATCACTTGAATTCTAGAGTGATTTTAGCATTTATCTTCTTTTCCTTATGGAAAAGGGGGGGTAATATAGAAATGGTAGAGAATTAACAAATATTCAGATATTTTCTAGACAGTAATCTAAGTAGTCTCTAAATACACTGCCTTTGTAAATGTAAGATGTAATTATGTTTTCAGATGATTACTTAATATAATCGTAAATTCTTTTCTAGCTTTGTCCAATTCAATTTGGAAAAAGCCTTACCAAGCACTCTATACTTAGCTTCAGGCAGGAGTCTAAACATGGTTATAAAAATATTTTCATTTGAATTATCCTTTTAAATGAACTTTCCTTTACAGAACCTATGTTGTTGCAATAGATCTTTACAAGGTTTCTCATATTCCTTTAGTTTTTATATGTAATAAAACAATAGAGAAATATTTTGCCACCAGGTGACTCTCCTATTCCATCTGTTTCTTCGGGATCATCTTCACCTCTTTCAGCCACTTCTGCACCACAAACATTGGGCCAACAACCAAAAGGAAACAGTGCCAGTCAGGATCGAAAGATACCTCCTCCTATTGGAACAGAGAGGCTGGCCAGAATTCGGCAGGGAGGATCTGTTGCACAAGCGCCTGTGGGGACCAGTTTTGTTGCTCCTGTTGGACACAGTGGGATCTGGTCATTTGGTGTCAATGCTATGTCAGGTATAGTTACCTTACCCTCTCTCTGCCAAGACATTTTGAATAAGTTATGAGAGTTTGCCATTAAAGCTTAATTCATCCAGGCAATGGTGGCGAATGCCTTTAATCCCAGCACTTGGGTGGATCTCAGTTAATTCAAGGCTAGCCTGATCCACAAAGCAAGTTCCAGGACACAGAGAAGCCCTGTCTCGAAAAAAACTAAACCAAACAGACAAACAAAAGCAATTTAATTTCCTAGGGGTAGGGGAAGAGGGGCTAGAGAGAAGACTGTGGTAAACAGCACTTGTTGCTCTTGCAGAGGACCTAGGTTCAGTTCTAAGCACCCAAATGGCAGTTCACAGCTGCCTATACCTTGTTCCAGGGCATCTGATACCTCTTCAGACCTCTATGGGCTCCTGCATGTAGGTGGTACACACACATACACTCAGGCATGCATATAGACACAAATTTTTTTCTCCATAAAACTGAATTCCTAAGCTTGTGTGTATTGATACATACCTGTAATTCCATCACTCCAGAGCCTTAGACATGAGAATCACCATTCCCAGATCAGCGTGAGTTACACAGGGAGTTCAGGGTCCAGTCTGAGCCGTTGCACAGTGAGGCCTTCTCTTAACAAAACCAGAGAGTGCTGATATAGCCCTAAAATAGACCACTCACTCACCTTGCATACTCAAAGCTATGGATTGGCTTTCTAATACTACACAGAAGCAAAATGTTTTAGTTTCTAATGGGCACACAGTCACAACATTAAGAAGAAAAATCCTTAGTTTCTATATTTAACATTCAATTTTAATTTTCTTTTTTTGTTGTTGTGTTTTGGTTTTTTTCTTTTCAAGACAGGGTTTCTTTGTACAGCCCTAGCTGTTCTGGAACTTGCTCTGTAGACCAGGCTAGCCTTGAACTCACTGAGATCTGTCTCGCTCTGCCTAACAAGTGCTGGGATTAAAGGCATGTACCACCACCGCCCAGTTTATCTGAGCAAAAACTAAGCACTATTTTTAATTCTTTTTTTCCAGAAGGTTTATCAGGTTGGTCACAATCTATGATAGGGAACCATCCAATGCATCAACAATTATCAGACCCAAGCACATTCTCCCAGCATCAACCAATGGAGAGAGATGATTCTGGAATGGTAGCTCCCTCTAACATTTTTCACCAGCCTATGGTAAGTGGCTTTGTGGGTTTTTCTAAAGTGAGTTGACATGCATTGTTGCCAGCCACTGTAGTCCCTTATTAAGGAATAGTTTGTGTGGAAATCACCCTTTTGCTTCTGTGACTGTCAGATCTTTTGTTCAGTTTTAAGAATGGGTACTGTTATCTTCCAGTAATTTGCCCTCAGTTGTCCTGACTCATTTTTGTTGTTGTTGTTGTTGTTTAGTTTTTTGTTTTGTTTTATTTTGTTTTTTAAAGACCAGAGAGATTTGATTGAATTTTGCTTTGCTTTCTGTGCCACACATTTGAGGGAGGTCCCAACCCACTAAAGAATTGGCTATCAGATTCAGTACTCTTTTTGTGCTCTTAGGGTTTCCTAGCTGTCATATAGCCAGATTATAGCTGTAAATGCCTATACAAAATTACGCTTATCTTTTTTTGAGATAGTGTCATACCATGTAGCCCTGGGTGGCCTGAATAAAGAGTATAAAGAGATGCCGGGCGTTGGTGGCTCACGCCTTTAATCCCAGCACTCGGGAGGCAGAGGCAGGCAGTTCGAGACCAGCCTGGTCTAGGTTTCAGCTGGTATTAATGGAATCATCTGTTATTGCATGATGAAGACTTCTCTTTGTGCTGTTTCAGGGGCTGCCGATTTCCATGTATGGTGGCACCATCATACCCTCTCATCCTCAGCTTGCTGATGTTCCAGGGGGCCCACTGTTCAATGGACTTCACAACCCAGATCCTGCTTGGAATCCTATGATAAAAGTTATCCAGAATTCAACTGAATGCACTGATGCCCAGCAGGTAAAACTGGCTTAAAGCTCTTCCAATTTGCAGATTTGCCATGTGACTCTGAATTTGATGGGAAATGTAAGTCTGAGTAATGACTGTTAATCTGAATTAAGTTTTTTCATTATCAAGATGATGCTACTAAACATTTTATTTCTTATATGTGTATTCTTCCTAGGCAGAAACAGTGCATTGCCATTGAATTTATATATTCATTTCACAAATATGTAAAGATTCCTAATTAGAAATTCCAATTTTTCCTCCCCCTTTTCAGATTTGGCCTGGCACGTGGGCACCTCATATTGGAAACATGCATCTCAAATATGTCAACTAAGTTAGAAGGTCTTTACTCTTTAGCCTTGTTTGGGAAACCTATGACTTTGGAAGAACTCTGGGGTTTTTGTTTTTTTGTTTTTTTTTTCTTGTTTTGTTTTTTTAATGTGCCTAACTAAAATATTTTCTGAGACTTTAGCAGTGGAAATTTGATTGCCCATTGTGTAAGAGCAAATTGATTTCCTATCCACCTGAGTATGTTCTTTGGTTAGTTTAGCCATTTTTGACTTGAGATAAGATGAACCTAGTGCTTTTGGCTAAACATACTGAATGCTACTTGTATGCAGAAGAGAATTAGATGATTACATGTTTCAACTTTTTAGGGTGGTAAATACATGTATAATTGTTTACATACTTAAAAGAAAAATATGAGTAAATTTTCTTGTCATATAGCGGCTCTACTTAATGTAGCCTGTATTAATGTGAAATATTTACCAGAATATTCAATAAAAAAAAATGAACGGTGTTTAGAAGTGGGGTGTGATCCTTTCAGTGGTCATGAAGATTCCAGCCAATCCACAGTCAAACTAAAGTAGATTGCTAATGCTGTATTTATTTGTAACGTGCTTTTCACATTTAACACTGTAGAGTCTATTCTTGAACAGCCATAAAAAGTGCTGCTAAAGCTTGTTAGATATTCTCCTGTCTCCCACCTCATTAAATATGAGGATGGTCAAGCCCTTACAGTTGGTCTTAGGTGACTTTAGCGAATAGGCCACTTGGTAAGTTTTGCTCTTTATTGGATCATGACTCTGTCAGTAAGGACCTTAGGCTTTACATTGAACAGATTTAGGGATACCTAGATCATTCACTTTGGGTTCCTTTTGTGCTTCTTGGCTTTTGAGTCGGGACATAAAAAGTGGGTGGAGGGGTGACTTCTGTTAATCAGTTATATTGATGAATAGCTGAGTAATATTTATAAATAGGTGACTGTGTTCAGTTCCATGACTTCAAAGATGAGAGGCCTGTATGCTAAACAAATTAATCACAAAAACACTGGAATAGGTTGGCCAAACTATACACTGTGCCAAGAATCTGATACAACAGAGAAAAGAAACTCTCCTATTGAAACGTATCATCAGTTGTGTTTTAATGTAGTTCAATATCCCAGCTTTATAAATAGTATTTAAAAGAAAACAGTATTTTGGGCACTGAGAGAAAGCAAAAGAGAAATGCGCGTACACACACACATACAAGCAACAACTAAGAGCTGAGAATCATATAAGCAGCACTTTCCTATTCTAAAAGCAATTAAGAATTCTTAATAATCTTTGCCTGGGTCCTAAGCCAGAAATATCCTATTAGTTCCGTGTAAGATGTAACTTGGTTCTTTGGTCTTCCATACTATTTTACATGAGAAAGCTTCCTTAAGCTCATTTCTTATTTTCTATTTTTGATGAAATTGGGAAGTTTAACTGGTGGGAAGTTTACTGCCTTTATAGTGATCATATCAAATCTTCTTGAGAGGCCATCTCATTCTAAGGCAGAATAATCGCTTAGATACCTACATATCTTACTGTTTCCTCCTATTGATAAACAGAAATAATCACTTAAAATTAGTGAAATGAATGAAGCTACTCTTGATGAAATAGAGATAGGTAATCTTAACTAAATTATTCAGTAGAACAAAACGGTGAGTTTCATTCTACATTAATTTTCTGTATAGTATTTGAATGATCTGGAGGAATCCTTAAATCTATTTCTAAACCTGGAATACAACAGAAGAAATTCTGTCTCAGGTCAGAAACTAGAATCCATAAAGAAAAAGGAAGGAGAAACCCCTAGCGAATGAGGAAGAAAGAGGAGTTGTACAGTAGGAGCTCTGGGGAGACCCTCCTCCCTTTCCTTTCATCAGCATCACCTTCCTTTCTATTTGGATCTTGGTAGCCTAATCCCAGCCCTATTTTACCTGCTATAATCTCTTCTTCCTCTTCCTGCCTCTTCCTGCCATTACTTTACTGCTATTTTACCAACTTGAACATTGGATAAAACCTAGCTCAGGTAAGAACTTGATTATTTTCAAGACATACAAGGGATGGAGGGAGGCAGTCTGGGTACAGTGGAGTGAGAGTCAAAGGACTAAATCCTATTTTCATTTCTGTCACTTACAACTCTGTAACTTTAGGTAAGTCATCTCATTTTTCTGGGCTTCACATTCCCCATCTGAACATGACATCAGTCTTCAATTAACCCAGTGGAGTCTTGTAGTTATAACATAAGATGTTCTTCTTTTTCTTGTCAGTGAAATTGGGAATACTGGAAACAAATGTTTTACAGTTCTGAGGTTTGGTTCTGATAATTGGAATTAAAAGCCTTCTAGTCTAGAAACCAATATTGATTTGGAAATTAGTGGAAGCAGAAAAAAAAAATGTTATGCAACCATAGAGAGCCCTTAAGTTTTAAAGAAATATCCTGCTAAGTAAGGCACATGTCAAACCCCATGAGAATAGCTCTTCCAAGGAATAAAACTGTATCTTCAAGGTTTCTGGATCCACCTCTTTCAAGTAGTGTTCAGTATAATAAAATTGTGATGTTTTAGAACCCTTTAAAACTGTTGTGGCTACAGTGTGCTGACTTGCCCTTTTATAGGCCAGTGTGCTTTCTTCAGTCCCTGCTCTCAAGGGGGAAATTCCATCACCTCAGCTAACCAGACCAAAGAAGAGAATTGGACAGCCAATACTAGCCTCTTCTAACCAGAGGTAAGAAATCTTAAAATTAAGCCTTATGGTTTCTGTTCCTCCTTCCGACTATAACACTACTGAACAAGAGATCTGTCTTTGGTTTTGAGTTAGCTTGTGCAAAGGGAAGAACTGGGCATGAGTTTCAAGCCAAACAGAGAGTCCAGCATAGTTTTGCACCTGTGCACTTTACAAAGTGGAAGTAGGAGGATTGGGATTTTATGCCAGCCTCAGATCCATGAAATGCTTATTTCAATACCACCTACAATTCCCCAACAAATGGAACTTTCAGGCACAGGCCACTATATGCCTGGCTTTATGACCTTTATTGGATGTGGTATTAACACACTTAAAATTTTGATACTTTAAAAACTACCTTTTCACATTCATTTCCTAAACTAGACAGTGAAGGTGAAAGACCTAGCCTGTGGTCAATTGCCAAATCACTGGGGTAAACAGAAAATGCAACATCATCACAGCCCTCACCCCGGGACAGGTCCTCTAGGAAGACAGGACCAGCTGTACTGTTTGGTAGAAATACTTCTTGCTAGTCACAGAACAAGATGTTCAGAAGCTGTTTTCCTACAGGTTTGTTTGCCTCTTCTGGGTTTACAATGTGGTCCAAAGGTCTTCAACACTAGGAAAGAGCCATGTATAACAAGTCCTACCTTTGACAGAAGGATCATTTGAGCCTAGGAGCTCAATACCAATCTGAACAAAATAGGAAGTCCTCCATATCAAAATGATAATAGTGGACATGAGCCTAGGCTTCAAGACCTAAATTAGAGGACAAGATCATGAACACATTACCTGATTTCAAACCTGTCTGTGAATATTTTTCACTTACATGGGCGATCCAGCTGTCTCTGCCTCCCCAGTGCTGGGAGAAAAGGTGTGTGCCGCCAAACCCAGCTTGTTTTGCTTTATTTTGGTGGTACTACTGGGAATTCAAAATATTTGCTTAAGTGGTAGAGGCCTGGTATTTGCCTTATAGTTTAATTGTTGTTTTTGTTTCTGTACCAAATGGTAATTAGTGTTAATTCTGTGACATAAACTTCTGGTGCTTTATCCAGGTTTATAGGAGAAATTCAAAGAAGGAAGATAACACTTCATATGTACCTTTCTTGAAAATCTCTAGAATTTGTTTGGGTTTTGTTTTCATTTTGGCAGTGCTGGGGATCAAACCCAGGACCTCAGGCATGGTACATAAAGCACTCTACCAGCTGGGCTCCATCTTCAGCCCCTATAATTTTGTGTTGTCTCACTATGTAGATCAGGGTGGCCTCAAACTTGAGGATCTGCCTGCTTCTGCCTTCCCAGTGCTAGGACTAAAGAGTATGCCACCACATACCGCCAGACCCTTTAGTTCTATTTCTGTTTTGTTTTGTTTTCTCAGTCTGTTTTGGTGAGTCATTTTCATAATTAAATATTAGTGTACTAAATCTCTTCTTGCATTGCATCTTCTCAGATGATAGCACCCCATACTCTTGTATTTCATTTCATTTATATCTGAATAAGTAGTTTTCCCCTTGAACTTCTGACCAGTTATAACTCTTTGTAGTGCTCTATCTTGTTACTCTTGTTACTCGTTATTCATTGCTTAACATAAGATATGCCCCTTATTGTTTCCCCTTTTACAGTACCAAGATTGCCAAACAAGGAGATTGAGAGTTACCCTAGTCAATCTCCATTTTCCTTAGTTTGCCCTTGATCAGATCGATTCACCTTCCACCTTCAATTTTTTATTACATTTGTTGTGGGGGAGGGGTATGTCACCATACCTGTGTTAGAGGACTGCTTGTAGGAATTATTTCTTTTATTCCACTTCATGAAGTCCCAGAGATGGAGCTTAGATCAGGCTTGACAACAAGTGCCTTAATCTGCTGAGCCATTTCACTCCCCCCCCCCTACTTTGTCCTTCTGTGTATCTGAATTTCATCCATTTTTTGGTCTCCATTGCCACTGCTCAATGGACTCATCTTTAGTATCACCATCCTCTTTACTCCATGCCCCCAGTATTAACTATCAGGCTACTTTTTCACTTTGCCTAAACGTGAAATTGTTACAGTTATCTACAGTCTGCTGAGACTTGCAACACTTTGTATGAGACTCCAATGCCTTTTGGGGGATAATAAAATATATGTACACCTGCTACCTGGAATGTGATTCTGAAAACCTACAGCTTCTGCTGTTAATACAGGAATTGTCATATCAAGCTCAGCCAGGCATAGTGGTGCATGCCTTCAAGCAACACTCAGAGGCAAAGGCAGGCAGATCTCTGAGTTGAAAGCCAGCCTGGTCTACATACCAGCTTGAACTACACAGTAAGATACTATCTAAACAATAATAACCTAAAAAAAAAAAAAAAAAAAAGCTCACTCTTTAAGGTGAGCCTATCTTTGATGTTCCTTTCCAGAGAGCTAACAGCCAAACCTTCCTCATAATTATCTGTGTCCATCAAAGGGCAGGCTTCTGCATTCTTGATGTCTTGACTACAGCCTTCCCTGCCCCCATTCCCTAGTTTACTGCACTGAGTAGACCTGGTGTCACACTGAAAAAGCCTCTGACTTCCTGCTATGCTCAAAGGGCAGGCCATCAAGACACTTTAACCAAGTATAGCAATTTGCTACCAGGGGCACTACAAAGCTGGGCTGAAGGACCCAAAGTCTAGTCATAGTCACTTGGGTGGGATCCTATCTTCTCCTACAAGATCTGTGGGCATGTTTTCATCATAAAACATAGTTAATAAGTGCATTACTATCTGAAACTGTTGAAAGAAATGGGCACAGCCATAACTCTCAACATCCA
The DNA here is from genome assembly GCF_003668045.3 of Cricetulus griseus. Lineage (NCBI taxonomy): Eukaryota > Metazoa > Chordata > Mammalia > Rodentia > Cricetidae > Cricetulus > Cricetulus griseus. Next base: position 200,861,917 of record NC_048595.1, on the reverse strand, counting down.
GGAGTAACTAGCAAATAAACTTCTCAACATCTGTCAAGTCAGAGCAGATCCTCAGTGTTTCTGGGCGAGTGGGCGGAACCCTCAGTTTGAGTGACTAGCCAATGGCCCACCCCCGGGTGTGACGTATCCTAGTGTTGTTGCCTGCTGCCCCACGTGGTCAACTGAGACTGCCTACGCTTTCAAGGCACCCGCTATTTTTCTTCCTGCAGTTCGCTATGTCCACGTCCACGAGTTGCCCTATTCCGGGGTGCCGAGACCAGGTCTCAGATGGCTACAGCACCACACCGGGGGGCACACTATATGCCACCACCCCGGGAGGTCAGCAGGCAGGGGTTTGTGCTCTGCGGGACGTATGGGGGTGGGGTGGGGTGGACCTTGGAATTGCTTCTGCGGGCTTCTCTCCAAGTTGTAGCATTTAGAGACTATTTGAAACTGTTTTACAAAAAAAGGAATGTAACATTGCTTTACAATTGGCTTCCTGGTGGTTCTGGGCAGTGATTCACTATGCCCCATACTAATAATGCTGCTACCCTTTAAACAGTTCATGTTGTAGTGATCCTTAACTATAAAATTACTTTCACTGCTACTTCATAACTTGTCATTTTGCTACTGTTATGGCTCATAATGTAAGCATCTGTGTTTTCCTATGGTCTTAGGCGATCCAACAGAAAGCCAAGTATTATGTAGTGGTGCAGCACTGGGTCATAAGCTGCTGGGCTGGCAAATAAACAGGTTTCCTGCTGTGTGGAATTAAAGGGAACAGCAAGAATAGGGCAGGGCTCTTTGAGGACACTGGCCATGTGCCCGTATCTGAAACTAGCCCTAAAGGACTTGGGGGGGGGGTGCATGTTTTCCAAGGATTGCAACTCTCCCTTCCAAGAGGTATGAGAGCCCAAGAGGCTACACTGGTGAGAGGCTGGGCAGTTAGGTCTCACTACACCAAAGCAACAACTGTGAACTATAGACTAACAGCCTGAAGTACCTCAGTTTAAAGTGTGGTGTTCCTTCTCAAGAAGACCACCACTATCCTAGCCCAGAGCACCTATTTAGACTAGCTACAGTGTTCAACTTGCCTTAATGTTGCTTAGGCTGCTTGGGCGTGTCTTTTGTGGTGTGACCTGCCAGCTGAATCCTAGCTGGGCAGTAATGTGTTCAAATTCCTGTTTCTTAACTTCGGTCCTTACTCCTTCACAGGCACCAGGATCATCTACGACCGAAAGTTCCTGCTGCAGTGCAAGAACTCACCCATTGCCCGGACACCTCCCTGTTGCCTCCCTCAGATTCCCGGGGTCACAACTCGCCCAACAGTCCCACCCTCCAAGCTGGAGTTGCTGAAGGAACAGAAGCAGACAGAGGAAGAGATAACAGGTAAGAAAGTAGGGCTAGCCATTGTGAGGTAAAGTTGGGGTTCCACTCCAAGGAGTTCCTGTAGTAAGTGGGCTTACAAACACTTGAGACAAGTTAACTGCTCTTTTGACTTCTCTCCCCAGATGACGAACAATTTGAAATGGACATGTAATACAATGGAAGATGACCTGTGTGGAGTTACAGAAGGATCCCTTATGCCACTGTTGCCACCACCTCTTCTAGGGTATCCAAGGGCCAGCTGGCCTCATCTAATCTGGAAGAGTGAATTGTTGGTTCTGGACTTCCTTTAGTTCTGAGGCAGCTGGACCAGGGATAGCAGTGGGCACTTGCCAAGCCCTTAGCTTTCTCTGGTCTATACATGTTCCTCCCAAAACCCTGGCCCTCCCCTCAGGGCTGGCACTGGGGAACAGAGTATGTCACCTTCTGGCTGCTTAGTAAACATTCAACAAAATGCCTTGGCTCCAGTGTTCTCCTCAGTGTTCAACTCAGCCACACAGCTGAGGGACCCAGCAGCCCCGATTAAAAGGCCCTAAGTCTGTTCCCCTGCACTGGCCCACTTCCTGCAGCAATTAGGGCTTGAGGCAAGCTATGAGAGAAGGCTGCTGGGGTTGCCAGGCCATAAACAGCAACAGCATGAGCCTTGCCAAGGGTTGGCTGTTCCTGTCTTTCCAGGAAGCAAGGTCCCCCATCCCCAACCATTCATAAAGTGGACTCCTGGAAGAGATGCTGTTTCAGCTGACAGACGCCCCCAGTGTCTCCCCTGCCTTTTCTGCTTCCTATCTAAGTACCAATCCCCAGTTGAATCCTGGAAACCTGGTGTCTCTCTTCTCAGCATAACCACCAGTACGTTTTCTGGTTCCAGCTATTTCTTCTTTTTTAAAAAAGGTTAGAAACGATTGGTAGGAGGAGGCAGGGGAGATAGCTCAGGAGTTAAGAGCACTGGTTGCTCTTCCAGAGGTCTTGAGTTCAAGTCCCAGCAACTAAAAGTGCCTCACAACCTTACAATGAGATTTGATGTCCTCTTTGCCTGGGTACAGGCAAACATGCAGACAGAGCACTCACATAAGTAAATCTTTTTGAAAGAGGAAGACTGGCCTGGCAGAGGTGGCGCACACCTTTTACCCCAGCACTTAGAAGGCAGAGGCAGGCAGAACTCTTGAGTTCAAGGGCAGCCTGGTTTGCAGAGCAAGTTCAGGACAGTCAGGGCTACAAAATGAGGTAACAACCTTGCTTGATAAATCAGATAATCTTAACCTCAAATATCAGTAATCTAATCTTTGTTGTTGAAACATCATCTTAACATAGCTTAAGGCCTCAAACTCACTATGTAATTCATGATATCCTTGAACTCCTCTTCCTGCCTCCATGTCTCAAATGTTAGGACCATAGGTGTATGCTACTACATCCAACAGAAATGTTGAAATCCAGTCTTTTTGCCTTTAGTTTAAATAGCAGAAATCTCAATCACTGACTCTAGTAATAATACACCAAAGACACAGCAAAAGGAATGGTCTCTTCTGACAGGAAAATTTCTAGCTCTTTAAATCTATTCTCAGGCTGAAATGAAATTAACCAACAACAAAGAATGTGCTTTTCAGTCTAATTTTGAGAAAAGCAGGTAGCAATATGGCTATGCCCATCAAGGTCCTTCTTGATGAATGGCACAAGGAGTCATTGATATTCATGGAGCAGGGAAGCTGACACCAGAAAGAAGCAGCATCAGAATGGCTCATCTTTCCTACCCACTCCCCACCATTGAGATGTTTATTGAAATGTACATATTATGAGTAACAAGTGATCTTGCAGTGGCCCAGGTAGGATCTTTGGTCAGGCCCAACAGGATCAATAGTCTCCCTGGTGGTAATGGGAGCCAAGTGAGGAAAGGCCTTCCATACCAAAGCATAGAAGATCATTTGAGTGAGTCCAGGGAGACCCCAGGATTATGAAGACTATGGAAGCCCAGTACTGTCTGGTTCTCAGGTGTCACTGTAGATTTCTCTTCTTTGGCCTCCTCTGAAGACAGACTCCTCTTTTCTGCAATTAATCTTTTAACTCCCACCATCCACTGACTGACCTCAGTAACATGGTCAACCATAAGTGAGCGGTGAATGTCATCTGCTGCATCCCAGTGGTGGTGTAAAAGTTCTGAGGAGAAACAGGGCTTGAGCAAACAAATGGCAGTGTGAGTCATGTCTGCCATTCCTCCCTCCCCAGTCAGTGAAAACCTCTTCATCTGTCAGTTCAGCCATCAGTGGCAGGATAAAGGAACCCACCCATACCTTGCACTAGTAGCGCCATCCTCTTCTTTACAGGTATTGACAGCTTCCCTCCAGCCCACTGTTCCTGAAGCAGTGCCAAGCGGCGGCTGATATCATCATATACCTGTTTCTGAGACAGAAACCCGTCCAACTCAGGGCTACCAGTATGAGCTTTCTCAAACTCAATTTTGACTCTTGGTCATTAGAGTTCATATCCTACCCAAAGGCTAGAGTGTTGTTCACACACACACACACACACATACACACGCACGCACGCACGCACGCACACGCGATGGCTATGATGAAATCTATGGATCTCCTCCAATGTCAAAAGACACACATGACAAGAATTTTAAATTTTCAGTGCCTTCTCAGCTCCTCAGAGGATTTTTTTTTTTTTTAAGATTTTTATTTATTATGTATACAGTATTCTGGCTGCATGTATGCCTGCAGGCCAGAAGAGGACACCAAATCTCATTATAGATGGTTGTGAGCCACAATGTGGTTGCTGGGAATTGAACTGAAGGATCTCTAGAAGAGGAGCCAGTGCTCTTAACCTCTGAGCCATCTCTCCAGCCTCCAGAGACTCATCTTAATGTTACTGTTCAAATAAGGAAAACCTGGCCAAAAGTGGGACTACCGTGCTGTGTCATCCCCTTTCTTCAATCCTTTGCATCCAGAGAACTGAAGATAACTTCATACAAAGCTTGTCTCTCTCTCCCATACCGAGTACACTCTGAATGGCCTCAATTTACAAAAATAAATAAGCTTATAATTCACTAATGGGAGTTCAATACAATTCATTCCGACAAATCCTCTTACTGACTGGTCCTTAAAAGTCCTGAGAATCCCTCACATCAGTGTCCGTTTTCCTGGAAAGACTGAGAGATTCCTTAAGGCCCATCAGAAGCTCTGTCTTTAAGAACCATACTTGATTGGATAGAAGTCCTTTCCATGCCTTAAAGTGCCAGAACCTACCTTTGTGTGGCCACGGCAATCCTCCAATGCCTGTTCCAGAGGTCTCAGCACATCTTCCATCAGAGCCTCAGACTCAGGGACTGGGGAACTTGGGGGCTCCACACCAGTAGCAGGACAAGTTCCCATAGGTGGAGGCCTGGAAGCCTTACTTGAAGGAGGTGGATGACCCACTGAAGGTGGTCCAGAAGTTTCTGAAGTTGGGGCTGAAATATTCAAACTGGATCAAGCAACAAGGCTTAGTACCCTCCACTGAGTATTTTATTCCCATCTCCCCATTTCTCTTTTACTTTGTTCACAATATTTCATCAACTACAAAGTCTGGTCACAGCTCCTCAATTCTAGCTCAACTCTTGCTTCCTACTGCCCCATTTCATTGGTTAAACCAAAACATGTAGGAAACCAGACTCAGTTTCTCTACAAGAACAACAAGTACTCTTAACCACTGAGCCATTTCTCCAGTCCCCCATTAGAATGTAACCCTTTTCATGGACAGATTTTAAGGGGTACAGAAAACTGCATTTCTCTACTCTTCAAAAAATAAGCATTTTCATATCTCTAAACTTCACGTTCTGTAAATACTTTCTTTTTTATTTTTGGTTATGCCTCTTACTTCACTGATAAAGTCATCAAATGAGATTTTTTGCTGTTGTTGTTTGAGATAGGGCTTCACTCTAGCCCAGAGTGGCTTCAAACTTCTGGCACTCTTCCTGCCTCAGCTTTTTGACTACTGAGACCACAGGCATACACTACCATGCCCAGCTCAGGAACTCTCTCTTTTAATCTACCTGCCACCCATTGTGGCCACATTCCTTCCTCAGAAGGTGCTTGCTCCTATTAAAAGGACATCTCTTAGGGCTGGAAAAATGGCTCAACGATTAAAAAGGCATCTCTCTACTCATATTTCGCAGTCCAGACCTATGTCTTTTGGCCTTCCTCCTATGATTATTTCTTTTCTCCCTTATGATCAGTTCTTGGCTTTTGCTCTTTCATCCCATGAATGTACAAATGGGCTGTACTATTTACTATCAAAACCCCTTCACTTTATTTTTTTAGACAAGGTCTGAAAAATCCACACCCTCTCCACAGGGGATGATCAAGTTCACTACATCAAATCAAATATAGCACCCCACCTCCAATCCTATATCTTCCAACATTTAACTAAAAAAAAGGTCTTTTGAAGCACTCCGGTTTCTGAACCAGGCAAAGTTGTTCTCATCTCAGAGAATTTGCACTTACCTGTTCCTTGTGCTTAAAATGCTTTTGCATCTTTTAGTGCCTCTTAGTCACATTTCCATGTTACTTAAATAGCGCCCCCAGACACCTTAGTTACTTGGAAACTAAGAACTGTTCTCTCCAGATTCCCTACCAACTCAAACCGTTCCTGGGTCTTGTTTGACAAGTGCTCAGTAAATACCAATTAAACGAGTAAGTAACATAAAGTCTGAGATGCTTATAACACAAAGACCATAGGATCCTGGGAAGAGATCTAGGCAGGAAACATTTGGAAACAGTCTGAATGAGCATAATCCTTTTGTCCAACACACCATTTACTGACCAGGAATGCAGAAAGAACGGGCTCGAAAAGCGCCTGCGCTGAGCCTTACTGGATTCCAACCCCTCTCCTAATCGAGTCCTTGGAAGAGGAAAACAGGCTGATGGGACAGGTTTATCCCAGACTATCTCTCCGTACAGGATTCCGCCCACGGCCCTTACTCACCTCTAGGGGATCCATCCTGCGGGGCCGCGACCCTCTTAGTAAGGGGTGTGCGTTTGGGTCCACCAGTCTGAGTCTGCAGCCCATAAGAGAACTGCGGAGGGTCGTTCCAGCCGCGTTCTTTGTTGCCTGCGAAGGCAAGGAAGTGTGTGAAACGAGACCGGGAACCCAACCGAAGTTACTCTGGGGTCTGGGGTGGAGGGGAGTCAGAGTTCCCCCAACCGCCCACCCGCAGCGCTCACCCGGCTTCACATAGAGCTCCGCCATCTCCACTTCCGCACCGCCAGCGGGGCAGCGCGTCATTTCCGGGGCGGTAGCTCACTCACTCAGTCCAGCTGCCTGGTGGTATAGGAGGAGCTGCCCAGAGAGCCAGGCACCAATTCTTTAGGGACAACTGGCTAATAATCTGGAGGCCTTGTCACGCGGCACCAAACAGGTAGGTTTTTCTAATGTCTCCTAGTTTGCCCCCAGGAACAAATTCAAACACCAGAAGCACCCGCTGAACCTAACCATGTCAACCTCTGGAAGCTTGCATATCAGTATACTGCCCTGTATAATTTTTACAGTACTCAAATATGTAAACTCTTCAGAAGTCTTCTGTAACGCCTTGGATAAGTTTCATCTGAGCTCCCACAACTCTCTGGTAGCTCCTGGTATCTTCTGCTTCTCTGATTTGGTCGTTTCTCCTCCAAGTCTCAGAAGGAATCCTGACAAATAAGCCTACTTTAATATGATACCAAAAAAGACGTAAAAAGTGTTTGCTGAATGAATGCTGTCAGATTCCCATTATGAACCATGCCTTCATTGTGACTAAAAGCAGTCACCAACACCAAGCATACACACCCACCTCACACAAGCTGATGGCCCCCAACCTTATCCCATGTCTAATATACTCACAACTAGTGAGGTCACTGAGGGATTTTTATTTGTACTGATTCTGCTATAAAGTTGCTGAGGTAGAGCCAATTGTCCAGGATTGGACAGGGGCAAGGAACAAAAGAACCCAAGGAAAAGGGTGCTAGGGGCCTAAGTTATAGTGCAGGGCCTCTCAGTCATCCATATAAACAACAAACTCCGTAATAAATACAGGGTATGCAAGGATCAGGGACAGGCAGGATGGTGAGAGGCTACAGAGCCCTGGGGACTGAAGGAGTATAGAGCCTCCTTCCCCAGCCTCTAAGATCAATTTAGGACATATGGAGAAGAGAAGGTTTTAGCCTGAAGGCATCAAGAAATGAGAAGACACCCCTCTTTCGAGGAGCTGCTCCAGCACCCCCAATCCCTCCTTTGAGTAGCGGGGGAGGCAGAGGGCCACCAGGGGAGTCCATGGAGCTGGTCCGCTTGAGCCGAAGTCGGGCACGGGCCTGGGCACCCCAGGTCTTACCCCGAGCTGCTGAGGCCACCAGACACTTCTGGTACTGAACCTAGGAAGAAGTGGAGTGTGAGCATCCAGCTTTCTGCCCTTGGATACCTGAAAGCTTCTGTAAGGCAGGTAACTGGCCAAGAATTTTTTCTGATACAATGTCCATAATCATATCTTTGGTCCCTATAGAATTCCCAGGTAGCTCAACAACAAGAACATAAAACGTGGCATTTACTGAGCACTTAAAGAAAGCTAGACATTGTGTTAAGTGCTTTGTATGATAACTTAATTTAACCTAGTTATTTTAAGAGGTGTTGTTGTACTCATGCAAATGACAATACCAAGGTTCAGAGAGAAATGATTTGTCTAAGACAGTGGTTCTCAACCAGTGGGGGATCACATATCAGATATACTGCATAACATATTTATTTACATTCTAAGTAATTGTATTTACATTACCATTTGTTTTTAATAATAGCAAAATTACAGTTATGAAGTAGCAAGGAAATCACTTTATGGCTGGGGGAGGTATGTCGGGGTCACCACAACATGAGAAATTGTATTAAAGGATCATTGCATTAGGAAGATTGAGAACCACTGGTCTAAGGTCTCACAAATAGAAAATGTTAGGCCTGGCATTCAGATGTACATCTGTCCAGCTGTAAAGCCTGCACTTTCGTTTGTTTTGGTTTTTCAAGACAGTTTCTCTGTGCAGCCTTGGCTATCCTGGAACTCATTCTGTAGACCAAGCTGGCCTCAAAATTCAGAGATCTGTCTGCCTCTGCTTCCCAAGGGCTGGGATTAAAGGCCTGTGTCACCACAACCTGGCCAAAGCTTGCATTCTTAACTACACCTACCAGAAGACTCTCCTCCATCCCTCACTGTTCTATAACAGTATCTAGCAAAACAGATTCTCTAGTGATGAGAAAGTCTATAAACCCAAGCCATTCCCAAAATAACTTTCCTAATCAAACTCTTATTTAAATTACTCAGAGCAGATACTAATTACTTAGCCTTTCTACCTCCTGTTTACCTGCACTGTAGTTTAAGTAGACAAAATCTACAGATCTCACTTTTACATCTTGCTTAAAATCTTTCAAAAGTCCTCAGTGCCCAAGGCTAATCTCTAAGTTTCTGTCATTCTCTCTGTTCTCATCTATCATTACATCCTCTTGCAGGCCACGCACACCATGTTTCTGGGTACTCTAGCCCACTAACATCTCTCTCACATACACTCCTGAGATTCTCTGACATATCTGCCCTATGTCTCTTCACCTGGCATACTTCATTGGGTGCCTTTTCTTTCCCCCCTGCAGGAGGCCTTCCTGCCACTTGAGGAAGCATTTCCATCATCATGTGGTATATAACTTGTTTCTGATGTGTTTCTGTTCTGTTCTGTAATGGCAAAGACTTGTGTGACTTCTATATCAATGAATTCTCAGAATTATAGTAATTGAACCCTATACTCACTTGTTTAATGAATAAGTGAACTGAATTAATTAGCTTAAGTATCCTACATTCAAATGCCCACATACACCAAGAAATATGTTAACTCAGTCAAATAGTGCCTACTCTGTATAGCACTTCACCTACATGCTGAAAGGTGTTATATAAGTGTGCCCATGAGTGTTGGTGTGTGTACCTTATATTAACATTCCCCATATTTTAAGAAATCAGAAATAAACCAGGTGTTTGTGGAGCACACCTTTAATCCCAGCACTCGGGAGGCAGACACAGGCAGATCTCTGTGAGTATGAGACCAGCCTGGTCTACAAGAGCCAGGACAGGCTCCAAAGCTACATAGAGAAAATGTGACTCAAAAAGCCAAAAATGAAAGGAGGGAAGGAAGGAAGGAAGGAAGGAAGGAATCAGAAATAGCAATTACTATGTGAAATGCCCTAGACTTTTGAGTATTAGTAACCAACATAAAACTTAGCAAAAACAGCATTAAGAGCCAGATATACTTGTAAACTCCTTTGGCCCTGGGATCACTGGGTTGTGAGTTAAATGGAGCTGCCCATGTTGAGCCCACTGCATAGTACAGAGCAACTGCAAGGAAAAGCCCCTCCCATTCCCATTCCATCCCTAACTCACCATACAGGCAGCTTGCACAGCTTCAGAGAGTCCACCAGCATGAGGCTGGCACCAGAAGGCTGCACACTGGAAGGTCTGACAACCAAGGTCAGCGATGAGGCCAAAGGTATGTGGATCACGGCCAACACCAATAAAGGTTACAAGGCGCACAGGGCACTGCCACAGTGGCTCTTCCTCTGCACTAGCCTCTGCCTGCCCACAGAAAGCCTAATCACTACAGTGTTAAGCAATGGCTAGACCCAATACTTTTAGACCCAAGTAAAGACACACACCCCCCATCTCAACATGCCTGCTCATCCTCCAAAGCCCCAAACTTCACCCTCTTGCGGTACCTGAATGGGATGTGCAGTCATCAGAGAGTCAGACACACTGAGCATAGCAGGGACCCAGGTTTTCTGGTCCCCCCGGGCAGTGAGGGTACCAATGGCCTCATTCAGCACATCCATACCTGAGGAAACATGCCTACTATGCTGTCTGGCTTGAATAGAAAGGGTCTGCAGGGAGTTTCTAGAACCCTTTCATTAACTTGGGATTCAGAAAGATGGGAAGAGAATACTTGGGGCTGAGCTTGGAATTCTGAGTTGGAAGAATGGGTATATCCCAAGCTACATAAGGTCATGCAAGAACTCTAAGACTAGATACAGTGTAGATCGAACCTCACCCATCAGCCCCCTCAGTCCTCACCCATGGCTTTGTTGACTGGCAGGATTCCCATGTACAGTGCCTCATACTTCTGAGCAGCCTGTCTCACTGCATCCAGCAACTCCACTGAAATACACATATCAAGTACCAATCTAGCACAGACACTCAATTGCCCCTCTCCCCACCCTTCCTGTGACTACACCACTATGCACAGGTTTCACTATGTAATCAGCTCTGGTTGGCCTGAAACTTGCTATGAAGAATAGGCTAGCCTTAGACTTGTGATGATCTTCCTATCTCTGCCTTCCAAGTGCTAGGATTACAGCCATACCTCACCACACCTAGCTTCTCCACCCTAATGGATGTGCCGGGACTCGAGGTAGATCTGTTGCTAGCAAAGGAAAACCTGTAGATGTACCTTCAATTTACTGCTTTAGATCCCTGGATATAGACTCTCCAGGAAGAAGCTAAATAACTAGGAACTCCATACCCTTACCATATCCATCTTTCACTAAAGCAGCCTGATATTGCAATGCAGCAAGCCTTTCCCATACCTTGCCTCGGGAAGTCTTCAGGGGAAATAGGATCTGGGGAACAGCAAGCAGCTTCTCCACTGACTCCTGTCCTCTCAGACAAGATCTAAAATACAGTTCAGCCAACATGAGGCACACACAAAGAAAGGGAAGTCAGGGTAAGGGGCCAAGCCCACTCTATCCCAACTCCATATTCCCTGCCCACCAGTAGCCCTCACCTGTGCACAGAGCCCCTGTAGGGCACTTGCAATGGCCTTTGCAGGTACATCACAGCGAAACACATGGCACTTGAGCATACAGCTGTCTTTGTCACCCGCAACAAAGGCAAAGTCCCTGGCAGGGACAGGGACAGGCTGGTTAGGGGCAGGGGCTTCTAAGTGCCTGGCTAAAGATATGGCACAGTTGGAATGGGAAAGTCAGAGTACCTAGTTGTCACATACCTGTCACTGTTCCAGAAGCATGTGGGAACACAGGATAAAATCAGCCCAGCCTCTCAGATTCTCCCCTATCTGTCCCTGCTGAGCTGGGCCCACCCACCCCAACCAGGATTGAACCAGGCAGGGAAGGCCATGTTGGGTCCACATCAGAGGATCTGTGTCCAAGGGTTCAGCATCAGTGGGAATCACAGCCTGCAAGGGGGGGAGGGTGATGCAACTCTTGCTTGGGGGAACACAGAAGTCCTCACCGGCCCTTGGAGCTGCCCACACCCCAGACACGGATGTGAACCAGAGGTTGACAATGGATCAGACTGTGGTCCAGGGGATTCACCAGGCTCATAGCATCTTTCTTAAGGATCATCAACATGTTCTGGCCCTGCCAAGGACAGAGAGTTGACAGGTAAAGGTGACTAAGATGGCAAACAAGCAATTCAGGGAAAACCTACCTCTGCTGAGCCAGAGGCTGAACCCCTGGGGAAATCAGACAACTCACCTCACCCCAAGCACCATCATGGGGCTGGCTCTGGTTGCGAGTCTGGGCCAGCTGCTGGATACAGTTATTGACAGCAATACTGCTCTTCCCTGGTGCCAGGTCCTCCTCAGGTACTTCCACCCAGCCCAGAGAGCGGACTGCAAAGCACTGACAAGACAGGGAAAAAGAAGTAACTAGATATGGAATTGAGTGGTGGGTGACCCAGGATCCATACATATAAAGTCTGGTAGTCCTTTCTTGAAACTTAATCAATCCTACTCATTATTATTCTATCCATCATCTTTCCCTTGAGATCTCCCAATACCGTAAACTGACCACCATGTCCAATCATTACCTTAGCTCCTGGCTCCAGGCTCCGGACATAGGAATCATCTCCATACCATGTTAGAGAGTTACTGGAATAGAGTACAGTCAGTAAGAAAAAGATTATTATTCCTACATTAGGGGCAATGATGAAACCTAGCCTACTTAATCAAGCACAGAATTTGGGACAAGACCCAAAATATAGGACCATAAATGCAAACCCAGAAAAAAGATCCAGAATATACTAACAAATTGAAGTTTAAAATTTGACAAAATCCAAGACACAAGACACTGACAGACAAAAAGACACAAATATGGATATGAATTAAATTTTGTGGACAAAAGCCTCAAACTAAAACGAGAGACTCTAGAACACAGGAACACCCCCCCCAAAAAAAAATTAACAAAGCCAATGGATGGGGTCTACTAGAACATGATGGGTCAGAACATGGGGCACAGAACATGGACCTAATGATAAGAACTTAACAACAGACAAAACTCAAAATAGTCAAAAGGCAAGCGCATGGGACAAAGCCAAGCCCAAACTGAGCCCTGAATGAACAGAATCCAGAAGTACAATTTAAAAGCAAACTGTGGAGGCAGGCACAGTATCATCTGTGTGAGTTCCAGGCCAGTTAGGGCTACATACACAGTGAGACCTGAGACACTGTCTCAAAAAAAAAAAAAAAAAAAAAAAAAATGTGGGTCCAGCTTCATTTTTGAGTGGCACCGTAACCCCAAGGCTTTCATTTGGCCCGGGTCACCCCTGTTACCTCCGGTTCAATGAACTGTCCAGGCTGGAGAAGGATCTCCCCTTGGGAGGTCGCAGTTCCCAAATCCCTTCCGTCCCCTATTGAGTAGAGATCAGTCAGTTGTGCAGCAGGCCCTGGTCCACACATGAGCTCAGGCTCCCTCCTCACATTCTACCTACCGTTCCAGGATCCTCTGCACCTCCTAGTTCCCAGGTTGGGCGCTGCCACTGAGTGCTACCGCTGGGTACATGCCAATAATAAGTGCCTGCAGCATCACGGATCTTTCTCCAGCCAGGAGGTAATCCTGTCTCCCCCTCCAGATTTTGGTCCCCCCACAAGTCATCTAGGAACAAGGGATTAAATCAGGGGGGCATATTACTCGTGAGTTCCCAACAATACCGTCATAACCCTCGCTCCATTCCACAGGAGACAGCCCTACACCTAGATTTCAACTTCCCATTCGTAAAGACAGCACATGCAAGGATCAAAGTTACCCCTGGCTCTCATTCCTGAGACACCACCCACCTCCACCCCGTGTTTGAGCTCAGGTAGCCTTCCTTCACCCCTCATATCCCCTCAGCTTTGGGTCCTCCCAATCGGACCCTTGGTGCACACCATCACAGTTGACCAGAATGATGGCCAGCATATAATCCTTGCCCAACATAGCCTCCGACGACTTGCACTCTCAGCCCACGGCGACCTCCGGAGCTTCAGGGCCTTGCACAAGCCCAGCCCCTGCGCCGGAGACCGCCGGGCCAACAGGCGCCGCGCAAACACTGGGCGGGACAGGGCGGGCCTCGGGGATGGGGCGGGCAGAGGCGGGCCTGAGCAGCCCGCGCCGCGGCGTCTGGGTCCCCGGGTCGTCGGGTGTTTCGGTGCGTGTGTCCTGCGAAGCGCACCGGCACTAAGAAGCCCGCACCCTTAGGCAACTATGAGTTCCTCAGACGACGGAAGACGGGCGAGGACGTGCGCTCTGGGCACCGGGGCGCGGATGACATCATCGCGTGGAGCCTGAGATCATCACGCCCCGACCTGTCCCCGCGCGCGTACACACCCCAGGACCAGACGGGAGGGGTCCAGGGGCAGCCTCAGCGAGCACAACCTTGACTCACTAGGAAAACGCCCCGCCCTTTCCCGAAATGCCCCGGAAGTGCCTCTACCCTCAGTAAAGATGGAAGTAGCCTTTGACCTAGGGAGGCGGGGCTGCGCATGCGCAACAAGTCCGGCGGGGAAGATGGCGGATGACAAGGTGAGTTGAAAGCGAGGTCTGCTTCGGTCGGCGTGGTTTTCAAATTCCTTAACCTTTTTAGATTTGAGCAGAGACGACAGAGGTAATTCTTGTTTTTCCCTGGGTTCCTGTCAACTGCCGGGACAGTAGGGGGCTTTAGGCGAAGGGCTACTCTTCTGGGAACTGACACGGTACCTAATTATGAGCACACATTCAAATATATTCACTATGTAACAATCCTCATTCGGGCCGTTTTCTAGTCCCTGACGTCTCCCTTTCAGAGACAGCGTTTCCATTCGACCCTTACCGCCACCCTCATTCAGACACGTATTGCTCGCTTGTTGGATTTCATATTTACATGCCATCAGACTGAATCTTAGTCACTGTTGCTGACAGTTATTCACCACACATCCGTGTAGTCTCTTTCAGTTTGGAACGGCCTAAACAGATACCAGGTTAACCTCGAACTGTACAGGGAACTGCTTCAATACATTATTCACAGTTGATCTGGAAACCCAGCATCACCCACAGATTTATTAATAGCCTGCCAGTTTCTCTGTCAGGTACTGGGACACACCACTGAAAGCAGACTAATGGCCATTTTCAGCAGGCTTGTACTTCAATCAATAGTACTTCCTTCCTAAAGCTAAGTAGAAGTTCCTCTGCTTGTTCTGTGATTCTGTAGAAGTCACTGCAAGTTCCTGGTGCACATTCTGTCACCTCCCTGTCCCCCATATGAGTGCTTTGCTTTTCAATGTGTGTCTTCCTTTATCCCTGCCATCTCAGGGAGGTTTTGTAGGAAGAGATTTATTTGGTTCTTCCCATCATCCCTCCCACAGCTCACCTAGTTCCTAGCCTCTGGTAAAATTGAGCAGGGCATGGGACTGGGTCAAGTATGCTGGAGCCAGCCTCTCCCTTGTCCTAGGATTCTCTGCCCAAGCTTAAGGACCTGACATTTCTCAAGAACCAGCTGGAGCGCCTACAGCAGCGTGTGGAGGATGAAGTCAACAGTGGTGTAGGGCAGGTAAGGGCCCCAAATGCTCTTGGGAATGTTGAATAGGAATAGAGTTTTATTTTAGCAAATGGACATTGAGGACCCAAGAAAATTCTCCCTGAGAAAAAAGCACTTGAACTGGGCATTGTGGTACACACAACTTCAAGGCCAACTGGTCTTCTGAGAGAATTACAGGCCAGCCAGTGCTACACACAAGAGACCTTGTCTTAGAACCAACAGGGGAGGAAAAAATAACATTTGAGCTGAGATCTTAAGGTGTTAAATAGGAGAAGTGGGGATGAGGGTGAACATTCCGGGTACCGAGCACACAAAGCCTTGGCGGTCAGCAGCAATATGAACATGAAGTAGGAGAGAGGTAGTTTGTAGTCATCAGAGGCCATGCTAGGAAATGAAACTGGAGGAGCAGGCGGGGCTCAGGTTCCTCAGAAGCCTTTCTGGCATTCTGACTGGATGGCATCTGATTAGAGCTCTCTGAACCTGAGATTCTGGTATTGTGTGACTGGGATTCTGACATTCTTTTTTCTAGCTCCAGAATTTTGAGATATCCATTGGAGAAAAGAGCACAGCTGTCAGCAGTTAGGATAAGCAAGTGATCAAATGCTCTAAGCCCAGCTTAAAAAGGAGAGCACACCTGATTTCTTTTTGTGTTTCTCCCTGCAGGATGCCTCACTCTTGTCTTCTCCATTCATCAAGGGATTCCTGGCAGGCTATGTGGTGGCCAAACTGAGGGCATCAGCAGTATTGGGCTTTGCAGTGGGCACTTGCACTGGCATCTATGCAGCTCAGGCGTATGCTATACCCAATGTGGAGAAGACACTGAAGAACTACTTTAGGTCACTACGAAAGGGACCTGACTAGACCCTTTGGGGAAGGCAGGATGAGCATGTTGGGACTGCAGGTGGAGGCCTTTCTATCACAGACACTCTGCCCAACTTCCCCTGCTATTGTTCCTTTGCCGTCTCCACCTATACTATCTCTTTCATCCTTGCTTTTCTTCCTGCAGAGAGTGGACAGTGATTTGTCAGCCTGCACCCTGCATTCCTTCCCTCCCTAGTTCCATGAGACTAACCTAAAAGTATGGCTCACGAGTGCTGTCTTCAAGCCCTAACTGTGGAGTGTGCAGCTGACTCTGATCCTAGGTATTCTTTCTGGTGATGTGCCACAGTTCTGCACTCGGTTTCCTTCGGATGTGTCCCAGTTCCTCTGTCCCTTGCTAACTACACAGGCCACCCAGGGTCTGGTATGGGCCATGAGTGTAGAAGATGGGGGTATGCCAGGCCTAGCCCGTCCAAGACAGGCTCGCTGGACCCTGATGCTATTCCTGTCCACTGCCATGTATGGTGCCCATGCACCATTCTTAGCACTGTGCCATGTGGATGGCCGAGTGCCCTTCCGGCCCTCCTCAGCTGTGTTACTCACTGAGCTGACCAAACTATTGTTGTGCGCCTTCTGCCTACTGGTGGGTTGGCAAACGTGGCCCCAGGGCACACCACCCTGGCGCCAGGCTGCACCATTTGCACTATCAGCCCTGCTCTATGGCGCCAACAACAACCTGGTGATCTATCTGCAGCGTTACATGGACCCCAGCACCTATCAGGTGCTGAGCAATCTCAAGATTGGAAGCACAGCTCTGTTGTACTGTCTCTGCCTTGGGCATCGCCTCTCTGCACGTCAGGGGTTGGCACTGCTGCTGCTGATGGCTGCAGGAGCCTTCTATGCATCAGGTGGCTTTCAGAAACCTGTGAACGACCTTCCTGGGCCCCTGTCAGCAGCCGGAACCCATCCCATGCCCTTGCATATCACTCCTCTGGGACTTCTGCTCCTCATCTTATATTGCTTCATCTCTGGCTTGTCATCGGTGTACACTGAGCTAATCATGAAACGACAGCGGCTGCCCTTGGCTCTCCAGAACCTCTTCCTCTACACTTTTGGGGTGATCCTGAACCTCGGATTGTATGCTGGCAGTGGTCCAGGCCCAGGCTTCCTGGAGGGTTTCTCTGGATGGGCAGTGCTTGTGGTGCTGAACCAGGCAGTAAATGGACTGCTCATGTCAGCTGTCATGAAGCATGGCAGCAGCATCACACGCCTCTTCATCGTGTCCTCCTCCTTGGTGGTCAATGCTGTGCTTTCAGCAGTGCTGCTGCAGCTCCAGCTTACAGCCGTCTTCTTCCTGGCCACACTGCTCATTGGCCTGGCTGTGTGCTTGTACTATGGTAGCCCCTAAGGCCTTGGCCACCCCCACTCTCACTTGTGGCTGTGTAGATTAGATGCAACCACCAGAGCCACCTCCCATCTCACCGCCACACCACATCCCAGCAGCCCTGTAACAAGTGCCTTGTAAGAAAAGCTAAGGAGGTCACGTTAGCCTTTGGATGTTAAGATGGGTGAGCGTTACCCCTAGGAGGCATAAAGGGTGGGCTTGGTTAAGGAAACGCCTAACTGCATCCCTATAAAGAACTGGGAACCCCAAACCCAGGCTTAGGCAGTCTATCCTTGAGGAACCCGGCCTTGTCCTGCATGAACATGGCTACTTCATGTGAAGTTTTGTTCCTGTCTGCAGTGGTCACTCCTGAAGACCCCTTGCCCTGAAGCTTCCTGCTGTCTGCTCCACACAGCATGACTTCCACATAAGGGATAATTAGTTTGCCCACTCCACAGTGCTGTTCCTCTTACCCAGCCGTTCTGGAAAGGTCAGAGGGGGGCTGGAGCTTGACTCATCTCAGGGAACACTGCCCCTGGACCCTGGCTTAAGCCTACACTCCTGACCCCTGTGCTAACTCAGGGGCCCTGTTGTAGCCCACTTCACCTCTAAGGCACTTAGGAGGTACTGTTTTTCCCACTCTTGCCCCCTCCTAGTGGTGTCCCAGCTCCCAGCAGCCAGGGAAGGCTCTGCAGAGTAACCAGGGACCAGGTACAAAAAACATTTATAGCTAATCAGTGTCTAACTACTTAAGCAATAAGGTCTTAATAAAGTGTTCAGGGTGTAGGGTGCTTCCTACAACCATTCACAATTGTCCATGTTGTGTGTGTTTCATGGCTCCCCTCAAATGACTTCCCTGAGTTTCCTAAGTAATTTAGGCTTAACATCTAGAGTAGGAGAGAAATCTCCCAGCTGTTACCAGTAGCATTGGTTGTGGATCTGATACCATCTTGGCCTGTTATGGTGGGGCACATCTGTGATTCCAGCCCTCCGGGAGGTAGGACAAGAAGAACTCGGGTTCAAGGTCAGGCTGAGCTACTTGATGAGACCCTGTCTCAGAAAAAGAAGCATTGAGGGTGTGGTGATGCAAATGTGAGCCTCTCCTTGGGAGAGAGGCAGAAAGACCAAGAATGCAAGCAAGTGGACCTGGCTAATAATGGTTAAGACTGCATGCTGCTCCTGCAAAGGACCCAGATACCCAGACAGACACAGCCACGTATATAATTCCATCCCTTGCCCTCCATGGCACTCATATCCACAACACGTAAAGTGTGTGTGTGTGTGTGTGTGTGTGTGTGTGTGTGTGTGTGTGTAGTGGTTTTTTGAAACAGGGTTTCTCTGTGTAGCAACTCTAGTTGTCCTGGAACTCCCTCTGTAAACCAGACTAGCCTCAAACTCACAGAGATTCGCCAGCCTCTGCCTCCAGAGTGCTGGCATGCACCACCACTGCCTGGCTAAAAGAAGATAGATAGATAGATAGATAGATAGATAGATAGATAGATAGATAGATAGATCTTTTTTTTTTTTTTAATGAAAGACCAACCTAGGCTACATAAGAGTTGATCTCAAAAAGAAAACAGAGCCGGGCAGTGGTAGCGCACGCCTTTAATCCCAGCACTCAGTGGGCAGAGGCAGGCGGATCTCTGAGTTCGAAACCAGTCTGTTCTACAGAGCAAGTGCCAGGACCGCCTCCAAAGCCACAGAGAAACCCTGTCTCAAAAAACCAAAAAAAAAGAAAACAAAGGCCAGGTATTGTAGTTCAATAGATAAGCACTACTTACTTGCCTACACATATAAGCCCTGTGTTTGATCCCCAGCACTGAAAAAAATATTTGTTTTTAAATCAAGCCCTGAGATGTTTAGAGATTCTTGGGACTGAAAAGTACTCTTCTCAGCAGAACAAATTAGGCTAGAAAACACTTAAGGCCACAAATATGTCTCGAGGCAGGGTTTCACATCATAGCCCAGATTACATAGCCCAGGCTGTCCTCAAATTGGAAGCAATCCTCTTACCCCAGGCTCCAGAGTGCAGAGTTTATGACCATGAGACTCCATACTCAGCCACTGTTTTGATTCATTCCCTCTGGTTCTGTCATGACTAGTATCTGTTGTCTGTCCTTTGAAACCCTGGCCAGAGAACTTTCAGACACTGCTCCCCAGAACACTGTACCCAATACTTCTGTTGTCCTGGTGCCAACCTGTAATCCCAGCACTCCAAAGTTGGAGGTATTAGAGTCAGTAGCTCAAGATCATCCTTAGTTATATAGCAAGTTCCAGGTCAGCCTGGACTGTATGAGACCCTGTCTCGAAAAAGAAAAGTTGCAGGGTTAAAGCTGTTGTTCAAAAGTAGAGGCCCTGGGTTCCATCCCTCGCACAGGAGGAAGAGGGGAAAAAGAACTTTTCCTTTGCTACTTAACTGACTGTTCTTGGGCAGTTACTAGGAGAGGTTATCTCTGAAATGATGGTTGAATGGCACAAACACAGGGAGGGGGGTTAAAAAAGCAAAATGAAATAATAGGTATTGGGTGCTTAGAAATTGGTACAAGGGGGGCTGGAGAGATGGCTCAGAGGTTAAGAGCACTGGCTGCTCCTCCAGAGATCCGGAGTTCAATTCCCAACAACCACATGGTGGCTCACAACCATCTGTAATGAAATCTGATACCCTCTTCTGGCCTGTAGGCATATATGCAGACAGAATGTTGTATTCATAATAAGTAAATAAATCTTAAAAAAAAAAAAAAAAGAAATTGGTACAAGGAGCCAGGCGTTGGTGCCGTTGGTGGCGCATGCCTTTAATCCCAGCACTAGGGAGGCAGAGGCAGGCAGATCTCTGTGAGTTAGAGGCAAGCCTGATCTCCAGAGTGAGTGCCAGGATAGCCTTCAAAGCTACACAGAGAAACCCTGTCTCAAAAAACCAAAAAAAAAGAAAAAAAGAAAAGAAATTGGTACTAGGAGACATGGTTAGATGGTGGTAATTGCCTGTAACGAGGGCCATCTTCATTGATATGCCCCACCTTCCTCTCCCTTCTGTGGCCCTCATGAATGAGGACAACGGAAAGTAGCCCCATAGCGTCCCTGGTCAGGTTCCTCTCCAGGCAGAACTCCAGCACAATCGGCACTCTGCTCAAGCTGCTGGTTCCTGGACTGGAGCTCCTGGGTCTTCAAGGCCAGATCAATGGTGTCTTGGAGGACTCCAGCCAGCAGACTGCGGTGATGGTGTTCTGTGGCCATGGCCTTCTCCTCCCACAGCCCCTGCCAGGCTTGGAAAACCTGTGTTGAGTCAGATATGCCTGTTGGTCCACCAGCCTTGGCACCAAATTAAGGTCTGCCCTCTGTCTCCACTGACCTGCAGCAAGTGGCATGTCCGAGCTCTGGTGGCCTGTACATACAAGTCATAGAGGGCCACCAGATCATGCTCTGCCATGTCCCGTTCTGCCTGCAGGGCTTCCACTTGAAGTTTCAGCACTGTCCGCTCCTTCCACTGTGTCTCTCCCTCCTCACAAGCCTGCAGGTAAAGTTGCAACTTTTGGTGAGTGCCACTGGCCAGGCTTTGTGTGCAATACTTACTGCACGTGATCTCATTTTATCCCAGTCAACCTTATTCGGACATTTCCCTTTTCCAGATTTGCAAATAGTGCATCAGGGAAATGATCTGATTGGCCAAATTCTATGTCTATGGAAATCTTTTAAGCAGACCAAGCTATACAACTGTCACATGTATGTAGAGGACCTGGGTCAGTTAGTCCCATGCAGGCTCCCTCATTGTTGGTTCAGACTCTCTGAGCTCCTATGAGCCAGGTTAGTTGTTTCTGTAGGTACATGTCTCCTTCCTTTCTCCCTCCCTCCCTCCCTCCCTCTTTCCCTTTCTTTCTTTCTTTCTTCCTTTCTTTCTTTCTTTCTTTCTTTCTTTCTTTCTTTCTTTCTTTCCTGGTTTGTTGAGACAGGATTTCTCTGTGTAGCTTTGGAGCCTGTCCTGGAATTTGCTCAGTAGACCAGACCGGCCTGGAACTCACAGAGATTCTCCCGTCTCTGCCTCCCAAGTGTTGGGACTAAGGCATGTGCCACCACCACCCAGCTACATTTTATTTCATAAACAGTCATTTTCTGAGCAACTTCGTGATGAGCACTGACTGCCCTCAAAGAGCTGAATGCAGTGAATTCCTGGGCTGACTGGTTTTCCTGAGTCTCTACTTAGACCCACTCTCCTCTGGTCCACTCCAGCCTGGGTAAAGTGGACCTCATTGTTCCCATCACAGAAACAGCACTGAGTGTGGCCTCTTCTGTACCCCATAGGGCATTTGGACCAGTCTGTTATGATTGAGTTTAAATCCTTGCCTAGGTACAGGAGCCTCAAGCCCCATACTTCCCCCCTCCCTCCTCACCTCTTCTGCCAACATTCCTTTGCTCTGTTTACAGGCTCCTCCCTCCTGATGTTCCACGTGTTTCAGCTCTTCCTGGATCCAAATCCGGTATTGCTCTCGAAGTCTCTGCCTCCGTGCCTGGGCCAGAAAGAACTGCAGGGCCACATCTGGGGCCTGATGGGCCTAAATGGCATCGTTTGAGGCTTATGCATTACATTTGGAACACAGACACCAACCTTTCCAACAGAGCTTCATTGCCAGGGCTGTTCCTAGAATCTAACTGGCTGAGGAGAGTCCAGAGACTCAGCTGTGGGTGGAAGGAGGAGATCTGCCCCTGCTGCTGGTGCTGTATAAGGGCCCCCTCACTATAATCCGTCCCAGGACAGCAGCTCCTCCCATGACCCTCCCCCACCCCAGGAGATCCTGGAAGACTTTATAGGTCCTTGTCAGAAACTCCATATTCCTCCCTAGTATCAGCACAGGGCTTGAGGGCTCCTTTCTCCCCCAAGTTTCCAGTTGTTTTGGGGGTACAAGAAGTGTTAATAGTACCTGTTCCTCAGAGTGCCTGAGAGGATGTGTTTGGTGGAGCCCAGACCCTAAAAATCCTCCTCTTCCTGCCTCTGGAGGAAAGTGTCATTAGTTACATCAAAGCTCCCCCCCCCCCACACACACACACACACACACACACACACACACACACAGACACACACACACACACTGTAGACGGATGAATAACAATGTAACCAAAGGCGGTGGGGGGGGTGTGTGTGTGAAGGGCTGGTTTCAACCATCCTACAGCAAATCCTGGAAGACACATCTTCCCCTTTTGGGCAAGAAAGGCTTTGTCTAAAGCTGTGGTTCTCAACTTGCTGGTCTCGACCCTTTCATAGCAGCCACCTAACACTATCAGAAAACACAGATATTTACATTACAAACCACAACAGTAGCAAAATTACAGTTATGAAATAGCAGTGAAAATGATTTTATGGTCAAGGATCACACAACAAGGGGAAGGTTGAGAACCACTGCACTCTAGAGGGATTAAAGCATCATTCCAGGGCCTAGGGTGAGACTGTCTGTGACTCTAAACTACTCATATTTCTTTTCTGAGCCTCAGTTTGCTTACCTGAAAAGTGAGTGAAATGTCTTCCCTGCATACTGTAGCTCGGTGGCTCACCTTTCACCTTCAAGAGAAAATCTGAATGTCCCAGGACATTTCCAAATCCATTCCTCCATCTCCAATCAATTCCTGACTATTCTCCAGCCGATTAAATTGCTTGCAATTCTCCAGAGATCTGCTGGTTTCAGTTTCTGTGTGGTTCTCTCTGCCTGGAATGCTCTTTGTTGTCTTTACAAACCTCCATCGGGAGTCACTTCCTATGAAATCTTGCTTTCCTCTTTTTTCAAGGCTATATTGATGCCTTGAAGAGTCAGTTTTGCCAAGCCTTTCAGAACATTGACCATGGCAGTGTGATTGTTTCTTCTCAGACTAAACTCTACCAGGGCAGGGAAATCCCAGGGCTAACATGGCTTTGTACCCAGCATATTGTGCATGGTCCATAAATGTCTGGGAATCAATAAATAAGTGGGATATTTGGTAAACAAAGAAGAGGGAGGCAGACATATACAGCATCCCCAAGAGTTTGGATGAGAAAATGTACCTGTGGCTCTGGGAGCTGCACAGCTTCAGCTCTAACCCCGTTGGGTGCATGGCTTCTTGGTCCCCAGGCTTTTACCACCTAGGAGACAAGGACTTGAGTGGGGACTGGCCACTTCTGATCTGGGTGTCCCCAGCCTCATCTCACTCACCTGTAGCTCCCAGAGTGCCCTTTCAAATTGGCTCAACCCACCATCTGTCAAAATGTCTCCAAGAAGGACTGAACGAAGTGTCTTCAGAGTGTCCCTGCGGGCCCTCATCTCCTCTACTGCATTCCACAAGGTGGGCCTCACCTCTTTCACCTGCACCCTCTTTCCTGAGGCCCCCAACAGAGCGGCCTGGAGCAAAGTCGGGGAGCTACCTAAAAAGAGACGACACAGTAGACTTCTCTTTCTGGTGGCTGAGACAAGATAGCAAGTTCAAGGCTTGGTTTCACAGATTAGTGAGCCCATCTCAAAATAAAAAATAGAATAGGCTAGGGATGTATCTCAGATGTAGACTTGCCTGGCATGTGTTAGGGTCAAGGTTCAATTTCCAGTCCAAAATCATCATTATCACCTTTATAGTCATCATCAGTGCCACCACCATCATTTTCATCTTCAACAGCACCATCACCATCATCACCACCATCACCTAAGCTCTTAGTTGACTTTCACTGTACTTAATGGCCTTGTCTCAACTTCTCTTGGATTTATATTTTTATCCACAGCAACTCTAGTCTATCTGCCACTTAAAGCTTGTGCCATTTATCAGAATATAAAACCAGCCTGCAGATAAACACACACCTGCCCCTCCCTGCATGTCTGCCCTCCCTTTCAGACAGGTGTTAACCTGTAGATTGGTTTTACTTTCTAATTAGTATCTCAAGGGAGTGAAATGCTCCAACTTATCTTCTTCTTCCATCCATCTTGAGATAGGGAGGCCTGGGAACTTGTAGCCAAATGAATGTTGGTTGTAGAGACAGGGTTTTTCGAGACAGGGTTTCCCTGTGGAGCTTTGGAGCCTGTCCTGGAAGTAGCTCTTGTAGAGCAGGCTAGTCTTGAACTCACAGAGATCCGCCTGCCTCTGCCTCCCAAGTGTTGGGATTAAAAGAGTGTGCCACCACCGCCCGGCTTAACTACTGCTCTTTTTCTCTTTTTATTTTTTTTCAGATGCTGGGAATCAACTCCAAGGCCTTAAGCATGCTGGGCAAGTGCTTACCAATAATCTATTTTCCAACCATTCCTTGATGTTGTTTTCCAGTGTGTGAGACTATCTGGCTGTGTAACCCACTCTAGCCTTGAGTTTGTAGTATTCCTACCCCACTCACTCTTCTGAGTGTTGGAATTACAGGTATGTGCCACCAAATTAGGCTTCATTGACATTGTGGTCTAATCTATATCCCCCAATGTAACCTCCTCCCAAATCTGGTATTACAGCTTCAGGATCCTCATTTGTAATGGGTATGTGGAAATAGGAAAGTGTTTTCTCCTCTGTAGTCCTTTCCTAATATATAAGTTAAGCCTGCCTCCCTCTCATTTGTGAATTAGACTTGCATTCTGGGATGTGGCTGCTTACTCCTGGAATCCCAGCACTCAAAATGCTGAGGCAGGCAGACTTCCAGGAGTTCAAAGCCAGTTTGGGCTACAGTGACACCCTGTTGAAGAAAAAAGGTGTTAAAATGCTTGATAAAGATCCTGAATATGGGGGCTGGAGAGATGGCTCAGAGGTTAAGAGCACTGACTGCTCTTCCAGAGGATCCGATTTCAATACCCAGCAACCACATGGTGGCTTACAACTATCTATAATGAGATCTGGTGCCTTCTTCTGGTGTGCAAGCATGCATGCAGATAATTGTATACATAATAAATAAATAAAATCTAAAAAAAAAAGTCCTGAATATGGTGTGGTGGTGGTGGCACATGCCTTTAATCCCAGCACTGGGGAGGCAGAGGCAAGTGAATCTCTGTGAGTTCGAGTCCAGCCTAGTCTACAGAGGGAGTTCCAGGATAACCAGGGATACACAGAGAATCCCTGTCTTGCAGAAAAAAATAAATTAAATTAAAAATTGAAAAAGATCCTGAATGAGGTGGCAAACAACTACAACCCCTGTAACCCCTGTAACCCCTGTAACCCCTGTAACCCCTGTAACCCCTGTAACCCCTGTACTCAGGAAACTAAGACAGAAAGATGGTGAGTTCTAGCTAGCCTAGGTTACATATATACTTCAAGAATAGCCCAACCTTCCTGAATGCTGGCCTCCCCAGAGAGTCAAGGACTCTCTCTGTCTACAACAGGGCAGTGGCTGGTTGAGTAGTAACATGAAACAAGCCTACCAAATCACAGAGCTTTCCAAAGAACTCTACCCCCACCCTCACCACCTTGTGGGTCCAGACGAAGAAGTAAGCTACTATAGCTGTTTCCCTCCAGGAGCCAGGAGACAATCCAGGGCAGAGAGCCCTCCTCCTCCCCAGCAGCCTCACCAGCCAGCACTCGAAGCAGGGGGCAGTCTCTGCCAGGGGGAGAGAAGAAAGGTGATGCCCTATGAGAAGGACAAACACTGGCCATAATCACCCGACCTAGACTTTTTCATTTTTTCCACATACCCACCAGACTGAGGTTAAGAGGACTTGCTGCTCTTGCAGAGGACTGGGTTCAGTTCCCAGTATCCACATCAGGTGGTTCAAACTGCCTATAACTCCAATTTTAGAGGATCCGTAAGCTCTGGGCACAAGCAATGCACATATAGACAAACGGATACATGAATAAAAATGAATTTTTT
The DNA here is from genome assembly GCF_003668045.3 of Cricetulus griseus. Taxonomy (NCBI): domain Eukaryota; kingdom Metazoa; phylum Chordata; class Mammalia; order Rodentia; family Cricetidae; genus Cricetulus; species Cricetulus griseus. The sequence continues at coordinate 200,835,760 of NC_048595.1, read as the reverse complement.
TATTTTGTGTTTTTAATTTATTTATCTTTATTTTATGTGCATTGGTGTTTTGCCATGGGTGTCATGTTCCCTGGAACCAGAATTACAGGCAGCTGTAAACTGACATGTGGGTGCTGGGAATTGAAACCAGGTTCTTTGGAAGAACAGTCAGTGCTCCCAATCACTGCGCCATCTCTCCAGCCCATAAATTATTTTTTTTGTTTTTTTTTTTGAGATAGGGTTTCTCTGTGTAGCTTTGGAGCCTATCCTGGCACTCGCTCTGGAGACCAGGCTGGCCTCGAACTCACAGAGATCCACCTGTCTCTGCCTCCCCAGTGCTGGGATTAAAAGCATATGCCACCAACGCCCAGCCTCATAAATGAATTTTTAAAGAAAGAATCTTAGCTGGATGTTGCTGGTGTACACCTTTAGTCCCAGCACTTGGGAGGCAGAGGCAGGCAGATCTCACTCAGTGAGTTCGAGGCCAACTTGGTCTACAGAGCGAGTTCCAGGACAGCCTCCAAAACAATACAGAGAAACCCTGTCTCAAAAAACAAACAAACAAAAAAACAAAAAACAAAAAACAAAAACAAAAACAAAAAAAGAATTGTAAACAATAAAAAAAGAAGAAACCTTAGAATACTCTGAAATTTAGGTTACTTTACCCACTTCTTTTTTGATTTCTATTTTGTTTTTAAACACTTCTGAGTTTGAGAATATTCCTGTGGTACTACACATTTTGAAAACTGGCCTGAAATGATTATTCACTATGATAACTTGAAGTTTTCATTATTATTATTGTTATTTGGGGGGGGGATTTTTTGAGTCAGGGTTTCTCTGTGTAGCTTTATAGACCAGGCTGGCCTCGAACTCACAGAGATCCACCAGCCTCTGCCTCCTGAGCGCTGGGATCAAAGGCGTGCACCACCACCGCCCAGCTGGTTTTCATCATTTTTATTTATTTTATAAATAGGCATGCTCTTTCTGCATGTATGCCTTTATGCCAGAAGAGGGCATCAGATACCACATAGATGGGTGTGAACCACTGTGTTTGTTAGGAACTGAACTCAGGCCTCTGGAAGAGCAGCCAGTGAGTGCTCTTAACCACTGAGCCACTCCTCCATCCTCCAGTTTTCATTATTTTTGAACACTGAGGGAAAGGTATGAATAGGGCGAGAAGATGGGCTGGCTACTTGGGGGAACTTTCCAATCTTGGCTTTGAACATTTAGATTCATATCCATACTTTGGTGTCCACCTCACCTTCCAATGCAACCACAAGACCTCCTCAGACTTACGGGTCTCCTGGAAGCTGCATGATCCTCAAGGAACCGCGACACACCTGCTGGCTCTCAGGCCCAGGGCAGGACATGGTAAGAGTGAGCAGAGAGCAGGCCCTGTAGAGGACATGGCCGGCTTGGGAATGAAACCTACAGTTGTATAAGGATTGGGGGTGGGCAGGGTGACAGGTGTCTTGTCCTCACCTGGCTTCATGCCCAGCAGCCTTCAGGTACAACTCAGAGGCAGCTCGGGCGTCAGACACCTCCACTTCACGGGCATCTTTCACCACCCTGAAGAAAGGGAGGTTGAACACAGCCCTGTAGCCCCTGTGCTATGCAGCAAGCTCCGGCATCTCTGTGTTCAAAGCCCACGACAATGTCCATAGCACACAAGAATCATCCCAAAGGCTCGGAGCTCATTATACCTTCTTAAATGTCTCTCATCTTCCTAACCTTGTTTTTCTCATATGGTCTGCCCAGGAAGGGACCATTTCAAAGATGGAAAAACTGCTCTGAGAGGTGTTTGGAACCACTAGGTGTGATACTGGACTGATTCAGGCCATGAAGATGGGCATGAGAGCTGAAATGTATTTGATATGAAGGGAGTGAGATGTGGGAAAGGAAAGAGAATGGGGAAGAGATTCTGGGAGTCCATCTAGGCCCAGTAAGCACGACTCCAAGTGGAGGACTTCATTCTCCATAGTTGACAGAGTAGAACCCTCATCCCAAAGCTTATCTTGATCTGGTTTATCTGGAAGGTGTCACTGTGGCTTTAAGGCTAGCACTCTTGTCCCATTGGGCCTTAACACTTACAAGCCCAGAGGGGTCACATCCAGTACTGGCAGGTCCTCCAGACATGGTGAGAGCAGGTCCTGAGTCTGCCCACTTGGGCTAATCTGGGATCACACAAAGACATTCATCAGAGGCTAAGCCTTTTCTCTCCTATAGGTCCTATGAACTAAGTGAAGATAAGAACTCAGCTATTAGCCAGTGGTGGTGTCACACACTTTAATCCCAGCACTCAGGAGGCAGAGGCAGGCGGATCTCTGTGAGTTTGAGGCCAGCCTGGTCTACAGAGTGAGCTCCAGGATAGCCAGAGCTGCTACATGAGAAACCCTGTCTGAACAAACAAAGACTTCAGCCATTGACCTCTGGCATATAAAGGTGATCCCAGAGAGGCAATCCCCAGCTGGAGTAGCAGGGAAGGCTGGACCCATTTCCCTTTCCACTCTCCACAAGCCTCCAGGGGCTTCTGTGGTGTCACTTAGCTCTGCACCCTCATCCACCCCCCTCCCCAGTTTCCCCTTCTCCTTTTTTCTTCCCCCAGTGATCTCACCTGCACCAGACTGAGAGTACAAAGCACAGGACCAGAGCCACAGAGAGGCAGAGCCTCCTCAAACAGTACCTGCAGGACCTAAAATAGAGAGAGGGGCTCAGTGGGGGGGATGAGAAAGCATCAGTCTGTCCTCCGGCATTTATCTGTAACAGGCCCTATGTGTACTGGGTACACAGTGGACAGAACAGAAAGTGTGCTAGCCCCCCTCCTCCCCTGAATGCAGACAGACTAACAAGCAGGCTTCTTCAGTGGGCCTTCCCGTCGCTGGGCAGGGTTGTGGTAAGGTTCTGAGGCAGCTGTTTTGATTTGAAGGTCTTTTGATGAGACTTCATTGTAAAGCATTACGCGTACTATCAGCAGTATTACCAAGAAGTGTGGAAGCTGGATGTCTGTCCTGGGGATTTGATCTGTGTGTGCCACTTCTCCCTGCTTCTCTCATCCATGAGCCACAGCTTTCCATCTTTCCTAACTTCTCGGCTGCATAAGGCTGCATAAAGCGGCCTTGGTAAAATGTCCTCCAAGGACTAGAGGGTACACGGAGACCTAAGCTGTCCCTAGTCTGGCTCGATTGAGCAGGCAAAGATTTCCCAAATAATATTTGAACACCAGGAAACCCACTGGTAGCTGGTGGCTCCTCACCTGAGGCACAAACCGGGGTGCCTCTGTTTCCCGGCCCTGGAGCAGCAGAGCTGTATTGTACCCTTGTCCCACAGAGGCCAGCATGGGCTGGATTTGTGTCAACAGCTCCTGCTCTGCTTCCTGTAGGAACACAAAGGCACATCCCTCTGTGTCAGGTGACCTGGTACAACCTGCTCTGAGCAAAAAGACTAGACCAGTCAGAATCCCAGGATGCAGAGGCCTGGGAGCCTTCGTTCTCCTCCCCGTCCCTTTCTCAGAACCCTACCTGAGCAGCACCAGGGCCCAGAACTCTGTCAAAGATGAAGCAGTGTTCCTATGGACACAAATGGCGTCAGTAGTGGCATTTTCGTCTTCCCCTGATCCCCTCAACCCACACCATCTACCTGAGGCTCCAGAGTGCCTGGTTGAAGTAGGCGAAGGCTCTTGGATCCCTCCAAAAGAAGTGTGGGGCCATGGCTTTCCTTGAGGCCTGAGAGGGGTGGGCTTCATGTAGGTTTTCCTGAAAGATGAGCTCAGGGATTCCTCAGTCTTGCCTTCATCCCCAACCTCCAACCTGAGCTGGCTTAGCCCCTCCTCTCTGGCTGCCCTCCTTACAGCCTTCTTTTCTTCTTTTTAATGCAATTTTGGGAATTAAACTTGGGACCTCTCATACACTAGGCAAGTAAGTATTCTACCACTAAGCTACATTCCCAGTTGTTGTTTCTTCCCCCTTCTTTTTTGATACAGGTTTTCATGGCTTGTGGCTCAAGGTGGCCTGGAACTGTTATTTAGCCAAAGATGACTTTGAACTTCTGATCCTCCTGCCTCTGCTTTCCTAGTAATAAGATTACAGGTACGTGCCACACCGAAGTTGGCTTATGCTGTGAATCAAACCCAGGGCTTCACGAACGCTAGGCAAGCACCAACTGAGCTACACCCAGGCTCCCCAAAGTGTCTTACCTGATCCTTGACCGGGCTCCACTTCCACCACCACAATCAGTTTGGCAGGTGGGATGGGAGAGGCAGTGTGAGCCCCTTGAGGGCACAGAGCTTTCAGGTCCACAGCAGGCCCTGTGCTCACCACCTTTCCAGGCTCCATAGCTTCTGAGCCTCTCAAATTCCCCTTAATAATTCACTCCCCTCATCTGTGGGTGGGGTGGTCAGTGACTCTGGGCAGGTTACCTCTCAGAGGAAGTGACACTCCTTTCTCTTTAGTGTGTTTATCCCTTTATGAAAAAGTTCAGACAGTGCAGTGGTGGGAAAAACAGTATAATGAACCCTCAGGTGACCAGCTTCATCAGTTACCAACTTCTGGCCATTCTTATTTCTTTGGTTTCTCTTCCCACTAAACAAACTTTTAAAAAATGATTCTTTAACACCCGACTTCATAACTATTTCAGTATATACTTCTCATTTTTTTTTCTTTTATTCTTTTTCGGGACAGTGTCCTATCTAACCCAGGCCGAACTCACTATAGCTGAGGCTGGCCCTGAACTCCTGACTATTTTGTATGTCTGTTCACTCAGGTCCGTGAAAGAATAGGGGTCCTTCTAGGATGATTCTTGGCCTTTCCAGATGCATGGGAGTCAGCTTCTGGTGAACTGACTGTAGCTTCGCAAAAAGGGTTTTTATTGTTATACAGTTTATACCTTAGCAAGTCAGTTTCTGCATACCAAAACCTCTTATCTGAAGCTCCCCAAAGCAATTTCCAGTCACAGGACATCTCCTCCCAGAACCAAGTTTTGCATAGGCTTTGAACCTTTAGGAAACTCTCAGATAAGATTAAAATACTTCAAACAATAGGTAGCAGCTACAAAAGGCAGATCAAAGCCAGGTGCTAACACTAGGGAATCAAACCATCTGCAAGGCTCTGCGGGAACTCAGGATACACCGGAGCCTGCTGCGCCCACCTCCCAAGTGCTTCAGGGTACAGGCGTGTGCCACTATGCCAGGTTACTGTACATATTTCTAAAAGATAACCATTATTTATTTTTATATCAGTTCTGTGAGATGATGTAATTCATATGACATATAATTTATCCTCTGTGTATGTGTATGGGGGTGGTGTGTGGAGGCCAGAAGCTGATGGTAGTGTCTTCTTCAATTGCTTCTTAATCTTTTTATCTGTTGGTTAGTTGCTTTTCTGTTACTGTGCTAAAATACCATGACCAGAAGAAACTTAACAAAGAAATTTGGATTATGGTTGCAGTTGCAGAGGGCTAGAGTCCATAACATGGGGAGAGCGGGGGGGGGGGGGAGCACTGATGGAGAGAGGGGTGGGGTGAGGATGGGATGGGATGGCTACAAGAGCAAGCAGTGGTAGCACACACCTTTAATCTCTGCAAGTTCAAGGCCAGCCTGGTCTACAGAGAGAGTTCTAGGACAGGGCTACACAGAGAAACCCTGTCCAGGAAAAAAAAAAAGAAGAAGAATGGAAAGCTGACTGATCACATTTCTTTCACACACAGGAAGCAAAGACCGAGAACTGGAAGTGGGGCAAGTCTTTAAACTTTCACATCTTACCCAGAGACGTCCTTCCTCAAACCAGGCTCTACTTACTAAAGGTTTCATGGCCTCCCTAAACTGATCAGGAAGCAAGTGCTTCAAAGACCCTATAGAGAACATTCTTTTAAGTTACCACAGTGAGTTATTTAAATATTTATTTGTTTGTTTAGAGACAGCTTTGAATTTAGCCTTGGCTGGCCCAGAGTTCACTATGTAGATCAGTCTGGCCTTGAACTCACAAAGATCTGCCTGACTCTGCCTCCTGAATGCTGGGATTAAAGGCATAAACCACCATGCCTGGTTCATTTAATTTTATTTTGAAAGAACCCCGGAGGCTCAGGCCCCTGGGATCTTGGCCCAGGACTGCAGGGACGCTAATCATGGGCCTTTCAGCCAACCATCATGACGGATGACTGGGAAAAGACCCTGAGAAACCACAGGACAGAGATCTTATAGGGCAGCGTAAGGGGAGTGTCTAGGGGTACGCACAGACTCAGGATTGGTGTGCCTCCAGGCTTGGAGGGTTTGCCCTGTGTTGATTGGTCAACTGGTTGTTATGGTCCATAGGCCCTCCCAGGGCAGTTGCTATGCTCTGTGCATCATTGCTGTGCACTTGTCCATAAAGCACACCCAGAGCTGTAAAGCATAGCACCACTAGCTAACTTCTGATTGGTTCCTTGCCATGAGGCAGGCATCTGACCTCCTAGTGACTAAGGCAAGGTCAGGCAAGCACGTGTTAGGCTGTTATGGCTGCCAAAACGGGGAGCTGGTCCCTTCAATTTCATTTATTTTAGGACAGGTTCTCTGTTTTAGTGTTCCATGGCTGTAAAGAGACACCATGACAAAGGCAACTCTTATAAAAGAAACCATGGGATCACTTACAGTTTCAGGAAGTTAGTGAAAGGTTCAGGCATTATGCTGGCCTGCCTCTGTTACCTGGCGCAATCCATTCAGGCAGTACCCTGGTCAGCCCAGGGTTCCATGGGAACTAAGTCTACACACAAGTGTAGAGGACCCCTTTAAAAGACAGACCCCTGCCCATTTACTCTCTCTACTCTTCTCTTTGCTCTCTGCTCTGCTCTTCTCTTCTCCCACCTATGCTCTGCCTCTCTATGGCAAACGGCCATGGCGGTTAGCCATCAACCCTGTTCCTCTACTTTCTTAGTCTCCCTACTCTGTCGGGCCTATAATAAACTGGTTAATATGTCTAATAGTCTCATGTCTCATCTTGCGTCTCCTCTTCATTTCTAATTTAAGCAAAAGAATAACAGTCCATTCTCATGGTAAGAGCAGGCAGACAACCTCCCAGTGACACATCTCCTCCAACAAGGCCACACTTCCTAGTTCTTCTCAAGAGTCTACCAACTGGGGAACAAGCATTCAAATATATGAGCCTATGGGGGCTTAATCACATTCAGACTACCCAGTCTCTCTCTGTAGCTCTGGCTAGCCTGGAACTCATTACATAGACCAGGCTAACCTCAGACTCACAGATCAGCCTGCCTACGTCCTCTGAGTAATGAAATTAAAGGCATTTGACACCACACCTGGCTTTGTGAGTTTTTGAAACAGGGTCCATTTTGAACCTAGAACTCATAAATTTGACTAGTTCAGCAAGCCCCAGAGACTTTGCCTCCCTAGCTTTGGGTTTACAGGCATATGTGGGGAGTTCAGTTTTTTTATGTGGGTATTAGGGATCCAAACTCATGCCTGCATAGCAAGCACTGAGCCATCTCCTCATCCCTTCTCACGTCTTTTGTAAATAGGGCATCACTAAGTAGCCCAGGCTGGCCTTGAACTTGTGATACTCCTCCCTAACGCTGAGAGTGAGTTTAGGAGTGTACCACTATGCCTAGTTTACAACTCATCATATGAAGTTTAATTCACTGGCTACCAGTATATTCTCAGACATGTGTAACTACCCCAGCACAGTTAATTATTGAACATTTCCAACACATGAAGAAACCTACCAACTCCCAAATCCCTCTGCACTCATCTCAACCTCAACACTCAAACCTAAGAAGACATCACTGATCTACTTTCTATTTCTGTAGATTTAATTAGATTAGACACTGTATAAACAAGTTCATATATTCCATCCTCTTCTGAGTCTGGTTTCTTTCAAGTACCATAACATTGTCAGTGTTTACTTATGTTGTAACATGAATTCATGCCTTTTTCATTCCCATAGCTGAACAGTGTTCTATGTAGGCCCTGCCATCACCTACCTGGAACCCAATAGAATTTCACTGTAAGGTGCATGATCTCCCACAAGGTTGTACTCACTTCAGACACCAGACTCAAGCACAAGGTCTCTGAGCCATCTTTGTCCCACCTAGCTGTTTACAGTTCAGTGTTTCTTGGCTCTCCCTCACAGAACTTGTAAAAGCTCTATGCTTACTGCATTCAACAGAAACTTTTAAAAAAGATTTGTTTATCTTTATGTGTAGGAGTGTTTAATCTGTATGTATGTATTTGTGTCATGTGCATTTCTGTTACCTTTGTGGGGACATGGAGGGCATTAGATCCCTGGAACTGGAGTTATAGTTATGAGCCACCATGTGCTGGGAACAGAACCTGGGTTTTCTGTAAGAGTGGCAAATTCTCTCAGCCACTGAGACATCTCTCCAGCCCCTCCTCCCCACCCACCACCAACTTTCTGACACCGGACAAACGTTTTACAATTGAATTTTTGTTTTTTTAAGACATATTATTGCTTTGAAGCTTTGGTTTGCCTGGAACTCACTTCCTGTCTCTGTTCTTCAAAGTCTGAGATCATAGATGTTTGCCAGCCAGCCTGGCTTATAATTGAATTTAATTTGGACACTGACTACGTGGAGTTAATGACAGTGACCACAAGTTTAAATGCAAACAGACGGCCTTTAACTTAGAGGCCAGCCACAAGTGAAGTTCCCAGGACTTCTATACTTCAGTCTAACTTCGGGGTCAATAATTCATTAGAGGGGCTGGAAGTATAGCTCAGTAGTAAAGTGTGTGCTCAGTACCAATTCATAACACCGGGAATGATGACAATAATGGCTGGGGAGAGATGACTCATGGGTTAAAAATGTTTCCTGCCCTTACTTAAGCAAATGTTTTACTATTAACTTTGTTTCCTTATCTTAAAGATTTATTTTTATGTATGTGATTGTTTTGCCTGCATGTTTGTCTGTGTACCATGTGTGTACTTGCTATCCACAGAGGTCAAAACAACTTATCAGATCCCCTAGAACTGGAGTTATGGATGGCTGAGAGCTACCATTTGGGTGCTGGGGACTGAACCTAGGTCCTCTGTAAGAGCAGCAAGTGTCAGAGCCAACAACTGTTTTGAGTGCTCCTGTTCTCTACCATACCATCACTTTAAAGAAAATATGCAACATAACGTGTCCATTAGACACTAGATATATCTCTCTGCTCACTATTGGATACTGTAGGCTGTAAAATTTGATTCTTGGTTACAAAAAAACAAGACAAACAAACAAAAAGAGTGGCCCAAACTAATGTGGTACCTGTTGTTTCAATCATTTGCTGGTATTTTGTTTCAATCATTTGCTGGTATTTTGAGTAATCCCCTCACCCAGGAATGGATTTTTTTTTTTTTGCACTGAATGTGAAAACTCAGATAAAATAAGTGTCTATTGTTAGATTTCTGCTTAAATTAGAAAAAGAGAGAGACTCAAACTATAGAGAACACATTAGCCAGTCTACTACAGAGAAGAGAGACACAGTAAGAGAGAAAAGTGAAGCGAAGGGAGGGAGAGAGAAGGGCCAGAGAGACAGAGAGAGAGAGACTCGGGGAGGAAGTTGGAACCGTTAAAGGAAAAATCGAGCATGCGCACTGAGGTACCACACATGCGTAGAGCCCTCACACAGGCCCGTAATGCGTAATGCGTGTCAAGTGACGTGATGATTGCATAGCAGTCCCTGTGCATGCCCTGCCTGTGGTCAGTTGGCTGGGTCAGCCAGGTTGTCCGTCCTAACATCTATGCCTGTCAGGATGTGATGGGGGCAAGGCAGAGAGTTCTCCATTATGTCTTCTTATTGTGGTCTTTTCATATGTAACTAGAGTTTGATCTTGATAGAGAATTCCACGGAAAATTACCCCAATTCTGTTCTGTTCTGTTTTCTGTCCTGTCCTGTTCTATTTATGTCAAGATGACCCACTTAACTTACCTTAGCTTCCATTCAACTGCCTGCTTGTAGAAAAACCTCACTCTGCAGTTGCAGAACAAGACACCAGGGTATGGTTTTTTGCCTTTAAGATTTCTTTCTCTAAACACTTGGGGCTATACATAGGTCCCTGAATATCTGATAGTAGTCCCAGCAGCTGAAATAAAGACTTAATTAGCTGCGTCTGGGTGGTCCCCTCTGGTAGGTTCGCTGTCACATGGACAACAGTTATGACATTTTATTCTTCCAAGGGTGAAGGATGGATGTCCTTGCTGCTTCAGTGACTTACTGTTGCTGAAGGGGGTCTCAAGGTGTCCCATGATGTGATGTCCAGGTTCTTTGTGTCTTGAACAACAAACTGGACAAGCTACTGAGTAGTAGTGAAAGTACAGATTCATTAAAAGTGAGAGTAAGATCACAGGAATCATCCCACGGGATGGGAGCAGGGCCTAGCAAGGGCTCTTTCTGAGCTTCTTTTTATGAATTTAGATGAATGGAGATGAAGAGAAAATTATGGGGGCACGAGGACGAGGAGGGTCCCCTCACTCAGGAATCTGGTTGAAGCCTCTGGATACCATAGAAACAAGAAGTCCAGCACAATTAACAACAGTGTCTCCCTGCCCAGCAGTACACCTGGAATTTCTCTGGAATCTCATCAGAAACTCGGTTTACAGGGAAAGAACATGTACCACCTGCAACCCTACTGTCCTAGTGTCCCTCTATAACACCATCCAGTTATGATTAACTGGAGTCAACCTACAATCTCACTCATGGAGAGTAAAGTAAATGTTTCTTAGCAACCTTTTGAGATGTAACTTGAGAGCTAATAAAATGATAAGCCTGCTAATGCTAACACAGCTCATTGTGACTCTCCCTTGAGGAGCCAGTAGCCACACTTGGACTGTCTTAGCTCCTTCCTGTCCCTTAGGATGCATGCAGGTGTGACTCTCTGGGCATCTCTTTCCCCCTTAACTGTCCCGCTCAAGCTTCTAACTCTGCTTCAAACTGGAGAGACCTGAAATTCTGTTCTGCTTTGAAGCCACCAGTCTGATTTGGCCTGAGTCAAGGTCCCTGAAAGATCAGAGATATTCCTTAGGCCACTGAGGGTGACAGGGTAGAACTTGATCTTTGTCCAGTCCCGGCCTTCGGAGGGAAAGGTTTCTCTCTGCTGGGAATAGGACGCATCCTTGCCTTGATTGACAGATCGTCTATTATGTAGCGCATACTCGGACATACATCTCATAAATTTTATACATATTCACACCCACTTATACCGTATAAACTGGTGATATGACTGCTCCATGGTGTGGTTAGGGAAAGGTTTTTGTTATAGCTATGAGAAAGAAAACAGCCAGAGACATCTGGAGGAGACCAGAGCAGAGAGAGAAAGGAGCAGACTGAACATGGCCAGTGCTCCCTGAGAGAGGGGGGAAGAGTAGAGAACAGAGAAAAGGGGCAAACAGTGAGTCTGGTGTGGGCCACTAAAATGCATAACAAGTACTTGTGAGAGGGACTCAGGGAGCCTGGAGGCCAGCACAGTGCCACAGGTTATGTTAACTGGAGAGCCATAAGCTCCTTTTGCAGGAAGTAAGGGAAATGACCCTTGAGGAATGCTGGCTTCTATCTAACCACCAGAAATCCTCTTGTAACCAAGCTTGAGCTCATTCTGGATATTTGGACAGCCTTTTTGACTTAGGGAATTGGAGTTTCCTTTGGACCTGACACATACAAACAAGAGAGGGCAATTAGGGGTTTTCCCCTGACAGATTGCTTTTAGAACAGATCAACTCACACAGTGTTTGTGCCCAGTGTCCTCTAACCCTTGTTTATTCTCTCCAACCAGGAAGTGACTTGCACTGAATTACTCACTAGTAGGGAGGTGCTGGGTGTTGACCTGCCAGGAAGAGGCCCACACATTTTTCCAAGGGAAGTTGCTCCAGAGCATGGGGCTGTTTCTACACTTGCCCATCTCTCTACAGCCACTCATTTCACGCTCCTAAGTAGTCACCTCAAGTGACTGTGTTGGGAAATTTCCTTCCAGTTTCAGAACCTTGTTCTAAAAGCCTTCCTTCATTCTATTTTTTAAAAATAACTTATTTTATTTGATGAGCAGTGATTGATGTTTTTGCTGCATATATGTCTGTGTGAGGGTTTTGGATCCCCTGGAACCAGAGTTCCAGACAGCTGTGAGCTGCCATGTGGGTGCTGGGACTTGAATCTGGGTCCTCTGAAAGAGAAGTCAGAGCTCTGAACCATTGAGTCATCTCTCCAGTCCCTCTACACTCACTTTAACCTTTCAAATTTAAATAGTGAATTCCATAAGGGCATTCCTTTGTTTGTTTAATTATTTTTTGGAGACTGTCCTCAAACACATAGAGATTTGTTTGCCTCTGCATCTCCAGTGCTGGGATTAAAGCTGTGAGCCACTGCACCCTGCTATCTATTTTGAAGAAGAGCCTTGCTATGTAGCCCAGGCTGGCTTGGAACCTGCTATACAGCTTAGGTTGGTCTCAAGCTCGACATCATTCTACCTCATGTGCCCTGGCAGGGGTAGGCCTTTGATAGGCTAGCTTTCTGTTATTTCTCACTGACCCTTTGAGCAGACCATCAATTCCAGTTAGGAGTCCATAAAAACCAAATGTAGGAGCAAACAGCATTCAGTTCAACCCTCTGAGTTGATTTTTTTTATTTAAAGATTCATTTATTTATTAACTACACAGTGTTCTGTCTGCATGTATGCCTACATGCCAGAAAAGGGCACCAGATCACATTATAGACGGATGTGAGCTACCATGTGGTTGCTGGGAATTGAACTAGAGACCTCTGGAAGAGCAGCCAGTGCTCCTAACCTCTGAATCATTTCTCCAGCCCTCTGATCTGGTTTTTAGATCAGAGCAGTGGCTTCCCCCGAGAAGATGCTGAATGCTCACTTGGAAGTGCTATTATAAACCAGCATTTCTTCGCTGGTCAGAAGACATGGTCAGATGATGACTGTATCTGGCAACGTCTCAATCCCAATTTCAGGTTTTAGGGCAAAAAAAAGGAGAAGAAAGAAAAAGAAGAAAAAAAGAAACTTATATTTTCTAGAGAACATGGTGAATATGTTATCTCCTTTCAGTTTCCCACTATCATGGTCTTATATAAACCATTGGCTTTTTGCTAAAGAACATTTTTGAGTATTTCATTTGCCATGAAAGAGTTTTCCTAATACCTCTAAAACATGCACATTTCAAGTCTAAGTCTTTCAGTACTATGGAAAGTGCCATTTAATATCTAACAGCAAACTTGGAATTTTTCCTCAAATGGAAATCTGGTCCAAAGTGTCAGCCGTCAGCCAGGCAGGGGATTTTAATGCATGACTTTAATCCCAGCACTCAGAGGCAGGTGGATTTCTGTAAATTCCAGGCCAGCCTGATGTAGAGAGTGAGTTCCAGGACAGCCAGAGCTACACAGAGAAACCTTGTCTTGAAAAACAAAATGAAACAAACAAAAATCTCAGCAGTCATCACTGGCTGATTCCCACCAGCTCTTAATGTAAACTCTTGATATGTACTTCATACCAGCCGTTATTTCTCTTCTTAATGGCACTTCTTTTCTATACTCCCCTCACCATCTCATCTCTCTCTTTCTCTCCCTCTTTCTTCCTCTCCCTCTTTCGAGAAAGTATCCTGTAGCCTATGCTGGCCTCCAACCCCATGTAGATATGAGGTTGACCTTGAACTGATCCTCCTACTGCTACCACCCAAGTGCTAACATTGCAGCCGAGGGTCACCATGCTGGGTGATGGGGTGATGATGATCAAACCGAGCGTTTTGAACATTCTACGAAAGCACTCCTTGCTGAGCTGTTTCTCCAATAGTTCATCTCCCTTCCTTCCCTCCCTTCCTCCCTCTTCTTCCCACCCTCCCTCTCTGTGTTCCTTCTTTCTTTCTGCTGTGATCAAATCCAGGGACTGCTTATGCTAAGCAAATGCTCTACCTCTGAGCTGTATCTCCAGATCCCCCATTGACACTTCAGCTTCTTTTTAAAACTTAAAAAAAAATATTTTATGTGTATGGATGTGTATTATGTGCATGAGTGTGTGTACAGATGGTTGTGAGCCACTGTGTGGGGCTGAGAACTGAATCTGAGTCCTCTGTAAGAGCAACTAGGTGTTCTTAACCAATTCCCAACCCCAACTTCTTCTGTTGATTTGTTGTTGTTGTTATTGTTGTTATTTCTAGACAGGGTTTCTCTGTAGCTTTGGAGGCTGTCCTGGAACTTGCTTAGTAGACCAGGCTGGTCTCAAACTCACAGAGATTCACCTGCCTCTGCCTCCTGAGTGTTGGGATTAAAGTCATGGGCCACACCACCCCACCAGCTTCTGTTTTATACTCATCAAGATTAACAACCTGTGTAGATTTAGGCAATCTTATTGGTCCCCATTTAGCTTACCCATTTAATAAGGTTGTATTCCTTCTAGTTTACATTACCAGGGAGGGAAAACATTATCCAGTTCGGTATATTGCTCCTCAAGTGCATTTAGCTATTAGAGAGGTTATTCACATGTAAAGTCTGTTAAAACATATCTATTTTACTTATTTGTTTCTTTCACTTGAAACAGGGTCTCGCCATGTAGCCAGGCAGGTCTGGTCTTGAACTTGCAATCCTCCTGCCTCATTCAGTCTCCTCAGTACTGAGATCATAAATACAAGCCAAAACTTGTTAGGTTTCGTTTGCTCTTTGCCACGTTTTCACCATGTAGACCAGATTAGCTGCCCCTGTCTCCTGAATGTGAAATTAGGAAAGATGGCTCAGTGGTTAAAAGTACTTGCTGCTCTTGCAGAGAGAACCATAGTTCTGTTCCTAGTCCCCATCACAGTCAGCTGTAACTCCAGTTTCAGGGAACCCTTCTGCAGGGCACCAGACATGTCCATGGTGCACATATGTACATGCAGGCAAACATCTTTTTAAAAATATTCTGACTTCCTTTTTATTTTTAATTCCTTTTATCTCTTACTTTATTTTTTTATTCATTTTTTATTTTATGTGCATGGTGTTTTGCCATGGGTTTCAGGTCCCCTGGAACTGGAGTTACAGAGAGTTGTGAACTTCCATACCAGTGCTGGAATCGAACCCCGATCTTCTGGAAGAGCAGTCAGTGCTCTTAACCATTGAGCTATCTCTCCAGCCCCCAGAATGAATAAAAAAAAAAAAAAAGTGTGCCACTACATCCAGAAAAACATAGTGGGTTTTTTTTTGTTTGTTTGTTTGTTTGGGGTTTAGGTTTTTGGTGCTTTTTTATTTTGTTTGTTTTTATTTTTTGTTTTTGTCAAGTTTGGGATGGGGTCTCTCTGTCTCTATGTAGCCCTAGTGTTATGCCCAGTCCACAAGACCCCCAGAGAGGCCACCACTTGGAGCTGACTCTCCGAAGGCAAGCACAGGGTTTCTTTATTGAATTAAAGCCTAGGCAGGAACTTCATTCCACTGATTGGTGCAGCAGCTGCAGGAGGAGGTCATGAGCCTCATAATCTAGGGATTCAAAAAGCAAAGATCACAGAATAGGGTTAGGGATACGGGTTTGAAGCTGATTGGCTGCAGAGTCCAGGGGTACTGGGGACTTTCCAGGGTTTATCTCTTGTTCCATTTGTCCCCATAAAAGTTGTTTCTCAACTTTTCAGGTTGGTGGCCCTGGGGTCAGGGCCATCTGTCTCCCCTTCCTGCCTGCAGGGCGATTGTAGTTATCTCACTTTTCTCCCTATAAGCTTTTCCGGGTGGATGGTGTAAGCCATCTGCACAAGTCTTGGGGCCAGGGTCTCACATAGTGCTGTTTTGGGCCCTTTTTCTCTAGGATGGCTCTGGTTTGGCCTTTCACTAGCTATCATGAGTCTCACTGCTGTGGAATAATCCTTTTGTACACTGTGAAGATGCGTTGCTCTCATTATTATTAAGAGCTGCTTGGTCAATAGTTTGGCAAGAAGAGATTAGGTGGGAGAGCCAAACCAAGCTAAGGTGGGAATGAAGAAGGTTGGAGTCACCAGTGAGATGCAGAGGAAGCAGGAGAAGAACATACCATGCTGAAAAAAAGGCGGTAGACATTCCACATAGAGGAATACTCCCTGAGCCAAGACACACAGGGGTGGGCCTAGGCCCTATCCCAAAGGATATGATAGACTCTGATGACGCCCTATGGAAGGCCTCGCCATCCAGGGGGAGCAGAAAGGGTATGTGATAGGAAGGGTTTTAGCTGGGGGGGAATGGTGGTAGGGGAGTAGGGGAGAGAGAGGGAACTGAGATTGTCATGTAAAACAATCTTGTTTCTAATTCAAATAAAAAATCTGCAGAAAAAATAAGACATTAGAGGCTGATAAGAAACATGGGTTAATTTAAGTTGTAAGAGCTAGTTAGTAATAAGCCTAAGCTATGGACCTAGCATTTATAATTAACAATAAGTCTCTGTGTGGTTATTTGGGAGCCGGCTGGTGGGACAGAGAAAGTCCTCCAACATCTGACAATGTAGACCCGTTTGGCTTCAAACTCATAAAGATCTGCCTCTCTTGTCTCTGTCTCCTCAGCACTAGAATCAAAGGCATGAGCCAGCACACCAAGCAATGACAAGTTTTCGTTCATGCTTTGGCCTTACTTTCATCAACCCTGGCAACTCTAACTTTAACCTCCATTAGAACAGCAAAACACTTTAGTTTACATACGCTAAGTAAGGAAAGTGTTCCCCATTCAAACATAACATTTATTCCCAAAAACTACCCAGATAAAGCAGGAAACAGTTTCCTATACACCCTGTTTCAACAATACACGTCCATGCTTTAATTCCACCGGTTTGCCTTTGAATATGGTCTTGGTCTAATTGTGGTCTCCACTAAAGCTTCGCTAAGGGAATGCTATCACAAATATGGCTCCAACATCAGAAAGTCCCCCAAATGTCTCTTTCCCATCCCTGGCTACTCTCCTCATTCATGTGCATCCTAGGTGCTGGCGTAGGAGCAGAGAGGTTGAACTGAAGGGCTCTGGCTCTTTGTTTTTAGTCCCTGTTCTTGTTTGGTTGTGGGGCGTTCCCCAGGTGATTCAGGTCAGGCTTCTTGAATTCCTCCAAACAAAGGTGAATAAATCACATTGTGAGAGCAGCATAACCAGCTCCCATTGATCTGCCTATCCTCTCAAGAGTGTGCATTACATTCTACCTGTTCTGTTCACTCTGGGGCAGGAAGAAAGATGGGGAACACTAAGAGGCAGGGCATGGGAAGGACAAGAAACTTCTTATCCTGGGCTCTTAGTTTTTGTTTTCTGCTGGCAGAGAATCAAGACAAATATTTATCATGTAACATAACTGACAAAGCCAAAGTTACCTAAAGATATTGGGCATGTTTTCCTGAAGTCATTCTTACCAGAGTCATTAGGGACAGAGCATGGACCTTGGCAGTGCCTACAAGCTGGGCATGGCCACCTATTCTCAACAGGCCAGACAGACATATAATAGTGAAAGGCAGAGGGAAAAAAGTTTATTCAGTGATGCCACTTTGGGGAGAGGAACCAATAAAAGTCCTAGTGACCACTGCCAATTCCATCTTGACATTCTGACCCGGGGTTTGGTTTAAACAGAAGGCAAGAGGCATACCTAACTAATAGGTCTAGCTCAAGGTGCTGTTAGTCCTAGTACTGACCCACCTTTGTCTGGGCTCCAGTACTTCCTGCAAGGGGGTTTACCAAGTTGTCAGAACTGTGAACTCTCAAGCCGGCTGTTGGTGGTGCCAGCCTTTTATCTCTGCATTCAGAAGGCAGAGTTCAAAGCCATCCTGGTCTGCAGAGCAAGTTCCAAGACAGGCTCCAAAGCAATATAGAGAAACCCTGTCTCAAAAGAGGAAAAGAGAGAGAGAGAGAGAGAGAGAGAGAGAGAGAGAGAGAGAGAGAGAGAGAGAGAAATAAAAACCAAACCAAACAAATATTGTGAACTCTCTCCCAAGAGACAACTTTCCTCTCTGGCTGGCATCAGGCCTCAGCCCTTTTCGTTTCCCAGCAGGAGATGAGATTCCTGGCCTGGGGTGGGGATTCCAATTTATCTGGGGTTCATTGTTTCAATAACCTGAAAGCCAAAGGCAGGGGCACAAATGTCTCTTTAGAATGTTTTGATTGGACCAGGATGGTTACAACATCTCAAACAAGAATGTTAAAAATAGCAAACTTACTTAGAGCCAGAATGTCTGTGGTTGACCTTTTAGCATCCTTTTCTCAATGAGTCTCATAAAACATCCTGAAATCTAATTTATAAAAAGAAAGAAGGGAAACCTTTGGGGCTGAAGGGAAGGCTCAGCAGTTACTAGCACTGACTGCTCTTCCAGAGGACTCAGGTTCAATTCCCAGCACCCACACAGCAGCTCACAACTGTCTGTAACTCCAATTCCAGGGCTTCTAACACCCTCACACAGACACACATTATGACAAAACACCAAAGCTTGTAAAACAAAAATAAACAAAACAAAACAAAACAAAAAACCTTCAACACAAGACAAGCAAGGGCTGTTGCTGTCACTCAGTACTAAAGTCCTGGATTTGATATCCAGCACCACAAATAAACACCTTTACATTGGTGAATTTGATTTTGCCTAGTGCGGTGGTGGTATGTGTTTTTTTTGGGGGGAGGGGTTGGTTTTTCGAGACAGAGTTTCTCTGTGGCTTTGGAGGCTGTCCTGGAACTAGCTCTTGTAGACCAGGGTGGCCTTGAACTCACAGAGATGCCCCTGCTTCTGCCTCCTGAGTGCTGGGATTAAAGACGTGTGCCACCAACGCCTGGCAGTAGTGGTACGTGTTTGTAATGCCAACACTTGGAAAGTGGAGGCAAGAGGATAAAAGCCAGCCTCAGGGACACAGTGTGACTGAGGGGGCAGTAAAAAAAAAAAAACTACAAAAATGGCCACCCCATGGTTAGGGAAAGGTTTTTATCATAGATAAGAGAGAGAATAGCAAGGCTTCTGGGGAGTCAGGGAATGGGGAGAGCAGGGGTGAAAGGCAGAGAAAGGAGCAGCCTGCAGATTGCCAGAGCTATCTCTAGGGCACAGAGAGGATAGCAAAAATGGTGGGGAAAGTCCTGCCAGTTCTACAAGGTTATACTGAGGCATCAGGAGGGTGGCTTGGCTGGAACAGCCTAGAAAAGAGCATCAGGCTATGATCTGTTGGAGGCTTATTTGAGTTAATAAACTAAAGCTTGAGTTAATAAAGAACTAGATGCTTTCTCCAGCGGTTCAGGGAAGGGGGTGGGGCCAGGTAAGAAAGCAAGCTTTTCCTGGCAAACAGAAACACACTCTACAAGATTTTTGAAGAATGCTGACATTTACTGGGTCAGAGTTCAGCCTGAGCTGAGCCCGAACTGTCATTTTGGTAGAATGAGACTGAACACATAGATCTAAGTTTTCTAGGCTATATGAGAACTGTCTCAAAAGCCCTGGAAAGAGAGAGACAGAGAGGGGGGGGGGGCTAGACCACCTTGTATGTTTTTCACCTTTCCACCCCAATTTTAAACTTTGCTTAATATTTAAACCTTGCTTTAAATTGCATCACTTAGATGATATAATTCAAAAAGCCATAAAATCATCTATATAGCCACTGTAAAGATACTTAAGGAAGTCTCTGCCTTTTGAAAAGCCCACACCTGTGCTTGAGGTGTGTAAAACAAAATTAATTTTGTTTTACTCCGATTTGTCCTAAAATTCTCTTCTGCATGTTCAAGAATCTGACCTCGTCAGACTGAAGGTTGTGAAGAATGACTGCCTCCAGGTACCAACAGCAGTGCTGGCTGTGTCTTTCTGCTGCTTCTGACAATTCCATTTTATTTAAGTTTTTTCTAGTTTTTTGTCTTTGTTTCTTTTTGATGCACGGTTTCTCTGTGTAACCCTGGCTGTCCTGAAACTCACTCTGTAGACCAGGCTGGCCTCGAACTAAGAGATCCACCTGCTTCTGCCTCCTAAGTGCTGGGGTTAAGGAATAAAGGAGAGTGTCACCATCGACCAGCTGACAATTCCATTTTATTAATAACTGTTTAAAGATGGATTCCTTGACCCTCCTTGCTTCTGTTCTTCTCAGACTTGGGCTAATAATCTTTTCTGTTGCCTCAGTATACTGCTCCTTTGGAAAGGGCTCTGAGAACATACATACCTCAGGTCAGCCAGCATCTAAGTAACTCAACCAGCAGCTTCACCAGTTTGTTCCTTCAGTGAAACCCTGAGACTGAAGACTGGGGCTCAAACCAGTAGACAACATTAGGGTCCATTTTTTCCTATCTTTTTAGTCATTAGCAAATTGTATGCTTAGCTTTAATTTGTTTATCATTTCGCTTTTTAAATAGTATGTATATGTGTGATCATAGGTATAGGTTGTGCCAATGGCTGTGGAGGCAGAGAATGGAAACACTGTTCCTTGGGTCAGGAATGTGCCCATCTTCTTAAAGACAGGGCCTTTCACTGTCCCGGAGCTCACCAGTTAGCTTTCTTGTTGGCCAGGCAGCCAGCCCTAGCGACCTGCCTGTCTCTGCCTCTACAGCACTGGGATTCCAGTGTATGCCATCATGCCTGGTTTTTACATGGGCATTAGGAGTTGAACTCGGAACTTTGTGTTGTAAGATGAGTACTCTGTCAGCTGACATATCCTCCAGCACCAAGTTTAAATTTTCCTACACATGAAGTGACCCAAGTCCACATGAGTTGGATAAGTAACTTCTAAATTCCACTTATAATTTTATTTCTAATGACTAATCACACAGAGCATAGCTGCTCCTGCATGGTAGGGTTAAAACTGTGGCAACCTACCCAGGAATTACAGTTCCTCATTTTCCTTCCTTTTATTTCTTCTCTTCATAGGTCATACCCATAAGTCTCCCCTTATTCATAGCTTCAGGCACCTAAGGTCAACTGTGGTCAGGAAACAGCAAATGGAAAATTCTAGAAATCATCCATAAGTTCTCAATTGCACCCCATTCTGAGTAGCCTGATGAAACTCGGTGCTGCCTCATCTAGTCCTGACAGATGTGACTCATCCTTTCACTCAGGATCTTGACGCCATGCGCTGCTACCTCTCAGCCACTTACTGGTCAGAGCCATGTTGTAAGCACAGTAATTGTGTTTGTCACAACTATTCTATTCTATTCTATTCTATTCTATTCTATTCTATAACAAGTCATCATTGATAGTGTCTTCCTGTGCCTTATTTTAAAATCAGGGTTATTCATTTTATTTTATGTGTGTTTTGCCTCCATGTACATATGTGTACCCCTCTAGTGCTTAGTGTCCTCAGAGGTCAGAACAGATTTCCCCTGGAACTGGAGTTACAGGTGGTTGTGAATCACCATATAGGTGCTGGGAATTGAACCCAGGTACCCTTCAAGTAACAAGTGCTTCCAACCACTGAGCCATCTCTCCAGCTCCTCCTGTGCCTAATTTATAAATTGAACCCCTAACTCTCTTCCTTTTACCACTTGAGTCCTGTGGGTTACAAGCATGTGACACCAGGTCTAGTTTATATAGTGCTAAGGACCAAGTCCAGAGCATTCTAGGCAAGCACTCTACCAACCCAGCTATATCCTGGCCCTGTGAGATTTTGTTGTTATTATGTTTTCAGATAGAGTATCATATAGCCCAAGCTGGCCTAGAACTCACTGTGCAGCTTTGGATGAGCTTGACTTCCCTGGGTCTTCCTGAGTGATATCTCAAATGTCCTGGAACTCACCATTTAGTCCAGGCTGGCCTCAGACTCACAGAGATCCCCCTGCCTCTGCCTCCCAAGTGCTGGGATTAAAAGTGTGCAGCACCACACTCAGATCTTCTGATTTTTTTTATTGCGGTAAACATATGCTATTAAATTTGCCATTTGATCATGTTTGAATGAATTAATGTTGAATTGGTGTTTATATTGAGGTGAAGAGCCAATACAGTAAAACGTGATCTTATTTAACTTCACAATGTCATGGAGCCTTCGTCATTTTTGTTTGTTTGTTTGTTTGTTTGTTTTGAGGGGGTGTGTGTTTCAAGACAGGGTTTCTCTGTGGCTTTGGAGACTGTCCTGGAACTAGGTCTTGTAGACCAGGCTGGTCTCGAACTCACAGAGATCTGCCTGCCTCTGCCTCCCTGAGTGTTGGGACTAAAGGCGTGCGCCACCACGGCCCGGCTCCATCATCATTGTTAAGGATGCTTTCCACCACTCCAAACAGAAACTCTGTTTTTGTCAAGCAATAACATTCCCATCTACCCTATTTCTAGACTCTGGTAACCTTCAAACTATTTACTATATAATTTATCTTCTAAATGTTTAATATAAATAGAGGCACAGCATGTTTGCCCTTTTGTATGTGTCTTATTTCATTTTACATATTTATTTCCAAGGTTCATCTTTGTAGTTGCAATTAGAACTCCATTGTTTTTGATTGCTGGATAATATTCTATTAAATTCATTTTGCATATGCATTCAACTATTGATTGGGTCTTTTACAAGTTTTTGCTATTGTGAATAATGCTAAAATGTGTGGGAATGCTTTTTCCTGAGAAATGTCTTTTTCCCTCCTGAGACCAGTTCTAGCTGTCCTGGAACTCACTCTGTAGATCAGGCTGGCCTTGAACTCACACAGAGATCCATCTATCTCTGCAGCCCAAGTGCTGGGATTAAAAGGAGAAACGCTTTTACAAATCATACTTTCACTCAACTTATAACCAAGTTAGTAATGTGCTTCAAGATCGTTTTTAACTAAGTATTCATTCTGCTCACATACAGTGTGCTTAACCTGTTTGGAATGATCTGACCTCTAAGAAAAATGATTCAGCCAGTAGTACAGTACTTTAGACTTCCAACATAATTAACTCCTCCTAGCTCAGCCAAACACACAGCTCTCATTGTCCCATATTCTGTGTTTTTCTTTTTTGAAGAAAGACATTCCTGTCTCTGACTCAGAACACTGTGTATGTGTGAGATGTGGTGATGACCAGGTGTGAGATCATTCTCTGGGAGCAACCAGGCATTGAAAGGGATGTCTTTCAGCACCCCAAGTTATGGGAAGCAAGCGATACCTGGTGCCTTTGTGTGGTGTTCTGAGTCAGTAGGTCGAGAAGAATGATTTTTGCCTGTATGAGATGCTTTAAAAGGTTGATGAGGACAAAAATTACTTTATTCACTGTGCTCAGTGTACAGAGAGGATGCTTTCATGTAAGACTTCCTGTTTTAGATCAGACGTCTCTTAGATTAGATCTTTCTCTTCCAGACTAGACTTTTTTTTTTTTAAAGATTAGACTGCCACACCCAGCTTTGGTTTTTCTATTGAGATTTTAATACATCCATTGGCCCAAGTTACTTTGATACATTACAAGGTGGCACCCCTTTATGGGTGAGTTATTATCCTGTCTATGGCTCGTAGGTTCCACCAGATATTATTGTTTATGTGCCCAAAAGGTGCAGTGTCATCTGCCTCTGTATTTGACCATAGGATGTAGTCAAATGCTGTTTGTACAGCCAGAAAAACCACTGTTTTACGCAACACAGAGCAACTTGGAACAGGGTGCAGCCTGGTGTCAACATGAAAGGAGACAAATGTTTGGAAAAAGAAGAACTGAGTTAGAAAACTCATCCTTACCAGTTTCAAATCCTATTGTTTAAGCAATTGTCATCAAGATAATGTGGTAATAGCATAAGGTAGTGATAGACATCAATATAAAATAAATGAGAGCCCAGAAATAAATCAATGTGTCTATCTATATACAATGATTATGAAAATGGTGTTGATAGAATTAAATGGAAACCACTGTAGTCTCAACTAATGGTATAGTGACACCTAGATTATCCTCCTATGGATGGATGAGGTTGGATCCTTTCTTCATACTATATTTGAAAATCAGTTCAGCTGGCATAGAGGGCCCACTCAGAAAGGTGTGACTTACGGTTGTGAGAAGCCATGTGGGTGCTGGGTTGTGAACCTGGGTCCCCTGCAAGAGAACACTTGCTCTTGACTGCTAAGCTGTCTACCCAACTCCAAGTTTTCACATTAGTTTTGAGACATGTTCTCTCAATGAACTGGGAGCTAACTGTTTCAGCTAGACTGAGTGGCCAGTGAGCCCTCAGACCCACTTGCCTCTGCTCCCCACCACTAGTGCTGAGGTCACACCTATCTGCTGCCAAGCCCAGCTTTTCCTCGGGTGCTGGGGCTCTGAGTCCAGGTCGCCACGCTTGTCAGTAAACACTTCACTCACATAGCCATCTTCCCAGCCTGCTCTGTTTTGTTTTTGAGGCAAAGCCATGCTTTCCATGATGAATTTATCATGACCAGAACCTCTAGTAAGTTGTTGACTAGAGGCTTGGGAATATACATCCTTGTGTTGTTAATGATCTTAGGACAAAAACAACTAGTCTTTCATCATCAAATACGGTCTCAGCTGACATTTTTCTGTACACTCCTTTACTATGAGAGGAAAGTCCCTAAATTTTTCTTTTGTTGAATTTTTTTCTCATGAAAGATGTTGGATTTTGTCAAAATTTTCTTACGAATCTATTCAAATACTCAGAGAAAAAAGTTCTTCCTTTGAGGTGGGGTAGTACAGTGGTTTGAAGAAATCCAGCCAGTCTGAGGATTATGGTTCATGCCTATCATCCCAGCACTTGGAAATCAGAGGCAAAAAACAAAACAAAACAAAATAAAAAACCAGAAATTCAATGTCATCCCCAGCTGACATAGTGACTTCACGGCCACTCTTGGCTACTTGAGAGCCTGTCTCAAAACAAAACAAACAAACCATGAAAAAAGGAAGATTTAAGCCAGCTTTGTATCTAGGAATAAATTGAATCAAGACACATACTTCCTTTTCTCTTTGCTGTATTTGTTTTGCCAGTATTTGCTGAAGGTTCCTGTGTTCATATTTATTAAAAGACACTAGTTCTCTGCCCCACTTGTTTATTTTCTTTCCTAAATATCACAATATCATGCTTACTATATACAATTCAATACCACATCTTAGAAAAAAATTTAGTAGGGCAGTGATGGCGCACACCTTCAGTCTCAGCACTTGGGAGGCAGAGGCATTGCATCTCTGTGAGTTTGAGGCCAGCCTGGTCTACAGAGCTAGTTTCAGGACAGTCAGAGCTGTTACACTGAGAAACCCTGTCTTGAAAAACAAAAACAAAAAAGAAAAGAAAATGCCTTGCTAGCTTTGCACAGTGTCAGTATCATAGCCAATTAGGTTTATCTGAGGCTTGATTACTGCTAATTGAAAAACTTTTTTTTTTGGGGGGGGGTTTCGAGACAGGGTTTCTCTGTGTAGTTTTGGAGTCTATCCTGGCACTCGCTCTGGAGACCAGGCAGAGATCCGCCTGCCTCTGCCTCCCAAGTGCTGGGATTAAAGGCATGCCCCACCAACACCCGGCGAAAATCTTTTTGATGATGAAATAATAAATATCTTAAATATCAAAAGAAAGAAAATGCCTTGCTAGGTGTGATGATACCTAGCACTCAGGATGTAGAAGCAGAAGGGTTTCCAGTTTGAGGGCTGTCTGGTTCTATAACGAAGCCTCAAAAAGCTTTGCCACAGATTTAAATTATGCCTCAGATGTTCTTTATGGAATATGATTTTAAGCCACTTAAAAAGATCTTTGTGTGATCTGGGAGAATGAGCATTAGAAAAGGTGCTGGGGTCTGGAGAGATGGTTCAGAGGTTAAGAGCACTGACTGTTCTTCCAGAGGTTCTGAGTTCAATTCCCAGCACCCACTTGGCAGCTCACAACTGTCTATAACTCCAGTTACAATGGATCCGACATCCTCAAACAGGCAAAACAATGTACATGTGAAAAAAAATATATAAAACATTAAAAAAAGAAAAGGTGCTGGAGGGTGTAGGTTGGAAGGAATACACTGAGTAAGTAAACAAAAAAAAAAAAAATGAATTTGTGTTCAAGGTAAAACTCTTCTTCTGGACATCAAAAACAAGACCCAGGGTGTGTTTTCTCCAGATGTCAGACAAGCGAAGGAAGAGGCGCGAAGGGATCAGCTTTTGGCTCAGAAAAGCCCAATGACCACATATCACTCTTCAGCAGAAAAAAAGCCATCCCACATCAGATATCTGGCCACAAAGCGCCATGTGGAACCCTCACTTCTCTAATCCCGTCCCCTTCCTTCCTTTCTTCACTTCCTTCTGTCTCCGGCAAGGGTGAGTGTCTCAGCCTTGCTCTGTCAGTTCAAGTTTTTCAATCTTGGATTTTCTCCAGGATGTCTTGTACCTCTCATTTCAACTGTAGATCAGCACGTTTCCTCTCTAGGTTACTGAGCGCCATCCAGAAAAACATATATCATGGATGTTGACGCTGTAAGCGGGACACAGTCTCCAATCTGTCTAACCTCCAAAGTTGGCTAGGAAAGTTTTCTTGTTCGACCTTAGCGTATGTGCTATTTCACATTGTTTTCTGTGTCTTCGTGGTAGCAACACCCAGCCCTACACCCATTCCTCTCTTTCAATCAGTGTTCTAGTAAAGACTGGCGGAGCGCTTGCTGGGATTCACGTAGACGCTGGGATTCACTTAGGCACCACAGTGGGGGCTGGGATTTAGAGCTGAATACGGAGGCTCCTAGTGTCATTGAGCTATGTTGTGTATCACAGTTGCTTGACCACTTTATGTCCCCATGGATGAGGGGTGTCTCCCATCAGCTAGCTCTCTGTGGGTAGTGAGGGAACACCGCTTGGGGAAAGCTGCCCATGCGGAAAGCTCACATGCCTTACAGTGAGGATAGATGCTGGGATAGAGAGAAAGATTAAGGGTTAAAATGGCAGAATTTAGAGCACTAATAAAGATGAATAAGAGGGCTTGTCACAGGGTGTATAATAGTCAAACTAAACAGATAAGTAGGACAAGGATCAGCTGGGCGGGGATGGTACGTGCCTTTAATCCCAGAACTCAGGAGGCAGAGGCAGGAGGATCTCTGCGAGTTCGAGGCTACCCTGGTCTACAAAATGAGTTCCAGGACAGCCAGAGTTACACAGAGAAACCCTGTCTCAAAAAACAAAACAAAAAAGAAATGTGGGCACGGGCACTGCGGGTACGTTTTCCGGTTCCCCTGGACCGGGGCCGAGGCTTCGCTTCCAAAGCGGGTCCACAGGGAAAGGTCCAGGAGGTGAGGCAGGGGACCCACAGCCCACGCCTTGCCTCACAGGGCGCCGGCCGCGTGCCTGCTGCCAAAATCGAGCATCTGGAGCGTCTGGCGCTGGTGGACTTCGGCAGCCGCGAGGCGGTGGCCCGGCTGGAGAAAGCCATTGCCTTCGCTGACCAGCTGCACGCCTTGGACACCGACGGAGTGGAGCCCCTGGAGTCCTTACTAGAAGACAGATGTGTCTACTTGAGATCTGACAATGTAGCAGAAGGCAACTGTACTGAAGAACTACTACGAAATTCCCATCACGTTGTGGAGGAGTATTTTGTGCCCCTCCCAGGTAATGTTTCTTTGCCAGACATGGTAAACAAGACCCCTTCTCCTACAGCAGAGTAGCTATTCCGGGAAAGGGGAGCCCTATCAAGATGGTGGACTCCCAAGGGTGGTCATTTGCTACTGTGAATTCTAGTGTAAACTGGACATTTATGGTTTCTTGCTAACTGTCCTGACAACAAAACTGGGAAACACCCAGCTAATAGAACACCACAAGCCTGCTTCCAAGGAAATGGATCAAGTACTCATAGGCCTGTTCTGTATGAAAAACATCCTCTATCTCCTAAAAAACTATCAAAATGTAAAAAAAGACAAAGCAAAACAAAAAAGAAGTACAAGGATCTGGGCTAGTCCATATTCCTCCCACATACCTTACTTCACTCTGAAGCCTTTGATGGACATATGTAAGGCACAATTGGCCTTTTGTATATTCTTCTTCTAATACAACTAATTGTTAACAGACTAAATTGATAAGTAAAGACATCTTAATAAAAAGCTTCCACCTAGGAGACTGCTCCTTAGACAAGGTGCTACACATGAAGTAACCAAGAAAGACTACAGCCACATCTCTTGAAGATTGGGTAGAGTAAACTCTCTATCACGATAAAGCTACAGGCTGAGCCTGTAAATGTGCAATTACCAGCAATTGAGTTAACTGCAAGGTCAGAGGGTAGTAACAAATGACTGACAGATAGCAACTCAGCCAAAGCTTGAGTTGGAGATGAACAGAGAAGCTTCAAATATCCCTAACTAGGTGGGTAGTGTGTGAGCAACACACGACCATCATCCTGGTTGGGTCAAGAAGGATATACATGGTTTGTACTCTTCATAGGCTTGACCTATGATATCACAGAATTAACCAGTTGTAACAGAGATTACTTCAGCTGTCCAGTGTCTGCCATTACTCTATAACAGTCCCAGATGGGACTGGAGAGATGGCTCAGTGGTGAAGAGCAAATTGCTACTCTTCCAGAGGACACAAGTTTGATTCCAAGAAGGACCCCATGTTTGATGGCTCATAACCTTTTGTAACTCCAGCTCTGAGATCCTACACCCTTTTCTGTCTTCCACTGGCATGGCACACAAATGACATACACAAAAACATATACACACTAATATTTCTTTCTTTTTAAAAAATATTTATTTTTCTTTTATGTTCATTGGTGTTTTGCCAGCATGTATGTCTGTTTGAGGGTGTCAGATTTTGGCGTTACAGACATATATGTGGGTTCTGGGAATTGAACCAGGGTTCTCTGGGACAGCAGTCACTGCTCTTAACTGCTGAGCCATCTCTCCAGCCCCTAAATAATATTTCTTTAAAAGAAAAAAAAAAAAAAGCCCTGGACAAAGGAAAGTCAATGGCCTTTCCCCCTTGGATGGCCCTCCCAATTTGGGGGGGGGTTCTCTCTTTTCTTCAATTTCTTTCTTTCCCTCCCTCCCTCTTTCTTTCTGAGACAGGCAGATGGGAACAATGAGGTCCACTTTGTGCAGGCTGGAGTGGACCAGAGGAGACTGGGTCTAAATAGAGACACAGGAAAACCAGTCAGCCCGGAATTCACTGCATTCAGCTCCTTGAGGGTGGTCAGTGCTCATTACGAAGTTGCTCAGCAAACAACTGTTCACGAAATAAAACTTAGCTGGGTGGTGGTGGTGGTGGCACATGCCTTAGTCCCAGCACTCGGGAGGCAGAGACAGATGGATCTCTGTGAGTTTGAGGCCAGCCTGGTCTACTGAGCAAGTTCCAGGACAGGCTCCAAAGCTACAGAGAAACCCTGTCTCAAAAAACAAAAAGCAAAACAGAATGAAAATGGCCTTGTGTTTTATTACCTTTGGCTCTTGAAAGTTAGGGATCAAACAACCCTTTTATGGGGGGTCACTTAAGACTACCAGAAAACACAGATATTTACATTACGATTCATAATGGTAGCAAAATTACAGTTATTCAGTAGCAACAAAAATAATTTTATGGCTGGGGATCACCACAGCATGAGGAACTGTATTAAAGGGTCACAGCATTAGGAGGGTTGAGAACCACTAATTTAGAGGGTCAGTTAGAGTCTGTGACTATCATGGTAGGGAGTGTGGCAGCAGGTATGTCCAACAAGATGAAATCTCATGTCTAGATCCTAGAGCACAAAGGCAGAGAGCTAACTGAAAATGGCCTAGGTTTTTGAAACTTCAAAACCTATCCCCCAGTGACACACCTCCTCTAACAAGTCCACACCTTCTAATCCTTTGCACAGTTTCACCACTAAGGATCAAATATTCAAACACATGAGGCTGTGGTGGCCAATCTCATTCAAACCACAACAATTACCATTTAACTATCCTTGAACCCAAGTGCCAGCAATCTGTTCAGAAAGCCCTCATTACAAATTCATTGTCTCCCACTTCTCCGTTCCTTTGTTCCTTCCGACCCTGCAATTCTTTTCTTGAGGGGAGGTAGGGTTTCTAGGGAGTTGGAGAAAGTCTAAGAATGAAGTCCTCCTCTGGCACTGAGCCTGATGTGCTGTAGATACTCAGTAAAGATCTATGGAGTGAGTGACATGGACTCATGATTATTTAAACTGAGCTCGAGGCACAACCCTTTAACCACAGCACTCAGAGGCAGAGGCAGGCAGATCTCTGTGAGTTTGAGGCCAGCCAGGGCTACATAGCCAGACTGTCTCAAAAAACAAACAACAAAACCCAACCAGTCAAACAAAACTAACAGATTGTTATTTTAAAAATATTTATTTTGTGAGCACATTTGTATGTATATACACATCCACACCCACTCACAACTGTGTCACAGCACTATGTGGAGATCAGATGAACAACTTTCAGGAGTGAGTTCTTTCCCTCTGCGTGGATCTTGAAGATCAAAATCAGGTGTCAAGCCTGGGGGCCTTTACCCATTGAGCCGTCTAGACTGTCTTTCTTCCCTTACATTGTGGTTTAAGATTTTAATAACTGTAAGGCAGAGGATTTGTTGGTCAAGAAGTTCTGATCACCCTGACCAGGACCCTCAGAAGCCAGGACAAGGTAAATGTTCCTTTTTCTTCCTTTGGCATTAGGCAAAAAGGCCAGCTCCCTGGAGCACAGCCAAAGCTCCTAACACACCCACTGCCAGGGATAAATGCACTGGGGCTGCCACTACACCAGAGTCTGACTCCCCGGAGTGGGGTTCAGGATCTAAAAAGGGGTTTCCTTCAAGCGACAGTTTATCCACCTTGGGCAGTTCCTCTGGCCTAGGTTTCCTATCCAGCTGGTTGTAACTGAGATCAAGCACCTCGAGTTTGGTTGGAAGTCCCTGGGGTACCTGCCGTAGTCCAGCGAAAGACAGATTGAGCGAGTTTAGCTTGCTAGGCCAGTCACACCCGGGAGTGCCTGCAGTATCCCGCAGTGAATTGTGACTAAGGTCCAGGCCTTCCAGCTGCACACTTGCTGCGGCCAGTGCAGAGCACACACCGCTGGGTGTCTCCATCCCTGCGTTGCGCAGTGCTAAAACTTGGAGAGTCGGAAACTTGCTGGGACACAGAGCCGAGATCAGTCCTCTCTCTCCCAATTCAGGGTTGTTAGACAGGTCTAAGGTGACTAGGGCCGGGAAGACTCGGACCTGTTCGCAGGAAAAGTTGAGTGAGTGTGCCTGAGCAATACGCAATATCTTGAGTCCAGGCTTTAGCCACTGCTGCAGTTCTGCTAGCCAGGCATCCCCTGTCGCCCACGACACGTTGCTAAGGCTCAAGGTGTTGAGATCCGGTCCGGTGGCTTCCAGAAGCGGCGGCAGCGTGGTGCCGGTTACCTCGAGGTTTTCAAGAGTTAGTTCCTTGAGGCCGGAATACCCGAGCATACGCAGGACCCCGAATAGCATCGGAGCAGGAACCCGCGCGTCCCCCACTCTAAGCCGCTGCCAGGGCAGGGACCTGACCACATCTATGAAGTGTCGCAGGTCTGCTTCGGTGTCCACACGCTTTAGAAAGTGTTCCAGGCTGCGGCCGCCGCCGTAGAATTCCACGTCCTGCGCCCCGGTACACAGAAAAGCGTTGGACCAATCAGGCTGCGGATCTGAGAAGTTGCAGGAGCAGCGGACACCCTGCTCATCCAGCTCGCAGGGCTCCGGCGTGGCAGGAGAGGCATGTGTCAGCGTCAGTAACACCAGCAACAAGGCAAGCACAGGCTCCTAAGAAGACAGCAGTGATCAGGGAGACTCCAGCCAGTCCCTGGAGTTCCTCCGATGGGCCCGGTTCCACCCCAAGACCGTCTGACTCACCATGGTCGATAGACTCTGAGAGTTTCTACGGCCCACTTGTACGCGGTGTTCTCTGGCTTCCACGTACCACAGGCTTGTTGCCCTCTTTGGCAGCCCCTGTGAGTTTATGTAATCGTGGGATATCACCCTGATCCCTCCTCTGTGAACTCTAATCACTTCACCACTTCTCTTCCTCCTAACAGCCCTCCCTACTCACTTCTAGTAAATATTGCAATGAAGTATTTTACAGGGAGGTACCAAAAACAGGAAGAATTCTTCATGGCCTTAGGGCACTCTGTGCCAGAAGGATGACCTAAGCGCCTTAAGCTTGTCTGGTACATACAGGAAAAGGATGAACCACAACGGTACCTTAATAGTATTCTGCCGCCCAATCCCAGAGATTCAGCCCCGCTTTCCCCTAGTCTGTTTGTAACAATTTCCCACCATCTAAATCCAAGTCCTTGATTTTCTTCATGGGCTTGACTGGTCATTGTGGAAAGTTTGTGAACTTATCTATGGATTCCAGAGGGAAAATAAAGTTCAAGGTTGAGAGTTAGCATGAAGAACAACCCACCCTTCCTTCTCTCCATCTTTTTTTTTTTTTTTTTTTTTTTTTTTTTTTTGAGACAGGGTTTCTCTGTATAGCTTTGGAGCCTATTCTGGTACTCACTCTGGATACCAGGATGGCCTCGAACTCACAGAGACCCGCCTGTCTCTGCCTCCCGAGTGCTGACATCATTAAAGGCGTGAGCCACCAACGTCCGGCCCTTCTCTCCATCTTATTCCCTTGTTTAACAATTAATTTCCCTCCCACTCTCTCTTTCTTTCTTCCCATGTTCTTTCTCTCTAGTAGCCCAATCCGGCCTGGAACTCATTGTGTAGCTCAGGCCAGCCTTGAACTCATGATTTCCCCCCTGACTCTGCTCTCAGCTTGTTTAACTTTTTTTTTTTTTTTTTTGAGACAGGGTTTCTCTGTGTTGCCGTGGCTGTTCTGGAACTCACTCTGCCCATCTCTGCCTCCTAATTGCTGGGGTTAAATGTGTGTGCCACCATTGCCCAGCTAATAATTTTTTAAAATAGGTAGTTAGGCTAATAGGGCATTCCTTTAATCCCTACAGTCAGGAGGCAGAGATAGGTGGATCTCTGTGAATTCAAGCCCATCCTGGCCTACAAAGAGAGTTCTAGGACAGCTAGAACTTTGTTTTAAAAATAGAACAAAGTAAAATATGGTTATTGGTAGATATATTGGCCAAATAACATTGTCATGTACAACATCCCCTAAATTGAGAAGCAAGGTTTATTATTAGTATTATTTTACAATTACTATTTTGAGATGGTTTCACTATATCCTGGCTGGTCTAGAACTCACTATGTAGACCAAACTGGAACTCACACAGATCCATCTGCCTCTGCCTCCTGGGATTAAAACCATGTGTCACCACAGCCAGCTACAGCAAGATGTTTTCTAAAGCAGTTTTCCCTGTAGGACACCCCAGATGTCCTCACTTTTTTATCGTCTTGACCAAGAAATTCAGAGTGCCTTGATAGTCTGTCTTAACTACATGCCAGTTATTTTCTGAACCTAAGCCAGGGCCTTGGACAATCCTGGGCATTAACCAAGGTATTTAGGTTGTTAAAACACTGAAGGAGGAGCTGGAGTGATGGCTCAGAGGTTAAGAGCACTGGCTGCCCTTCCAGAAGTCCTGAGTTCAATTCCCAGCACCCACATGGTGGCTCACAATCATCTATAGTAGGATCTGATGGTCTCTTCTGGAATAAAGTTGATACAACACTCTATACATAAAAACAAACAAACAAACAAACAAACACTGAAGGAGACCAGCTGGAGCCCTTAAGCCTCCAACCCTCATATAAACATTCTGTGACATGGACATATGTAGGAGGAACAACTCTCTCTCACTGTCCATTTTGGGGATGCTGCAGCTCTGTTGTGGTAGGTAAGTTCTTCAATAAATGCTTTAGATGGATCATCCTAGTATTTAGTGCTTTTTCCTTTGGATACCCATTGACCCCATCTCTAAAGATTTGGAGGCACTCCCTGTGAGAGGAAAAGAAACAAGTGTCCTATAGGTGGAAGTCTCTAGCCACGTTGAGGAAGGCATAGCAGTGTGAGTGAATTTGACTAGCAGTGAAGTTGGGAGCAGTTTGAAGATTGCCCCTTTGGTCTGAGCTGAGGTAGAGGTAAGAGCTAGTGGCTGACTTGCTTTGCTTCTCTGATTTTCAGTTTGAAGCTTGAACCCCAATATCTGTCTATGGGTATTTTATTTTTCATGCTACACTGAATCATGCCCCAAATCCAGACCAGGCCACTGACATCCCTTACAATCTCCACTAAGCATAGCTGATTACACACATAACGAAGACCTAGGCATGGAATCCTAACTCTACTGTTGAGGTTATGAGATTTGGGAAAGTTTCTTGACCTCAGATGTTTGGGCTTCTCTCTCTCTCTCTCTCTCTCTCTCTCTCTCTCTCTCTCTCTCTCTCTCTGTGTGTGTGTGTGTGTGTGTGTGTGTGTGTGTGTGTACATGTGTGTGCATATGGAGACCAGAGGTTTATGTTCAATTTGTCTTCTGTTGCTTTCCATTTTATTTGTCTAAAACAAGGTCTCTCACTGAATATGAAACTCATCATTTTGGCTAGATTGGCTGGCCCTTGGATTCTCCGTGCCTTGATCTCAGGGTTGCCTTGCTTACAGGTGTTCCACTTGTCTGGATAACTCCAGTGATGAAGATGAGGATCCAAACTCAGGTCTATAGCCAGTCTTTCTTTGAACTTCCAGCTCCTGAATAATGGCCCAGAGACTTTTTTTTTTTAAAATTAATTATGAAAACTTGGCCTTAGCTTAGACTTGTTTCCAACTATGTCTTTTTTTGTTTGTTTGTTTTGGTTTTTGAGACAGGGTTTCTCTGTGTAGCTTTGGAGCCTATCCTGGCACTCACTCTGGAGACCAGGTTGGCCTTGAACCCACAGAGATCCGCCTGCCTCTGCCTCCCAAGTGCTGGGATTAAAAGCGTGAGCCACCAACGCCCAGCTAGCTCTTATAACTTAAATTAACCCATTTATATTAACCTACATTCTGCTATGTAGCTTATTACCTCTCCTCAGTACTAGACGTCTGACTTCCTCTATGTCTGGCTGGTGAATCTCCTCTCCTCTGATTCTTTTTCACGAGTTCCTATCTCTCCCTGGAAGTCCTGCCTATCTTCTCCTGCCTAGCTACTGGTCATTCAGCTCTTTATTAAACCAATCAGAAGGTGCCTTAGGAGGTGATTCATGACAGAGACATATCTTCTTCACACAACGAACAAAAGATTATCCCAATACAGGTCCTCCAAGCCAACTCTTTAACCAGGTCCTAGTTTAAAAGCCAAGATGGTGGCAGTACAGGGCATGGGGCTGATTCTTGCAGAGTTACCAGTGTTGTCAGACAGATGGATGTAGAAGACAGTTTGGGCAGAGATAGCTGTCTGAATGGACACTTCAGGCAGGACATGGCTTTGCCATAGAGCTCATCTCATCTTCTCAACCAGGAGTTAGATGTGAATTTAAGAGGCTGTCTTGGGGTCAACAAGTGGTAGAGTGCTTGCCATAAAAGCCGCACATCTGAGTTCAGTCACTTGAAACGACATAAAGGTTTAGGGAGAGAACCAATCACATGAACATGGTCTCTTACTTTCTCTACATATATGCAATGGCATGCACATGCCTTCTTCCCACCAGTGTGAAGGAAGAGGAGAAGAAACGGCCACTGCCACTGATGGAAGCTTGTTGCAAGAGGAAGGGGTCAAGACTCCAGCTCCATCACCACAGGGAGGTACATAATAGGTGCTCAGTAAATAGCTGTCCAGGGGCTGGAAGGATATTGGGCTTGGGGAGATGGTGGTATGGGATGCTAAGTATCTACAGACATTTAACTGACTGTTTTGTAGATTAGAGATTGCAGACTTCATTGGCTGACTACAAGGGGTAGAAAAATATCCAGGAGAAGGAAGTTGATGTGTAAAACAATTTGTGGAGAGATTTGTGGAGTTGTTGTGTAAAACAATTTGTGCTAAAAGCGTTTGCTCTCACTATGGATTGGGTTCACCACCCCTACATGGCAGCTCAAAACCACCTGCAACTCCAGGTCCAGGGGATTCAGCATCCTCTTCTGTTCTCTGTGGGCAATAGACATAGGTGTAGGGTACATACATATACACACATGGCCAAAACAGTCATACATATAAAATAAAAATCTATCCTTTTTAAAAAAGAACAATTCCCTTTATTTATTTGTATTGCTACTGATGTTATGGTCATGAAAAGGAGATTTATTGGTGTGACCACATTGGGAAAAGGAACTGAGACACAATGACCACCCCCACCCCCAACATACACTTCCTGTCTATCTTCAGGATCCTGAAGTGAGGTTGAAGTTTATGTAGAGGGTCAAGTCTATACATGTCTAAGCAGTCCCCCAGTCATGTGAACTTGCCTATCATCATCTGGGCACTCTCCCCAGCAAGTGGTCCAACAAGTCTTCAGCACTATGTGAAACTGATTTTCCTGGAAGACCAAGTCCTCCTCTGACCAGTACCAGACATTACTTATCCTTTTTCTTTTCACAGCACAACATTCCTGGAACTTTTTTTCTGGATGGCAAGTTCCTTTTTTTACCTGGCATGAGGAGAGAAGCCATGGGTTTGGCTTTAGGTTTTCTTTCCCCAGCATGAGATATCTGGGACAATTCCATTTTATTGGAGTCCTCTATTTCAAGAGTCTGAAAGCCAAACTAAGAGACACAACATCTCTTCAAAAGACCTTCAGTATTGCCAAAGTGTCAAAGTTTGCCTAAGTTAAGTGGCAGCTTCCTAAAACTTAGAGGCACCAAGGAAAATTCCCATGTCTTCAGAATGCTAATTCTCTTGGAACTGGGAAGGGAGAATGGGAAGAAAACATCAACTGATTTCACTGTGACTGAGTGACAGCTGTGAAAGGAAGAACACAAGGAAGCAAGTGACTTCATGACAGACAGGTTTAATGTGAGAAAACCTGAGGAAGAGAGGCCTCTAAAGGGGGAAAACCAGACAGTTTGCTGACCACTTATAGACTAGGGAGAAAGTTGGAGAAGGGATTGGAGAATGGGAGTGTTCTATTGCTGCGATAAAACACCATGACCCAAAAGCAACTTGGGAAGGAAAGATTTTATTTCATCTTACACTTCCAGGTGACAACAGTCCGTCACTGAGAGAAATCAGGGCAGGAAGTCAAGGCAGGAACTGAAGTAGAGGCTATGGAGGAGTACTACTTACTGGCTTGCTCTGCATGACTTGCTCAGCCTGCTTTCCTACAGAACCTGGGACTATCAGCCTGGGGTGGCCCATCCACAATGGGCTGGGCCCTCCCCCATCAATCACTAATTAAGAAAATGCCCTACATGCTTGCCCACTGCTTGATCTTATGGAGACATTTTCTCGGTTGAGGTTCCTTTCTCTCAGATGACTCTATCTCTTGTCAAGTTTACATCAAACTATCCAGCACAGCAACTTATAATAGAAGAAATAGTTGATTTGGGACTTATAGTTCCAGAGCAGTAAGAACCCATCGATATCATGGTGGAGGAGCATGCATGATGGAGAAGTGGGCAGGCATGGTGGCAGGGAACCAGAGAGTTTGCATCTCAAGCTGCCAATACTGAGCAGAGAGAGCAAAGTAGAACTGTTGCAAAGCCTGCCTGCAGTGACATGTTTCCTCTAGCAAGTCCATACTTCCTAAACTTACTTAAACAGCACCAAGTGGGGACTAAGTATTTAAATGCACAAGACTATGGGGACATCTCTTTTAAACCACCATACATACCATGGTTAACAGTTATGATGCCATATGTAAGAGGGGCAATAGTCTAATGGTCTGGAATATGTGGCATTGGAACTGACATTAAGGGTTTATTGAGAGTCTTGCTATGTAGTCCAGGCTGGCTTCAGACTCATGCAACACCTTCATCAGCCCCCTGAGTGTTAGAAACTGTGTATGGCTTGGAGTTGGGACCTTGAGGTTGATGTTTGGGAAAGTGCAGGCAACAGGCAGAGTTCTAGGCAGAGGGAATGACTTGTGCCTCAGTCCAGAGGATGGAGAAAACACCACTAATTCAAGAGAAAAATTGAAGGTCCTTGGGATGGGTAAGGTGAAGTGCCCTTCAATCCAGACCAGAAGAGACTTAGAATCACACCACATATTACCTAATCGGTTATAATTTGGATTTGGAGTTGTGAGGAACTTTCAATTTACTCAGTACCTTTCCTGTATCTTAAAAAAAAAAAAAATCAGGACAGTCGTGGTGCACGCCTTTAATCCCAGCACTCGGGAGGCAGAGGCAAACAGATCTCTGTGAGTTTGAGGCCAGCTTGCTCTACAGAGTGAGTTCCAGGACAACTGGAGCTATATACAGAGAAACCCTGCCTTGAAACCTGCCTCTCCCCCTCAAAAAGAAGGGACATGAGGTAATTATAATCTCATTCATAAAATGGGAATAATGCTCCTTGTGAATCATCCAGGCGAGCATTGGTGTTGTTTTTTGGTTGGTTTTGGTTCTTTTTTTCCTTTCTTTTTCCTTTTTCTTTTCTTTTCTTTTTTTCTTTGAGACAGGGTTTTTCTGTGTAGCCCTGCTTGTCCTGGAACTAGATCGATCTGTAGACCAGACTGACTGGCCTCAAACTCACAGAGATCTACCTGCCTCTGATTCCCATGTGCTGGGATTAAAGGTGTATGCTACCATTGCCCAGCAATTTTGGTTTTTCAAGACAGTGTTTCTTTGTTTAGCCCTGGCTGTCCAGGAGCTCACTCTGTGGTCTGTGGTCCAGGCTGGCCTTGAATTTAAGAGATCCATCTGCCTCTGCCTCCTGAGTGCTGGAATTAAAGGCATGGGCCACCACTGCCTCACCATTGGGAATTTTTTTTGGGGGGGAGTTTAAGTATTATTTTTTTCTTGGGGATGGAGAGATGGCTCAGCAGTTAAGAGCACTGGTTGCTCTTCAGATGACCTGTGTTCAATTCCCTGCATCCACAGGGCAGCTTACAACTATCTAAGTTGGTTAAGTCTGGTTCCAGTGAATCTGTGAATCTGATACTGTCTTCTGGCCTCCACAGGTACCAGGCACATAAGTAGTGTACAGACATACACTCAGGCAAAACACTCATATACATAAAATAAAAGTAAGTAAGTCTTTATTAAATAGATTTATTTTTATTTCCTTCCCCCACCCCCTTCTTTCTTGACAGGATCCCTCTGGCTGGTTTGGAACTTGCTATGTGGGCCAGGATATCTTCAAACTGACAGAAAATTCGCCTACCTCTGCTTTCTGAACACTGGGATTAAAGGCATGTGCCATCATGCCAAGCAAGATTTATTTTTATGGTATGTCTAGTGTGCCTGCATGAGTTTATGTGCATCATAAGCGTGCAGGAACTGGAGTTACAGGTAGTTAGCTGTGAGCTGCCAGAGGCGAGTGCTGGAAATAGTAAAGAGTGGTAAAATGAAGAGTAGTAAATGTTCTTAAAGCTGGCTCTCAAATTTTCAATGAGATATTATGCTTCAAGAATTTAGGAAATGCTCATCAGTGGAAGCCGAGTATTTGGTGAAACCGGCCGTTATACTGAGCGTGGAGGGCACGGGGTAAGTTGTTTTTTCTGAGCGGAGGGTGTCACTGAGAGCCTATGGAGATCAAGGCCCAAGTCTCTTTCCTGAGCTTGAGTGCTGAGAGACAACAGTAGCCTAATTACCAAACTACTGCTATTGAATTCCAACTCTATCACGCCCCTTCTTCGCCTCAGCACACCGCCCTTGCCCCGCCCTCGCCACCGAATCCCGCCCCTTACGTACAGCCCCGCCCCTCACCCCGGTGCAGAGTGGATTCCCTTGGCCTTCGCGTTCGGCTCAGCGCCTGCGCAGTTCTATGTTTCTTCGGCCGAGCTGTTGCCGCTGAGCAATGTGGAGTCGGCGGCAAGGCCGTCTCAGTACGCTGGCGTGCGGGGTGGAGGAGCTGCGGTGCCGCCGGCGGGAGCGGGAGGCAGGTGCGAACGGATGAGGGAATCGGAGGGAACGCGAATGTGGCGGTGGGGAGTAGGGGAGGAAGACCCCTGGCTCTGAGCCGAGTGTCTGCTGCCTCGCTTCCGCTCTGTAACTGAGACATCCCTCTGCCCCCAGCCCTGCGGAAGGCGCGGAGGGAGCAGCAGTTGGTCAGCAAGAGGCTGCTAAGGGAAGATGCTCCGGAAGAAGCCGGAGGTCAGAGTGCAGCCGTGCTCCTTGGGGAAGCCGAGGTGAGAGGGCAGGCAGGGCGACCCAAACCTGAATGCCAGCTACTGCTCACCATCAGCCATCCGCTGGATCAAGCCGGAAACAGAAATACCCTGTACAACTCAGTGTCCCTCATCCTTACATCAGTCCATAATCAAATCAAATATTTGCCTTTTAAAAACGTCTTAAAGAGCCGGGCGTTGGTGGCGCACGCCTTTAATCCCAGTACTCGGGAGGCAAAGGCAGGAGGATCTCTGTGAGTTCGAGGCCAGCCTGGTCTACAGAGCGAGTGCCAGGACAGGCTCCAAAGCTACACAGAGAAACCCTGTCTCGGAAAAAAAAAACCAAAAAATCAAAAACCTCTTAAAGAGAGAGGCGGGGCTGGAGAGATGGCTCAGAGGTTAAGAGCACTGACGGCTCTTCCAGAGGTCCTGAGTTCAATTCCCAGCAACCACATGGTGGCTCACAACCATCCATTATGAGATCTGGTGCCCTCTTCTGGTGTGCAGATATGCATGGAAGCATAATAAATAAATAAAATCTTTAAAAAAAAAAAAGAGAGAGAGAGAGAGGTTAGTGTCCTCTCCATCGTAGGTGTCTCTGCCATCTGGATACTACAGAATCTTTATAAAAGGGTCTCCATTTGTCATCCTGATTCGTTGTAGAAACACAGAAACCAAAATCCTTCAGTGACCTGCTAAACTACGAATAGCATAACCTCTTATTGATTTTAACAGTTACTCAATCCAACCACTGTCATTTTTCAGTTCCTGGAACATATACCAGCTGTCTCAGGGTCTTTACTTTTTCTACATCTGAAGTTTGTTTTGTTTTCTTAGTGTCACAAACTAGCAATTCTCCTGCCATAGCTCAGGTACTAAAATTAGTGGTATGCACCGCCATATCCATCTCCTCAAACTAGACTTAACTGGACCCTGTTACAAACTCTGGAGCAGTCTCTAGCCCTTTAGTAGAGTGCTTCAGGCCCTAGATCCAGACCTCCCGTGTGAAGGGATAGTGGTAACATGAGGCAGGTGTGGTGCTCTCACCTGTAATTCCAGCACTTAGGGAGCTGAGGCAGAAGGATCCTGAGTTTGAGGCCAATTTTTGGCTACATACCAAGACCCCATTTAAAAAAAATCCAGACACCTGCACAATATCCGGAATAAAGCTGTTCAATGCTTTTTTGTTATTGTTTGCTTGACAGGGTCTCTTGTATTCCAGGCTGTACTCAAACTCTTAAGTTGAGGATGACATTAAACCATGATCTTCTTGCCTCCACATCCTAAGTGCTGGGCTTGTAGTTGTTCACCACCACACTTGGTTTATTGGGTGCTGGGAATCTAATCCAGGAATTTGAGTGAGCTAGGCAAGCCTTTACCAGCTGTGCTGCATCCCTAGCACAGATTTACATTCAGCAGGCTTTGCTTATGTCTTGTTTTAGTAGTGCCTGTGTTTATATTTTACTTCTACAGAGCAGTTATTCTTAGGGTATGACACTTATTCATTGTATGCTTCCTTTATGCTGGGACATTGAGGATTGAGGCACACAGACTGACAAGATAGTTTGAAGTGTTCAGAGACAGGGCTAGACAGATGTCTC
This sequence comes from Cricetulus griseus, assembly GCF_003668045.3. Taxonomy (NCBI): domain Eukaryota; kingdom Metazoa; phylum Chordata; class Mammalia; order Rodentia; family Cricetidae; genus Cricetulus; species Cricetulus griseus. The sequence continues at coordinate 200,794,316 of NC_048595.1, read as the reverse complement.
AGTGGTTAAGAAAACTGGCTGTCCTTGCAGAGGAGCCAGGTTTGATTCCCAGCACCCTCATAATGGCTCACAGCTGCTTGTAACTCTGTTCCAGGAGATCTGATGCCCTCTTCTGACCTCCACAGGGACCAGGCACACACATGGTAAACAGACATATATGCAAAGCAAATCATTCATACAATAAAAATAAAGTAAAAGATAGAACAACAACAACAATAACTGTTCAAAGGCCAATGAAGGAAACCAATTTCCTGCTATTTTTATCATGGGAGGAAACCTGAAGCACAAGAGAAACTCAAGTTTGTTGGAGGAAGCCTGAAGGTGCTAACCTCCCTGAGGCCATGAAAAGCAGAAATCTGAAAGACTTGGTAGTCTGGAGTGTACCAGGCAAAGGTGATAGATGTGCAAAAGCTTGGAAGTATTAAACATATTATTGTAGGTGTTGCTGGAGTGTAGTTTGCTTTGGGAGGATAACTGGAGGAAGGGAGGTTTTGCCAGGCAGAGGGGCTTAATATTGTCCTGGAAATCGCCCTGTAAGAAGGCAGAGTAAGCCAGGTGGTGGTGGGGCACATCTTGAGTCCAAGGCCAGCCTGGTCAAAAGAGTTGAGTTCCAGGACAGTCAGGACAACACAGAGAAACCCTATCTCAAAAACCCAAACCAAACAAGGCAGAGTAGATGTCATTCTAATTTTTTCAGATGAGGAAGCAGTTTCAGATTCTTTGGAAGTTAGCAGCAGGACTGTTACTAGGATCCTTTACCTGTCTAACCTGCCAAAAAGATGATGCTTAGTAGCTATTTTAATTTTTCATTGTTGTTTTGTTTTTAAGATACGGTCTCTCTCTCTCTCTCTCTCTCTCTCTCTCTCTCTCTCTCTCTCTCTCTCCCTCCCTCCCTCCCTCCCCTCTCTCTTTCTAGTTCTAGCTGTCCTGGAACTCACTATGTAGATGAGGCTGGTCTCAAACTTGATGAAAACTTCCTGCCTTTGCTGTGATTAAAGGCTTGTGCCACCACACCAGGCCATATTGTTATAACAAGTTCTGAGTAGTGATACCATAGTGGTATTGAGGATGTCACAGATGAAGCTAGTAGTCAGAGACTTGGCACATGCTTCATGGCAATTACATGTCATTCTTTCCCTGTTTTGGGATTCAGGTACAGCAGTTCCTTCGGCTAGCCCAACGGGGAACAGATGAAAAGGAGAGGGAGAAGGCTCTGGTCAGCCTTCGTCGAGGCTTGCAGCACCCTGAAACACAGCAAACCTTTATCAGGTCAGTGTGGGTGGTGTGAGTAGTTGGCTGGGGCTTTCCAGGGACAAGAGAGAGTGGATGGGATAGACCACAGGCTTAGTAGGCTTCTGGTGTCATTCATGTAGGCTGGAGGGCAGCATGCGGACCCTTGTCGGGCTCCTGACCAGCAACCGGGCCCTGTTGCAGCTTGAGGCGGCTCGGTGCCTACATGAGCTCTCTCATTCTGAGCAGTCTGCAGTGGCGGAGGCCTGCCTGCCAGCCACTTCTTACCTCCTCACCTACCTCTCTGGTCACAGCTCAGAATTCATAGTAAGGCTTGTTCCTTTTAATCTTGCTCTGGGCTTAGAGTTTATATATATGCCTTTGGGGCCAGCTTGAGCTGGCAGGTATAGGAAAGTAAAAAGCAGTGCACATACCCATCATCTCTCCTCTCTTGTGAGCTTCAAGGACAGGGACATGCCATCCTCTTTCTCCCATCCTGGCCTGGTGTGAGATGAGCCCAGCCCAGTACTTTTGTTGCCTGCTCTCAGGAGCTGTGTCTGTATACACTGGGGAACCTTATCGTGGAGAGTGAGGCTGTGAGAAAGCAGCTCCTGCCACAGGGCATTGTTCCGGCCTTGGTTGCCTGCATCCAGGTGAGTGCTTCCTTGGTCTCTCCTTGGTGAGCCTCCTCTAGCTTCTCTCCACATGTTCTGCTGACTTAGCAGGGTAGCTCCAACCTCTGCCCTGTATCAAAGGGGTTAAAGACTTGTGGGTCATGAGGACCCGTTTTCCAGTCAGATTCCCTCCCCTATCTATTTCTAGTCCCCTCATGTGGCTGTGCTGGAAGCCCTTGGATATGCCTTGTCCCAGCTTCTACAGTCTAAGGAAGCTCCAGAGAAGATCATCCCGTGAGTAATGTCTTCAGATACCCAGCCATGGTTGACCCTCATGGCAGTGTAGCCCATGGGTGCCTGATCAGACCTGCTTTCCACATTTTCCACTCTCTATCTGGCTAGAGAGAACTTGGGGTTTGGATACTTTCTTGCTGTGTTTGAGAGGAGCCATTGGTATCTCTGTGGTTCCTGCTCACAGCCTACTTCTGCTGGCAGCTCTCTTTTGGACTCCAGTCTTCTCCAGCACATGCTACGACTGATGCAACCAGGCCCAAAGCTGAACCTTGGGGTTGCTGTGGAGTTTGCCTGGTGCCTTCACTACATCATTTGCAGGTAACAGCCCAACTGGGAAAATGTCTTTCCTGGGGCTTCCTACATATGATTCAAGTCTTTGGACTGAATTTAGTTTCTAGAATTGCTTTGGTGAGTCTTCATCTCTCTGTAGTGCTTTCTTTGGCTCAGGACACCCACTGAACTATGTTGTTTTGTAGCTTAAACATAGGATTGACTTGATATTGACTGCTTGCTATCTCTTACCCAGCCAGGTCAACAATGCTATGCTTCTCTCCCATGGGGCTCTGCCTACGTTGGCAATGCTGCTGTTGGACATGGCTGGGGCTGCTCAGAGAATGGATGATGCGGGACTAGAGCTAGTAAGTAAAAAGGATCTGTGAGCCTTTCCTTATACAATGCCCTTTTGTATCTGCTGCTGCTTCCTCCTCCCACCACCCTCAACTTGTCCTAGCAGCTTGCATGCCCTGTGTTTCGGTGCCTGAGCAACCTGTTGACTGAAGTGCCAGTGGAAGCCATGGGAGAGCAAATGGAGCTCAGAGACGAGCGAATTGTGGCAGCATTATTTATCCTTCTCCAGTTCTTCCTTCAGAAACAGCCCACCTTGCTGTCTGAGGGCCTGTGGCTCCTCAACAACCTCACTGGTATGTTATTACAATCTGCATAGGCCTGGTCTTTTATCGCCCTTAAAATATTTATTAAAACCAAAGGAGGGAGTAGATTTGTTAGAAAACAAAGTACAGATTAGAGGGAATGGAAGAGAATAATAAGGGGGCTGTGGCAATTCAGATGCTATAGGCGGGGCCCACATCTTTTGCCTACCCTGTCAGTGAAGTCTCCCTTCTCATAACTATCTCGCAGGGGTCCCTGGGCCCCTGAAAGGACTCATTTGTACTAAGACCATACCTCCATCTACCCATGGCTGTCGGCGATCTTTTCCTCCCTACCTTACCAATAAATTGCTTGGGTCTTAGTTCCTTCAGGGTTAGGACAAAAACAATCTCAGGGATCCCTAACTTTCCCTCTCTTCCAGCCTTAGCTTGTTCCCCAGAATTGCCAGAGATGCTCAGTAAATAATACTCTATTACAGGTTTGGTGAGAAAAATCTTCTCACTTCTTGCACACCCACCCAGCCCCATGGTCTCTTCTTCCTACCTAGTCATTCTGAAAATTCTGGGACAGGTGGTAACCCTAGGTTTCATGGGGGTTCCTGGAGTTAGGAGACTGAAAATGTAGTAAGAGCTCCCCCATGTGGACACGCAGTTTCTTGCAAACCTGAGACTGGAGCTCATCTGTAGCACACACATAAACGTGCCCCCCTTAACCTCCTAGTATGTGCTCATATGTCGGGTACTGGGTGCCATGTATATGCAGGCTACAAACACAAAACCATTTCTTTCATGGTATGCTTAGCCTCTTGGTAGCTAAACCTCAGAGCTTGAAGCTACTGGAGACAAGAAGTAGGAACAAATTTTTTCAGTTTGGCTGCGAGAACCAGGGGCAGGGGTCTTCAGAGACAGGATGGGTATCTTGGAAGATGATCTTGTGGAAGGAAGTGGAGTGTGGGGGAGTGGAGGCCCAAGAAGATGCAAAAGTCCTCTTGTGCGTGGTCCAGGAACAAGTTTGTAGCCATCAGCGTGTACATGTTTCCTGCCCTCGAGGGCCCATATGCCACCTGTTTGGTCAGCAGCAATACTTCAGATTGAGCAGGATCTGGACCTTTAGATGTTGAGGATAGTTCCTTATGGCCTAGGCTGTAGTGGGTCAGATTATGAGGGCAGCAGTTCAGAACTATAGGTACTTCATATGACATTTTCCTTTTCAGCAAATAGTCCTACTTTGTGTACCTCCTTGCTTTCTCTGGATCTGATCGAGCCCCTCTTGCAGCTGTTGCCACTGTCAAATGTGATAAGTGTGCTGGTATGTATTGGTATCAAAATTTGAGTCCTTGAACTGCTGGTCAAAGCAAATAGGAAGAACAGACCTGGGCTCTCTTAAGTACCCTTAACTGGGAGCTGGTAGGTAGTATGGTTTGGTTTCAGAGCTAGTACAGTCTAGGTATAAGTTTTCTTTTTTTTTTTAATAATTTGCTTATTATTTTATGTGTATTGATGTTTTGTCTGTATGTATGTCGGTGTGAGTGTGTCATATCTTAGAGTTACAGTTATCTGCCATGTGGGTGCTAGGAATTGAACCCTGGTCCTCTGGAAGAGCAGTTAGTGCTCTTAACCACTGAGCCATCTCTCCAGCCTCCTAGGTGTAAGTCTTTAAGCTAGACTACTTGCTTATGGTCCCTGGGTAAATCACCAAACCATTGGAAGCTTCAACCTCTTCACTTATAAATGGGTACTATTGAGGCTGGAGAGATGGCTCAGGGGTTAAGAACACTGACTGTTCTTCCAAAGGTCCTGAGTTCAATTCCCAGCAACTATATGGTGGCTCAGAGGCACCTTGAATGAGGTGCCCTCTGCTGGCATGCAGGCAGAAGACTGTATAGACTGTATACGTAATAAATAAATAAAAATCTTTAAAAAAAATAAATGGGTACTATCTGAGAGGTGGTTGTGGGAATTACAAAAGAGCTTGTACTAATGCTTGGGCACATAGTCAGCCTTGCTTATACTTAATTCTTGGTTTTCATCCTTTTTGGGGGGGGTGTGTCCTTGTGTCTGCAGGTACTTACAGTTCTGTGCAATATTGTAGAGAAGGGTCCAGCTTACTGCCAGCGGTTGTGGCCAGGGCCCTTGCTCTCCTGCCTGCTCAATACACTGGTTCTCTCTGACATTGAAGTAGTAGGCCAGAGTTTGGAGCTGTTGCAGCTGCTATTCCTGTATCAGCCAGAGGTGAGTTTGGTTTCCAATCCTTTGTCATGGTGCCCCTCTCTTCTAATCCTACCTGTATTTGTTCTCTGGCCAAGGCTAGCCTGTGTGGGCTGAAGGTCAGAACCTTCATCTTGTTTGGAATGTACTGTCTAAGAGGTGGGCTGATTGTGGAACCAGGAATTGGGTTTTAGGATCTAAATGTTGGCCCTTTTCTATCCTCAGGCTGCCCAGGCCTTCCTGCAGCAATCAGGGTTGCAGGCCCTAGAAAGGCATCAGGAGGAAACCCAGCTTCGGGATAGGATACTTGCTCTCCAGCAGACAGCTATTCATGGATGACCTGGTTGCCTAATGTCACCCCTAACCCCTGTGGTCTATTTATCCCAGGGTATCCAGTTTTGTTTTAGAAGCTGGTAGCTTTTTGTGTCTTGAACTTGAGATTGTCTTGTTTTCATCCTCTTAAGCAAGTTGGTTAATGACATGTGACACCACAGCTGGCAGCTGGTGGTTTGTGATGAGAAATAAAATTGTATTTTTATGTAAAACTGCTTTGCCTCAGTGTTTGCACAAAGAGAGAGAGGAGACGGGAATAAGAACAAGAACATTCTGAAGTAGCAGTAAGCTTTATAAGGAAAGGGAGACCACATTTCCCCACATTGTATTCAGTCCAGTAGAGCCCAGGTTCTGGTGCTCTTGCTCACAGTCCTTCATGCTTTGCCACTCATCACATTCTCCAGGGCTCTGGTTACCTCATCAGCACTTAGGTTGTTCAGAGACACATTCTTCTCTTGACCGAAAGCTGAGGAAAGGTGATTTAAATGAATAGTCTGCATAATGGGCCACAGAATCATAAAGGAAAGATTCATGTCAGTTCCAAGATGGCCACAGCTGTAGCCAGCAATCCTGCCTTGAAAAAAAAGTGCTGTGCTTAGCTTTTTTGCTATGCTTAGCATTAATTCAGTGAATCTATTTGGGAGTCCCAGATCCTACTAGAATTTTATTGGGAAGAAAGGTGTCTGAGTGATGCTTTAAGGAAACTGTAGGTATTAACTACCAAGCGGTGGGGGTCTATCCTTGCCTGACTGTTCATTTTTTGGCTGGCCATAGTCTACTTGTCCATTTAGCATAGTAAGTGGCACTATGCACACATAACACTACTCTTGTCTGTGCCCTTCGGTGTGCTTTAGGAGGAACCTGTTTTATTAGTATATAGGAGTCTTTGGTTACAACTAATCTGTAGTAGGATGTGACTCTCTCCACTCCCAGATAGTCCTTTGACATGGTTGAGATGACTAAAATCTCACCATTTAGTGCACGGATTACCTACCTACTATTGGTTAGTCAACATGTTAAGAAAATAACAGACTGTAATAAATAGGATTAGTGTAATGTAATAGGTAATGTTATTACTGGTCTGGGGATGTGTTATTTTTGTATTGATAAACCCAGGACCTCCCACATGAAAGACAATCACCAGCTTTCTTTGTACCATTAAAATTTTGAGACAAGATTGAACTAAATTTCCCAGTCAGGGCTTGAACTCACTATAGCCTCAGATAGTCCCTGAGTTTGTGATTCTCCTGCCTCTGCCTGGGAGGATCTGTAGCTGGGATTCACAGTATGGTTCAGGAATGCCTTTTTTGAGACAGTAATAATAAAGGTTAGATGCAAGTTATAACCTGGATGATGGGAGCCAATTGTATTAACAGTTCACTATAAGAAAGGGGCACAAAACGTAAAAGCTCAACCCTGTTCTATTCTAGCTATATAATTTTTGGCTGATTCTATGTTTAAGTTTTCTAGTATCTACGAAAGAAAGCACCCATTCATAACATTAATGAAGACTAATGGGAATGAGTAAGGTACACAGCACAAGCCCTAGACATGAAGTGCTCAACGTTATTGAAATTCTCAGTCCCTGAATTTGCACTGACTAAGGCATAATTCGGAAGGACCTACATTGTCACGGAGAAGCATGTTTTACCTGAAGTCCCCTCTGAACTGCAAAAACTAGTGGTTCGTACAAGATCCAGTCAGACTCCATATATATGTTGTCAGTTATAAAAAGCATCACACAACTAGGTAAATGTGAATCTCATCATCGGAAGTTCGAGTTTTGGTCCTCAGCCGGGCTTTCCCACGACGGTTGGGAAGCACCCCGCCCCCCCGCCTTGTTTTCTTTTTTGTCTAACCCGTATTCCGTGACCCGGGTCCCTGCCTCCGGTAGTCAGTACTCACCGTAGCGGGCCCACAGCTTGGGCTGCACCTCCGAACATTCGCGGATTAGAATGGGAAGGCCGGGGTGCGCTTTCTTCAGATCCACGTAACGTTGCTGGATGAAATCCCTGTAGGGCCGGGGAGACCGACGCTAGTGCTACGGGCACTGACCCCTCCCCCCCGAAGGTCAAGGTCATAACTCCAGCTTCCGAAGCCCACTCGCCTCCCCACGCCACGCCTCACCTCACCTCACACCCTGGCTGCCCGGCGAACGCTGACATAAGTGGATGCGAATCTCACGCAGCGCCAGCTTGGTACCGATCACTCGTCTAGCAGCGGCGGCCGCCATCTTTGCTAACACAGAGGCGCCCAATCACGACTCTTCACCCACCCATCGGACCAATAACAGGTCCTCTAGTCTCCTCCCCCCGATTGGATGACGAAGGAGGGGCGGGGTAAATCTCGCCAATGACTTGAGGCCTTTTTAGCGGCTGTGAGGTGAGACGCTAAGGAAGCCGGAAGGCCCGGAACGCAAAGCACTGGGGCAAGTTTTCGCGGTGCACTGTGGGAAGAAGCTTGTCGCTGTTGTTTTGTAGAGGAGATTTTCACGATTGCCGGCTTTGAGAGACCGCGGCCAAAATGCCAGAGCGAGATAGTAAGTCAACCACTGTTTTGTGCCCGCCGGACTAGAGATTTAGGCCAGGTGCTAGGTACAGATGGAGCCGCGCCAACCATTGGTCGTCAGGAGAGGCCCGGACAGCCCAGCTGCAGCCCCTGAGTTTCGTACCTAGGTTGAGGAGCGGCGTTTTGAATTTGTGAGGCAGACCCACCTCCCTACCCTCTCCTGAGTAAATAAACCCTGGCTGTGCTTCCTTTTCGGGGACTTGGTTTGTTTATCTGACACGGGAGGGGAGGAATTCGTCAGGTAAACCTCAAAAGTCCCGAGTATTTGGGATTGCCGGATGCTGGGCTCTTTCGTGTAGTAGTTTAGAAGCCATCTCTTGAAAAAAAGTTTTTGATTCTCCACTTCGTTTAAGAAAACCATCTTCATAATTTTTTTTTTTGAACAAGTGAGACGGAATCTCGAACCTAGGCGGTTTTCAAATTCTTGATCTCTTTCTCTACCTCTCAAGTGCTGGGGTGATAGCCTCAGGCCACCACAAACATCCCTTTCCCTCTTTTTTTTTTTTTTTTTTTTTTTTTTCGAGACAGGGTTTCTCTGTGTAGCTTTGGAGCCGGTCCTGGCACTCGCTCTGGAGACCAGGCTGGCCTCCAACTCACAGAGATCCACCTGCCTCTGCCTCCTGAGTGCTGGGATTAAAGGTGTGCGCAGCCACTGCCCCGCCTGCTGCACCTCTTGTCTTCTCTTCTGTTCGTTTTTATAATTGCCAGTTTGTGCATGGAACCTCACACATTTAACGACTGATAATGTAATGTCAATTTTTCTTTTTAAGGTGAGCCCTTTTCTAACCCTTTGGCTCCAGATGGCCACGATGTGGATGATCCTCATTCCTTCCACCAGTGAGTATTTTGTCTTTGAACCACAGAATGAGTTGAGTAATGAGCAGGAGGGATGGTAGAGATAGTGAAGGAATTCTGAATATTTTGTTGGCAAGAATGGTCAAAAAGTTCATAGGATGTGGTTTATTGAAAGGAAAACGCTAATCTGTACAACATGCTGTATTTTCCCACAGAAAGCTTTATCATAAGTTCACTTACCTTACCAAGATATGTAGTTTTGCTTAATTTTGTTAAGTTATACAGAATGATTGCATTGCTTTGGGTGTCTGTTTTTTAGTAAAGTTGTGCTTATGAACCAAAAAAAGAAGTTTGGACCATTTATCTCTGTGAACATTGTGAATCATGTACACTACATAAGAGTATTAGAAGAGAAATTATTAGAAGAGTCTGGTGTTTGTGTTGCTGTGATATATATATATATATAATAAATTTTTTTTCCTGGTGAAAACTAAGCGTTGGAAATGAGAGTAAAATCGTCTTTTTTTACCTCATATTATTACTTGGAGTGTGTGAGTGGGTGCACATGTGGAGGTCAAAGGACAACTGTAGGTTGTCTTCATCCTCCACCTTGTTTTGAGATAGGGCATTTTTTGTTCATTTCGGGCAGCCAGATAGGTAGTTCTGTAAGCGTCTGGTAATTCTTCTGTTTCTGTCTGGTGATAAGGCTTGTGCTAAGATTACAGACACTTTTATTACTGTGCCCAGCTCCTATGTGGGTTCTGTAGACCTGAACTTAAGTAGTTAGGCTTGCATTCAAGCACATCTCTCTCCCCAGCCCTCTTTTTTTTTTTTTTCCTAGAGATAGATTCACACTTTATCCCAAACTGGCATGGAACTTGTGGCCTTCCTCCTCCCTCAAGTTTCCTGAGTGCTGAGATTGCAGGCATTAACTACCGTATCTTCTTTTTTTAAATTTTTATTTATTTGAAAGAGACTTCAATCTGATCATCCTCCTGTCTCAGCCTCTCAAGTGCTGAGGCATGTGCTCCTGTACAATAATCCAAGACACCTCCCTTCTCCCCCCCCCACATTTTTTTTTTTGTTTTGTTTTGTTTTTTGGTAATACTGAAGATTGAATCTAGGGCCTTATACATGAGCTAGGCCCTTGTCCTTTAGATACAGCCCAGGTTTGCTTCAAATTAGCAGTCCTTTTGCCTCGTTTCCAGCATTTGCCACCACTGTGCCGCCATGACCAGCAAGTCTCATTTTTGACTAAGCCTTGTCCTTTGTTGTAAAGTTTTAGTAAAGAACTAAGCCCCCACTCCAGCATTCCTGCAACTGTATGAGAGTATCCATGTTTTGCCGAGTATTAGTGGCGCAAGCCTTTAATCCCAGCACTCAGGAGGCAGAGGCAGGCGGATCTCTTTGAGTTCAAGACCAGCCTGATCTACAGAGCTAGTTCCAGGACAGCCTCCAAAGCCACACAGAAACCCTGTCTTGAAAAACCAAAAAAAAAAAAAAAAGAGAGAGAGTATCCATGTTCTAAAATTTCAATCACATTTGATTTGATAAAACTTTTAAGCTAGATGGTGGTGATGAACATCTTTAATCCCAGTACCTGGGAGGCAGAGGCAGGCAAATCTTGAGTTTGACGCCCACCTGGTCTACAGAGTGAATTCCAGGACAGCCAGGGTTACACAGAGAAATTCTGTCTTGAAAAATCAAAAAACAAACAAAATCTAACTTCTATGTGTTGAAAGTGGCATGTCTGCTTTCATTTGTGTTTCCCTTGTTTTAGTAAAGTTAACTGTGTGTTTTAAAGGTCTCTTTTCTGTTTCCTATTGGCTGCTAATTTAAAAAATCTTTGCAATTTTTTTCTAGATCAAAACTTACCAATGAAGACTTCAGGAAACTTCTCATGACCCCAAGGGCTGCACCTACATCTGCACCACCTTCTAAGTCACGTCACCATGAGTAAGTCTTCTTCTTTCCTGTCAGTCTGCTTCTGTGTGTGGAGCTAGCATTTGGTAGGTTCTTGAAAACCAATCCTCTTTTAAAGCCTCTTTCTGATTTTTTTTCTCATAAAGACTGAAGTTTTCGCTATGTCCAGGATGGGTTCTTATTGTTCTCTCATTAATACTTGTAATAAAGTCATTGCTGGTACAAATGGACAGATTTCTGGGCCTGTTGTTACCTTATAGACTCATGCTCCACAACAGGCTTTTTAGGTGATGTCTAATATTAACATCAATTAGATGTTGATGATGCTTTTTTAAATTGAGAGATACAGATATTGATAATATTATGAATGCATGATCAACACTGGCTTTGTGTTTTTTTTGTTTCCTTTTTCTCTTTTACTTAAGAATGGTCTGAATGTGTAGCCATAGCTAGCCTAGAACTCACCATGTAAACAAGGTTGGTCTTGAACTCAGAGATCTGCTTTCTTGAGCTCAAAGGTGTGTGCCATCACTGCTAGCTGTTTTTCTCTCTTATTTATTTATTTATTTATTTGTCTATTTATTTATTTATTTTTGAGACATCGTCTAGATTAGACTGGAATTTACCATGCTGTCCAGGCTGGGCTCAAACTTACCATCCTGTTATTTTAGCCTCTGATGTGGCTAAAACCCTCCAGGCCTTGTGGGTTTTCAGGGCCGGTTATTATTTTACTATGAGTGAATTTCTTGTGTCTTCTAGGATGCCAAGAGAGTACAATGAGGATGAAGACCCAGCTGCACGAAGGAGGAAAAAGAAAAGGTAAAGGAATGGTAGAAGATGATTGCTTTGTAAGGTGGATACTGTTAGTGGAGAAAGGAGTAGAGGAGTTCTATAGTACCAGATGGAGTTTCCTACTGTGAAAGTATATCTATGAAAGGGAAGTGGTAGTAGTTAAAAAAAGTTTGAGTTGGAAGAAACTGAATTTCTGATGTTGAGGACTGCCAAGAGGTGATGGGCAGATCTATAAAGACAAACATAGTTTTCACCATGGAGAACTACTTGAAGTTATAATAAACAAGAACAATTGTGTTGACCTTGAGATATGAGCTAGTAGGACTCACATACTCCCTTTTTCTGGTCACAGTTATTATGCCAAGCTACGCCAACAAGAAATTGAGAGAGAGAGAGAACTTGCAGAGAAATACCGGGACCGTGCCAAGGAACGGAGAGATGGTGTGAATAAGGATTATGAGGAAACTGAGCTGATCAGTACCACAGCCAACTATCGGGCTGTGGGCCCCACTGCAGAGGCGTGAGTACTGCGGGGTTCCCAAGGCCCATTTGCATCCTATCAGGGACATATCCACACTATAAATGTTTCTTATAATTTACCCTACTCTGGAGCATGCTCCAGACATCTCAGAAGGAATTTGTCATTCATAAAGGACTGTTTCAATAAGGTTCTTTCACTCTTTTATTCAGGGACAAATCAGCTGCAGAGAAGAGGAGACAGTTGATTCAGGAATCCAAATTCTTGGGTGGTGATATGGAACACACCCATTTGGTGAAAGGCTTGGATTTTGCTTTGCTTCAAAAGGTGAGTTCTATTTACAGAGGTGGAAAGAACTACTAGTGTAGAATGCTAATGTTTGGACCTTTGTAAAGTGAAAGACACATGATTGTCTAGACCATTTAGTTTGGCAGTGGAATTAAAAATGGCCTTTCTGTAGAACTTGTGTCTGCGCATCTTTCTGTTAATCAGAATTCCTTGGGGACATCTTCTCTGATCACTCTGGTGTGATTAAGGCCCAGATCGCTCACTTCCCTCTTTGTACACTCCTACACTTCATTAGGTACGTGCTGAGATTGCCAGCAAAGAGAAGGAGGAAGAAGAACTCATGGAAAAGCCCCAAAAGGAAACCAAGTGAGTAAAGAGCAGTGAGGGCTTGAAAATTTAGAAGATGACACCTAAGGTAGAACACATTTTAGCATCCCCCACCAACATTTTCTTCTTCTGTTTTCAGGAAAGATGAGGACCCTGAAAACAAAATTGAGTTTAAAACACGACTTGGTAAGTACTTTCCATAGTAGTGATTGCATTTTAGGTGGATTATAAGGAATATGATACCACTAGGCTATGCTTTCCTCTTTTTGCCCCTGAATCAGCTTTTCTCCCATAATATACTTTTATAGAACTCAGACATAGATTATTTTCCATGTCATTTATGTCTCCTTAGTTAGACTAAAAGCCTTTTCATGTCTTTAATATGTATGCATCAAAGAAGGTAGAATGGTCTGGAGGTGATGCTGTGTGCTTATAGTCCTAGACCTCACATGGCTGAGGCAGGAAGATTGCCAGTTAAAGGCTAGCATTGGGTATATAGCAAGACCCTTCTTCAAAAACCCAAACTAGCTGATAGTATGGTGGTGCATACCTATTATCCCAGCATTTGGGAGGATAATCAAGAGTTGAGTCAGCTTGAGCTTCATGAGTCTCCCATCTCAAATAAATAGTAAGTGAAAGAATAAATAAGTAAAGCCAATTAATTTTTTAAAATGTGAACATAAAATAGCAAAAATATGAAGAATGTAGTATGAAGGACTAGAGAGATAATTCAGTGTTGTTGTTGTTTTTGCAAGTACAAGCAGGAGGAACTGAATTGATACTCAGAATACATGTATAAAAGCTGGATGTGGTGGCACATTCTAGTAATCTCAGTGCCGGGGACCTAGCCACAGGTGGGGTTTTTGTTTGTGTTTTTTTGAGACAGGGTTTCTTTGTGTAGCCCTGGCTGGCCTGGAACTAGCCCTGTAGACCAGACTGGCCTTCAACTCACAGAGATCTGCCTGCCTATTCCTCTGCCTCCGGAATGCTTTTTTTAAAAAAAGATTTTATTTATTTATTTTGCATGCAACATCTGCTTCCATGTATATCTGCACACTAGAGGAGGGCACCAGATCTCATAACGGATAGTTGTGAGCCACCATGTGGTTGCTGGGAATTGAACTCAGGACCTCTGGAAGAACAGTCAGTGCTCTTAACTCGATGAGCCATCTCTCCAGCCCCTGAGTGCTTTAAGGTGTGTGCTACCACTGCCTGGCAGCTTTAGTATCTTAACCAGTAAAAAGTAGTAACGCCCATCTCACAGCATAGGGTTGTTTGAAGATTTAATGTAGCAGAGCACAAATAGCACTTGGCCTGGTGCCCAGCACAGAGTAGGTAATTCATAAATGTCTTCTGTAACGGTAGAAGTTTCTCATTGACTCATTGTTAATCTTTCCTTTTGTGTAGGCCGCAATGTGTATCGAATGCTTTTCAAGAGTAAATCATATGAGCGAAATGAGTTGTTCTTACCAGGCCGTATGGCCTATGTGGTAGACCTGGATGATGAGTATGCAGACACGGATATCCCCACCACTCTTATACGCAGCAAGGCTGATTGCCCCACAATGGAGGTGAGTAAACTAAGTTCTCTATATGAGAACTATCTTCAAATCTATCTTGTCCTGTTCCTCATCTTCGGTTTCCTCATGTTCTGTCTTTTTATTTTTATTTTTATTTTTATTTATTTATTTTTTAATCTCCTCAGTCTCAGTTGAATCCATCCTCTCCACCAGCAATATTCTTGTCTAAACCACAATTTCTTACTGGAGCTATTGAAAGACTGTTTTTTTATCCCACTCCCAGTCCAGTGTATTGTTTTTATTGAGATGTAATTCACATGCCATGTAATCTACCCTTTTAGTTTCTACTTACAATAGTTTTATCATAGTCACCAAATTGTATAGCCACTATTATAATTTTAGAGTATTACCCAGAAGAAATCTTCTTTTCTTTTTTTTTAAATCACAGATTCTTTATTTATATATGAGTGCTCTGTTTACATGTGTGCCTGTATGACAGAAGAGGGCATCAGATCTCATTACAGATGGTTGTGAGCTACCATGTGGTTGCTGGGAATGAACTGAGGACCTGTGAAAGTACAGCTAGTGCTCTTAACCACTGAGCCATCTTTCCAGCCCACCTTGTACTCTTCTAATACCCATTACCTGAATCTCTCCACTCTGGCTTCCACTAATGGATTTTACACATGACTAAGGTGATGTTTTATAAATGCAGATTTTTGTTTCACCACTGAGTAGAAGTTTTCTGTGGTTTCTTGTTCTTAGGGTTCACAGTAAAAAATCTGTGAACCCTTGCAACAGTTAGACTTTCTAGCTTTTTTCAGTATGACTCCCTGTTTTTTCTCCAGTTTTCCTGTGTTTCTGGAATTTTTATATTAACTTTTGATCCAGGGCTTTTTTTCCATATTATTTCATCTGTTGGATTGTACATGTCATCTTCCTAGCTAACAACTTATATAACTTGTCCTTGAATTTAAGTGAATGGATAATAGACAGTGGGATTCCTGCTAAGACGGATATTATTCTTGTTTCTTGGATTTTCCAGGCTCAGACTACACTAACTACAAATGACATCGTTATCAGCAAGCTTACCCAGATTTTGTCATACCTGAGGCAGGGTACCCGAAACAAGAAGCTCAAGAAGAAGGATAAAGGTACGGATTCAAAGGGAAGCAAGCCTTATTTATTTTTTTCTGTTTTGAGGCAGGGTTTCTCTGTACCTTTGGAGCCTATCTTGGAACTCACTCTGTAGACAGTGTCTCTCTATGTAGTCCTGACTACCTGGAACTCCATATGTAGACGCAGGCTGACCTCAAACTCACAGAGATCCTCCTGTCTCTGCCTCCTGAGTACTGAGATTAAAGCCGTGCACCACCACCGCCTGGCTGGAAGCCTTACTGTTGTAGGGGCATTTGGTGGTGTAATCAAGGTCTCTTGAAGCCTCTTTCTTGTAGACATTGAATGGCTTCTAGACAAAGGAAAATTTTGAAATGAAACATTGGGGCAGCCAAATTCTGCTGACCCACTCAGAGCCCAATGGTTGGGTTTGAAGTGTCAAGGAGAGTGGGAAGGTTTGTCTATTCTAAACAGCAGATGGTTAAAAAGGTACTGAGGCCACTGGAGAGGCTCAGCAGTAAAGAGCATCCAGGCTTGATTCCCAACACTCTTAGGGGTTGCTTGCTATCTGGAACTCCAGTTCCGGGGAATCCAGCACCCTCTTCTGGCTTCTGAGTGGTACACAGACATATGGGCAAACACCCCATAAAACATTTTTTTTTTTAAGATAGGGTCTCTCTCTATGTAGCCCTGACTACCCTGGAACTCCATATGTAAACAACGAGGCTGGCTTTGAACTCACAGAGATCGCCTCTGCCCCCTGAGTACTGAGACCATGCTTCACCTTTTTTACAGTTTATATATATATAATTTTTAAAAATTTAAAAAGGCAGCCAGGCAGTGGTGGCACATGCCTTTAATCCCAGCATTTGGGAGGCAGAGGCAGAGACAGGAAGATCTCAGAGTTTGAGGCCAGCCTCGTCTACAGAGTTGAGTTCAGGACAGGTTCCAAAGCTACTCAGAGAAATCCTGTCTCGAACCACGCCCCCCACCCCCCCAAAAAAAAAAAAATTACATAGGCACTGAGACAAGCTCTTTACATTACAGGGAAATTGGAAGAAAAGAAACCTCCTGAGGCAGACATGAAGTATGTATCCCAATCCCATGCATCTGTGAGCAAGAGATTTGTGTTCTTGTCTCTGGCCCTTTTGGAGAAATGGTTGGCATAAGTATGTATGATTTTAGTAACTAATGATACCTGTTTTTCCCAGCATTTTTGAAGACATTGGGGATTATGTTCCTTCTACAACCAAAACACCCCGGGACAAGGAGCGGGAAAGATACCGGGAACGGGAACGTGATCGGGAACGGGACAGAGACCGGGAGCGGGAGCGAGACCGGGAACGAGATCGGGAGCGGGAACGCGATCGGGAGCGGGAGCGAGAGGAAGAAAAGAAAAGGCACAGCTACTTTGAGAAGCCAAAAGTGGATGATGAGGTAAGATGTGGGCTCTTAATACCAGGCTGTCAAAGATGCCCTGAGAGATGTCTTTCTAGACAGGACCCTTTTCTTCCTCAGCAGCCTCATAGCTTCACAGCAATAACTGGGCCAACTAACCTAGGGTGGGAACCATCTTGGAAATGGGACAGGAGTGGATTAGGGAACTGATTGAGACTTTAGGGAGAGATGAATGGAAATTCCTCATAATGATATTCACTTGCAGTTTTTGTTTTCTTTTCAGCCCATGGATGTTGACAAAGGTGGGTTGTATCAATGGCATCTTGCTTTGTGATAGCAGTCCTGCTCTCCTTGCAGAACCCTGCTGCTCTCAGCTGACTAAGGTGGTATTTGGGGGACTGCCTAGTTTTGGGCTCTCTTAAGAACCATGTCTCAGGGCGGTGGTGGCTCATGCCTGTAATCCCTGCACTCAGGAGACAGAGGCAGGTGCCTCTGTGAGTTCAAGACCAGCCTGGTCTATAAGAGCTAGTTCCAGGTCAGCCTCCAAAGCCACACAGAAACCCTATCTTGAAAAACCAAAAAGAAAAGAAAAAAAGAACGTGTCTTAATTTATGGACTAGACAGGGCACATTTGCTTTTACATATAATTACTTCAGTTCTGAGGTTTTGAGGCTGAGGTTGACTATACAGTGTTCTAGAGATCCTACTGTTAACCAGAGCAGCTCATTAGTTGGAGTTTGGTTAAAGTTTTGATAGATAAAAGGGTTCCTTTGCTTTAAAAATGTTTTAATTAGCAAGATGTGGTTGTACTTACCTATACTCTCAGCATTCTGGACGCTGAAGTATGATCAGGAGTTTAAGGCTAGCCTAAACTCCATAGTTCTAAGTCAGCCTAGGCTACATAGTGAGACTGCCTCAAGTGCAAACAAAACTTAAAAAACAAAAACAAATCCCCCAAACTACCACATTTATTTATCTACTTGGTGTGTGTGTATTTGGATTTGGTTGTGCCAGGACATGTGGAGGTCTAAAGTCAATTTTTGGGAGTTGGTTCTCTCCTTCTGCCCTGTTGGTTCCTGGAATTGAACTCAGATTGTTGGGGTTGGCAGTAAGGGTTCTTACCTGCTACTGTCTTGTGAGCTCAATAGAAACACTTTTAAAGTTAGAATCGGGTTAGTGGGAGGAGGTTGTAAAAACATAGGTTCAAGTCTAAGCAGAGTTGTGTTTTCTTCCAGGACCTGGATCTGCCAAAGAGTTGATCAAGTCCATCAATGAAAAATTTGCTGGGTCTGCTGGTTGGGAAGGCACTGAATCATATCCTTTATTTGCATTTCTTCCTAGATTTTAATTGCTTTTCCTTATTTATATTAAGACAGCACTTCTGTCTTTTGAATGCTGAGATTAGTTTCTGGGTTGTAGGAGTTATTTTCTTTTCATCCAACTCCAGTTGTTTCTCTGTTCCTGTTTACCTGTCTTTGCTCTCTTGCTTTTATACTGTGTGTTGGCTGGGATGAAATCATGCTTTGTATCAACTAGAGAACCAATTCAGGTTTATAGCTGGTTTCTGAAATGTTCATGTGAAGCTTCTAATCTCTGGTCCCTCTTAGTTGAATCTTTTCTGCAAGTGATGGAATTTTTCTTAACATAGCATATGTTGAAGAAGCCAGAAGACAAGAAGCAGCTGGGTGATTTCTTTGGCATGTCCAATAGTTATGCAGAATGCTATCCAGCCACGTAAGTGAGGCCTAAGTAAGGGAGCTTGGGGTGATTATGAGATTTAAATTTGATCTGTTGGGAGCTAAGGGTACTTTTTACTTAGGTGAATTCTTCTATTTAGTTCTGAGATGTTTATTAGGTGGGTTCCTGAATAAAATATAGTAATATGGATCTAAAGCATCTATTTAACTTCTGTTTCTTTATAGGATGGATGACATGGCTGTAGATAGTGATGAAGAGGTAGATTATAGCAAAATGGACCAGGTATGAAGTTAAAAGTGTATTAAGGATGTTGGGGACCTTTGATTAGTAATTTTTAATTTTTTGTTTTATATTAGTGTATTCCATAGCATGAGTGTGGAAGTCAGAGAACAACTTGCAGGAGTCAGTTTTTTTCTGAAGTGATTGGCTAAGAACATATTTTTTGTTGTTTGTTTGTTTGTTTGTTTGTTTTGTTTTTGTTTTTGACAGGATCTTGTAGCCCAGGCTAGACATGTTGCTGAGGATGACTTTAAACTTCTTATCCTCCTGCCTCCACTTCTCTAGTCCTGAATTATGTGCACTACCATGCCCATATAAAAGACATTTTTATTTATTTTTCACTGCTGGAGATTGAACCCAGGAATATTTTATATGCTAGGCAAGTACTGTACCACTGAGTACATCCCAGACTCAGAGAAACTTCTTTTTTTCTATTGTGTTAGGGATCAAACTGTGAAGTCCTAGGGCTTCACATAAGCTGGGCAAGTGCTCTACTGCTGAGCCACATACCCAAGAACATGTATTAATCGTGGAGCCTTGTTTAGTTTTTTCTGTGCCATTTGCTTGTTTTGTGACCTTGCCATGTTCTTTCCCTGTTTACAGCTACCTTTGTTTCTACATCATAAAAATAGAAATATAATTCTCACTTTAGAATTTTTGTAAGAATTGAGATCTGTTTAGTGCTTAGAGTAATGTGTATAGTGTAAGTACATAGGAAATATCAGGGTAAGATTTGTTACTAGTGGATTCTTATTGTGGATTGTGGACATCTGGTTTTGTTCAGAAAAAAATTTTTTTCCACTGATAGCTCTTCCTCCCCATCTGCTCTACCACAGGGTAACAAGAAGGGTCCCTTAGGCCGCTGGGACTTTGATACTCAAGAGGAATATAGCGAATATATGAACAATAAAGAGGCTTTGCCTAAGTGAGTAAATACGGGCAGAGAAGGGAGGGTATGGCATTTTGGTGGACTAGCCCATATTGGGTTAGGGTCTGTAGTCTAGCTGCAGTGTTCCCAGATAGGTACTTGGCCCACAGAGCCCTTTCAAAAAATCTTACTGCTGTGAAACTGCTAATGCCTTCTTCTCACAATGACCCTTTTCAGGGCTGCATTCCAGTATGGTATCAAGATGTCTGAAGGACGGAAAACCAGACGCTTCAAAGAAACCAATGATAAGGCAGAGCTTGATCGCCAGTGGAAGAAAATAAGTGCGGTTAGTGGACTCTTTCTTAGGAGGGAGGGTTTCAGTTGAGAAGAGACACTTACTGACAGACCAGACACAGACACAGACACAGGGTTGAGCAGCCATGGAAATTGAGGGAAGTTACCTTTGGGCTTTAGGTGGACTTAGATTACTAGCAGCATGCTTATAAACTATTACTGTTCTTGTACAGATCATTGAGAAGAGGAAGAAGATGGAAGCTGATGGGTGAGCAGCATTGCTCTTTCTCTTTGGGCCTGGTGGGAATTGTTGTGGCTGATCCTATGCTGATCTGCTTCTCCTTTGATTTCAGGGTTGAAGTGAAAAGACCAAAGTACTAATCCCTAGTTCAACCATCACCACATGGCTGTTCTTTTAGTTGTTTGTTCTACAATTCCTAGAAAGGTTGCAAACTATTTTTGTTTGTGAATGTTTATAAATGTTTATTGTATAACTATTTGTTTATAGATCTGCCTCCCAAGTGCTAAGATTAATGGCATGCAGCACCATGCCCAACATGTTCCATTAAAATTAGTTAAACCTGCTGTCTTCTTTCTGTGTTGGGCATTCTTTCTTGATGGCCCCTTGAAGGAGGTAATTCCAGTAGTTGTGTGAATGTTAGGTCTCATGTAAGAACCCGTCTTTGGGGGGGCTTCAGTTGGATCTCATCAATTTGCCTGGTTCGTACTTAGAGAAAGAGTGTATATTGAGAAAATGGCAGGTTGGGTGCCAATATATAGGGGGCTACTACAGTCTCAACTGAGGTGCCTACTAATATATCAGAGCTGACGTTGGTCACCAGGTTCTCCCAGCATACCTCACTCCTAGACTACAGGGTCCTCCTGGCTGGCATACTCAATGCTCTACCCTAAACTACCAGGTACTAGGCTGGGCTTTCCCTTCTCCCAGCTTCTCTGATTCTTATATAACCAAGCCATTTTGGTTATGTGCCCCTTTGGTCTCTTGGCTACTGCTCTAGGTTACCCTCTTCCTCTTCCCTCTCCCCTTCTCACGTGGTCTGGTTTAGGGTCATGTTCAGTCTGGACCCTTCCAGCTACCTCTGGCTATGCTCTTCCTCATATCTACAATAAACCTCTACCATACCTAGGAGCAGTCATGCCCTCCTTTTCTTTCTTTCTCTTTTTTTTTCTTAAAGATTTATTTATTATATATACAACATTCTATCTGCATGTATCCCTGCAGGCCTGAAGAGGGCACCGGATCTCATTATAGATGGTTGTGAGCCACCATGTGGTTGCTGGGAATTGAACTCAGGACCTCTGGAAGAGCACTCAGTTCTCTTAAACTCTGAGCCATCTCTCCAGCCCTTCTTTCTTTCTTTCTTTCTTTCTTTCTTTCTTTCTTTCTTTCTTTCTTTCTTTCTTTTTTTCATTCAGTGAAATGCTCTTCTGTTTTTCCTGCATTGATTCTAGGTTCCTAGACAGTAAGGCTGTTTACTAGCCCAGGAGAGAAGGGAAGGGAAGGAAGGGTCACTGATGGGCAAGAGAGATGTCAAGTTGAATGGCTAGACATAGTTCTAGCTGGACTCCTAATCTGAGAGTAGAGATTCTTTGGGGACTAAAATGATCCTGATGGGCTGCTAGTGATGTCCAGGCCACATAGGATTGAGCTCTTGGGGAAAGTCCTTGGCTAAAGGACTAATGGGGGGTTGGATGGGATGGGTGATTCCTTGAGGGTAAAACTAGTATATCCTTCTGGTCCAAAAGGTTTTGGTGTCTTTCATCCTGAGAAGTTTGTCAAGGCCCAGGGTAGGTGGATTGTCTGGTGTTCACTAGGGTCTCCACTTGTTCTGGCTTAATACTGAGCCTAACATCTGTGGTTTCACCAATTCCAAGGGAAGCTAGAATGTCACTAAGCTTAGCTATTGACTTTGATTATTTTCCTCTTGATAAGAAAGGGCATGTTTGTTTTGGTGGCATTACATATCAAACTTAGCTCTTTGCATACTCGACAAGCACTCTACCACTAAGCCAAACCCACAGCTGAAGGAAAGGGCTTTTTGAGGAATCCAGCTCTGCCAATAGTGCTTAAGAAGTAGAAAATGGACTGTTTCAACAGTACCTACAATGGCTTTTAGACAAATGATGCTTTGGTCTTATGGTTGTAGGTCACAATTCTAATTAGGAAAAAGGTCACATGATTCATATGGATGGATACCTAGAATCAATAAGAACAAGATCTGAGGTTTGGCTACCAATTTCATGTTTCTACAAGTACCCTAACCCTCTAGTCACTCTGCAGATAGGATGTTTCTGTACTTTGAAACCCTTAACCTCACCTCATGTTCACTTTTTTTTTTTCCAAGACAGGATTTCTCTGTATACCCCTGGCTGTCCTGGAACTCACTCTGGAGACCAGGCTGACCTCCAACTAGAGATCTGTTTGTTTCTGCCTCCCCAAGTGATGGGACTAAAGCGCCACCACTTTTCACTATGTAGACCAGGCTGGCCTGGAATTCTCAAGAGATCCACCTGTCTTTGTCCCCCTCCTCCAAACATAAGTGCTACCATGCCAGCACATGCCTTAGAAGGCCTAGTAGCACATTAACCTGAGTAGGTCCTTTTAAGCTAGCCTCATAGATTGCCCCACCATGTAGAATAGCCTCATTTTTGGAACCTTTATTAACAAGGATGCCCAGAACATCAGCTGTCATGCTTGTTTTCCTGGGTAGCCTCAGTACAATTGGTCATGCCTCTCAAAGGTCAACAGCTAAACTGTATTACAATCATACTGTTCACTGTCTGGATGCCTGAAGATGTTGGTGAGGGCAGCTGTTTAAACATGCATGAAGGTTGCCTCCTGTTAATGATCCCTGTCTGTTAACTTAGGGATGCCTGGACTCTTTCCTCCTTGGGCAACATGCCTGCCCCTAGCCTTGGTTTTGGGGTTCACCAAGTCAGGAAAGATTAGGATTCCCCTGTTAGGATAGGACTGGACAGAGGGAAGAATATAGGGTATTCCCAAATATGTGAAGCAGCTTGGGAGAGAGGGCAGGCCTTAAAGGTCACACACAGTCTGGCTGGCCCAAGCACAGGCCACAGTTGGTCAAGTAAGTGGGATGGGGGTGGGGGGGAGGGAGATGGCACCGCCAGTAAGTTGGTTGTAGAGCAAACCTTAGGATCTGGGTTTGACCACAGGAACCTGCTTAAAGGTGGGAGGAGAGAACCAACTCCATAAAGTTCTCTGACTTCCACACGCACGCTGTGACAGTAGTGGCACTCGTCACACACGAAAACACGGAGGGACCTGGAATCCTCTGAAAAGACGCCCATAAAACAAAAAACCTTTAAATGAACTGCAATTCAACTTCACTTAAATAAAAGGGGTAAGGTATTATTCTTTGAGGATGCAGAATGCCGGGATTGCTCCACACACACTGGAGGCGACAGGCCCTCCCCTTCCGACGTCCTCCCCAGTGCACTTCCGATCCCGCCTCCTCCCGGAAGCAACGCCCTAAGCCACGCCCCATGAAATGTAGTTGGTTTCTCTGTGCGCGTGGTTCCTATGGATCCCAAGTGTGAGGAGAATCCCACAGAAGACTCAAGCAATGAAGAAGACCTTGACTCCACGAAGGCACCCCGGATCCGTGATACCCCAGAAGACATTGTGCTGGAAGCGCCGGCCAGTGGCCTGGCGTTCCATCCCACCCGAGACCTTCTGGCAGCCGGGGACGTAGACGGGGACGTGTTCGTGTGAGTGGCGTGTAGGGCGGAGGCGTGTGGGGCGTGTGGGCGCCAGGGTTTTAAAGCTCCTTTGGGATGGAGGTGGGGCTGGAGAGCGTGGCGGGAAGACATTTTATGAGACTCAGACGGCCCGATTCGTTCAATAACATTCAGCAAGTGTGCTGTGGAAGCCTCAAGTTGATTCCAGTATCTTTCCACATCTCTCTCCGTCTTTTTTATTTTATTTTTAGGCAAGCTCCAGGTTTTGAGCCTGGAGCTCGACGATCCTGGCTAGTTCTGTTTGTTTGTTTTTTTCCAGGCAGGGTTTCTCTGTGGCTTTGGAGGTTGACCTGGCACTCGCTCTTTCAGAGCGGGCTGGTCTCGAACTCACAGAGATCCGCCTGCCACTGCCTCCCTAGTGTCGGGATTAAAGGCGTGCGCCACCACCGCCCGGAGGATCCTGGCTAGTCTTAACTAGCTAGTTATTTTGCCTCAGGGTTCCCATCTCTGCTTCCTAAATGCTAGGATTAGAGTTGACCACCATACCTGCCCAACTTTTACACAGGTTTTGGGTATCCCAAGGATAGAGGCAATCACTTTATCCACTGAATCATCTCCCGAGCCCTCCACCTCTGTTTTAACTTGTCAGCACGGTGACATTGGTCAGAATATACAGTAATTAACTGTGTCTTTCTCTAGCTTCTGTTGACTCTGTTATTACCCATCCAACTTCTGGGACTAGATTTCTGTTTAGTTATTTCCTTTGAGACAGGGTCTCCATATGACCCAGGATAGTCTTAAAAGATCCTCTGGCTCCAGTCTCAGATCAGATGCCCCCCACCCCCTTCCTTGGATTTTAGACAGATTTCTCTATGTCTCTCTTGACTGTCCTGTTAACTTGCTCTGTAGACCAGGCTGGCCTCAACTCACAGAGATCCATCCACCTGTATCTGCCTCTGCTGGGGTTAAAGGCATGAGCCACCATGGCCGGGCTTCAGGCGCTGGCCTTTGAGAATGGTAGTCTCAACACATGGAAGGATGAGACAAAAGGAATACAAAGTCTAGGCTAAATCTGTCGTTGGTGGCTCACATCTTTAATCCCAGCTCTTGGGAGGTAAAGGCAGATGAATCTCTGAGTTTAAGGCCAGCCTTGTCTACAGATGGAGTTGAGGACAGCCAGGGCTACACAGAGAAACCCTGTCTCAAAAAGAAAAAAAGAAAACAAGTTCCAGGCTAGCCTTGACTATTAGTGAGACCTTGTCACAATCTGATCCATTCCCCAAAATAGTCCTATATAAATATACCTTGAATATGTACTGAAATACGATCTAACATTTGAAGTTAATTTAAAATGGATAAATGAACCAGGTGGTGGTGGTGCACACCTTTAATTCCAGCACTTGGGAGGCAGAGACACAGGTGAGTCTCTGAGTTTAAAACCATTCTGGTCTGTGAGTACCAGGACAGGGCTACACAAAGAAACCCTGTCTTGAAAAACCAAAAAACATAAATAACTAAAAATTTAAAAAATTTAAAAGAAAGGAAATGGATAAATAGGCTGGGTGTGTGGCTCAATTGTAGAGTTTTACCTAGCATGAGTGAAGGCTTGAGTTCCATCTCCTGTTCTACAAAGAAAATTGATAAACAGAATGGTAAGCTCTTCGGTCTTGGAAGTACCCTAACCACATGGGATGGTTGGTTTTTGTGCTCCATGTGTTTCAGGTGTGGTATGGAGTCATTCACTCTCTTCCTTTCCTCAGCTATTCATACTCTTGTCAGGAGGGAGAAACCAAGGAACTTTGGTCCTCAGGACACCACCTCAAGTCCTGCAGAGCTGTTGTCTTCTCAGAGGATGGGCAGAGTAAGTGCTAGGGAAGGCAACCAGCCATATGGTAGAGGGCAGAGGGCAATGAGCAATACCATAAGCTGGGCCTTTTCCCCCTAGAGCTTGTTACTGTCTCTAAGGACAAAGCAATCCATGTATTAGATGTTGAACAGGGACAGCTGGAAATACGAATTTCTAAGGCTCACAGGTAAGGAAAATTAATTAGGTATACATGCCACCTGGTAAGGGGTAAGGACTGAGAGGTGTCTATTAGAACAAATTCATATTGTTTCTCCAGTGCCCCCATTAACAGTCTGCTGCTCGTGGATGAGAATGTTCTAGTCACTGGGGATGACACAGGTGGTATCCGGCTCTGGGACCAGCGGAAGGAGGGCCCTCTAATGGACATGCGGCAGCATGAGGAGTACATTGCTGACATGGCCCTGGACCCTGCCAAAAAGCTGCTGCTGACAGCCAGGTACAACCCTACACCTGCCTCCCTGCTCTTTTTCTCCTTCTAGACTACTTGGTGATGTAGGTACCCACATTATATTACTGTCTTCAAGTGGAACTTGCTATTCAATCTGTTTGTTCTCTACAGTGGGGATGGCTGCCTTGGTGTCTTCAACATCAAGAGACGCAGATTTGAGTTACTCTCAGAGCCTCAGTCAGGCGATCTAACTTCCGTCACCCTTATGAAAGTACAGCTGGGTATGACGGGATGGGGTATATATGCTAGGGGGTTCATTCTCAAGTGGCTCCACAAATACGGTTTATTAACCTGCAGTACGGGAAGAAGGTGGCCTGTGGATCTAGTGAAGGTACCATCTACCTTTTCAATTGGAACGGTTTTGGGGCTACAAGTGACCGCTTCGCACTGAGAGCAGAGTCCATTGACTGCATGGTTCCAGTTACTGAGAATCTGCTGTGCACTGGCTCCACGGATGGAATCATTAGGTAAGGGAAGCCAAAGCAGCCCTGGAGCACAGGGAGTACAAGCCCAGCTGCTCAGTTCCTAACACTCTTCTCTCCTCAGGGCTGTGAACATCCTGCCAAACCGAGTGGTAGGCACCGTGGGCCAGCATGCTGGGGAGCCTGTGGAGGAGCTAGCCCTATCCCATTGTGGCCAATTTTTGGCCAGTAGTGGCCATGACCAGCGACTCAAATTTTGGAACATGACTCAGCTTCGAACTGTGGTTGTGGATGACTATCGACGCCGCAAGAAAAAGGGAGGGCCACTTCGTGCCCTGAGCAGTAAGGCCTGGAGCACTGATGACTTCTTTGCAGGGTTGAGAGAAGATGGAGAGGATGCCAAGGCTCCAGAGGAGGTGGTGAAGGAAAGCGATGATGACAGTGACTGAGGGCATGAGGAGAATGTCAAGACAAGGAACTGTTTTCTGGGACAGCCCCTAAAGAAATGTGTTTTTTGATGCTGTAGATTGAATCTACAACCTTGAATATAAGCTTAGCTCTACCACCAAGTTAAATCCCAAGTCCGCAAACGGGAATTTCCAGTACTCTATTGTATGAACTCATGGCCCCAAAGTGGGCCTACTTACCCTACCATTATTGTTTTTTTTGTTGTTTTATGAGACAGGGTTTCTCTGTGGCTTTAGAGGCTGTCCTGGAATTAGCTCTTGTAGATCAGGTTGGTCTCAAACTCAGAGATCCACCTGCCTCTGCTTCCTGAGTGCTGGGATTAAAGGCGTGTGCCGCCACCACCCCAATGTCCCTACCATTGTTGTTAAACTGTGATGACAAGACAGCACAGACAGACACATCTGTAACAACCAGGGGTTTAATATAAATACAACCAGCATAGAAAAAAAAAAGGGCCCTTTGGCTCAGCCAGTTCTCCAAATAAAAACAAAAGATTCATAGTAAGCTCTTGAGTGGGTATGATGAATTATTTGTCAAACTGGGAAATGACCAAAGATATTACGTCAGAGGTCAAATCAGATCCTGGGTTCAATGGGGAAGGGCAAGTTTCCTCACAACTAAAGTAGCACTTAGGCATGACAGGGTCCTGCCTCAGCAAAGAGGCTATCACCAGGCCCCTGTCCCTTTTCGACCCAGTAGTTACTGCCCAGGCCTGCTGGGCTGGGGTTTGACACAGGTTCTGCCTACCCATTTAGGCTGCCTGTGTGTGTGTGTGGGTGTGGGGTGGGGGTTTACTGCTTAACTATAGTACCTGCTTCAGCCCTAGGAGACCACAAGCTGGTCCTAGACTCACTCAGTATTTCCAGCAACTGTGCAGACACAGCATCCTTGGCCACCTCATGCCCATCCTGCCAATCAGAGGCCAGCACAACCCAAATAAGGCCACTAAAAGGCACTGGGTGTCCAGGGATTACAACCTGGTACCAAAAGCGATGCCAGCCAGCAGGCCCTGTACCTAAACACTTGGTAAGGAACATTGGGCTGCCCAACTTCATTCGTTGACACAGCAGCTGCAGAGCAGCCCGAGCCCCTTGGGACCCTAGCCTGTCCCTGCTCTGGGCTACTTGGCTGCCCTCTGGGCGTAAGAACCGCAGTGAGGGGCCCGCAAGCTGTTGGCGGAAGTGCTGCTTCAGGTCTGGCTTGAGCCACTCCACAGCGACCTGTTCTCCACAAAGGCGTGACTGCCCTGCAAGAAAAAGGCAAGAGAAAAGGGCAGATCTAAGTACAGGGACTGGAGCCAAACATGTAGAAGTTGACCTGTGAAGTGACTAGCCACAGGCTATGTCTAATGCCTCTCTACTTCCTGGTGGTGTGACGACTTCCACAAGCCTCATTGCATTTGTTTGTAATCCCTGGGGCAATACAGGGCATTCAGGCTTTATTTATCTAATCACCATAAAAATAGCTAGCCTTTCAGGTCAATGAAAGCTGAAACAGGAGACAACACTGCTTAATTCACTCAGGAAGCAGACACTACAAAGATAGGCAGGCTCATCTGAACTCTTGTACAACTCTAATCTTTTTCCCTGGAAATATTGAGGACTAAAACACGATAAAATGGCAGGCGGTGGTGGTGCAGTACACTTTTTAATCCCAGCACTTGGGGAGGCAGAGGCAGGTGGATTTCTGTGAGTTTGACGACAGCCTGGTCTACAAAAGCAAGTTCCAGGGCAGCCAAGGCTATACAGGGAAACCCTGTCTCAAAAAAAAAAAAAAAAAAAAAAAAGAATACAATGCATAGGAATTTAGATAAGTGGTAGCTTAAATTTAGGTAACTAGTGGCTGTAGCACTATTGTATGGTGGCAGTTGGTGGACTCTTACGATTTAGGGATATGCTTTTAAGTAGCCAGCCGCCCTCCCGCAAGCTTCCACCCCCTACCTTCTACCAGGGCCTTTTTGGCCATGGCAGCGGCTCGGTGCGTGCTGAACTTGAGCAGCGCAATCTGAGAGGGCGCCGACCCCGGGCTGGGTAGCAGCAACGTCTCCTGCAGACAGGGACCCAGTGGTTGTAGGGCCAGCAGTAGCATATGGCGGTTCAAGCTCGGAGGCAGCCCGTCTACTGTCAGCTCGCACTTCTCGGTGCTTCGGCACACCAGAAGCTGGCAAGAAGGACGCAGCTGGTGGTTGTGTAGCGTAGCAATCGCGGCCTGAGCACCACGCCGCGAGCTGTAGCGCGCGTAGGCAAAGCCGCGGTTCAAGCCACTGAAGGTCATCATCAGGCGGAACTCATAGAGGCGCCCCACGCGCTGGAAGAGTGGGATCAGCTGGTGCTCATACACGTCCTGGGGTAGTCGTCCGATAAACACCTCGGACCCTGAAGGTGGTGGGCTGCCCACCCAGCCTGGAGGGAGAGGATACGGAGGGCTTCTGTCGTCTACTGAGACGGTTCTATTTCTAAGCCCCAAGAAGCAGCTGGGGTGTGGGGGAAGGAGGAAGGCCATCTAGAAATATCGACAACCCTCTGGCTCCCGGTCGTTAGCATAAATTGGGCGACTGGACTGCGTAAACAACTAGGATGGCACCGAGTGGGTGTACTATCCTCGACGGCCAGAGTGGAAGGGAAGACAGACAAATACCCGAATCTAATTAGAGATTATGTCAGGTAGTTTGGGTTTTCTGACTTTGGAGCCTAGGGACGGGCCCTTCCCACCAGAGTGGCCAAGGCTGGTGTAGAGCCACAGGGGGTGGGGCTACCATACCTGGGGGTGGCCCGCCATACTTCCTTTGCCCGTTGACCTGCACCAGGCGGATGCCAGTCTCCCTTACCCACGCCTCCAGGGCTGCCTTGTTCTCTGGATTCACCCTCTCACACCATTGCTGGGGGAAAGAAGTAGGTTGGAATAGCGCATCACCGGCCGGGTCCCACCTCGCCCGAGGTATTGGGGTCACTGTAACCGCCCCTTTTGCAGGCGGAGGGTCCAAGGACCCCTTAGGCTTTCAATTACTTACCTCGCATTCCCGTTTCGACTGCATAACTCTCCTCTAGCTCGGCCAGACTCTTTAGAACTTCCTTGAGCTTCTGCCTCTGGAAGATTCCCTGCCCTCCACGCCCCCCTCAAGCTCTCATTGGCTCTGAGAGCGACCCCGCCTCTCCAGGAGGCATTCATTACACGTGCGCGAGCCCCTGGAAATCTGGAAACCCTCTTAGGACCGTGTGTGGGAGGAGCTCCATCAACAGAGGTGGGGGTGGGGCTGAGTCGGGGCAGGATGGACACCGGGCGAGCGCACTGGGTGTCTTTTAACCAGTGGGTTTGCAAAGGCGTCCTCCCGTTCACACCAGTCGCTAAAGTGGTTTGAATGATTCAGGACCTGAGGAGGAAGGTACCACTAGGCATTATGGACACAGACAGGCGTTAGCGGGGGAGACATTTATTGGACTTTTTGGCGGCAGGTTGTAGGGAGGCATCCATTCATCTGGTATGTGGCTCTGCAAGAAGCCATCTCAGGTTCATACAGGAGTTTAGGAGTCAGTCTTGATTAATCCACCTATACTGACCTATACTGCTCCTCCCTATTCCCGACTAGGAAACTGTAGCACCTGGCCTTTTTTTCTTTTCTTTTCTTTTCTTTTTTTTTTTTTTTTTTTGCCAGTGATTACCGATAATAACAAATACAAATAAAAACAAAAAGCCTCTGTTCTGACCACCCTTCAGTCTTCTGCTGGATCAGAAATGTGCAAACTATTTAAGTACATATGCAGTTTTGTTTTAGTTCAAATAAGGCCAATCCTGCTTCCTCTGCTAGTCTGCTTGGTTCAGCAGACGTAGAGGGGCTGATTTGTTCTTCTTCTGATCTCCTCCACAAGGTCTTCTCTTCGGACATCCACCTGGCCAGGATGGAGGAAGAAGGTATGAGCATCTTCAGCTCAGCTATTCACTGATGGGCTACTTCTAGTTATCATGTTTGGCTCACTGGGACATGTACCCAATTAGACACCCCAGGGTAAATAATGCCCCTAGTAAAACACTTGCATGTGGATCATGGAGATCTTAAATGCCATGATTATAGTTAAAGGTTCATGATAAGTTAGTACTATATGAGGCTCGGGTCTCAAACAGGCCTGGGCCAGCATCTGATGCCCCCTTGTCCCTTAGCCTTCCTTCTTGCCTCCTTACCTCTTCTCTGCTAGCCACTGAGCGGAGCTTGATGACACCATCCTTCAGCTCCTGCTCACCAATGATGGCTACCAGTGGGATGCCTGTTTCCTCACAGTACTGCAACTGGTTCAGTAACTTTGGGTTCTTTTTGTAGAGCAGCTCGGCCTGCAAATGACCAAAGAGGAAAACAAAGGCTTCTGTTGCTCTCAGGGAGAATATTTAGGGGTGGGGTTAGGAGTGCAGCAGGTACCTTGCTCCATCTCAATAAGTAATGAAAGAGGCACTATGTAAATTTCTATTAGTTTGTGCCAAGTACTCCCAAGTTTGCTGCCACCCTGGGGATTGCCTCCTGTACCTTGATCCCAGCATCCCACAACTCAGAGACAAGCTTTAGTCTCTCCTCCAGCAGCTTCTTCTGTGCAGATGCCACAAGCACCTGTGTCTCAGTGGTCCGAACTTTTTCCTCTAAAGCCTAGGAAGAGGCAGGCAAGAGTCAGAGCAGGACTAAGTGATCAAGGAACGACAGGGAAGGCTGTAGTTAGGATCCTGAGAGACTAGGTCCAACTCTATGAGCTCAGCTAGGGAAGGGTCCCAGCCTTCTCATCTACCTGCAGGACATAAAAATAGTTCTTAGAAGGTGTATGACTTGTATGACTTGTCAGAATAAATGATGAATGGAAAGCTGGGCACATCTATAATTCTAGTACTTGGGAGGTGGAGACAGAAGGATCAGGCCTTCAAGGCTTACCGTGAATAAGCCCCCCAAACCCAAACAAAAAACAAAACACTAAGAAAACATGTAAGGGGGCTGGAGAGATGGCTCAGCAGTTAAGAACACTGGCTGCTCTTCCAGAGGTCCTGAATTTGATTTCCAACACCCACATGGCAGCTTACAGCCATTGTAATTCCAGTCCCAAGGGATCTGATGCCCTCTTCTGACCTCTGTGGACACCAGGCACAGACATACAAGTAGGCAAAACACCTGCACACATACACACAAAAATTTATAGAACAAAACACCAAAATACAACAACAGCAAAGAATAAATATCCCAGGGTAGCAGTACAGTAAGTCAGGAGGTGGTGGCACACACCTTTAAGTGCTCAGGAGACAGAGGCAGGCGGATCTCTGTGAGTTTGAGGCCAGCCTAGTCAACAGAGAGTTCCAGTACAGACAGGGCTGTTACACAGAGAAACCCTGTCTCGAAAAACCAAAAATCAAACAAATGAAAACAAACTCCTTTCCATCTAGGCTAGGGGCCACAGCACAATCACAAAGGAGTACTATGAGGCCATCTCAACGTATCACTGGCATCTAGTCTTCACCTTCTACTCTCTCATCTGTAAGACTAGGTATGTGTGAATACAGGAATAAAAAAGGCTGCTACTGCCCCTCAACTTTTTTCTGGAAAACTATTTCAAAGTTACAACTTAAGATGCCTATTAGAATAATAACCTCAAGTGGGGAACACAGGTGGTGTCATCCTAGAGAAAACAGACAGGAATAGTGGGGAAAGTTGCTAGAGCATTCCTGAAAATAAAATGCAACAAACCATTTAAGAGTACCAGCAACAAGCAAGTGGGAACTCATGAACCTCAGTCTGACAGCTGGGGAACCAACATAGGACCAAACCAGGCCCCCTGAACGTGGGTGTCAGCTAGGAGGCCTGGGCAGTCTATGGGGCCTCTGACAGTGGAACATATGCACGAATGGACTTTGGGAGCCGAGTCCCCATGGAAGGATACTCTCTTAGCCTAGATACACAGGAGAGGGCCTAGGCCCTGCCCCAAATGACTCGATAGATTTTGATGATCCTTCATGGAAGGCCTCACCCTCCCTGGGGAGTGGATGGGGGATGGGATGGGGGGACATGGGAGGATGGGAGAGAGAGGGAACTGGGGTTGACATGTAAAATAAGATTGTTTCTAATTAAAAAAAAAAAATACCAACAACAGCCAGGCAGTGCATGCCTTTAATCCCAACATTCTGGAGGCAAAGGCAGGTGGATCTGAGTTTGAGGCCAGCCTGGTCTACAGAATGAGTTCCAGGACAGTCAGGACTGTTACAACATAAAGAAACCCTGTCTCAAAAAATCAAAAGAGTATCAGCAACAAAGGGGAGCTTCCTTGGTGTTACTCTAGGTCCCAGGGAATCAGAACAGCTATTGGAGCAAGCCCAGGGCCTTGGACATGTTGTCCTCTGAGACAACATTAGAGTGGTTAACGGTAACACTTAGGAGTTTTGATGATCTGGATTCACACTCTGACTCTCCTACTTACAAGTGTTATGACCTTGAGCAAATTATTCCTTATCTGAAGAACAAAAATAACAAAAGGCCACTCTTAGTGGCTTTGTGTCAGAACTATATTAGCTGAAAACACACCCTGCATGTAGGCCTGGCACATGGCGGTCATGTTAAATATTCCACCCCAAGGAAGATGTGCATCTTACATACACCAGCCTGGATTCCTGGTAGCGCTGATCCAGTGGAGAAAGAATAAAGATCCACAAAACTGTTCTAGAAGCCAGGCCTAATGGCTCAACCTAGCCCAGCTATTCAGAGGCTGAGCCAGGAGAATTCAAGGCCCACCTGGGCTACACACTGAGTTCAAAGTCACCCTGGACAACTTAGTGAGATCCTGTGAAAATTAGCATAGTGGTAACAGTGCTTGCCTAGCATGCACAAGGCCCAGGTTTAATTTCCAGTATCATAAAACATATATACAGACATACACAAAACCAGCCTACAAAGGAGTGAGACTCTCTGAAGGCTAACAACCATCTCCTCTGCATTGCTCAAAGATGCTCCCTGTCCAAAGCAGCACCTGCCCCTAAGAGATGAAAGGTAGCTTGGGTACCATCATCTGCCTTTCTGTGTTCTACCCACCCCCAGGACTTACCTCTAATCGTTGCTCTACAATGGAGAAGATCCGCTCTACTCCAATACTGAGCCCAACGCATGGCACTTTGCGTCCTTTGGGGTCAAACATGCCCACCAGCCCATCATAGCGCCCTCCAGCAGCCACACTGCCCACACCCAGGGGCTCTTCCCCAGCCTCGGTTGGCATCTGTAGCAGCACTGCCTCATAGATGACCCCAGTATAGTAGTCCAGCCCTCGAGCAAGGCTCAGGTCAAAGGAGATCTATGGAGATAAGGTCACGGTTAGTACCAGATTAGAATCAGGGACCCCAAGTCACAGAGGTCAGCTAGGGCTCCTATCTGCAACTTAATTACCTTGTCATCAATGCCAAACAGGGTTAGATATTCAAACAGCAGCTTTAGGTCTCCCAAGCCCTCCACAGCCTGTTTGTTTTGAGAGAGTTTAGGATCCTGGAGCAACTGCTCTACCAGACACACCCCACCTGGGGAAACAAATCTGTAGGTCAGACTGACAAGAAAAAACAGAAGCTCTGCATTTTGTCTGGGCTGCAGTACATGTTCATGTGAGTACACACACACACACACACACAGAGTGATACGGATGCTGGGTTTTTTCTCACCGTGCTGCTGGACATAGTCCCCAATGCGATCAGCCACTTCTGGTGCAAGGCCCTTCTCTCCCACCATCTCATTCTTTACTTCCTCCCAGGAAACCTGGGCAGACAACAACAGTCAGAAGCCACTATATAGCTTCCCTACCACAGAACAAGTGTGGACCCTTTTCAAAAAGCAACCTGAGACCAAAGCTGCCCTAAAATCTACATGCTGGAGCCAGAACTTCTCCAGTGGGCACAGAGGCAGCTACCTCTCCCTCCTAAATTTTCTCATTGTTAAAACAGAGTAGGGCCTAGAAAGAGTCAGGTGTCTGGGTTATTACCTTATCTAGTTTGTCCACTGAGGAGCAGATGGTACGGAACTTGCTATCAGGAACACCACAGACAGCAAACATTCCATCTAGGATGCGCCTGTCATTTACCTGTGAGGACAAGGTACAGGGAAGAAGGAGTCTGCTTATTTTGCACAATTCCCAAATGTCTCTACCACACGGGCTACTGACACCTCTGCACAAGGGCTTCTCCCTGTGAGAGGCCAGGCCCTACCTTGACCGCCCAGTCCCATCCAGTTCTGACCTTGACCAGGAAGTTGCCTATCTGAAGTGAACTCAGGATCTCACACATGATCTTCAGGCACTCTGCATCAGGAATCATGGGATCAAACTGGCCAGCGATGTCAAAATCCTGCAAGGAAATAGAGAGGAGGAGAGGGGTGGCATGTGACAGACTCCCAAAACCTCTGCTGTCTGCATCGAAGCACTTCATTTTCTGTTTCATCATCAGCTCTCGGGCTCTCACCAGTCCTGCTACCTTGTCCATTATGGAACTATTCTTACTCAGCATCCACTTCTTCATGTCCTTCCTCAACTTCTCCTACTGTTGTGGGGGCAGATGCCCAGCCTTAGTCACTGTGTCTATGTCTGTCTCTCTCTCTTTGTGGTAATCCTGGGTATTAGACCTAGGGCTTCAAGCATGTGAGCACATCACTTTACCACTGAACTACAGCCCAAGTCCTTCCCACCTTAGTCTTTTGCTATTTTTTTCTGTCAGAAGTCCTGCCATATTCTAGAAGACTGGACAGCAACACACATTGAATTTGCTCATTCTCTGTTGTGACTGCAATACTATGGTTTAATATAAAGAACCTGGAGCTAGGGATGTAGGTCAGTGGTAGAATAATTGCTCAGTGTCCTAGTGTGTACAAGGCTTGCATCCAATTCCCAGTATTAAAATAATAATAATAATAATAATAATAATAATAATAATAATAATAATAATAATAATAAAACAACCCAACCCCCCACACCCCCAAAATACCTAAAACTACACAGGCCCCAAACCCCATATTTGATTGTCTTATTCTTCATCTTCACTAAGCCATTATGAAGCTTACATGAAAATATCATAGAAATATAAGAGCATTTTTGAGGCCATCCAGTTTGTTCAGGATATTATAGCATTTGGTAGAGCCTCTTAGAGAAGGCCTGAGTTACCCATCATGCTCCACATTTTTCTAACACTCACACACTGATAGAATTCACGATAACGGCCTCTGGTCATAGCAGGGTTATCCCGGCGATACACCTTTGCTATGTGGTAACGTTTAATGTTGGTCAGCTTATTCATTGCCAGATACCGTGCAAAAGGGACCTGATAACAAAGCGTTAAGGAAAAGGCCTCCTGTGGCTGCTGGAAGTCACTGTCACCCACAGAAGCTGGGGTCTAACCTGCTTATATAGATAAAACCACTCCCTGTAAGAGTGACAGCACTTCTGACCGTCAGAAGAATTAAGTGTGTAATTATACGAGGCAGCTGAGCATGAAAAAAGACTAAGGTTCCTTCCTTTCCCTTTTGCTCCTGTTTCCCCTGGACTATGCTGACTAGGGGTGAGAGGAGGACTTGGCAGATTAGACAGATCAGGTTAAGGGTGTGTGGAATCCCTGAATGGATGATTCTCAGAGTGGCTTGATGTGGTGGTCTGAATAAAACTGGTCCTCACAGACTTGTGTATTTGCACGCTTGACTCCCAAGTGATTAACTGTTTGGAAGGATTAGGTAGTTTTGGAGGAGATGTGTCACTGGGAGTAGGCTTTGAAGTTTCAAAATCGCACCCTGGTCCCAGTCTGTCTGTCTGTGTCTCTCAGTTTCCTGCTTGTGGATCAGGATGTAAAGTTCTCAGCTACTTCTCCAGCATCATACCTTTGTGATACCATGCTCCCTGGCATGATGATAGCAGACTGACCGTCTATAAACTGTAAAAAAGCCCCCAATTAAGTGCCTTCTTTTATAAGAGCTGCCTTGGTCATGGTGTCTCTTCACAGAACTAGAACACTAACTGAGATACTTGGAGATAAAGGAAAGATTGGTCAATTACAGAAAATTCTGTCTACTGGGAGGGCATGGGAGAGCTATTCTTGAGCCAGGAGATTGTTGTAAACTGGGAACGGGGCCCTGACAGAAAGATGATTTCTAAGGCTATATTCTGCTTAGCCAAAGTCCTTTATCTTGTGTTAGAAAATA
The DNA here is from genome assembly GCF_003668045.3 of Cricetulus griseus. NCBI lineage: Eukaryota > Metazoa > Chordata > Mammalia > Rodentia > Cricetidae > Cricetulus > Cricetulus griseus. The sequence goes on along the minus strand of NC_048595.1, from coordinate 200,757,304 downwards.
AATCTTAATTGTAAATGGCTTCATATTTAATCTTACCTATGCCTGCTGTCCCTAAACCCAAGCTCAACCCCTGTGAGTGCCAATCATCCAAAGTCTTAAGAACGAAGTTCAGAAGGATACAGTGAGGTCATAACGAAGGGACAGTAGCTCCCCACCCTGATCTTTCAGGTCATAGATGAGCTTTGAGTCTTCTCCATACTTTCCAGTCAGTGTTTCCTGGAGAAAAGAAGAAGAAACTTGATCATCATAATAAACTATACCTTTTATTTTTTATTTTTTTTTTTGAGACAGGTTGTTACTATGTATCCCTGGCTGGCCTTGAGCTTCCAGGGAAATCTATCTGCTTCTACCTCCAGAACGCTGGGATTAAAGGCTTTAGCCACCTCGCCTGGATAGAAACTACTTCATTATCATTATTACATTATTATTTCGTGATGCTAGGGACTGAACCTAGACTTCGTACTTGGTGGGCAATCACTCTATCACTGATCTGTATTCCCAGCCCTTAAAAGACTATTATGGACATAAAAACTTACGACTCTAACATGACTAATTTCAACTTTTGATAGTTCTATAATCATTCTGCTTTTTATCCTAATGCTTACAAGTCTGATATAGTTACAATAAAAAAAAGTGCAACAGGCACACCTTTTATCCCAGGACAAAGAAGGTACAGGCAGGGAAATCTCTGTGAGTTCAAGGCCTGCCTGGTCTACATAGAGAGACCCTGTCTCAAAAAGACAAAACAAAACAAAAATAAAAGGGAATAACAATTTTCTATTGATATTCTGCTTTTTTTTTTCTTCCTGTTTTGTGGAAAAGCTTAATAATTACTTTTTGCCCTGTTTCATTTTTTGAGACAGGGTTTCTCCGTGTAGCTCTGGCTGTCCTAGAACTTACTCTGGAGACCAGACTGGCCTCAAACTCACAGAGATCTGCCTGCCTCTGCTTCCCAAGTGCTGGGATTAAAGGTGTGTGCCACCCCCATCTCCCAAAAGTATTACTTTTCATTTATTCTTTGAGAAAACAATCATTTACTTATATCGTGTGCGATCATATGCCATGGCATGCATAAAGTCAGTGGATAACTTGTGAGAGTTGGTTCTCTTTTTCCATCTTGTGAGTTCTGAAGATTAAATTCAGGTTATCAGCCTTGGTAGTAAATGTCTTTACCCAAGCTGAGCCATCTTGGTCAGTCTTAAGGTATTATTTAAAATAAAAAAAAAATTTATGTGTTTGAATGTTTTGTGTATGTGTGTATGTCTGTCGCATGCATGTCGGGTGGAGGTCAGAAGATAATTTGGATCCCCTGGAACTAGAGTTACAGATAGTTTTGAGTCACCATATGGATGATGGAACTGAACCCAGATCCTTTGCATAAGCAACAAGTGTTCTAACAGCTGAACCATCTCTACAGCCCCAAAAAAGTAGTTAGGAGTTTGTACCGATCTTGCAGAAGACCCTAGTTCGATTCATAGCTCACCACGTACTATAACTCCAGCTCCTGGGGATCCTATAACTTCTGGCCTCCTCGGGCACCTGTACTCATGTACATACATTCACATATAACACATAATTAAAAGTAAATCTAACCCCCATCATTAAAAGGTAAATAAATAAAAAAGATGTAAAAGGTAAATAAATAAAAAAGTTAGACTCTTGGGGCAGTGAGATACACCTACAACTGTTGCACAGGGCTTGTGGTTCAAGGCCAGCCTGGTTAGAATGAGTCTGTCTCACAACAACAGTACACAGCTCTGCACTTTGTTTGCTAACAGCATCCTAATAGATGCTTATGTTGTTCCAATTAAAATACATTCCAAAATATGTCAGCAGTCATATCTGTGCACACAGCTTTCTGGTCTGAAATATTTTTCTTGGAGATAAGCTTGCAGGAATGCATTATCAGGTTAGCAAACGTAGATGCTTTTATAACATCTCAGACTGAACAATGTCAGAAACCAAAATAGAATGTCTTCAGGATGTTACAACAGTCTATGCCTTCTGATGTCTTCAACTGGTTATAATATATCCGACCAAATTGGCCAAGATTTAAAAAGCTTTAAAATCCTCAGTGTGTGGACCTAAACATTTGAATTTTGGGGGTGTCACAGACTGGACTCTGCTGGCCTCAGTGATGTGTTGAAATTCTAACCTTAGTAACCTTAGACCCCTTCACTGTCCTCTTGTATGCTCACAAGTGCACAGCTCCACTATTCAGTTTCTCCTTTCCCACCTCTCACCTTTAGCTCGAACACAGGAGTGTCAATCACTTCTGCCCCATGGCGTTTGAAGCAGCAGATGATGACGTCAAACACCTTTTCCCGAACTGCCATCTGCCGGGGACTGTAGTCTCTTGTGCCCTTCAGAGTCAAAAACAAAACTCAAGGATGACATTTAAAACAAACAACAACAGGCTGGAGGGATGATGGCTCAGCGGTTAAAACATACTGGCTGCTCTCCCAGAGGATCCGGGTTCAATTCCCAGCACCCACATGGCAGGTCCCACCTGCCTGTAACTCCAGCTCCAGGGGACCCCACACCCTCACTCACACATATACACATGCAGGCAAAACACCAACACACATAAACTAAATTAAAACAAAGAACAATAAACTGCAGAGCTATCCAAAGTCTAGCTCAGCAACAAGGAACACAAATGATGCTGCAAGCATGGGTCTTCCTACAGGCCACCAAGTGGGAAGACGGCTCAGAACAAGCCCTGTCAGTCCCAAGAGTCACTGCCATCAGCGGGCTAGGCTCTGATTCACAGAATTCAGAACCATTTTCTCAACGAAAGTTTTCTGAAAACACAGGAATAACATTTGCTTGTATAGCAGACAATACCTACCAGACAAGCATATTGTCAATTCAAAGTGGTTCAACAGATTGAATTCAAATGTTTACATGCAATTTTTCAGCATAAGTTTCTTTCAAATTCTATTTAACAAAATTGTTTCCAATAAACAGCTCTAATGAAACTGGCTATGGTGGCACTTGGAAGCAGAGGAATATGGATCTCTGAATTCAAGGCCAGCTTGGGCCATAATAGTGAGACCCTTTCTTAAGAAGGAAAAAAAGTTCTAATCCAGGTCTGGCAGATACATTTTATAGCTAAACTATAGGCTGTCAAGAAGTCAAGTTATGGCTGGGTGGCGATGGCGCACGCCTTTAATCTCAGCACTCGGGAGGCAGAGGCAGGAGGATCTCTTTGAGTTCGAGGTTAGCCTGGTCTACAAAGTTAGTTCCAGGACAGACTCCAAGGCTACAGAGAAACCTTGCCTTGAAAAAGTTAAGTTACTACCTAAGAGGACTTAGAAAGTCTGTAGGTCTCCCATCTAGGTCAGAGTTTTTAGTCTGGGCCATTATAACCATGCTTCAAAACCTTTGGTGGAAGGACCTTTTCACACTCTTAGCTACTATCAATTCAAAGTATATTATTTCTATGTATGTTTGCAACATTCCAAATTAAAAGTGCAGAAATTTATCAATGTATCATTACAAATTAACACAAATAATATTTTGAGAGCCTGGGCATTGGTGGCGCATGCCTTCTTTAAATCCTAGAACTTGGGAGGCAGAGGCAGGTTGATGTCTGTGAGTTTGAGGTCAGCCTGGTTTACAAAGCGAGTTCTAAGACAGTTAGAATTGTTACACAGAGAAACCCTGTCTCGAAGAAAAAAAAAGAAAGATCTAGGCAATAATCTGAGAGAATTAAAAAGTGAAACAAAAAGAGTTAAGTCAATTATTCAATTATATTTTTGTAAATCTTGCTTTCAATCTTATTTTTTTTTATGTGTATGGGAGCTTTTCATGCACGTATGTCCATGCATCACTGCCATGTCTGGTACCCATGGAGGCCAGCAGAGGATGTCAGATCCTCTGGAACTGGAGTTATAAGTAGTTGTAATCTGCCATGCTGGTACTAGGAATCAAACCCAGGTCCTCTGGAAGAGCAGCAAATGCTCCTAACAGCTGAGCCATCTCTCCAGCCCCATTTCTGCAAATCTTCAATGTTTTCTTTAGTAAAAGTCAGCCAATTTTCCTATGTGCTTTTTGTATTAATTTTTTTTTTTTCGAGACTTTGAAGGCTATCCTGGAACTAGCTCTTGTAAATCAGGCTGTTCTCAAACTCACAGAGATCCACCTGCCTCTATCTCCCGAGTGCTGGGATTAAAGGCGTGCATCACCAATGCCTGGCTTGTATTAAATTTCTATTGTTGTATATTCATCTGGTTGAAAAATATGAAGAAACTCTAATCTTACATAGGTGTGTTCTTATTCTAATGAGCTTCTCAACTGTGGATATTCTTTTTTGATGCTACACCAAAATCCAACTAGTGCTTGTTTCTTACAGACTGGTTGCAATATGCAATCTGAAAGCGACAGCAATGGATTTTTTCATATTGTTACATTTACAAGCACTAGTCAACTGGGCGGGTGGTGCATGCCCATAATAGCAGTGTTTGGGAGGGAGAGGCTGGAGTATCAACATAGGTTCAAACCAGTTTGGTTTGTCTCAAGAAAACAAAACTAAACAAGCACTATTCTCAGTCATATAAGGTAACTAGAGTTATTAAATACATGGAGACAGTGGCATAGTGATCTCCTATAGGTTGAAAGGAGGATGGAAAGGGGAATATTGTTAAATGGGTACAGTTTCAATTTTGAATGATTAAAAAGTTCTGGAAAAGCAGGTATAACAGCTCCTGTTTCCACACTTGGGAGGCCAAGGCAGGATTGTGATGAGTTACAGGTCAGCCTAGGCCATAGACTGAGGCCCTATCTGGAAGAAGAAAAAAAGATGAGTAGTGCTGATTATACAATAATATATTTCATGATGCAGAACTATTCATTAAAATCTACCATTGAGCCAGGCAGTGGTGGTGCACACCTTTAATCCCCAACAAAGGCAGAGGCAGGCAGATCTGTGAGTTCTAGGTCAGCCTGGTTTACAAAGTGAATTCCAGAACAGCCAGAGCTGTTGAGAAACCCTGTTTGTAAAAACAAAACAAAACAAACAAACAAAAAATCTACTATCTTATACGCTGAATGGATCTTTTACTCATATATGGCTTTATGACATCTACACTGGTCATCTAGAAAACACTGGCTCATTGGTAACTTACAAGATCTTCATAATACTGACATATCTCATTATATGGTACTCAAAAAAATAATTTATTAACACCACCACATATCTCACCAGGAAAATGTAAATATCGAGAAGTTGTCAAGCTCAGGGTAAAAGACTTATAGGGATTCCAAAACTTTTATATGAATACTTGAGTTTCATCATTAGCAACATATTAGTACCAGAAGATTTCCAGATTTCCTTTTGTGGTAAAGAACACTTCTTTTATTATCACCAAAATGTCTGCTGGACAGTCAACTCTGAAAAGCCATCAGACGTCTGCTTTATAGCAGAAATGCTTTATATATGTACTTGCTTCCTACTCGTTTTCCTATAACTATTATAGGCAAGGGTCAAGAATCAATACAATTAATAATTTTAACTATAAAGAACAGTCTTTATAATTTTTTTAGATTTATGTGTATGAGTGTTTTGCCTGCAAGTATCTATTTGTACCATGTGTATGCCTGGTGCCCATGGAAGTCTGAAAAGAGCATCAGATGCCCTGGGATTGGAGTTACAAATGGTTGTGAACCTCTAGCAAGTGCTCTTAACCACTCAGTAATTTCTCCAGGGACATGCCCCTCCCCCCAAATATTCTTAAGGTAAATTCAACTTTTTTAAAAAAAGATTTATCTTATTTAATGTGTATGGGTGCTTTGCCTACATGTGTATGACTGGTGTCCACCAAAGTCAGAAGAGATGTTGAATCCCTTGGAACTGGAGTTACCACAGGTTGTGAGCCTCTTTGTGGATGCCAGGAGTCGAACCTGGGTCCTTTGCAAGAGCAATACCACTGAGTCATCCTTCCAGCCCCATTTTTCTTTTTTAATAGCGAGTGCACGGAGTGTGGAACATACAGCTGGTTTTCTGTATCTGCAGGTTCCATATCCACAGAGTCCATAAACTGTGCACTGAAAATACTTAGGATTAAAAGAAAATTCTGCCTGTATTAAATAATATAGTTTTTCACATCATTATCTTTGAACAATAACTACTTACATTGTATTAGCTGTTAGTAACCTAGAGATGACTTTAAAGTACATGAGAGAATTGCATAGGTTATATGCAAATACTACATCATTTTCTAAAAGGGACTATTCAGGTGTAGATTTTGGTATCCACAATCAATAGTAATCCCTTAATACTATCCAATACCAAGTGTGTTCAACTTTCCCCAATTATCTCACTAATATCTTTTTATGATTATCTTAACCATATTCTAAACATATTATATTTAGAGGACATGTCAATTTAATCACAAACAGCTTTCTCATTTTTCCTTTTTTTCTTCTTTTGTGTTGTCTGGTTTAGATCCCAGGCCTTATAACACTGAGCCACACTCTTATTCCTGTCCCTCTATGTTATTTATTTGTTGAAAAAACTGGATAATTTGTCCTAAAAAGTTTTTCACATTCTGGACTCAGTCAACAATACTACTGATATGCCATTTAACCTGTTCTCTACTTTGCATAGCTCCACCTTAGTCTGAAGGCCTTAATAGATTCAAATTCCCCTAACAAGAACTCATCGACAGTGATGTGTACTTTTTATGGTATCATATCAACAGAAACATGTCTGTTCTTCTGCTTTATTGACACAGAGACATTAAGCCCCCCCCAGCAATTATTGATTATTATTTCTTTAATGCCATGTGTGTGGTTGTCCTTGGAGGCCAGCTGGTATTAGAGAAGTGTGAGCTGCTATATGTGGGTGCTGAGAACCTAGCTCAGGTTTCTAGATGACCACCAACAAGCACCCTTAATACTGAGCCATCTCTCCAGCCCCCATTTCTTTGAGATTTTTAAATTTCTCTTCAACCTTTGAAAAAGAATTATGTGGGATGTGTGGGTGGTAGAACATGCCTGTAATTCTAGCACCTGTTAGGTGGAGACCTGAGGATCAGAATTTCAAAACCAACCTCTGTTATATAGCAAGTCTGAGGCTGGCCAGACTTGCGGTTTTTTTTTTTGTTTGTTTTTTTTTGTTTTTTTTTTTATGCATAGAAAAGCACAGCTTAAATGAATTTGGCTGAAAGAATTAACCTCAACACAGAAGAATTAATCATACCAGCCATCTCCACCCCTCCCCCACCTTTTGGACACAAGGCCTTATTTTCTTACCAGGTAGTCCTCACTGACCTGGAACTTGTACACCGAAGTCTGTCCTGACTTCGGTCCCTAGCACCTAGGCTGGGCAGCTTATAACTGCCTGTAACTCCAGCTGCCCCCTCACACAAGGACACACAGGCCCACATAGCCAGAGCTTCGTAGAGATACCCTGTCTCAATATAATAAAATCTCAGATTGAAGCTATTGAATAAAGTAGAAAATGGGGAGTTTGTGATAGATCAGCCCTTCTTTATTTAAACACAATGATCTGTCTTAACATCACTAAACTCATAGATATCTGCCTGTCTCTGCTTACTGGGTACTGGGATTAAAGAATGTGTATCACCACACATGGCTTCTCTCTTCTTTGAAAATCAACTTAAAATATATTCATTAGATAAATGTTTATTTCTAGGCACTCAGTCTTAGCTTCTGCTAAACAAACTTCATGAACCACTAAAAAGTTGTTGCAGAGGTCAGGAGTGATGGCTTAGCAAGTAAGCACACTCGATGCTCTTCCAGAGGACATTAGTTCAATTTTCGGTACTATGGCTCACAACTGCCTGTAACTCCAGCTTCAGGGAATCTGACATCCTCTCCTGGCTTCTGCAGTTACACACACACACACACACACACACACACACACACACACACACACACTAAGTGAAAATTAAAAATCAGTGCAATGACAGAGCTATCTATATATGAAGTGCCAAGAGAAACCAATGAAGGTGCAGTGTTCTGTTTATAGAACTTACAGAACAGCATCAGAACTGAAGCTCTGAGGCTGAGCTCAGCATCTCTGACCTTATTTGGTTCTATTTGTGCAGGTCTTCTTCTGGTTCCTAGTAAATATCAAAGCTCTTTTCTGCTTCAGGGTTTCCATACTCTACTGAGCCTATTATCCTAAGTCTTTCCCTGGCTATGTCCTACCCACTTGAGAGGTACATCAGTATATCACTTTCTTAAGTGTGGCTTCTCAGATTCCCCAGCTACCCCTTATTTTTCTCAGAGCATCTCTGTAACTTTCTTTTTAAAAGTTTCTTTATTACTTTTATACATGTGGGTGTATGTGTATCTATGTTATGATTATAGGTGAACGTATGTTATGTGAACGTATAGGTGTAGGTGCCTACTGAGGCCAGAGGCATCAGATCCCCCTGGAGTTGGAGTTACAGACAATTGTGAGTCACCTGATGTAGGTGCAGGGACTCAAATTTGAATTCTCTGCACTCCCCTAACTGCCGAGCCATCTCTCCAGCCATAACGTTCTTCATATCACCAGTTATATTTTGTAATTGCATAGCCCTGGGTGGAATTATTGTCTTAAATATCTGTCTCAGTGGGATCAAGCATCACAAAGACAGGCGTCCAGTATGGTATATATTCAATGTACAGTACCACACACACAGACCTACTCAATGTGTATGTAATGAATGCAATGAGTAGCAGTTAGCAGGCTGACTCCGCTGAGCCGCCTTGTTTCTGTCATCACCGAATGACTCAGGTTGAGATCAATCCAGCCCAGTGCCTACACCAACTACTGACTCCTTTGCAATATTACCGATTGTGAACAGGACCTCCCTCTAAGGCCTCTCACAGGAATAGTTTACCTTGGGGGTTTTGAGCACAAACTTCTGTTTGCCTTCATCATGGCCCAGCTGTGCCTTCAGTTTTAGGAGTTTCGCCACCTCCTCCTCGATCTGTGGAGGGAAAAACGCCACTGCATTGTCCATTTGTCACTCCCCTCCCTCCTACTCGACACTCCTCTCTCTTAGGTCTAGCCTCGCTTCTCTCGGGACCCACCCTGGCTACCTTCTCGAACTCAGCCCCTTTCATTCTACCAGCCTAGTCTCTTCATTGACATGCCTGTCCTCCAGCCAGACCACCATCTGTGTTCCTCTGGTTTTGTCCGGCCCCTCTCCTTCCATCTGAGTCGCACCTGGTCAGCGGAGGCTTTCTGCTGTTTGAGGCCCCTCACATGCTCTCCCTGGAGTCGCACCAACTCCTCCAGCGCAGCACGATCTGCCATCCTGGCTGCCAAACGGAACAGCCTGCTGTCTAACCCCGCCTTGGTAGACCTAGCCTACGTTCGGATGACTTCCGGCTATCGAGTCACCGGCTTTCGTGCCTAGAACGTCTCTAGCGAGAGCACAAGCATTTCCGGTTCAGGGAGCGTGAGATATTTGGAGTTCATTTCCACCCCCTTCCCAACCCGGACTAACTCCGATCTCAGGTGTTTTCCAGAGCTGGTGCTAGGCTCTTCAGCTCTCTGTCGCCTTTCTGAGGTTGGGCTGGCCTCGTTCCCAGGCCATTGGCTCCTCTTCAGGAAGCCCGGTGTCCTGCTGCATGATGTCCCACCTGGGGCCCCTGCGCTGCGGCGCCTGGGCTGCGCTGCTCCGCCAGCCCCTGCGACCTCCGCGCGCTCTGTGCATCCGGGCCGCAGGCTGTCACAGCCAGGTGAGCCACCCTGAGCCGGCTCCGCCGATTCCCGGAGGAGCCCCCTGCCTGAAAACTTAGATTTGCAGCCTATATTGTATTGTTACAATTGGTTTTTACTTTTTAAAGGTCTGTTTCTTTTATGTGTATGGGTATTTTGCGTACCTGTATGTGTGCACTGCGTACGCGCCTCGTGTCAGCAGAGATCGGAAGTGGCGTCGGATCTCCTGAGACTGGAGTTACAGGCGGTGGTGAGCCACCATGTGGTTGCTGGTGATGAACCCAGATCCTCTAAAAGATCCGTATCTCCAGCCCTGAAATTGGTTTTTATTGATTAGCCACTTTGTACCTGCACTGAACTAAGAGTTTTGGATGCTTTTGTCATTTTGTTATTGGAGCACTCTCAGAGGTTGCGGGTTTTATCTCCATTTTTACAGTTGAGTAAGCGGAGACCACAGGATTAAATGACTTACAGGGATACAAAGCAACTAAATATTATAATGAGGTTTACTCTCAGTCATCTGAAATTCTTGAACATGTTAGAATTTGAGCCAGATCTATATAGTCTCCCAAGCCATAAATAAACTGAGTTAATACACATCAACAAATTTACCCTAAAATGAATCTCAGAGAAACATTTTCAGCGACAGTTGAATTTTGTAATTAGAATAAAGAGTTATGGACTTGAACTCACACTTCTCTTTAGGGACTCTCCAGAGTATGGAATTACCACCATTTGTATTTCTGGAAGCCTGATTCTTTTTTTTTTTTTTTTTTCCAAGTACATTTATCTATTAATGTGTGTGGGCATTGGTGTGCCATGGCACATTTCTGTTCTTTTCTTCACTTGTAGGGTATGGGGATTGAATTTAGGTGGTCACGATAAGTGTCTCGCACCATTACCCACAAGCCAATTTCACTAACACTGAGTTAGTGGCTGTCACCTCTCTCTGAAAGCAGATGCTTTTTACTGTCATGCTCAACAGGGTTCAGATCTTTTATTCATTTTAAATCATAGCATTTTGCTGGTCTGTTTTACTTTTTCCAATCAGGAAATTTATTCCTATCATTCCATAGGTTTTATTGTGTGTGAATGTAAGTACGTGAGAGGGACAACTTGTGGGAATTGGTTTTCTCTTTCAGCCATGTGAGTGGGTCCCCAGATCTAACTCTGGTGGGTGGGTTTGGTGGATACCCACTGAGCCATCTCCTTGGCCCAGGTTTCTTTTTCTTGGGTTGGTTCTGTCTTTGTGTTCCATTTACCCTGTCTTCAGGTCTGATAAATGACTCCATTTGTTTGTTTTTGAGACAGGGTCTCACTATGTAGCCTTGGTTGGCCTGGAGCTCACTGTATAGACCACCTTGAACTTGTAGTGATCTGCCTGTCTCTGCTTCCTGACTGCTAGGTGTAAAGGCATGTGCCACTTTCTCCTTCTCTCTCTCTCTCTCTCTCTCTCTCTCTCTCTCTCTCTTTCTCTTTCTCTCTCTTTTTCTATTTGAGTAAGATGGGAGAATTTGCGTTCCTTTGGTTTATTTGTTTGAGACAGGGTCTTACTATGTAGCTCCAGCTGTCCTGGAACTCACTTTGTAGATCAGGCTGGCCTCAAACCCACAGAGAGCCTCCTGCCTCTGTCTCCCAAGTGCTAGGGTTACATGTGTGTGCGACTGTGGTTAGCTGAGAACTGGAGTTCTAATTCCTACTTGTAGAAGTTAGTGGCAGTTGTGGGTTCTGTGTCTTTTTTATTCTCAGGGGTTTCAACTTCTTTAGACATTCAAAAACTCCAAACAGCGAAGAAGCTTGTGTAATAAAGACTGAACTTATTATGTATTACAGGCATAATTGGAAATTCAACATGGATTATTGAGGGTGGAAGGAGATCAGGATAGACAAAATGGTATGCAGGAAACTTTTTGCGTGGGATCAAAGGTCTTCTCAGGTTGATGGTCCACAGAATCAAAGATGTCACAGGTCTTAGCCAGTATCCAGAGAAGGTACATCTCATATTCCCTTTTCTTCCAGGTTGCACAGGCAGTGTTAACATCCCAACTGAAACCACATGAAGAGAAACCAAATTTTATCATCAAGGTTCCAAAGGTAACAATGCCCTTTGCCCACCTGTCTGTCAGAGTGCTGTGGAGGGCAAGCCAGCTCTCTTTACCTCTCCTGTCTAACCTAAATCTTTTTTTTTGGCAGAGTGTGTGTGTGTGTGTGTGTGTGTGTGTGTGTGTGTGTGTGTGTGTTATTGCTCTTGAAATTTTTGGTGGGGCTCAAGTTAGTTTCAAACCTTAGACTGTGGACATGATTTAATCTTTGGCCTTAAATGGTCTTGATTTTTACTTTGACTACTTTTGTTTTCCAGGGCACCAGGGATTTCAGTCCTCATCAGATGGTTGTGAGGGAGAAAATTCTTGAGAAGATTATTAGCTGCTTTAAACGTCATGGGGCAAGGGGGTTGGACACGCCAGCGTTTGAGTTAACAGTAAGGGCAGAAGGTGCTGAGAACACCATGGTTTCCTAGCCTTCAGTTTCCCACTGGCTTCTCATCTGTGTTCCCTAGCCAGTCACAGAATGGTGGCTCATTCTGTCTGACTCTTGCAGGAAATGCTCACTGAAAAGTATGAAGACACCTTTGGCCTCATGTACGATTTGAAGGATCAAGGTGGAGAGTTGTTGTCTCTTCGATATGATCTTACTGTATCCTTCTGAGTGCTGGAGCCTGACCTGTTTTCTACTCGAATCCAGAGGACTCTGTCTGGCAGAAGGGAGTAGAGGGATTTTGATGGTACCTTTCATTTCCATTTTCTCCCAGGAGGCAATTCTGCTATCAGAGCCTAACCTAAAGGCCCCGTTATTTAACTTCTGTGCATATGGAGACTCTTTCCAGGAAGTTTGCAGAAACAGATTATTGAGCCTAGCTCCAGAGATCCTTAAATGCTGTAATTGGAGTGGTGTTTATAAATGTGCATGTAAAAGGAAATGATTATTGTATGTGTGTGTAGACAGATGGTGTTCATGTGGACATGATGTGCAGATCAGAGGACAGCTTTGTGGAATCAGTTCTCTCATGATACAGGTTCTGGGGATAGAACTCAGATTGCCAGACTTGTGCAACATGTCCCTTTTCCCACTGCACCATCTTGCAAGTGCTAACCCAGAGGTTCTCAGCCTGTGGGTTGTGACCTCATAGGGGTTGAATATCAGATGTTTACATTACAATTTATAACAGTAGCAAAATTACAGTTACGAAGTAGCAACAAAATTAATTTTATGTTTGGGGCTCACCACAACACAAGGAACTGTATTGAAGGATTGCAGCATTAGGAAGGTTGAGAACTGATACTCTAAACAATTCTGGAAAATATGCATTTGGTCTTTGGCCTGTGCCTTCAGAAAGTGAAATGCCTTCATCAGCACCAGCACTGCTAGGCTTCAGAGACAGTGGGAAACAAGCCTGGAAAGGTCCATGTTCTCATCCTGTAAGATAGGATGATTTCTAGGAACCCAGTTTTCCCTCCTGTCTGAATGGTGGGTGTAAACATTGAACATAGTATCTTTCTTCCTCAACCTGTTTACATAAGGTCCCTTTTGCTCGCTATCTGGCCATGAATAAACTGAAGAAGATGAAACGCTATCAAGTTGGAAAGGTGTGGCGGCGAGAGAGCCCAGCCTTAGTCCAGGGCCGCTACAGGGAGTTCTGCCAGTGTGTGAGTGACCTGACCCAGATATCATAGTTTGGTTATAGTTAAGTTGGGGATTAACTCATGGGTGGGAGGTTTGTTTTTCTCCTTTTTTGTTTGTTTGTTTTGTTTTGGTTGTTTTGTTGAGACAGGTATTTGAGACATCTGTGTATCCCTGGGTGTCTTGGAACTGACCAGGCTAGTCTTGAACTCACTGAGAGCTCCATCTGCTTCTACCTCCCAAGTGTGCCATTAAAGGCATGTGCCACTAGGACTTGGCTTTCTTTCTCTTTTTTTCTGTAGGATTTTGATATTGCTGGTGAATTTGACCCTATGATCCCTGATGCAGAGTGTTTGAAGATCATGTGTGAAATCCTAAGTGGATTGCAACTCGGGGACTTTCTCATTAAGGTGAGGCCAGCCTGGTATACATGGTGAGGGAGAAGTTTGGTTTAGGACTGTGAAATTGTCTTTCTATTGCTTTTTATGAGTGAAGAGATTTAGAGATGGTCATTGTTTTGAGGAAAAGGACATTGATTGACAGGACACGGGTTTATTCCATTGTGTTCACAGGTAAATGACCGGCGGGTTGTAGATGGGATGTTTGCTGTCTGTGGTGTTCCTGAGGACAAGTTCCGTACCATCTGTACATCAATGGACAAACTAGACAAGGTAACAAAGAAAACGTACTTTAAACACACCCTGTCTGGCTTTCTGCCCCACCCTCTAATCCATGTCTTTAGGGAATAAGGAGACCATGGCTGGAAGTAGCTATTTATGGGGAGAGAAAAGGTTAAGGAGACATTTTTAAACAAAGTCTGAGTTATGCCATACAGTGGGATTGTGGCTGGGTTTCCTAAGTTGTCTCTGGCTTTGCTGAATTTACCATTAGTTTCTTAAGATATCTGTACCAAATGAAAATGAGGTATCCTGTTTCATCTAGGTAAAGAGGAGCTTGGGGTTGAGCTGATGTTTTTTAATGCAGATGCCTTGGGAAGATGTGAGACATGAGATGGTGGCAAAGAAAGGCCTAGCTCCTGAGGTGGCTGATCGAATTGGAGAGTATGTCCAGTGTCATGGTAAGCAAGAACCAGGGTTTTCAGGCTGAGGGCCACATGTGTCCAGCTTCTACCAGCTCTAGAGTCTGGCCTGGATAAAGTTTCACCTTTATGTATTTTAACTGCTTTATGTTTTCTGGGCAAAGACAGAAGCAGAGAGGAAGGTTTGGTCGGGAGACCAAGGTTGTGGTCTCTTTAAAGAGAATGAGCAAGATGGATGAGAGCAGATACATTCAAGCTGGCTTTGGTGGTGCATTTTTAACCCCAGCAATCAGGAGGCAAGGGCAATTGTAACTCTATGTGTTCAAGGCCAGCCTGGTCTACATTGTGAATTCCAGGCTAGCCAGGGATATGTACAGAGACCCTGACCTAAACCAAACAAGCAAACAAAAGCCCAAAACAAAACAACAACAACAAAAATGTAGATAAATTTGGATGAAATACACCTGGGTAAACAGCATAGACTTTACCTGACTTTTCTTTGCAGGGGGAATATCCTTGGTAGAGAAATTGTCCAAGGATCCCAGACTGTCCCAAAGCCAGCTAGCCCTGCAGGGCTTAGGGGACCTGAAGCTGCTTTTTGAATACTTGACTTTATTTGGAATTGCTGAAAAGGTAGGCAGAGCTGGGATTGGACCTTCTGTTGAGCTCTTAGGTTCTCAGAGTCTGGTCTGGGACTGACTGTAGCTTTTTTCTTACAGATCTCCTTTGACTTAAGTCTGGCCCGAGGCCTAGACTATTATACAGGAGTGATCTATGAAGCAGTACTACTGCAGTCTCCAGGTTGGGCTGGAAAGGAGGCTCTGAATGTGGGTAGTGTGGCCGCTGGTGGACGCTATGACGGGCTGGTAGCCCAGTTTGATCCCAAGGGCCATAACGTGCCCTGTGTGGGGTTGAGCATTGGAGTAGAGAGAATCTTCTGTCTTGTGGAGCAGAAGATGAAGGTGGGTCCTAGGTAGAAGTGAAGTGACCTTGAAAGTTAATAACTAGTTTCTGGAGGTGCATTGGACTTCTTTTTTTTTTAATGATCCTTTTGCTTTTTGGAATTGATTGCTAGTGCAAGGGGAATCCCTCCCTCCCTCCCTCCCTCCCTCCCTCCTTCCCTTCCTTCCTTCCTTCCTCCTTCCCTCCACCACCTCTTTCATTCAAGATTGATTCTTTTTATGAGTGTTTAGCCTGGATGTATGTGCATGCCTGGTTCCACTGGAGATCAGAAATGGGGGGGTCAGAGCTATGGGTGGTTGTGAGCCACCAAGTCAGTGCTGAGAACTGAACTTGATCCTCTGAAAGAACAAGTACTCTTAACTGCCGAGCCATCCCTCCCTCTTTGCTCCCCACACCCCCTTTCTTATAAAAGAGCTTTCTGTTTTGTTTTGTTTTTCGAGCTACGTTTCTCTGTGGCTTAAAAGAGCTTTCTGAAATAGGATTTCTTTCTGAGCTCAGGAGGGCCTTGAACTTAAGGTCTTCCTGCCCTAGGTACCTGAGTGCTGGGATTACAGCTGTAGGAGCTACCCTAGGCTGTTGTTTTAGTTTCTTCTCTCTGTTTTATCAGGCTTCTGGTGAGAAGGTTCGAACCATAGAGACCCAAGTGTTTGTGGCCACACCCCAGCGGAACTTTCTCCGAGAACGGTTGAAGATAATCACAGAGCTTTGGGATGCTGGGATCAAGGTATGGTGGCATTGGTATCAGAGTGACCACAGAGTGTATGTGGAAACGATGATCATGGCTCATTCCTACCATATGCCTACAGTGGTACTCAGTACATTTTTAGCTTACCACTAGAGGGCTAGCTATTTATTTCTGGCTCCCTTGGAAATGTATGTTCTTGGACACTTATGTGCTACAACCACTTTAAGTCCCCTACTTTCTTTTTATTCTTTTCAGGCAGAGATGCTGTATAAAAACAATCCTAAACTGTTAACTCAGCTGCTTTATTGTGAGAAAACAGACATTCCTCTGATGGTCATCATTGGTGAGCAAGAACAGAAAGAAGGTGTCATCAAGCTTCGTTCAGTGGCCAGCAGAGAAGAAGTGAGTGGGAGCTTGCAGAAACACAGAGTTCTAAATGTTCCACCTCCACCCCTTTAAAAGACAGGCTCTCACTGTATAGCTCAGACTGGCCTGGGATTGTGTCACCCAGGCTCTCCTTGAACCCTTGACCTTCCTGCTTCAACCTCTCAAGTGCTGTGGCAACAGGCATATATTGTCATGCCTAGCTCCCAGATTCCGTTTTTTTTTTTTTTTTTTTTTTTCTTCTTCTTCTTCGAGACAGGGTTTCTCTGTGGCTTTGGAGCCTGTCCTGGAACTAGCTCTTGTAGACCAGGCTGGTCTTGAATTCACAGAGATCCACCTGCCTCTGCCTCCCGAGTGCTGGGATTAAAGGAGTGTGCCACCAACGCCTGGCCAGATTCCTGTTTTTTAGACAAGATTTCGCTGCATAGCTCTGGCTGTCCAGTGGACCATGCTGGCCTTGAACTCAGAGATCCACTTGCCTCTGCCTCCTCAGCACTGGGATTAAAGGTGTGCACCACTGCCACCCAGATGATCCCAGATTCTTTTCAGAGATGTGTTCTCTGAGGAAATAATTATAAAACTTTTTCTTTTAAATTGCATTTATTTGTGTGTATGTGTATTTGTACACATATATTCCATGCATGTGTGTATATGTCACCTGGTAGGCATCACTTCTCTCCTTCCACCAAATGGGTCTCAGGTGTAAATAGTGAGAATGGATGCAGAATGAAGTGAATTTGGAAAAACTGGCCAAGACATTAATACCATTTTCTAGTTTGTCACAAGAAGATTCTCTTATGTTTCAGGTGACCATTAACCGAGAAAGTCTTGTGGCTGAAATTCAGAAGCGTCTGTCTGAGTCTTGATTGTTGCCTGATTTCCATCTACTGCCCTTAGAAGAACAGTTTTCATCTAGGACCGAGTTCTGGTGGACGTTGGTTACAACAGCTGGCCAGCATGGATGTTGTATGAATGCCTTCTGCTTTCTTCCATCCTGGATACAGAAGTAGACAGTCCTAAGGATCAGCAGCTACTCTGCTTGAGTGAACATGGCTGGCATGCTAAAGAGGCACACTCTAGCTGCAAAGGGAGATCTGAAGGGCTTCTGAATTCTGTCAAGTGATGTTAAGATGGGTACCATGAGCAAGACTCTGAACCACTGAAATGAGAAGCTAAATATGTACTTCACTTTAACTGTAGCATGGGAACCAGATTTTGGAGAATTTATCTACATCAGACAATGGTTTGTCCATGGAGTATTAAAAAGACACAAGAATGGACAGTGAACCGACATGATATCCAAGGACCCAGGAGTGCGGCTGTTGATTCTTCCAGTTAACAGTAGAAGGATGGGGCTGTTTAATAATTTTGGACATTGAACTTAATGGATGATAAGTTAGTGATCTGATAGTTTGAGATTTTGAGATTTTGGACACCATTCCCTTTGCCACAGTAACTTGTCTTGGTTGTCCCATAATCTGCTCAGGAGGTTGTTCTAGAGTGGCAATATAGTGTGTTGCATTTCAAAAATGTACTAGTGGGCTGGAGAGATGGCTTACTGATTAAGGGTGCACATTTTGCACCCTTTTGCTTTTGCAGAGGGCCTGAGTTCAGTTGCCAGCATCCATACCAGGCTGATTACAGCTGCCTATAATTCCAGTACCAGGGAATCTGAGAGCCTCTTCTCAGCTCCATAGATACCTGCACTTAATGTGCACATGCACACAGACCCACATACATAATTAAGAATAAAATAATTTAAAAAGTAAGTCTACTTTGAGTAATTTGTTACCAAAGGATTAATTTGTGTAGACCTTAGAAAGTGCTTGAATATATACTGGAGAGTCCTGTGAGCTACAGGTAACCTTCCTAGGATGATGCTTCTGTATTCCGTGAAGGGAATGGCTAGAATTCCTTCTCTTCTCTCTACCACCAACATGCAGGTGCAGTCATGTTGCTAAAACAATCAACATTAGGGCAAATGAGTTGGCTCTGCAGGTGAGGACTATGACCTGAGTTTGATTCCTGGTGGGAGAACAGATTCTCTTGGGTTGTCCTCTGGCCTCTACACACTTGCTATGACATGTGAGGCACACATGCAGTGTTGTATACAAAATGAAATGTAAGAAACAAAACCCCACCAAAACATCAACTTACAACTAGGGAAATAGCTCTCTTGATACAATGCTTGTCTAGCACTTGGGAGGTGAAAGCAGGAGGATGAGAAGTTCAAAGTCAGCTTTGGGGCCAGGCAAAGTGGTACATGATTTTTAATCCTAGCACAAGAAAAGCAGAGACAGGCTAATTGTTTGTGAGTAGTAGGCCAACCATGGCTACATAGTGAAATCCTGTCTAGAAATAATTATGTGGTGGTGCACATCTTTAATTCCAGCACTTGGGAGGCAGAGGCAGGCAGATCTCTGTGAGTTCGAGGCCAGCGTGGTCTACAGAGCGAGTTCCAGGACAGCCAGAGCTACAAACAAAACCAATAAGTAAAAATAAATAAATAAATAAGCAAGCAAATAAATAAAAATTCAGCCTTGGGTTTACATGAGACCCTTTTTCAAAACAGCAAAACCTCTGCCTGATGGTACACACTTTTAATCCCAGCAGTGGAGTAGTGGGGCAGAGGTAGTAGAATCTCTTTGAATTTGAGGTCAGCTAAACAAGAATAAAGATTAAAACAAAAGCTGAGCACAGAAAAAGGGAGGATGTTCAGACAACAGGCTGGATGGATAGATGAGGGAAAGCAACCTCAAAGAGGGAGGTTTTTCTTTATTGGGAACACAGATGGGCAGAATCTTGTGACTGTAGAAATACACCAAGGGAACTATACAAAGAGAGTTTCAGGTCAGACAGGTCCAAATAGATCTCATCTAAAAACATACCACTCTTAGCTGGGTGTTGGTGGCCCACGCCTTTAATCCCAGCACTCAGGAGGCAGAGGCAGGCGGATCTCTGTGAGTTCGAGGCCAGCCTGGTCTCCAGAGCGAGTGCCAGGATAGGCTCCAAAGCTACACAGAGAAATCCTGTCTCGAAAAACCAAAAAAAAAAAAAAAAAAAAAAAAAGCCAAAAAAACCAAAAACCAAAAACCAAAACAAAAAAACAAAAACAAAAACAAAAACATACCACTCCTATAATCGTAGCACTTCTAAAGTGGAGGCAAGAGGTTCAGGAGTTTAGTCATCCTCTGCATCATAGTCTGGTGTACATGAGACCGTTTCTCAAACACTACCCTCTCTCACAAACTAGTCAGAGTGCCGAGTGCTTCATTTTGGGGCTGCTGGCTGATGAGTTTCAAGATTACTGTATTGTATAAATTGAATGAGTTTAAATGTTCTCCAGACATGGAAATAAGTGTAACCAAAGTGAAGCATCGTTGTTTCAAGGGAAAAGGACTCATTTAAAAGTGCTTGTCTTTTGTGCATAATTTAGAGCCACACTCAGTACATGCTGGTGAATGGGACTTCCAGAGCCACTGATAAGTGTTTTAGCTTTTAAAATAGATCTAGGTTTACTAGGCAGAGAGTGTGGCTCAATCGGAGTGTTTGATAGCATGAAAGAAGCCCTGGGTCCGAGCTCCAGCACCGCATGAATGGGGCATGGTGGCACACGCCTGTAAACCCAGCGCTTGGGCAGTGGAGGCAGGAGAACTAGAAGTTGAAGACTAGCCTCCACTACATAGCCAATTAGAGTTCAGTCTGAGCTACTGGAGAACCTGTCTTTAAAAATCAAAAAAGTTTAGAAACCCTGGAGATGCAGGTAAAGTTGTTCAGATCATGGGGCACTGTTTCCGAACCTCCAATTCTTTGTAAAATAGAACAGATGAGCTATTATTCTTCCAAGGTTTGTTTTGAAGAAAAACGTTGGCCGGTGCCCTTACTTCCGTGTTGCTTCACGATCCTTTTGCGCTTGCGCCGGCTCATTGGAACAGAGGGCGGGGCTAACAGGACAACCTTAGAATCGCTCCAGTCCTTAACGCAGTTAGAATGTGAGGCTCGAATCTTATTGGAGCGAGATCTTGCCTTATGGCTTCCGGGCGCATTTTACGGCATTTTACGGCTTTCCATTCACTTCGCTGTGAAGATGGCGTCGGGCAGCGGGGTAGGTGTTGGTGTGAGGAGGTTTGAGGGGTCTGGGGTGGTTTTTCGGAGCTAAATAGAGACAGACTGTGAGACTTGGCCGACTTCCTGACACCTCTTCGTGATCTCAGGGTCAAGGTTCGAGAACTCCCCCCGTAAGGCCTTGGCGCAGGGACAGAGGAATCTCGGAAGTCTCTCGGGTTGGGGTCCCGAGTACCCCAGACCCCCGGGCGTTCCAGAGAGACTTCTCTTTCGAAAGGTCCTGGGCCGCCTTGGTGGCAGTTAGGCGGTTCCCTTAGTTTCTTCAGGGGAACAGGCACAACGACGGATCTTGAGCACTTTTTCCCTCTGCAGACAAAAAACTTGGACTTTCGCCGAAAGTGGGACAAAGATGAATACGAGAAACTCGCGGAGAAGAGACTCACAGAAGAGAGAGAAAAGAAGGATGGTGGGTGCTCCTTCATGAAGGGCTAAGGGGATGGTAGAGTTGATGCAGTGGCTCGAGAAGAAATGTCCCAGCAACAGGATGGTTTCTGTTAGCGTGTGAGGACAAGCAGGCAAAAAACCTAAAGCTTCCTCCTTTTCTTTTACGTGAGCTGCCCCAGGGTGTGATCCATATTCAGGGTGGGTTTCCCCATCTTAAATGATCCATCCTCCTCCCAACAAAAATAAAAAATAAACTGCAAATAAGTGTGCCCAGCTGCTTGGGTGTAGTTGATTCCAGATGTAGCCTAGTTGATAACTAATGTTAGCCATAACACGGCATGAAAACATTGAACATTATGCTACAAAGAGTGAATTACTGTCTTATGAAAGGTTTGCTTCTAGCAAAAATTCAGAACTCAGTGGAGGTGGACAACACCTAGGAAACGCTGTTTAAGTTTGCTGTCTTTAAAGTTGGGAAAAGCTCTTGAGAGTTAGAATCACCATCACAAGTTTGAGGGCAGCCTGGTCTCCATAGTGAGTTCCAAGCCAGTTAGAGTTTTTTTTCTGGCTTCTTTTAACTTCTGCATAAAGTATCTGTTGTGTCCCTTCCTTGAGGAATCCAAAAAAAGAAAGAGTAGTCATCTGAATTTTGGGATTCATACATTTCTTTTCCTTTCTGGCTAATAGACTGTAATACTCACCATTGATCTGATCCCCATACTCAGGAGAAGAGGCAGGGGGATCTCTGTGAATTTGAGGTCAGCCTGATCTACAGAATGATTTCTGGTACAGCAAAAGCTACAAAGAGAAGCCCTGTCTTAAAAACAAACAAAAATAAGAAAGAGAGAAAGGAAGGAAGGAAGGAAGGAAGGAAGGAAGGAAGGAAGGAAGAAACTGTAATACTGAAAATTGTAATACTCTTTCTCATTCTATTTCAGGAAAACCAGTGCAGCCCGTCAAGCGGGAGCTTCTTCGGCATAGGGATTACAAGGTGGACTTGGAGTCCAAGCTTGGGAAGACAATTGTCATTACCAAGACTACCCCACAGTCTGAAATGGGAGGGTGAGTAGCTTTTTGTCCTCTAATACCAAGGCTGGCCTAATATTTATATTGGTTTTAGGATGTGTTGACAAGAATCTCAGGCCAGGGATGGCAACCTTATCTACCATAACTCAATGGTTTGTTTTTCTTTGTCCCCTGAAGTTTGAAGTCTACCCAGTCCCAATTTCAAGAAGGGGTGTTCTGTGGGCTGCTTCATATCAGTAGTATAGTATTTTCTTGATATTTTCAAAGGGGTTATATAATCTGTCATGAAAGCACTGAGGTGTTTTACATGGAACTGTTAACAGTAGTTATACCCCAAGACTGTGACCTATAGAAGAGTTCCACAGAGCTTGTCAGCCTTTTGCCACCATTCCTTCAAGACTGTCAAGTTGAAATTTATATCAGGAGACTCATGCAGATAGTAGTTAGCTACACTTTCTCAGATTCTTCAGTAAACCCACTGTTTTGATGTCTTTGCTGTATAAAATAGCAAGTTAAATATTAAATATCATAAAATAATAATAATAGTTCATAGTTTGTGGGCATAGAATTGAGGGATAGTTGGTTACCGTGGAGATTCTTAATCAGAGTCTCCAATGAAGCTGTAGTCATGGAATTGGCTAAGTTTGCATTCACTGGGGCTTAAATAAAGTTGAAGATTCTCTTTTAGGCTTTCATATGCCTATGGTTTGGAGGCTGAAGTTAATCCTGTGGGCCTATTTGTAAGATTGTTCACAATAAAGCATAAAGAGATGAGTTTCCCTAAATCAAGTCATCCTCACAAAGGCAGAAACCATTCTTTATGATGATATAGTCTTGGAAGTGATATACTATCTCTTTTGACATGTTCTGTTCGTTGCACAGAACACTTTGGCACAGATTGGGAGGAAGCTACAAAGGGTGGGAAGACAAGGAGAGTCAGGCTGCCCTGGAGGATGGAGACTATTTTATAAGGCTTTATGAAAATGCTTCTAAAAAGGTGCTGGGAGCCAGATGAAGTGGCTCATGCCTGTAATACCTGTACTTGGGAGGCTGAAGCAGGAGCAAAGTTAAAGCCTACTTGAGCTACAGGGTTAGAGCTTTTCGTTAAAAACAAAACAAAAAAACTCCCAAAACAACAACAACAACAACAAAAAAAACACAACCAAAAAACCAGGCCTGTGGTACACACACACACATTGTAATTCTAGCACTTAAGGGGCAGGATGAGCTCTGTAAATCTGAGTGAGTTCCAGACCAGTTAATGTCTCGATTAACAAAACAGACTTCATACAAGTTTACCAAAAATTTGAGTTTCTTCACTGAAAACAGTAAGATCCTTAAAAACCAGATTGACCCATGTGCTGTTTCTTCCCATTTGTCAGCTATTACTGCAATGTCTGTGACTGTGTGGTGAAGGACTCCATCAACTTCCTGGATCACATTAATGGAAAGAAACGTAAGACTTGGAGGTAGTTCATGACTGGAGCTAGGATTGGGTTTTAAAGGTCTGGTGGAGGGGAAATGTGGTAGAGTGGTTTTCTTAGGCTGTGTGTGTGTGTGTGTGTGTGTGTGTGTGTGTGTGTTTACATATCTGTATTGCTGAGTATGTAACACAGAGGCTAGAGGAGAGGTTAGCTGATAATCTTTGTAGTAAATGCAGCTGAAAATTACGTGCTTATTATCTGGGACTGCCACTTCTGAGAGCAGCTGAGACCCAGAGCCTCTTTCAGTCATAGTTACTTTTGTTGTGTATTTTATTATGTAAAGGTTAAAGGGGGGAAAAAAAAGCCAGGACCAGACTTTTTGAGGGGCTGAGAATTTTATAATGACTGGTTGCCCTCACTATTAACCTCACCCAGATCAGCGAAACCTGGGTATGTCTATGCGCGTGGAACGCTCCACTCTGGATCAGGTAAAGAAGCGTTTTGAGGTCAACAAGAAGAAGATGGAAGAGAAGCAGAAAGATTATGATTTTGAGGAAAGGATGAAGGAACTCAGAGAAGAGGTGAGACTCTCCTGATCCTGCTCCCCACTTTACAGTTTTACCTTGTGAATTGGAGATGGCCCTCTTCCTTGGCTGGCTCCCCAATCTCCAGTCTTGTTCCTGGATTTCTGTGTACTAGGGCATCCTTGTTTGAGGTTCATGAGAAATGGCTCAAAAGCTATCCATTTCTCTTTAGCTTTTTAGACCAGAGTGCTTTGCGATTATTCTTTTGTTTGTTTGTTTGTTTTAGTTTTTGGAGACAGGGTTTCTCAGTGTAGCCCTGGCTATCCTGGAACTCACTTTGTAGACCAGCCTGGCCTCAAACTCACAAAGATCCACCTGCCTCTGCTTCCCAAGTGCTAGGATTAAAGGCCTGTGCCACCACCGCCTGGCTTATTTGGTTTACTTCCCAATGCCATTGTATCCCCATGAATGCACATATAATGTCCCCTGTACTTCTTATTCCTTTTTAAACTATAAGAGGGACTAAATAAATGGAACTAGTCCCTAGTTGGCCTATGGCTCCAGGTTATAGGGTCAGAATCCTTTTTCTTCCATTTGTTTGCATCAATTCTGGGGAAGTTGAATAACCTCAGTGTACTTCATTTTCTGCATGGGAAATCTTTGAATAATATTTACACAGAACTGAGAACAGATCTTAGCATACGCTGCATGCCCCATGATGTTTTCTGGTTAGAACTAGAGATGAACTAGGGTGTATAATTAAACTCCAGAGACTTAATTTCTTCTTATCCCTTAAAATCTTTTCTTACAATCTACCCCCATTGCTGTCCTGGGAATCAGTCTCAGGGGCTCATACAAGCTGAACAAGTGCTTTATCACTGACCTTTTAATCTTTACTTGTGGCTTTTATCGTGCTTAACGATGGAAAAGAATCTTGAAGCTCACATATCTCTTTCAACAATATCAGCTCTGGAATGAACTGATTCTGAGTAATTTTTTCTCCTTTGCCCTTTAGGAGGAAAAGGCTAAAGCATACAAGAAAGAGAAACAGAAGGAGAAGAAAAGGAGGGCGGAGGAGGACTTGACATTTGAGGAGGATGACGAGATGGCAGCTGTGATGGGCTTCTCTGGCTTTGGTTCCACCAAGAAGAGTTACTGAGGCATTCTCTTTGGCCTAACTTTGGCCTATACTGGACCTAACTTTGAGTGTGTGTCGAGGTGGGGTGGGGTGTCATTTCTTTTTTGGTACTGGAGAAAGTCCTTAAGAGTGTTAATGGGCAGGGCTAGAGGGTGGGTTTTTGTGGTTTCCCTCTTCCTTGGGGATGAAGAGGTGATGCTGTGGCAGGTTCCGTCAGCCTCAGTATATTACTGGAGCCACAGAACCTCTGCCCATCTGTGTTCCCAATAAAGAAAGACCTCCCTCTTTGAGGCTGCTTTCCCAACTTCCCCTGCATCTTTCCCTCTTCATCTATCCAGCCTCTTGTCTGAACATCCTCCTTTTCCCTGTGTTCTGCTTTTGTTTTAATCTTTACTCTTGTTCAGCTTGCAACAGAAGGGTTATCTGGGTCTCCAGTATATGGGTGCTGGCCTACCCTTGGTCAGCTCTTCCTCCCACCCCACCCAGCGGCTCTCTAGCCACCTGTGCATGCCTGTGACTTCTGCCTGGGTCAATGTGTGTGTGGGTATGTGTGCATGATACGTCACAAAGAGGGGCCTGAGCTAGAATCTCAGAGCATTGCTGCCCTGGGGCCTAATGTTCTTGGTTTCCTTGGTGCATGTAACAGGAAATTAAATGGGATGAGTGTTTGGTGTTGCTTGTGTCTGGTGAGTTTTTAACCTTGTTTCACTGAGGATTTCTGTTTTTGTCTTCCTCGGGAACAGGTTCTTGGAAGAACCTGTTTGATGCAAAAAAAGAATGAAAACAACAAGACAAAAGAACCCTAAAACCAAACAAACTCTGGGAAACCTTGGTTCTCAGACACTGTTCAACATGTACAATAAATGACACTGACTGGGCCTGTTTCACATTCGTTGGGAACATTTTCATATCATCCCCTTTCCCACAACTTCCTATACTAAGTAAGGATTTCTACATAGAGCCTTTCCCTTTCATTTGAAACCTCTCCCCTCCCCTTCCAGTATAGGTTTCTTCAATGTGGGTTTCCCCCTGTGTTAATAGGATCTGTCCCCTTGACAGTCTGAACAAAACAGTTTGGCCTCCTGTAATTTTAGCATCCTCTGATTCTACCAGAAATGCTCAGGGTTGAACCTAACTGTCTGCAGTTGGGCAGGCGCTGGGTTACTCAGTCTTGGTACTGTTGACGATGAGCAAGGTAAGTCTTTGAGGTTTTTGTTTTGTATTTTTGAGACAGGGTCTTAACTTGTCTGGCCTTGAACTCGGAGATCCACCTACCTCAGCCTGTTCAATGCTGGGATTAAAGGTTTGTGCCTCCATGACTGGCCAGGTCTGTTCTATGTACTGTAGGATGTGGAGCAACATCCCTGGCCTCCACCTAAGTAGATGTCTGTAGCACTCCCTTCCATTCAATTTGTGACAAAAGTACTTTTGATCCCTGGGAATGGGTAAATGGCTCTCCCATTGAAAATGACAAAGAAACACTGGTGTAGCTTTTAAACTCCATGACATAGATTAGTCAACAAACTTGCACCCCTCCCCCCAACTCCCTGGATCACGTACTGTGCCTTGTGTAAGGGATTCAAGGGTGAGATGGGGATGAGGGCAGAGGGGACAGTCATACAAGTCATGTAAACAGATGAAACTCCATTTGCTGGCTCTATGCTCTCAATAAAGGGGTCCATTTGAGTTAACAAGACTGCCATAATATGACTTTCTCTGACCCATGTAGCTCCTCACCTCATGTAGCATCTGAAACACTGGATCCCACAAAGCCCTGGACCCTACCCTTTGGGTTTGTGTGTAAGATTTCCTTACTGATAGCTCTGCTTCCTGCTTAATGAATCCTCTTAGAATCTGGCCATTGAGAGTGCTGTATAAATATGTGCATCCATATGTTGGCTCAATGCCTGACTGAGGAATTTAAATAGTGTTGAGCATGGTGATGTAGCCCCAGCACTTGGGAAGCAGAAAGCAGGATTGTTCTAAAATCATGGCCAATCTGGTTTGTATAGCAAGACCTTGTATCAAAGAAACCTTACAGAGTTTGCAGGTAAGTTCATGTATGCATTCATTGTCAGGATTACTTACACTCCCTGTCCTAGAGAGAGTACCCTGGTTGAGTGGATCCTTTTATTTTTTCAAGGCTGATAAAGTTTCAGTGAGAGGAGATTGTAACCTTGGGAAGTCACTCATTCAACTCAGCAGTGATGAGTTTTCTGTCTATTATGATGAGATCATCTCTGCCATCTCCATTATTATGTAGTGCAGGTTTTGTAAGCCCTGGGGACGGGTAAATGATGTGGCTAGGTTCTACTGGGGGGATGGGGGGAGAGGGTACGGTCGTGGCTCATGCCTTTAGTGCCAGGACTTGGAAGGCAGAGACAGGCAAATCTCTGAGTTTAAGGCCAGCTTGGTCTACAAAGTGAATTCCAGGGCAGCCAGGGCTACACAGAGAAACCCTGTCTTCAAAGCAAAAAAACCCCACATACACACAAAACAAGATGGGAGCTTGGAAGGTGGCAACAGATTTGGGTGGGAATTTAAAACAATCCAAGATAACTGGAATCTCTGAAAGAGAAGTTTAATCTGGAAAATTTTTTATTTTAGTCGAGTGTACCTGTTGTCCTACTTGTGTTATTTATTAAAATGAATATTTAGGAGATAAACTTTGGGACAATCTTAAGATTCCTCTGCCTTGGTTTCCCATGTACTTTGGGATTATAGGCACACATGACCATGCCAGGTAAAGTCATTGGTATCTTCTGCAGCAAGTAAGGTGTCAATATCCACAGGTAGAGGATTTGGTGGAATTGCTGTTTGAAATACCCAGGAGCCAGGTGTGGTGAAGCATGCATTTAATCTCATGACTCAGAAGGCAGAAGTGGCAGATCTCTGAATTCAAGGCCAGCCTGGTCTACATAGTGAGACCCTGTGAGACCTGAGACAAAACAAAAACATGGAATGCAAAGTGTCTCCATGGCTTCTCAGAGGATACCATTTAGCCTAGTCTGGCCTTGAATTCACTATGTATCCAAGGATGGCCTTGTATCCTGTTCCTCCTGCCTCTACTTGAATTAAACTGGGATTATAGACATTTGCCACCAAATTGGCTGTAAGTATCTTTAAAAACACTTGGGGGGCTAGGAATATAGCTCAGTTGATAAAATCCTTGCCTAGCATGTGCAAAACCCTAGGTTCAATCCCTGGCAACTCTATAACTGGGCGTGTGGAGCACACTGTAATCCCGGAGGGTCAGAAACTCAAGGTATATAGCAAGTTCTAGACCCTGCTTATATGAGACCCTGTCTACAGACAAAAAGTGGTTCTTGTGGTATACATAGCCTTTATGAGGTTTGATCCCCAGCCCTGCAAATACAGAAACAGGTTTGATGGGCACGCTATAATCCTTTATTAAGGAGGTTGAGGCAGGAGGATGGCAAGTTAAAGGTCAACCTGGGGTAAGGAGTGGGACCTTGTCTCCAAAACAAAAGTCATACAGAAATAGCACCCTTCTGTATACATCAATAGAAACAAAGGAATGTTTAAAATTAGTGCATTTAGCCCACGGACTCCAGGCTGACAGTTGGGGAACCTGCATAAGACCGAAACAGGTCCCTTGAAAGTGGGTGTCATTTGGGGGGCTTGGACAGTTCAGTATTTACTCCTAATGCATGAACGGACTTTTGGAGCCCATTCCTTATGGAGGGATACTCTCTCAGCCTAGACACAGCGGGGAGGGCCTCGGTCCTGCCCCAAACTATGTGACAGACTTTTGATGATCCCTCATGGGAGGCCTCACCCTCCCTGAGGCGTGGATGGGGGTGGGATGGTGAAATGGTGGGGGGAACGGGAGGACAGGAGGGAGAGGGAACTGGGATTGATATGTAAAATAAGATTGTTTCTAATTTAAATAAAAATTAAAAAAAAACTTGTGCATTTAAGGCAGACACTACAATGGAGGTGACTTAGGTATATACCACAAGAAAGCTCTCCAAGACTTAGTTTTGTTGTTTGAGACAGGGTCTTATGTAGCCAGCCACTCCCTTCACCTTCCAAATGCTGTGTCTGAGACAGTTACCTAAGTAACCCATCAAACATTCATGGCAAAACAACGAAAGTTCTACATCGTGTCTGAGAGAATCCACACTGGAATATTATGGAGGCTAACTGTAAAGACAGGAAGTTTGAGGAAAATTAGTTGTTTTCAGTATATAAAAGGTATAAATAAAAAGTTGATCAGGAGCCGGGCGTTTTTGGTGGTGCACGCCTTTAATCCCAGCACTCAGAAGGAAGAGACAGGCGGATCTCTGTGACTTCAAGGCCAGCCAGAGTGAGTTCCAGGACAGGCTCCTACAGGCTCCTGTCTCGAAAAACCAAAAAGAGTTGACCAGCTATTTGAAATTATATGGCAGAACGAATGTGAATATACATCTGGGAGAGCCGCTTTAAGCAGCGAAGTTTCAAGCTCCATCTGGAATAACCTTTTGCACTTTGCAAAGCTTCCACTTCCTTAGGTGAGACAGTAACTGAAAAAGCTTACGGTAATTCAGTGGCGAGCGTAACAAGGGAAGCAGCTCTGCACCGGGTGAGCGCTGGATTCCGCGCAGGCGCTGCGGGAAGCACTAGCCTAGTGGCCGGAAAGGGATCCGATTGGTCAGTCTCAAACGCCCTATCACCACAAAACTCTCCGGGGATGACGTATGTATCTTTCTCTTACAGTCATGTAGATATATCCAGGAAGCAGATGCCGGGCTGGCTTTAGCTCAGCGGTTACTTCGACAGTGCGTTCTGCTTGGTACCTGCCACTCGTGGTTGTGTTCGAGCTCCGCCACCAACTGCTTACAAAACATGTGAGTGGTTGGTTCGAGACCCGCGGGCGCTCTCCAGCCCTTTTGTTGCTGCTAACTCTCGGCTACTTTTACACGTTAAAAATAACTAAAACTTCTTGAATAAATTGCGGTTTCAAATACTGAGATCATTGGCACGTCTTACGTAGCTTCAGAAAGTAACGGCCGGCCTAATAACAACAGGACTTGGTTTTAAAAATTAGACTACTTAGTAAAATAGGTATACTTGTCTCTTTTACAATGCCACCCCCCTTCCTTCCCTTTGAAATCTGGAGGATTTTTTTCATTTAATTAAAATTTAAGAAGATTTTATTTTTATTAATGTCTCTGTGATTGTGTGGAAGTCTATTAAATGTGGGCTATCTTGGGTGCCGAGAACCGAACTCAGTTTCTCTTAATCGCTGAAACATCTCTCCAGCCTCTTTTAAATTTAAATTATTTTCTAAGATCTCCTCATAATTTGCCATTCCAGATAAGTTCCTGTAACACTTTTTTTTTTTTTCCAATGTGCAGACCCAAGTTTTATTTCCACAAAGTTTTCTGATGTTAACTCTTTTGAATTCTTTTCTTTGGGAGCTTTATCCATCACGTTCTCCAAGGACCTGCTTTCTTGATTTTACTTTTGTTTCTTTCCTTATTATCAGTAGCTATATTTAAATTAAAATTTCTCTTAGGACATTTAATATTTAATTTTGTCCCTATTTTTTCTGAATTCATTTTTTCCTCAATGTCTTGTGACTTCAGCCAATTCTGTTCTTGTTCTTTTAGTTTTTTTGTTAATTTCTGGATTACAGTTCTGGTTAGTGTTTTTTTCCCCCCTCACGTCATTAAGTGATAATTAAGCTAATTTAATTTAGATTGCAGTGTTGCGCACAAGTTTTCCTATTTCATGGTTAATTTTTAAAAAAAGATCATTGATTTTAATTTTTAATTTTCTTCATGTAATGCGATGCCTGCTATGTTGTGTGTGTTTTGAATGTTTTGTTTTCCTGTTTTATTTAGCATTTGCCAATGAGTGATCAGATTTCTGTATTCAAGCGTGCCCTCTCGTGTCCGTAGAGCAGAATGCACCTGTTTGATTGGATAGAGGTCTGATTCTGTATGCTTTCTTCTCACAAAATCAAGCTTTCCACATGTACATTCCTTCACATCATCTCTTGCCGCAGGAAGGGATTGCTTCCCAGACTGCTGTTTCTCGTTTCAAGCTCTTCAGGGCATTCCTTTAGCTTTCTCAGTTCCTTTCATCTGCAGGTCTCAGCCCTACATAGTGTCATAATTTTTCCAGTGCAGTTTTCTGGTGATGGATTTACCTGTCTTTCACTGTTGGTTGGCCCCTGCTGCTTTCTAGATCAAGGTGTGCCGTCTTGGCCTCACAACCATCCGTAACTCCAGTTCCAGGGGATCTGACTCCATATTCAGGCTTCTGCAGGCACCAGACACTTGTGTGGTACACACACACACACACAGTCAAAACTGCTTATACTTCTGTCTTAGTTAAGGTTTTTGGTTTTTGTTTTGTTTTGCTTTTTGGTTTTTGAGACAGGGTTTCTCTGTGTAACAGTCCTGGCTGTCTTGGAACTCACTCTGCAGCCCAGGCTGGCCTTGAACTCACTTAGATCCTCTTGCCTCTGTCTCCCAAATGCTGGGATTAAAGGCATGTGCCACCACTGTCCAACTTAGGGTTTCTATTGCTCTGAAGAGACACCATGACCATGACAACTTTTATAAAGGAAAGCATTTAATTGAGTCTGTCTTACAGTTCAGAGGTTTAGTCCATTATCATCATGGCAGGAAGCATGGAGGCAGACATGGTGCTGAAGAGGTAGCTGAGAGTTCTAAATCTGGATCTGTAGACAGCAGGAGGAGAGTGACATTGGGCCTGACTTTATCATCTGAAACCTCAAAGGTCACCCCCACTAACATACTTCAACCAAAAAGGCCACCCCTACTCCAACAAAGCCACATACTCTAATAGTACCAATCCTTATGGGCCTATGGGGGCCATTTTCATTCAAACCACCACAACACATAAAACAAAATAAATATATATAAACATATGAAATTGTTTGATTATGGTAAAGTACACATAACAAAATTGAGTATATTAACATTTTCCCATTGTTTGATTCAGTAGTAGTAGGCACATTCAAGCAATGACCTTCACTGTACATCTACAGAACTCCTTATTTTGTAAGACCTTGTAAAACTATAACTGTATATGAACTATTTAACAACTTCCCATTTCCCTATTTGTAAACCTTAGCAACCACTGTTCTGTTTGTCCCCACAGATTTTACTAAGAATATCATAAAGGTAGAATACTACAATATTTGTGTGTTTATTTTTATTTATTGTGTTTTGAGACAAGGTCTCATGTATTCCATACTAACCATGAACTTATGTAGCAAAGGATGGTCTTTAACTCCCATCTCCAAATGCTGAGATTACAGGAATGTACCACACCATACCCAGTTCCTATTTGTCCATCCATCTGTCCTTTCTTTCTTTTTTTCTTTCTTTCTTTCCTTCCTTCCTTCCTTCTTTCTTTCTTTTGGTGTTTTGAGACTGGGTCTCACTATGTAACTCTCCAGCTAGCCTGGAACTCTCTACATAGACTAGGCTGGCTTCAAGCTGACTGAGATCCATCCACCTGCCTCTGCTTCCCAAGTGTTGGGATTAAGCTTTGTGTTTGCCACCACACCCAGTTCTATTTGTCTTTTCTTTTAATTTTATTTTAATAATTTATTTAATGTTTATTTTACACGCATTAGGGTGAAGGTATCAGATCCCCTGGAACTAGAGTTACAGACAGTTGTGAGCTGCCATGTGGGTGCTGGGATTGAACCCAGGTCCTTTGGAAGAACAGTCAGTGCTCTTAGCCACTGAGCCATCTCTCCAGCCCTCTATTTGTCTTTTCTAAGTGAATTTTTTTACATAGCATAATGTTTAGAAGGTTCATCTATGTTGTAGCATGTGTTGTCAGAATTTCATTCCTTTAAAAAAGGGTAGACAGGGACCTGAGCCATGGCAAAGCAGTTAAGAGACTTAATGCTCTTCCAGAGGATTTGAGTTTGGTTCCTATGTTCACATCAGGTGGTTCACAACTTCCTATGACTCCAGGGGATCTAATGCCTTCTTCTGATCTCTTGGGGCTCCTGCCCATATTCGGGATACACTCAGACACATACACTTATATCAAAATAAAAATACACCTGAAAAACATGAATATGCTAGAAAATAATATGTTTCCTGAAATGTTACATTTTGTTTAAGCATTTATCTGGACATATGGGTCATTTAGGTTTGCTAAACACAATGCTTCTATGAACATGGGTATACAAATACATGTTTAAATTTCTGTGCTTAGTTATTTTAGGATCTATCTAAAATAAGAGCTTCTGTGTTATGGAAATTTTATTTATTTATGCTGGGTACAGTGATATACACCTTTAATTCCACCACTTGGGAGGCAAGGACAGGTGGATCTCTGTGAGTTTGAGGCTAGCTTGGTCTACAGAGTGAATTCCATGACATCCAGGACTATGTAGAGGGACCCTCTTTCAAAAAAGAAAAAAATCTATTTATTCATATTTTTGCATGTGAGTGTTTTGCCTGTATAATATATGTGTGCCATGTGTGCCTGGTGCCCCTGGAGTTAAATCCCCTGGCACTGGAGTTAGAGATAGTTGTGAGTTGCCATGTTGGTGCTGGAAACCAAACCCTGGCCCTCTGCAAGAGCAGTAAGTACTCTTAACTGCTTAGCCATCTCTCCAGGCCCTGTAATTCAATTGTTAATTATGTAAGGGACTACCATTCTGACTTCTATAGTGGCTACATCATTTTATAATCATACTGACAGTGCATTCGTATTTGAATGCTTCCACATTCTTTCTTACACATTGTTGTAGGTGGGCTTTTCTTTGGGTTAACTTGGAGACTTATTATTAATTATAAAAGCTCAGCTTATAGTTTAGGCTTGTCCCACTAGCTCTTTTAACTTAAATTAACCCATTTCTATTCATCTACCTGTTGCCATGTGACTCATAGTTTTTACCTCTTCTCCTGCATGTCTTGCCCCCCCCCCCTGTCTCTCGAGACTCTGCATTTCTTCTTCCCAGCATCTTCTTTGATCCAAAAATCCTGCCTAGCTATCGGTCGTTCAGTTTTTTTTTTTTAAACCAACAGAGTGACACATCTTCACAGTGTACAAAAAGATTATTCCACAACACATCTTCTTCCCTCCCTCCCTCCCTCCCTCCCTCCCTCCCTCCCTCCCTCCCTCCCTCCCTCCCTCCATCCCTCCCTTCCTCCCTTCCTCCATCCCTCCCTCCTTTCCTCCCTTCTTTTCTTTCCCCCTTTCTCTTTTTTTTTTTTTGAGACAGTTTTTTTTTTATTAGTTCAAGTTAGGGAACAAGCTTGTTTCACATGTAAGACCCTTCTCCCTCTCCCTCCCCTCACCCCCATCCCTCCTCCCCCACCTCCAACCTACCCCCACCCCATCCACCCACCACTCCCCAGGCAGGGTAGGGCCCTCAACAGGGGCTCTGCAAAGTCCACCAAATCTTCCTGTGCTGGGCCTGGGCCCTTCCCCATGTGTCCAGAGCCAGAGTGTATCCCTTCATGTGGGATGGGCTCTCAAAGTCCCTTCTCACACCAGGGAAAAATAGTAATCCACCATCATGTGTCTAGGCTGAGAGAGCAACCCTCCATGTGGAATGGGCTCCCAAAGACCTTTCTTATACCAGGGATAAATACTCATCCGCTACCAGAGGCCCCATAGAGTGCCGAGGCCTCTTCATTGATATTCACATTCAGGGGTCTAGATCAGTCCCGTGCTGGCCTCCCAGACATCAGTCTGGGGTCCATGTGCTCCCCCTTGTTCAGGTCAGCTGTTTCTGTGGGTTTCACCAGCCCGGTCTTGACCTCTTTGCTCTTTACTCCTCCCTCTCTGCAACTGGATTCCAGAGTTCAGTACAGTGTTTAGCTGTGGGTGTCTGCCTCTGCTTCCATCAGCCACTGGATGAAGGCTCTAGGATGGGTATAAGGTAGTCATCAATCTCAATATCAGGGGAGGGCATTTAAGGTAGCCTAACCACTATTACTTAGATGGTTAGTTGGTGTCATCCTTGTAGATCTCTGGAAATCTCCCTAGTGCCAGATCTCTCCTCGAACCTATAATGGCTCCCTCTGTTATGGTATCTCTCACCCTGCTCTCCTCTATTCTTCCACCGACTCAACCTTCCTCTCCCCCATTTCCTCCTTTCCCCTCCTCTTCCCCCCCTCTCATTCTCCCGGCTCCCTGTCCCCTACACTCATGCTCCCAATTAGCTCAGGAGATCCTGTCCCTTTCCCCTTCTCTGGGGTCCATACATTCTTCTCTTAGAGTCCTCCTTGTTTCCTAGTTCCTTTGGTGGTGTGGATTGTAGGCTGGTAATCTTTGCTCTATGTCTAAAATTCATATATGAGTGAGTACATACCATGTTTGTCTTTTTGTGACTGGGTTACCTCACTCAGGATGGTTTCTTCTAGTTCCATCTATTTTCAAGATTCCACCACTCTTTTTCCCACTGAGTAGTACTCCATTGTGTAAATGTACCACATTTTCTCTATCTATTCTTCAGTTGAGGGGCATCCAGGTTCTGGCTATTACAAACAATGCTGCTATGAACATAATTGAACATATGTCCTTGTTTTATGAATGTGCATTCTTTGGGTATGTGCTCAAGAGAGGAATTGCTGGATCATGAGGTAGACTGATTCCCATTTTCCTGAGAAACCGCCATACTGATTTCCAGAATGGTCTTACAAGTTTGCACTCCCACTAGCAATGGAGGAGTGTTCCTTTTTCTCCACATCCTCTCCAGTATAGACTGTCATTGTTTTTTATTTTAGGCATTCTGGCCAGTGTAAGATAGTATCTCAGAGTTGTTTTGATTTGCATTTCCCTGATGGCTAAGGATAGTGAGCACTTTCTTAAGTGTCTTTCATCCATTTTAGATTCCTCTGTTGAGAATTCTCTATTTAGTTCTGCACCCCACTTTTTAATTTCATTGTTTGGTGTTTTGGTGGCTAGCTTCTTGAATTCATTGTATATTTTGGAGATCAGCCCTATGTCAGATGTGGGGTTGGTGAAGATCTTTTCCCATTCTGTGGGATGTTGTTTTGTCTTACCTACTGTGTCCTTTGCCTTATAGAAGCTTCTCAGTTTCAGGAGGTTTCAATTATTAATTGTTGACCTCAATGTCTGTGCTACTGGTGCTATGTTCAGGAAGCAGTCTCCTGTACCAATTCATTCAAGGGTACCTCCTACTTTCTCTTCTAAGGGGTTCGTTCAGTGTGGCTGGATTATGTTAAGGTTTTTTGATCCATTTGGACTTAAGTTTTGTGCATGGTGATAGACATGGATCTATCTGCAATCTTCCACATGTCCAGATCCAGTTATGCCAGTACCATTTGTTGAAGACGCTTTCCTTTTTCCATTGTCTAACTTTAGCTTCTTTGTCAAAACTCAGGTGTTCATAGGTGTGTGGGTTAATATCAGGGTTTTCAATTCTATTCCATTGGTTTATCTGTCTACTTTTGTTATAATATCAAACTGTTTTCAGGATTATGGCTCTATAATAGAGCTTGCGGTCAGGGATGGTGATGCCTCCAGAGGTTCCTTTATTGTACAGCGTTGTTTTGGCTATCCTGAGTTTTTTGTTTTTCCACATGAAGGTGAGTATTGTTCTTTCAAGGTATGTGAAGAATTGTGTTGAGATTTTGATGGGGATTGCATTGAATCTGTAGATTGCTTTTGGCAATATTGCCATTTTTTACTATCTTGATCCTACCTATCCAAGAGCATGGGAGATTTTTCCATTTTCTGGTGTCTTCTTTTTTGTTTTTGTTTTTTGAGACAGGCTTTCTCTGTGACTTTGGAGGCTGTTCTGGAACTCGTTCTAGGCTGGCCTCGAACTCACAGAGATCCGCCTGCCTCTGCCTCCCGAATGCTGGGATTAAAGGCGTGCGCCACCAACGCCTGGCTTTCTGATGTCTTCTTTAATTTCTTTTTTTTTAAAAAACTCAAAGTTCTTATGATACAGGTCTTTCACTTTTTTGGTTAGCGATACCCCAAGGTATTTTATGTTGTTTGTGGCAATTGTAAAGGGTGATGTTTCTCTGATTTCTTTCTCATCACATTTATCATCCATATATAGTAGGGCTACTGATTTTTTTGAGTTACTCTTGTATCCTGCCACTTTGCTGAAGGTGTTTATCAGCTGTAGGAGTTCCCTGGTAGAGTTTTTTGGGTCACTTATGTAGAGTATTCATATCACCTGCAAATAATGAAAGTTTGACTTCTTCCTTTCCAATTTGTATCCCCTTGAACTCCTTTTGTTGTTTTACTTGTTGTCTAGCTAGAACTTCAAGTACAACATTGAAGAGATATGGAGAGAGTGGACATCCTTGTCTTGTTCCTGATTTTAGCAGCAGGCCTGGAAAGATCCAAGGAAGGGGTGATGGCGGGAGTTGGGTGGGAGCAGAGGGGACACTCACCTCAGCAGAGGTCAGGGCAGAGAGGGAACCAAGAGTGAGGTGTTTCCGGACTCAGGGATTTTGTTGGCGCTTTTAAGCCAGCCCATTTTGGCCTTTGAAGGGAATGATAAAAGGGAGGACTTATGGGCCAACTGACCTGGACTAGGTTGCCAGAAGTTTGAAAAACCTCCACACTCTTTCATGAGGCCTTAAGCACTGACCTTCCTGACTTTCTGGCAAAGGTATCCAGAGAGAACCCTGTTACAGTATGTGGATGACT
The DNA here is from genome assembly GCF_003668045.3 of Cricetulus griseus. Classification (NCBI taxonomy): domain Eukaryota; kingdom Metazoa; phylum Chordata; class Mammalia; order Rodentia; family Cricetidae; genus Cricetulus; species Cricetulus griseus. The sequence continues at coordinate 200,719,604 of NC_048595.1, read as the reverse complement.
TCCTATAGCCTCAGAAATAGAGGAGAAATGTAAGATGGCCACTGAAGTGGCACCAGCTCTCAGCCAGGAAGGTCCAACTATATGCACCCCATGCCACCTACTAGGGAAACAATTAGAAGGAGGCAAACAAATGATTTCTCAGAGCCAAATCTCAGTGAGCCTGTGGATCCCTGCACCTAAGACAAAAAAGGTACAGTGATTTCTGGGAGTGGTAGGGTATTGTTATTTGTGAATACCTGGGATTGCAGAGCTAGCTTAAGCCACTGTATACCAGCGCCAGTGGTACCCAGCTGCTACAATGGACTGACTGAGCAAAGACCTTTAGAGGTCTTAAGAAGGCCCTTATCTCTGCACCAGCCCAAGCCCTCCTGGAAGTCTCAAGCCAGTGGTTCTCAACCTTCCTAATGCTGAGATCCTTTAATACAGTTCCTCATTTGTGGTGTCCCCCAACCATAAAATGATTTTCATTGCTACTTCATAACTGTAAGTTTGCTCCTATTATGAATTGTAACATAAATATCTGATATGCAGGATATCTGATATGTGATCCCTGTGAAAGGGTCATTTGACCCCAAAGGGGTCATAACCCATAGGTTGAGAATTGCTGCTCTAATCCCTCCCACTTATAAATGAGTGGAGCCTGGGGTATTGCCAAGGGAGTCCTTGCCCAGATGCTGGAAACCTATGCAAAAGACTTGATTTTGTTTCTGCCAATTGACTGACTTGTCTACAGTTACTTGCCACTACAACCATGCTATTAAAAGAAGATCATAGACTGACTTTGGGACATGAATTGTTCCTAACCACTCTGTAGAGGCCCAGAGAGGTGGATGTTCAACCCCCAAGTATATATTATCAAGCACTTCTATTGGACCAGCTCCATATCCAATTCTGTAAAACTTCAGCCATCAACCCAGCTGGCCTTCTGTCAGATGATAACCCAACAGAGCCTTTCCATGATTGCCTGGAAGTGACTGATGTGGTCCAATCCATCAGACCTTATCTAACAGATGTTACACTATGATAATTGGAAGAGGTACTATACACTGACAGGACCAGTTTTGTTCAAGATGGAATCAGGTGTGCCAGGGTCACAGCTGTTACCTTGGGCAGGACAGTGTGGGCCCAGTCTCTCAGCTGAGGGACTTCAGCACAAAGGGTAGAGTTTCTGTCATTTACCTAGGTGCTTTGATGAGGGAAGGGCAAAGTCATTACTGTGTACATGGGCAGTTGTATCTTTTGCCACAGCCCTTGCCCATGGGGTTCTCTCTATATAGAGGGAGCTCCTCCCCTCAGCTGGTGTCTTAGTCAGTATTCTGTTGCTGTGAAGAGATACCATGACCATGGCAACTCTTATAAAAGAAAGCATTTAATTGGGTCTGGCTTAAAGTTTTAGACATTTCATTATAAGCATGACAGGAAGCACGGCAGCACGCTGGCACACATGGTGCTAGAGAAGCAGCTAGGAGTTCTACATCTCAATCCACAAGCAGTTGGAAGATAGAGACACTGGGTTTGGCTTGAGCATTTGATACCCTAAAGCCCATCACCAGTGACACACTTTCTCCAATAAGGCTACTCCAACAAGGTCACACCTCCTAATCCCTGTCAGGTAGTGACATTCCCTAATAAATAAGCATTCAAATATATAAGCCTGTGGGGGACATTCCTATTCAAATCACCATATTCCACTCCCTGGCCCCATAGGCTTAGAGCCATATCATAATGCAAAAATGCATTTTTCAACTTCAAAAGTCCTTGTATCCTATCAGAGTATCAACACTGCTTAAAAGCCAAAGTTCAAAATCTTTTTGGAGACTCATAGCAATCTCTTAAATACAATTCCCTGTAAAATCAAAATCAAAAGAAGATCACATATTTCCAGTATACGGTGACACAGAATATCCATTACCATCCCAAAAGGGATGAAAGGAAGAATAGTGAGTGTGCTAGCTAGTCTTATGTCAACTACCGCCACAAGATCCAGCTGTAAGGCATTTTCTTAATTAGTGATTTATGGATGAGGGCCCAGCCCAATATGGGTATTTCTACCCCTGAGCTGGTGGGTTCTTGGTTCTATAAGAAAGCAGGCTGAGCAAGTCAAGAGAAGCAAGCCAGTAAGCAGCACCCCTCCATGGCCTCTGCATCAGCTCCTGCCTGCAGGATCCTGTCCTGTTTGAGTTGTATCCTGCCCTGTCCTGACTTCCTTCAATGATGAACAGTGCTATGGAAGTGTAAGCTGAATAAATCATTTCCTCCTCAACTTGACTTTTGGTCATGGTGTTTTATCACACCAATAGAAATCCTAGCTAAGACAGTGAGGAAATATTGAACCAAAAACCAGCAGGGAAATCTCTAAACTCTGCATCTTTGATTCAAATTGCTCTTCAGATCTCCAACTCTTTTCAGCTTTGTTGCTGCAACATACTTCTCTTTTGGGTTGGCTTCACACCCTGTTAGCAACTCTCTTTGGCAGGTATCCTACAACTCTGGCATCTCAAACATCTTGGTGTCTCCAATGTAATCCAGGCTTCCTGTAGTGGCCTCTCTGGGTCTCCATTCAGGGACACCTCTGACATGTGCCTGGCCTGAGGAGCTTTCCTTAGTCATGGAGGAAGATTCCATAACATCTTTCTTGTATCCTTGACCCTAAAGCCAGAACTATGTAGCCAAAGATGTCAAGTTCTTCTGCTTGCTGGGGCTGGAACACAGCCCTCTCACTCAAATACATTTTTATCAGCTTTCTTTTTCCAATGGTTTCCTTTACTCCTAAGCTTGGCTGTCCTTGAACTCACTCTTATAGACCATACTGGCCTCAAACTAAGAGATACACCTGCCTCTGCTTCCCAAATGCTAGGATTAAAAGCCTGTGTCACCACACCTGGCTCTAAGTTTTTCTTTAATTCCTTTTGACAAGTTGGAAGCTGGCTGGAGTCTTGCCCTGAGGCCACTAATCCCTTTGTTCTATTTTGTATCTATTGTTTCCTTTAATCTTTTTATCTCCTTGAGTACTGGACTTAGATCCATTACATTTCTTGGTGCTTTTTTCTTCTCAAACTGTATATTTTGTATTTTCCTTACTCCCTTTCATGATAGATCTGCAAATATGTGATCATTAATAACCATATGACACAGTCACTACTAGGCTGACTTGAAATCTCCTCTGCCAACACCATTAATCCAAAACTATTCAATTTAGCCTCAGTCAGAATTTTTGGACAAGGGTAGAAAGCAGTCATTTTTCTTTTGCCAAAATATTTTGATCTAGGCTGGTTACCAACATTCTTCTTCTGTGAAACCTTTTGAGCTAAGCTATCATAGTCTACATTACTCTCAGCATATCTTCCATGCTTCTATTAGTATGACACATTAAGCCCTGCTTAAAAATGTTCAATTGCTTTCTTGATACAAAGTCCCAAAGTCCATGTGTTGGTTTGAATAGGAATGGCCCCCATAGATTTATGTGTGTATGTAAATGCTTGGCCCATAGGGAATGACACTATTAGAGGGTGTGACCTTGTTGGAGTAGATGCAGACTTGTTGGAGGAAAAATGTCACTTTGGAGGTGGGCTTTAAGGTCTTATAAGCTCAAGTATAGCCAGGGTGACACATTTTTTTCCTTCTGCTGCCTGTGAATCAAGATGTAGTACTCTTAGCTCCTTCTCCAGAACCATGTCTGCCTGCATGTTGCCATGTCCTGCCATGATGATTATGGGCTAAACCTCTGAAACTGTAAGTCAGCCTAAATTAAATGCTTTCTTTTATAAGAGTTGCCATGGTCATGGTGTCTCTTCACAGCAACAAAACCCAAAGTCCACATTCTACAAGAAGAAGCATGGTCAGGCCTGTGCCAGTAATATCCAACTCCTGGTACCAACTTCTGTCTTAGTCTGTGTTCTTTTGCCATGAACAGACACTGTAACCATGGAAACTCTTATAAAAAGAAAGCATTTAATTTGGGGCTTGCTTAAGTTTCAGAGGTTTAGTCTATTATTTGTATGGCAGGAAGCATGATGGCATGCAGGTAGACTGGAGAAATAGCTAAGAGTTCTACATCTGGATCTGTAAGCCACAGGAAGAGAGAGACATAGGGTCTGGATTGAGCATTTGAAACTCCAAAGCCCACCCTCAGTGACACAATTACTCTAACAAGGCCACACCTACTTCAAAACAAGGTCACACATCCTAATCCTTGTCAAGTAGTGCATGTAGGGGAAAAGGACCAGCCAAAGAAACCCACCCTAGCCCTGAAACCACAGCCAATGAAAGAAACACACCTTGCCCCTGAAACTAGAGCCAAAAGGTTAAAAATGGCTAATGAAAAAAAAACACACTTTGGCCCTGAACCAGAGCCAAATCTGCCCCTGACCAACCAAGCACTAAACCAACTAATCCCTGAGCAGGCAAACCAACCAATCCCTGAGGACAAAACCAACGAATCTCTGAGCACGAAATCTAGCCAATCTGAGCTTGTGCAAACTCAAGGGGATTGATGTCTGACCAATTCCCACCCTGAAAATTTTCTCTCTGGAAAATTCTACCCCTAAGAAGTCCTATATAAGTCTTGTGCCTGTTCAGTTGGCAGCTGCTGTTCTCCAACATGGCAGAGGCAGCTCCCAAATAAATCTCTTGAAAGAGTTTTTGGTAGAGACCTTATACTGGGAAGCAGAACAGAGAAGCAGATGACCCCTCTGCTGGGAAACTCCCTTAGGGGAGTGCAGCAGAAGAAACATCTTTTCACTGTTGCTACATTTCTGCAGGAGTTTCCTCTTAGCAGAGTGAAGCAGAGAAGAAACAACTTGGGCCAGCACTGAGAAGAACAGACTTCCACACTGGGAAATTCCCTAGTGGAGTGGAGCAGAGCAGCAATGGACACCTCTGCTGGGAAACTCTCTTAGCAGAGTGGAGCAGAGATCAGCTGCAGTGGCTGTCTTACTGAGAGGAACAGGATTGCCACATCTTTCTGGAAAACCATCCCTGATCAGAACCCAGCTTCAGGTATAGTCTGACTTCCCAACAAGTCAGGATACCTTTCCCTCCAGAGCTCTAACACTTGCAGTGCCACTCCCTAGTGAGTAAGTATTCAAATATATGAGTCTATGGGGGCCATTCCTATTCAAACTACCATAGCTGGAAAGGAAATCAAAAAACAAAGAAGAAATCCTGGCTCTACTAGAGAAAAAAGGCCACAAAGGAGCATGCTCCTGGGGCTATCGGCCCACTTTTTGAAAAATGGGGTTCTGATTTACCCAATATGATATCCCTCAAATTACCAAGAGCTGGCCAAATACCATTGTGCTGTAATTTTGTTAGTTGAGGCAATCCCGTATCTATAAAAGTTAGGGCCTGACAGGATCTGAAGGTCATTACTAGGTAACTGGCAGAGCCTGGGGAGTCTGTTTGTATGTAAATGGTCAAGACCAATGCAGCAAATTTACTATCCAAAGGAAACCTTCACCTAGGGTCACATATGACCCATTGACCCAAACTACCCGTGATAGTCTGAATGTAATTGGTCCCCATAAACTCATAGGGAGTGACACTATTAGTATGTATGGACTTATTGCAGGAAGTGTGTCACTATGGGGGTGGCTTTGAGGTCTCTATGCTCAAGCTACCCCAATGTGGATACAAACCACTTCTGCTACCTTCAGATCAAGATGTAGAACTCTCAGCTCCTTCTCCAGTACCATGTCTGCCTGCATGCCACCGTGTCCCAACAATATGATAATGGACTGAGCCTCTGAACTCTAAGCCACCCCAATTAAATGTTTTCCTTTACAAAAGTTTCTGTAGTCTATACTTGGCAACATAGCAAACCTCAACAGGTACAAAAAATTGGAATAACCCCCTGTATCTGACCAGACCACCATGCTTTAAAGTTAGAATTCAACAACAACACAAAACCTACAAACTCATGGAAATTGAATAACATGCAATTGCACAATTCCTGGGTCAATAAGGAAAGAAATAAAAGACTTCCTAGAATTCAATGAAAATGAAGACTCAACATACCCAAATTTATGGGACACTTTGAAAGCAGTGCTAAGAGGAAAGTTCATAGCACTAAGTGCCCACATGAAGAAACTGGAGATAGTCACACTAGCGAATTAGCAGCACAACTGAGAGATCTAGAACAAAAAGAAGCAAACTCATCCCAGTAGACACCAGGAAATAATCAAACTGAGGACTGAAATCAATAAAGTAGAAACAAAGAAAACAATTCAAAGAATCAATGTAACAGAGAGTTTGGAGGAAATCAACAAGATAGACAAATCTTTATCCAAACTAACCTAAAGGCAGAGAGAGAACATGCAAATCAACAAAATCTGAAAAGAAAAGGGGGACATAACAACAGACACTGAGGAAATACAGAGAATCTTCAGGTCATACTTCCAAAATCTGAACTTCACAAAATTCAAAACTTTAAAAGAAATGGACAATTTTCTGGATAGGTAGCTCTTACCAAAATTAAGTCAAGAACAGATAAGCAATTTAAACAGACCTATAATCCTTAATGAAATAGAAGCAGTCATCAAAGTCTCCCAACCAAAAAGAGGCCCAGGGCCAGATGGCTTCAATGCAGAATTCTACCAGGAATTCAAAGAAGAGGAATTGGTTGGTCCCTGAGGACCCAGGGACCCTGACTCTGCTGAGATTGCCGGGCTATTCCGGCCCCCACAGAGTGCAGAGGTGAGCTGCTTCGGCCTCTGCCTTGGGCCCAACTTCCGCCTGTCCACTCTGGGAAATCTTGCCCCAGGGTCTGCAGGCAGACTGAATCAGTCCCTGAGGACCCAGGGACCTAGACTCTGCTGAGATCGCTGGGCTATTCTAGCCCCCAAGCAGTGCAGAGGCAGATTGAATCGGCCCCTGAGGACCAAGCAACCCAGAGTCTGCTGACATCTCTGCACTAGTCCCACTCTCGCCCACCTGGAGAGCAAGTGCCTCAGACCAGCCTGCACCCACCTTGAGACCCATCAGAGTATCGGAGCCAATAGCACCCACCTGAAGAGAACCCCAGACTCATACACACCAGAAAGGAAGAGACACCACATGCACCCACTGGAAGAAGAGATGGGAAGATGACAATATAAGAACACATCCAACAACAGGAAAACCAATATGACACCACCAGAGTCTAGGGACTCTACACCAGCAAGACCTGAACATCCCAACACAGATGAAGCAGAAGAGAGCAACCTTAAAAACAACTTCATGCAGATGATAGGGACCCTAAGAGAGGAAATCAGAAAAACCTTCAGAGAAATGGAAGAAAAGATGAACCAAAAGATGCAAGAAATCAAGGAAGCCAAGAAAATACAATTAGACAGCTGAAGGAAACAGTTCAGGACCTGAAAACTGAATTAGAGACAATAAAGAAAACACAAACTGAGGGAATGCTGGAAGTGGAAAAACTGAGTAAACAATCAGGAACCACAGATGCAAACATAACCAAGAGAATACAAGAGATGGAAGACAGAATCTCAGATCCTGAAGATAAGTTATAGGAAATAAATTCATCAAGCAAAGAAAATATTAAGTCCAATAAATCCTTAACACAAAATATCCAGGAAATATGGGACACCGTGAAAAGACCAAACCTAAGAATAATAGATATAGAAGAAGGTGAAGAAACCCAAGTCAAAGGTGCAGAAAATATGTTCAACATAGAAGAAAACTTTCCCAACCTAAAGAAAGACATGCCAATGAAAGTACAAGACGCCTACAGAACACCAAATAGAGTGGGCCACCAAAGAAAGTCCCCTTGTTACATAATAACTAAAACACCAAACATACAGAATAAAGAAAGAATATTAAGAGCAGCAAAGGAAAAAGGTCAAGTAACATATAAAGGCAAACCTATCAGAATTACAACTGACTTCTCCATGGAAAATCTGTAAGCCAGAAGGACCTGGATAGATATTCTACCAACTCTAAGAGAACACGGATGCCAGCCCAGACTACTATACCCAGCAAAGATTTCAATCACTATAAGTGGAGAAAACAAGATATTCCACAACAAAACCAGATTTAAACAATATGTAACCACTAATCCAGCCCTACAGACAGTACTGGAAGGAAAACTCCAACCAAAGGAAATTAACTACACTCACAAAAACATAGGCAATAGATAATCTCACTTTACGAAAACCCAAAAGAAAAAGCAGGGTAAATCCACATACAATACTAGTACCACCAACAAACCCAAAACAAACAAGAATAAACACTCAATGGACCTTAATTTCCCTCAATATTAATGGTCTTAACTCGCCTATAAAAAGACACGGGCTAACAGATTGGATACAAAGACAGAATCCATCCTTCTGCTGCATACAAGAAACACACCTCAAATTCAAAGACAGACATTACTTCTGAGTAAAGGGTTGGGATAAGATATTCCAATCAAATAGACCCAAGAAATGAGCTGGGGTAGCTATCCTAGTATCTAACAAGTTAGACTTCAAACTAAAATCAATCAAAAGAGATGAAGAAGGTCATTTCATATTCATCACAGGAAAAACCCATCAGGAAGAATTCTCAATTCTAAACATCTATGCATCAAATACAAAGGCACCCACATTTGTAAAACAAACATTACTAAAGTTCAAACTACACATAAAACCTCACACACTTATAATAGGAGACTTCAACACCCCATTCTCACCACTAGACAGGACCACCAGACAGAAACTTAACAAAGAGACAAAGGAACTAACATAAGTTATGACTCAATTGGGTTAACAGACATCTATAGAACTTTCCATCCAAACACATAAGAATATACCTTTTTTCAGCATCACATGGAACCTTCTCAAAAATCAATCACATACTCGGCAACATAACAAATCTCAACACATACAAAAAGTTGGAATAACCCCCTGTGTCTTATCAAACCACCATGCTTTAAAGTTAGAATTCAACAACAACACAAATTGCAGAAAACATACCAGCTTATGGAAATTGAACAACACGAAATTGCACCGTTCCTGGGTCAAGGAAGAAAGAAATAAAGAAAGAAATTAAAGACTTCCTAGAATTCAATGAAAATGAAGACACAACATACCCAAATGTATGGGACACCTTGAAAGCAGTACTAAGAGGAAAGTTCATAGCATTAAGTGCTCACATGAAGAAAATAGAGAATAGTCACACCAGAGAGATGACATCACAGCTGAAAGATCTAGAACAAATGTAAGCAAATTCACCCCTGAGAAGTAGATGTCAGGAAATAATCAAACTGAGGGCTGGAATCAATAAAGTCAAAACAAAGAAAACAATTCAAAGAATCAATGTAACAAAGAGTTGGTCCTTCAAGAAAATCAACAAGATAGACAAACCTTTATCCAAACTAACCAAAAGGCAGAGAGAGAACATGCAAATTAACAAAATCAGAAATGAAAAGGGGAGATAACACTGGACACTGAGGAAATACAGAGAATCTTCAGTGCATACTTTGAAAACCTGTACTCCATAAAATTTGAAAATTTAAAGGAAATGGACAATTTTCTGGACAGATACCACTTACCAAAATTGAATCAAGAACAAATAAGCAACTTAAACAGACCTATAACCTCTAAGGAAATAGAAGCAGTCACCAAAAGTCTCCCAACCAAAAAAAGCCCAGGGCCAGATGGCTTCAGTGCAGAATTCTACCAGAAATTCAAACAAGTGCTAATACCAGTACTCCTCAAATTGTTCCACACAATAGAAGCAGAAGGTTCATTGCCAAACTCTTTATATGAGGCTACAATTACCTTGGTAACCAAGCCACACAAAGACAAAACTAAGAAACAGACTTACAGACCAATATCCCTCATGAACATAGATACAAAAATATTCAATAAAATACTGGCAAACCGAATCCAAGAACATATCAGAAAAATCATCCACCATGATCAAGTAGGCTTCATCCCAGGGATGCAGGGTTGGTTCAACATTCGAAAATCTATCAATGTAATCCACCCTATAAACCAACTGAAGAAGAAAAACTACATGATCATCTCACTAGATGCTGAAAAGCCTTTGGCAAAATCCAACATTCCTTCATGATAAAGGTTCTGGAGACATCAGGAATAACAAGAACATACCTGAACAGAATAAAAGCAATATACAGTAAGCCAACAGCCAACATCGAACTAAATGGAGAGAAACTCAAAGCTATTCCTCTAAAATCAGGAACAAGACAAGGCTGTCCACTCTCTCCATATCTCTTCAATATTGTACTTGAAGTTCTAGCTAGAGCAATAAGACAACAAAAGGAGATCAAGGGGATACAAATTGGAAAGGGAGAAGTCAAACTTTCACTCTTTGCAGATGATATGAAAGTCTACATAAGTGACCCGAAAAACTCTACCAGGGAACTCCTACAGCTGATAAACACCTTCAGCAAAGTAGCAGGATACAAAACTAACTCAAAAAAACAATAACTCTGCCAGATACAGATGATAAACGCAATGAGAAAGAAATCAGAGAAACATCACCCTTTATAATAGCTACAAACAACATAAAATACCTTGGGGTAACGCTAACCAAAAAAGTGAAAGACCTGTATCATAAGAATTTTGAGTCTTTAAAGAAAGAAATTAAAGAAGATACCAGAAAATGGAAAGATCTCCCATGCTCTTGGATGGATAGGATCAAGATAGCAAAAATAGCAATTTTACCAAAAGCAATCTACAGATTCAATGCAATCCCCATCAAAATCCCAGCACAATTCTTCACAGACCTTGAAAAAACAATTCTCAACTTTATACGGAAAAACAAAAGACCCAGGATAACCAAAACAACCCTGTACAATAAAGGACCTTCTGGAGGCATCACCATCCCTGACTTCAAGCTTTTTTATAGAGCCATAGTCCTGAAAACAGCTTGGTATTGGCACAAAAATAGACAGGTAGACCAATGGAATCAAATTGAAAACCCTGATATTAACCCACACACCTACAAACACCCGATTTTTGACAAAGAAGCTAAAATTATACAATGGAATAAAGAAAGCATCTTCAACAAATGGTGCTGGCATAACTGGATGCTGGCATGTAGAAGACTGCAGATAGAAACATGTCTATGGCCAATCACAAAACTTAAATCCAAATGGATCAAAGACCTCAACATAAATCCAGCCACACTGAACCTCTTATAAGAGAAAGTGGGATGTACCCTTGAATGAAATGGTACAGGAGACCGCTTCCTGAACATAACACCAGTAGCACAGACATTGAGATCCACAATTAATAAATGGGACCTTCTGAAACTGAGAAACTTCTGTAAGTCAAAGGACACAGTCAACAAGACAAAATGACAGCTCACAGACTGGGAAAAGATATTCACCAACTCCACATCTGACAGAGGGCTGATCTCCAAAATTTACAAAGAACTCAAGAAGCTAGTCTCCAAAACACCAAATAATCCAATTAAATAGTGGAGTACAGAACTAAATAGACAATTCTCAATAGAGGAATCTCAAATGGCCGAAAGACACATAAGAAAGTGTTCAACATCCTTAGTCATCAGGGAAATGCAAATCAAAACAACTCTGAGATACCATCTTACTCCTGTCAGAATGGCTAAAGTAAAAAACACCAATGACAGTTTAGGCTGGAGAGGATGTGAAGAAAGGGGAACACTCCTCCACTGCTGGTGGGAGTGCCAACTCGTACAGCCACTTTGGAAATCAGTATGGCGACTCCTCAGGAAAATGGGAATCAGTCTACCATAATATCCAGCAATTCCACTCCTAGGCATATACCCCAAAGAAGCACATTCATATAACAAGGACATATGTTCAGCTATGTTCATAGCAGCATTACTTGGAATAGCCAGAACCTGGAAGCAACCTACATCCCTCTCAACTGAAGAATGGATAGAGAAAATGTGGTACATTTACACAATGGAGTACTACTCAGCAGAAAAAAGGCAATGGAATCTTGAAATTTTCAGGCAAATGGATGGAACTAGAAGAAACCATCCTGAGCGAGGTAACCCAGTCACAAAAAGAGAAACATGGTATAATCCACACCACCAGAGAAGCTAGGAAACAAGGAGGACCCTAAGAGAGGCATAGATGCAGAAGGGGAAAGGGACATGAGGAGGGGAGAGGAGAACACGAGGGAGTAAGAAGGTTGTGTCAGGGAAAGAATAGAAGAGAGAAAGATAAGAGACACCATAATAGAGGGAGCCATTACAGGTTTAAAGAGAAATCTGGCATTAGGGAAATGTCCAGAGATTTACAAGGTTGACACCAACCAACAATCTAAACAATAGTGGAGAGGTTAACTTAAGTGCCCTTCTCTGATTATGAGATTGAGGACTACCTTATATGCCATCCTAGAGCCTTCATCCAGTAGCTGATGGAAGCAGACACAGACACCCACAGCTAAACACTGAGCTGAACTCTGGAATCCAATTGCAGAGAGAGAGAGGAGTGATGAGCAAAGGGGTCAAGACCAGGCTGGTGCAACCCACAGAAACAGCTGACCTGAACAAGGTGGAGCTCATAACCCCTGACTGATAGCTGGGAAACCAGCATAATACTGATCCAGACCTCTTGAACATGGGTGTCAGTGAGGGGGCCTTGGCAATCAATGGGGTCTCTGGTAGTAGATCAGTACTTATCCCTAGCAGACAAATGGACTTTGGGGGCCATTCCACATATAGGGATACTCTCTCAGCCTAGACACATGGGGGAGGGCCTAGGCCCTCATCCAAATGATATGACAGACTTTGAAGATTCTCCTCACCATCTCTGGGGAGTAGAAAGGGATAGAAATGGATGGGATAGGGGACTAGTGGGGGGCAGGGGAGGAGGGGAGGGAGAAGGAATTGGGATTGACATGAAAGCATCTTGTTTCTAATTTAAATAAAAAATGGAAAAAAATTTCCTGTGGTCATGGTGCCTCTTCACATCATTAGAAACCCTAACTAAGACACTGCCCCATATTGGTACCCTCTGAGCATGAGCCTCCTAAGATGGTAAGGTCCCAAACTCCAATTTCTCCAGAAATTCATTTGTTAAGCCCTGTTCAGGAAGCAGGAGAAGCCAGACCCTTGGTGCTTAGGATATTGGAAGGAGTGTATCAGTTCTTTAACCATTCTCAACCAGGACCGCTGGCTGTGCCTGAACCCCAAACTCCCATACTAAATTGAAATTTGAACTAATCAAAATAAGCTCCACTTCCAATTCTGAAAACTGTAAATAGGACAATCTTAAGGTCCCAGGAGACCTCCAAGGAAAGGGTGCCTGCTTAATGTCAGCAAAACACACCTATGATAGTTTCCCCTGTACAGATTCCTGTAGCCATACATTGCTGGTTAACCCCAGAATTGACAGATGAGTGCATTTCTAGTCCCCATGACTACCTGGCTTGCTTCCACTAATGACCTAATCAAGTGTGCATTTTCTATATTGTTTGTACTGGAGGAGACCCTACTCCTTTGCATCCCGTGTATGTCATAGGTGTTGATGTATACCAGAGAATAGGATGAGAGCCACTTAAATCTAGATTCCCTGTGTGAAGTGAGCTATCCACATTCTCACTCCCCTGTTGGTGGGTGTAGTTGTTGGCCAGTGATAAAGACAGTCTTTTAGGCTTTAAGAGTGTCTGTGTGTGTCTGGTTGACTTACTTCATAACACTGGAGCTCACCCATTCTGCTAGACTAGCTGGCCAGAAAACCCCAGGGATTTTCTGGTCTCCATCTCCCCAGCACTGGAATTAAAGAACTTTTTAAACTTGCTGTTGGAAATTGAGCTCAGGTCCTCAATCTTTCATGGCAAGCACTACAACTGAACCATCTTCTCGGCTTCTCAGTTTTTGTTTTTGGATAATCCCTGTCCTATGAGGTTGAGGTGGTATCTCCTGTGGTAACACTTCTTTTTTCACTGGTGTTTGGGATTGAACAGTCAAGGCATGTTCTAGTTTACTTTCTGCTGCTGTAATAAAAATCTGACCAAAATTCAACTTGGTGAAGAAAGGGTTTATTTTGCTTACATATCCCATTCACAATGGAAACCAAAGCAAGAAATTAAGGCAGGAGCTTGAAGCAGAAACCATGGTGGAATGTGATTATTGGCTTTCTCTCTGTGTATCGCTCAGCTGGTTTTCTTTCTTTCTTTTTTTTTTATTAATTTATTTTTTACATTCCGGCAGCTGCCTTTCTAATGAAGCCTAGGACCACCTGCCTAGGGATGGCACAATAGTGGGATAGGCACTCTGTCCTTCAACAAGACCACACCTCCTAGTAGTGCCACTCCCTATGAACTTATTGGGCTCAGTTACATTCAAACTAGCACATTTCACTCCCTGGTTCCCATAAGCTTGTAACAATATCATATTGAAAAATGCATTTAGTTGGATGGTGTATGCCTTTAATTCCAGCACTTGGGAGGCAGAGGCAGCAAGATCTCTGTGAGTTTGAGGCCAACCTGGTCTACAGAGTGAGTTCCAGGACAGCTAGGACTGTTTCACAGAGAAACCCTGAAACCCAGTCTCAAAAAACCTGAAAAATGCATTTAATCCAACTTCGAAAGTCCCCATAGTCCATCACAGTCTCAACAATGTTTGAAAGTACAAAGCTCAAAGTCTCTTTGATTGCTGGGGAGGTGGAGACCAGAGAATCCCTGGGGTTTGCTTGCTAGTCTAGCAGTGTTAGGAGGCATGTTAACAAGACAACACAATTATTTAAAGCCTAAAAGAAATTAAACAATTAGCAATTAAGTAAAACATCTGATGACTACAGGTCAATTTTATATAGGCAATCCCTCAGTTGAGGTTCTCTCTTCCCAGGTTGCTCTAGGTTTGTGTCACGTTGACAGCCGAAGCTAAGTATGACAAGGCCTCATCTTGTAAGCAAACACTCCACATTTGAGTCACAATCTCATCTCATCTCTCTACACCAACATGGTACTGGGGATTAAACTAGGACTTCATTCATGCTAGAATGAGCTCTATCTACCACTGAGCTCTATCCCAGCCCCATCTCATTTGCATGTAATCTTCCTTGTTCATTAGTGAAGACTGTAAATTACCTTTAAGCACTTCTGAAAAATAAATGATCAGAATCCCAGGGATCTTTGGGATTATAATCAAATATCTAAACCAGGTATGGTGGTGCACACCTATAATTTCAGCACTGAGGAGGCTGAGGTTATACTGAACCTTGTAGCAAGTTCTAGGACAGCCTGGGCTAGAGCTTGTCTATTCAAAAATAACAATTAACATTTATGTTTTTTTAGTTTTTTTTAACATTTATGTCATAAGAGTCTCAGATTGAAAAGATAAAGAACATGCCTGAAAAAGAATGCTTGGAGAAATAATGTCTGAAAACCTCCCAACTTTGATAAGACATATAAATCCACAGAAACAAGAGAAATTGATGCTAAACTTTTGAAAACTAAGATCAGGAAACATTCCTTGTAAGAGGTGGGAACAGAAAGATAGCATACACAAAAGAAACACTAGAATGTCAGTGGACTTCCCTGTAAGTTGTCGAAAGAACTGTCAGCCCGATAGCGCGTAGCCATAATGTAGGTAAGAATGAAGGGCGAAGCAGGGGACTCTCAAGTGAAAGAAAACTTGCTTCCAGAAGACCTACTCCCAAAGAATGGTTAAACATGTTCTACAAACAAGAGAGTGGCAAAAGCATGAGCATATACAGAAAGCAAATAATATAGTTTTTGGAAATCCGAGACTCAAGCGTAAGGTCTTGCACATACGTAGGCAGTGCTCTACCAGTGGGCTACATCCCCAGCTGAATTAAGATTTCTGCTTGGCGTGGTAAAATGACCACATTAGTGTTGTGACGAAAGGGGCAGCTGGAGAAACTACAGAGAAAGACACCGAAGACACAGCGGTGCCACTGTGCTAGAGGCAGTGATACCTGGGAGAAGGAAGCTGAAAATCACGTGGAGTAAAATCTCCTGCAATAGCCAACTTTTATTGAGAAGTGCAATTAATGCAGATCGCAATGGAGTTAGAGCTAGTCTGAAAAACAGATGGTTTATTAGGAGAGTATTCAGGCGACGGAGCCACTCCTGTACAATCCGGCAGGCGAGGGAACAGAGAGAGCCACATGTGTGCAACCCTCATATATAAACTCTGACCACGCCCAAGTGTGGGTGGTCAGCGTCACCTGTGCCAGCCCCCAAGTGGGTGTGGTCAGCATTTCCCCCTACAAACTTTATTCAGCGCATCAAACTATTTATACTCTGAGCGTTAGGAGAAATTGCATAAAGTTCTCATGCTTTCAAGCCGTATACAATCACAAGGACAAGCCGTATAAGGCAAAAACGTGTATTTCCATAGAGGCATATAAAAAGTGTGCTGGCACGTTTTATGTCAACTTGTCATAAGCTAAAGTCATTTGAAAGGAGGGAATCTCAACTAAGAACATGCCTGTTCTTTTCTGAAAGAAATGGAGATGGAGTGGATGTGGGGAGGAGGAAGTGGGTGAGAGGGACTGGGAAGAGAGGGGGTAGGTGAAACTGCAGTCAGGATGTAAAATAAATAAATAAAAGAAAGAAAAATGCCTCCTCAAGATCAGTCTATAGGCAAGCCTGTAGGACATTTTCTTAATTAGTGATTGCTGGGAGGGAGGGCCCAGCCCATTGTGGGTGGTGCCATTTCTGGGCTGGTAGACCTGGGTTCTACTAGAAAGGAGGCTGAATAAGCCCTGAGGAGTGAAACAGTAAGCAGCACCCTCCATGGCTTCTGCATCAGCTCCTGCCTCTAGGTTCCTGCGCTGCGTCAGTCCCTGCTTTCACTGCTTTTGATGATGAACTGTTATATGGAACTGTGAGTGAAATAAACCCTTTACTCTTCAACTTGCTTTTGGTCATGATGTTTCATCACAGCAATAGTAACCCTGACTAAGACAAAGGGATAGTTTAAACATTTAATTGGTTAACAACTGCAAGCAGTAATGAGCAATCTGAAGTAAACTCACTCCTGTTCACCACACTTTGGAGGAGCACAGAAACACATTTCAAGAACAATTCAGTGTTTTGAAGAAACTGAGGTCTTAAGACTCTTGTCTTTTTTTCTTAAAGTGTTTTCATGAACACTCAGGATTCTTACATAATGACTCCATTCTTGGACCATGTTCTAACAGGTAAGAAAATGAAATTCTAAGACTATATTGAGGTAACATGAAGGCAATGAAGCTAAAACACAGAAATGAAAGTCAGAACAGAAACCAAATTACAGCATAGACTTATTTCATCTTTTTTTTCAAACACCTTCTATCCATTCTCTTTGCTCATTTTTTTCTTCAAGATAGGGTTTCTCTGTGTAACAGCCCTGGCTGTCCTGGAACTTGCTTTGTAAACCAGGCTGGCCTCGAGCTGATAGATATCTGCCTGCTTCTGCCTCCCTAGTTCTGGGATTAAAAGTGTGTACCACCACCACCTGTATCCCTTGCTCTTTTATATGTACTATTATTAATAAAGAAGTACCTGGGAGTAAAGGCTGTGATGGCCAAGTGTCGGGGTGACACTGGACTTAAATACCTGGGGGTGGGGAAGTAGTTCATTGGTTGAATCTTGTCTAGCATGTATCAATCCCTTGGTTTCAATTCCAGCACTGAAAACAAAACAAAACAAAAACCATTTTACTTTATGTGTATGTGTATTTTGCATAGAGACCTTTATCTCTGTACCACATCAATGCCTGCTGTCTATAGAGGCCAGAAGAAGGCATTGAATACCTTGGAACTGGAGTTACAGATGGTTTGAGACACCATGTAAGTTCTGAGAATTGAACTTTCATCCTCTAGAAGAGTAGTTAGTGTTCATAGCTCCTGAGTTTCCATCCCACTTTGTGTTGTTTTATAAGATGTCTCCAGGGACTGGAGAAATGGCTTAGCAGCTAACAGCACTTGCTGCTCTTACTAAGGATCTTGATTTGGCTCTCAGCACCCACATCTGGATGCCTCACAACTGCCCAAACTCAAGTTTCAGAGGATCCAATGTCTTGTTTTCTAGTCTCTACACCCCCAACAAACACATTTCTATACAATGTCTATAAATATGTTTCTGAATTATATTTACCCCTGATAGAATAACAGAGTGTCTTCTCAAAGTTTTCATTGGAATCACCTTCAGACTCTACAGAACAATTATTTTATTATTTTTATTGTTTTGGTTTTCAGAGGGTCTTACTCTATCCCTTGGAAGTTACTATATATACTAGGCTTGTTTTCAATTTGCAGGGATCTACCTGCCTCTACCTCCCAAGAGTTGGGGTTAAGACTACACACTACCAGGTCCAGCTTTTTTTTGAAACAGGGTCTCTACATAGCCCTAGATGTCTTGGAACTCACTATGTGGGCTAGGCTGGCCCTGAACTCACAAGATCAGCCTGCTTCTGCTTCCTGAGTGTTAGAATTAAAGGCACAAACCACCACCACCCAGCCTGATCTTAAACTTCTTATTTTCCTATCTCTACTTTCTGAATGCTGAGATTACAGGTGTGACATTACTCTGGATTTATGTGATCCTGGGGATTGAATCCAGGACTTTGTGCATGCCAATCAAGTATTACTTGAACTGAATTACATTCCTAGCCCAGAACAATTGCTTTTCAACCTCATTCCTGAAGATGGCCTTCATGATCATTAGTGAATAATTGGTGAGTTTTTTCTCAGTGATGATTTTTAAAAATTCTATTTAAAAGTTTTTTTTTAATGCATATGAGTGTTTTGCTTGCATGAATGTTTGTGCACTTGGGTGCCTGAGACTCAGGAAAGTCAGAAGATCCTCTGGAACTAGAGTTACAGATGGTTGTGAATCATCTCTCTAGCCTCTCCAGTGATAATTTAATATTTGTTTTGAGTGTGTGTGTGTGTGCCTGTGTGCTAGTGCATATGTGTATGAAAATACAGGCATATGCACATACATCTGGAGTCCAGAGGAACCCCAGGTGTGGTTGCTCAAGAGCAGTCCTCTGGTTCTTTGAGGCAGAGTTTCAGGCTAGCTACAGGGATCTGCTTATGTCTGCCTCCCCAAGACTGTGATTACAAATCATTGTAAATCAGAGATCTACAGCATTAGATCCTGATCTCTCCAGGACCTTTATCATGAAGGGGTGTTGGATTTTGTCAAAGGCTTTTTAATCATCCAGTGAGATGATCATGTGGTTTTTCTTTTGCAGTTTGTTTAGGTGGTGGCTTAGACTGATAGATTTTCTTTTTTCTTTTTTTAAAAAATATTTTACTTATTTATTATGTATACAGTCTATACAGTCTTCTGCTTCCATGCCAGCAGAGGGCACCAGATCTCATTCAAGGTGGTTGTGAGCCACCATGTGGTTGCTGGGAATTGAACTCAGGACCTCTGGAAGAACAGCCAGTGCTCTTAACGGCTGAGCCATCTCTCCAGCCCTGATAGATTTTTGTATGTTGAACCATCCCTGCATCCCTCGGATGAAGCCTACATGATCATGGTGGATGATTTTTCTGACGTGTTCTTGAATTTGATTTCCCAGTATTTAAAAAAATTATTTTTATTTTTAATTATTTAATTACTACTCATATTTACATATCCATCTCCCCCATTCCCTTGCCCTCCCATCCTCTCATGGTCCCCACCAACTCCCCCTAATACACCCCCAATTCCTCCCCAGGGATAGTGAGGCCCTCCTTGGGGGACCATCGAAGTCTGTCATATCATTTGGGGGAGAGCCTAGGCCATCCTTGCATTATCTGGGCTGCAATACTATCCCCTCCATAGGAAATGGTCTCCCAAAGTCCATTTGAACTCTAGGGATAAAGACAGGCTCCACTGTTAGAGGTCCCATAGACTGTCTTGGCCTCCTAGCTGGCACCCACATTCAGAGGGCTTGGTTTGGTCCAATGCTGTTTCTCCAGCTTTATGACTGGGGTCTCCATGCTATCAGTAGGTCAGGTCAACTGTTTCTGTGGGTTTCTCCAGCACTGTCTTGGCTCCTTTGCTCACCCCTCCTCCCTCTCCACAACTGGATTTCAGGAGTATGGTTCAGTGCTTAGCTGTGGGCGCCTGTTTCTGCTTCGAACAGCTACTGGATGAAGGCTCTAGGAATGGTAGCCAAGGGAAGCATCAATCTCTTTATAGGGGAAGGGCATCAATGGCATCCTCTCCACCACTGCCTGGCTTATTAGTTGGGGTCATCCCTGTGGATCCTCTAACATTTTCTCTGTGCCAGACCTCTCTCCAAACCTATACTGTCTCTCTCTATCAAGGCATCTCTTTTCTTGCCCTCCTCTATTCCTCCCCTGCCTCAGTCCTCTTGTTCTCCTCCCCCCTCCCCTTCTTCCCTTCCCATCTCCTTCTTCTCCACCCCCACTCCCACTTTGATCAGGGGTTCTTGTCCTCATCCCCTTCTTCCAGGGACTATGCAATCTTCTCTTGGGGTCCTCCTTGTCTCGTAGCTCCTCTGGCAGTGTGAATTGTAGACTGGTAATCCTTTGCTCTATGTCTAAAATTCATGTATGAGTGAGTACATACCATGTTTCTCTTTTTGTGACTGGGTTACTTCACTCAGGATGGTTTCTTCTAGTTCTATTTGTTTGCCTGAGAATTTCAAGATTCCATTGTTTTTTTCCACTGAGTAGTACTCCATTGTGTAAATGCACCACATTTTCTCTATCCATTCTTCAGTTGAGGGGCATCTAGGTTGCTTCCAGTTTCTGACTATTACAAACAATGCTGCTATGAACATGGTTGAACATATGTCCTTATTGCATGAATGTGCATTCTTTGGATATATGCCCAAGACAGGAATTGCTGGATCTTGAGGTAGACTAATCCCCATTTTCCTGAGAAACTGCTATACTGATTTCCAAAGTGGCTGTACAAGTTTGCACTCTCACCAGCAATGGAGGAGTGTTCCTCCTTCTCCACATTCTCTCCAGCATAGACTGTCATTGGCGTTATTGATTTTAGCCATTCTGACAGGAGTAAGATGGTATATCAGAGTGGTTTTGAGTTGCATTTCCCTGATGGCTACGGCTGGTGAGCACTTTCTCAAGTGTCTTGCAGCCATTATGGATTCCTCTGCTGAGAATTCTCTATTTAGCTCTGCACTCCAACTTTTAATTGCATTATTTGGTGTTTTGGTAGTTAGATTCTTGAGTTCATTGTATATTTTGGTGATCAGCTTTCTGTCAGATGTGGGGTTAGTGAATATCTTTTCCCAGTCTGTGGGCTGCCATTTTGACTTGCTGACTGTGTCCTTTACCTTACAGAAGCTTCTCAGTTTCAGGAGGTCCCATTTATTAATTGAGGATCTCAGTGCTTGTGCTACTTGTATTATGTTCAGAAAGCGGGCTCCTGTACCAATTTGTTCAAGGGTACCACCTACCTTCTCTTCTAGGAGGTTCAGTGTGGCTGGATTTATGTTGAGGTCTTTGATCCATTTGGACTTAAGTTTTGTGCATGGCAATAGATATGGATCTATCTGCAGTCTTTTACATGGCAGCATCCAGTTATGCCAGCACCATTTGTTGAAGATGCTCTCCTTATTCCATTGTATAATTTTAGCTTCTTTGTCAAATATCGGGTGTTTGTAGGTGTGTGGTTTAATATCAGGGTTTTCAATTTGATTCCATTGGTCTACCTGTTTGTTTTTGTGCCAATACCAAGCTGTTTTCAGGACTATGGCTCTATAATAAAGCTTGAAGTCAGGGATGGTGATGCCTCTGGAAGTTCCTTTAGTGTACAGGGTTGATTTGGCTATCCTGGGTTTTTTGTTTTTCCATACGAAGGTGAGTATTGTTCTTTCAAGGTCTGTGAAGAATTGTGCTGGGATTTTGATGGGAATTGCATGGAATTTGTAGATTGCTTTTGGCAAGATTGCCATTTTTACTATGTTGATCCTACCTATCAAAGAGCATGTGAGATCTTTCCATTTTATGGTATCTTTAATTTCTTTCTTTAAAGAATCGAAGTTCTTACTATACAGGTCTTTCACTTTTTTGGTTAGCATTACCCCAATATATTTTATGTTGTTAGTGGCTATTGTAAAGGGTGATGTTTCTCTGACTTCTTTCTCAGCCCATTTATCATCTGTATATAGGAGGGCTACTGATTTTTTGAGTTAATCTTGTATCCTGCGACTTTACTGAAGGTGTTTATAAGCTGTAGGAGTTCCCTGATAGAATTTCTCGGATCACTTATGTAAACTATCATATCATCTGGAAATAGTGAAAGTTTGAGTTCTCCCTTTCTGATTTGTATCCCCTTGATCTTCTTTTCTTGTCTTATTGCTCTAGCTAGGACTTCAATATAAAGAGATATGGAGAGAGTGGACAGCCTTGTCTTGTTCCTGATTTTAGAGGAATAGCTTTGAGTTTCTCTCCATTTAATTTGATGCTGGCTGTTGGCTTGCTGTATATTGCTTTTATTCTGTTCAGGTATGTTCCTGTTATCCCTGATCTCTCTAGGACCTTTATCATGAAGGGGTGTTGGATTTTGCTAAAGGCTTTTTCAGCATCTAGTGAGATGATCATGTGGATTTTCTTTTTCAGTTTATATAGTGGATTACATTGATAGATTTTTTGTGTGTTGAACCATCTCTGGGATGAAGCCTACTTGATCATGGCGGATGATTTTTTTTTATGTGTGTTCTTGGATTTGATTTACCAGTATTTTTGAATATTTTTGCATCGATGTTCATGAGGATTATTGGTCTGTAGTTCTATTTCTTAGTTGTGTCTTTGTGTGGCTTGGGCACCAAGGTAATTGTAGCCTCATAAAAAGAGTTTGGCAATGAACCTTCTGCTTCTATTGTGTGGAACAATTTGAGGAGTACTGGTATTAGCACTTGTTTGAATTTCTGGTAGAATTCTGAAGCCATCTGGCCCTGGGCTTTTTTGTTGGGAGACTTTTGATGACTGCTTCTATTTCATTAGGGGTTATAGATCTGTTTAAATTGCTTATCAGTTCTTGATTTAATTTTGGTAAGTTTTATCTATCCAGAAAAATGTCCATTTCCTTTAACATTTTGAATTTTGTGGAGTACAGGTTTTCAAAGTATAATCTGAAGATTCTCTGTATTTCCTCAGTGTCCATTGTTATGTCCCCCTTTTAATTTCTGATTTTGTTAATTAGCATGTTCTCTCTCTGCCTTTAGGTTTGTTTGGATAAAGATTTGTCTATCTTGTTGATTTCCTCAAAGAACCAACTCTTTGTTACGTTGATTCTTTGAATTGTTTTCTTTGTTTCTATTTTATTGATTTCAGCTCTCAGTTTGATTATTTCCTGGTGTGTACTCCTCCCTGGTGAGTTTGCTTCTAGAGCTTTCAGTTGTGCTGCTAATTCTCTACTGTGACTATTCTCCAGTTTCTTCATGTGGGCACTTAGTGCTATGAACTTTCCTCATAGTACTGCTTTCAAAGTGTTCCATAAGTTTGGGTATGTTGTGTCTTCATTTTCATTGAATTCTAGGAAGTCTTTACTTTCTTTATTTCTTCCTTGACCCAGGAATTGTGCAATTGCATGTTGTTTAATTTTCTCAAGTTTGTAGGGTTTCTGCAATTTGTGTTGTTGAATTCTTACTTTAAAGGATGGTGGTCTGATAAGATACAGGGGGTTATTCCATTTTTTTGTACATATTGAGGTTTGCTATGTATGTGGTTGATTTTAGAGAAGGTTCCATGTAGTACCTAGAAGATGGTATATTCTTTTGTGTTTGAATGGAATGTTCTACCGATGTCTGTTAACCCAATTGGGTCATAACTTCTGTTAGTTTCTTTGTCTCTTTCCTAAGTTTCTGTCTGGTGGTCCTGTCAGTGGTGAGAGTGGGGTATTGAAGTCTTCCACTATAACTGTGTGGGGTCTTATTTGTGATTAGTGTTTTAGTAATATTTCTTTTACAAAAGTAGTTGCCTTTGTTTTTGTGGCATAAATGCTCAGAATTGAGACTTCATCCTGATGGAGTTTTCCTGTGATGAACATGAAATGACCTTCTTCATCTGTTTTGACTGATTTTAGTTTGAAGTCTAATTTGTTAGATACTAGGATAGCTACACCAGCTTGTTTCTTGGGTTCATTTGATTGGAAAATCTTATCCCAACCCTTTACTATGAGGTAATGTCTGTCTTTGAAGTTGAGGTGTGTTTCTTGTAAGCAGCAGAAGGATGGATTCTGTCTTCGTATCCATTCTGTTAGCCTGTGTCTTTTTAAAGGCAAATTATTATTAAGGAAATTAAGGATCATTGAGAGTTAATTCTTGTTTTGGATTTGTTGTTGTTGTTGGTATTGTGTGTGGATTTACCTCATTTTCTTTTGTAAAGTGGGATTATCTGTTGCCTATGTTTTTGTGAGTGTAGTTAACTTCCTTAGGTTGGAGTTTTCTTTCTAGTACTTTCTGTAGGGCTGGATTAGTGGATATGCATTGTTTAAATCTGGTTTTGTTGTGTAATATCTTGTTGTCTCCATTTATAGTGATTGAAAACTTTGCTGGGTAAAGTAGTCTGGGCTGGCCGTGGTCTCTTAGTGTTTGTAGAATATCTATCCAGGACTTTCTGGCTTTCAGAGTTTCCATGGAGAAGTCAGGTGTAATTCTGATAGGTTTGCCTTTATATGCTTCTTGGTCTTTTTCCTTTGCTGCCCTTAATAGTCATTCTTTCTTTATTCTGTATGTTTGGGGTTTTCATTATTATGTGATGAGGGGACTTTCTATGTGGTCCATTCTACTTGGTGTTCTGCAAGCTTCTTGTACTTTTATTGGCATGTCTTTCTTTAGGTTGGGAACATTTTCTTCTATGATTTTGTTGAATATGTTTTCTGCACCTTTGAGTTGGGTTTCTTCACCTTCTTATATACCTATTATTCTTAGGTTTGGCCTTTTCATGGTGTCCCATATTTCCAGGATATTTTGTGTTAGGGATTTATTGGACTTAAGATTTTCTTTGGTCGATGAATCTATTTTTCCTAGTGTATCTTCAACACCTGAGATTCTGTCTTCCATGTCTTGTATGCTGTTGGTTATGCTTGCATCTGTAGTTCCTGATCATTTACCCATCTTTTCTAATTCCACTATTCCCTCAGACTGTGTTTTGTATTGTCTCTATTTCAGCTTTCAAACCTTGCACTATTTGAATTGTTTCTTGCAACTTTTGGTTTGTTTTTTCTTCCATTTCTTTAAAGAATTTTGTCATTTCCTCTCTTAGGGTCTCTATCATTTTCATGAAGTTGTTTTTAAGGTCATTCTCGTCTGCTTCATCAGTGTTGGGATGTTCAGGTCTTGCTGGCGTAGAGTTCCTAGACTCTGGTGACATTATATTGGTATTTCTGTTGTTATAGTGTGTTATAATCTGTTCTTATATTGTCATCTTCCCATCCCTTCTTCCAGTGGGTGCAGGTGGGGTTTCTTCCTCTCCTGGTAGGTACAGGTAAAAGGTTCTCTTCCAGTGGGTGCAAGTGGATCCCATACTCTGATGGGTTTCACGGTGGGTGTTGGCGGATCTGAGGCACTCCCTCTCTTGGTGGGTGGGAACTGGACTAGCACAGTGCTGTCAGCAGACTCACCGTTGCTTGGTTAGCCAGGGGCAAGTTGATCTGTTTGCAGCCCTCCGGCCAGGAGTTCCCAGAGTGGACAGGTGAAAGTCGGGCCCAAGGCAGGGGCCTGAGTGGGGGCAGGAGTATTCCGGTGATCTCAGCAGACTCCTTGTTTATTTTTAATATATATATTTATTTTAGAAGCACTCATATTTACATATCCATCTCCCCATTCCCTTGCCCTCCCATCCTCTCATGGTCCCCACCAACCCCCCAGCACCCCTCAACTCATCCCCTTGGATAGTGAGGTTCTCCAGGTGGGACCATCAAAGTCTGTCATATCATTTGGGGGAGAGCCTAGGCCCTCCCTGCATTATCTTGTCTGCAATAGTATCTCTCCATAGGGAATGGGCTCCCAAAGTCCATTTGAACTCTAGGGATAAAGACTGGCTCCACTGTTAGAGGTCCCATAGAGTGTCTTGGCCTCCTAGCTGGCACCCACATTCAGAGGGCTTGGTTTGGTCCAATGCTTGTTCCCAGCTTTATGATTAGGGTCTCTGCTCTCGCTAGGTCAGGTCAACTGTTTCTGAGGGTTTCACCATCATGTCTTGGCTCTTTTGCTCATCCTCCCTCTCTGCAACTGGATTCCAGGAGTATAGCTCAGTGTTTAGCTGTGGGTGTTTCTGCTTTGATCAACTAATGGATGAAGGCTCTAGGAATGGCAACCAAGGTAGTCATCAATCTCATTATGGGGGAAGGGCATCAAAGGCGGCCTCTCCACCACTGCCTGTCTTATTAACTGGGGTCATCCCTTGTTAAGATAAATCTTTCCGCCAAAAGCCGCCGAGCCCTATCACCACGTGTGTGCTTTACACCAGCTGCCCGCCCGAGTTAGGGCCCAAATTAATGCCCAGAGAGACTTGTATTAGGTTCAAAGCTGCTTGGCCAATGATTAGGACTTCTCATCTGCTAGCTCTGTCTTAATTATCATAAATCTATATATGTTATAAGACTTATCTTTATAGAGGATGCCTTTTGCTGGCACCCTCTCTTGCCGGTGGCTCACATCCCGCCGCTGGAGGAGGCGAAGGGGAAAGGGGGACACTTCCTGTTTCTGGATCACCACTTCTCTACTACATTTCCAGAATCCTCTTTGACTCCTAGTCCTGTCTAACTTGCTATTTCATTGGCCAAACAGTATTTTATTCAATAATCAATAACATGAACATACACAGTACATTCTCCATCAATCCCTGTGGATCCCCTAATGTTTTCTCTGTGCCAGACTTCTCTCCCAACCCACACTGGCTCCCTCTATCAAGGCCTCTCCTTTCTTACCCTCCCTTATTCCTCCCCATCTCTTGTTCTCCTCCCCCCTCCCCTTATCCCTCTCTCCTCTTCCCACCTCCCTCCTCTCTCCCCCATGCTCCCAATTTGCTCAGGGGTTCTTGTCCCCTTCCCTTCTTTGGGGGACCATGCATTCTTCTCTGGGGTCTTCCTTGTTTCCTAGTTTTGCTGATGGTGTGGATTGTAGGCTGGTAGTCCTTTGCTCTATGTCTAATATCCATAAATGAGTGCGCACATATGCTGCTTGTCTTTCTGTGATTGAGTTACATCACTCAGGGTGTTTTCTTCCAGTTCCATCCATTTGCCTTCGAATTTCAAGATTTTATTGTTTTTCTTCCCACTGAGTAATACTCCATTGTGTAAATGTACCATGTTTTCTCCATCCATTCTTCAGTTGAGGGGCATCTAGGTTGCTTCCAGGTTCTGGCTATTACAAACAATGCTGCTATGAACATAGTTGAACATATGTTCTTGTTGTATGAATGTTCATTCTTTGGGTATATGCACAAGAGAGAAATTGCTGGATCTGGAAGTAGACTGATTCCTATTTTACTGAGAAACTGCCGTACTGATTTCCAAAGTGGTCTTACAAGTTTGCACTCTCACCAGCAATGGAGGAGTGTTCCTTTTTCTCCACATCCTCTCTAGCATAGACTGTCATTGGAGTAGTCCTACTATATACAGACAATAAATGGGCTGAGAAAGAAATCAAAGAAACATCACCTTTTACAATAGCCACAAAAACATAAAATATTTTGGGGTAACTCTAATCAAACAAGTGAGAGACCTGTATAGTAAGAACTTTGAGTCTTTAAAAAAAGAAATTAAAGAAGATGCCAGAAAATGGAAAGATCTCCCATGCTCTTGGATAGGTAGGATCAACGTAGTAAAAATGGCAATCTTGCCAAAAGTAATTTACATATTCCATGCAATTCCCATCAAAATCCCAACACAATTCTTCACAGACCTTGAAAGACCAATACTCAACTTTATATGGAAAATATAAATATGGAGAATTCTTACTAGAGGAATCTAAATTGGCTGAAAGACACTTAAGAAAGTGCTCACCATCCTTAGCCATTAGGGAAATGCAACTCAAAACAACTCTAAGATACCATCTTAGACCAGGCAGAATGGCCAATATTCAGAGTAGATTCAGTACTCTACCCTTTTATCATATCATTTCTATGTCCTCCCATTTTCTTTTCAGAACAAGATCCCTGAATCCAATCTCCTTTGTTCAGGCTTTTTTCTTGACCATTACCAATAACAACTTGTAATCAAACCCCCTAAATGGTGACAAATATCCATAACCCATTGAATGGCCCAAAACTGGCTGCCCCACCTCTTGGAAATGTGGGTGTCATATTCTTAAAATTAGTTCCTGCCCTCTGTGGGTTTTGGCATCTTTAGGGGATCTTGAAAAAAAATGGGATTGTTATCAAGTCCTCGGAGAGCTAACTATCATTTGTTGTCCAGTCTCTGTGTAATAGGAAAGTTCAAGGTTTATCTCAAGTCCTGGTTAGAGTAGTCTGTGAGACTAGACCATCTCAGATAGCTTCCTGTAAATTGTCCTGAGCAGTTTGTAGTCCAAAGCTGATCTTTGGGTAATGTTTGTCAGATTAGTGCTATCATAGTGCTGGTGGAATCATCATTGTGGGGTCCCATCTTCCTTTTGGAGACTTCAAAGGTCACTGTTAAGTATGGTCATGGTTCACTGCAGAAAACTTAAACATTTTAAATTTCATATGCAGCAGATCTCAAAGTGGCTGAAGTACCATAATTTGTTATATATATCAGAGTAAAAAAACTGGTCACCTGATAGATACTCAAACCCAAAATCATGTACAGGAAACTAAATGAACCCTTTTTATAGAATTAGTTAGTACTCTACGTGACCATTAATATCATGACAAAATTTAAAAATATATATAATTTTGAGATAATATTTATATATTAAGAAAAGTGCTTAAGAGTCAAAATAAAACCAAAGAATTATGAGACTAGTGACAATAGAATAGTCCCTATTTTTGATTTTTCTTCTGTCCCATATCAGGTGGCTCTTCTGACATGAGACACAGATTTTGGATTTTCATTTAACAAGCATGCTTGGGTTTAGAGAAGGAGAGAGTCACGTTTGGACTCCAAAGCTAGCTTTAATTTTTAATTGAACTGAGACTATTTGCATTATATGCCTGTAGAGAACAGCAGAAACAAACATTTGGGAAGATTTATGAAATTTTATCCTGTTGGAGATTTACTTTTTTCTTGGGGCATTATCGCTGGATGATTCATCCATTTTTCTACAGATGTCTCATTTGCCCAGTGGTCTTCAGATTCTTTAGTTGTATGCCTTCGTTCTCCTGGAAAGGCAAAAACAAAACCTTGTCCTAATCCTAACTTTGAGGAGGTTCCCTTTTGGCAATTTTTTTTTTTAAATGATTTCATTCACTTAGTATGTATACAGTCTTCTGCCTGTATGCCAGCAGAGGGCACCAGATCTCATTCAAGGTGGTTGGGAGCCACCATGTGGTTGCCGGGAATTGAACTCAGAACCTCTGGAAGAACAGTCAGTGCTCTTAACCGCTGAGCCATCTCTCCAGGCCCTAAATGTATTAATTTTTTTTTCGAGACAGGGTTTCTCTGTGTAGCTTTGGAGCCTATCCTGGCACTCACTCTGTAGACCAGGCTGACCTCGAACTCACAGAGATCTGCCTGCCTCTGCCTCCCGAGTGCTGGGATTAAAGGCGTGGGCCACCAACGCCCGGCCCCTTTTGGCAAGTTATATCTGATCAAATGAAAAGCATTTTGTTAGCTTTATAAGTTAGTTTAGATTGAATGGTCACTCTGTTTGATGAACTAACCTCTTCTAATCAAAAGGTCTCTTTTGTTCAAATCTAGCATTTATAGTATTTGCTTTATGGTTTCTCCTGAATATTTGTTCTCTTCTATATATACTGTTCTCATCCAGAACAGTATGGTTTCTTAAAACAGGTTTTAGGTTCTTTAATTGCTCTGGGAAGGAGTTTCCAATCCAATAATAGGAAATGACTGAACCAAATTTGGCATAGGGGCCTGGTAGAGGCCCCTCAAGGAATTCCCCAACAGCAAAGGGTTACCTTGAATGTCCTTTGTTGACCTACAATGCCTGCCTTTGCCACACCTTCTCCATAATCCAGAAGGGAGGGGCATTCTGCTTGGATTATGCTTATAAAAAACATTGCTTCTTGCCAGGTGATGGTGGTACATGCACACCTTTAATCCTAGCACTTGGGAGGCAGTGGCAATCAGATCCCTGTGAGTTTGAGGCCATCCTGGTCTACAGAGCAAGTTCCAGAACAGCCAGAGTGCTTGCACAGAGAAACCTGTCTGAAGAAACAAAACCAAACCCCCAAATTGCTTTTAGGAATGCCGTTTCCAATCCCTTTTAAGATGACCTTGTTTGCCACAATTGAAACATGAAACATTGCGCCAAGCCTCTTGAAATCACCTCTCCTATTCATGCACCATCATGGTCATGAGATTCAATATTGATTGTATCTCAGACCCATTCCTCCAAGAGTGCTGACCTTGCCTTTAAAGGCCTAATTATCCTTTTGCATTGAGTAGTAGCATTTTCAAAAGCCAGAGAGTTAATTATTATTTGTCTAGCTTCTGAATTTGGTAACATTCTATTTAATGCTGATACCAATCTTTTGTAATTCAAAGCTGCTGCAAGGCATAAAGCCAGGGCATGGCTTTATATATCATATAGAGATTGCCTTTCTATAGTAGCATAATCTCCTTCTCCAAGAATTTGATCTTGGAAGATTTCCATACCTCTATCTTTACTCTGTTGTTCAATAGTCTTAGCCTCTTCTCTGAACCAGGTATTTCATTGTAATTGTGGACCAGGCTCTAGAACAGCAGTAACCAAATCTATCCAGTCTTTAGGGATAATTCTATTACAAACGGACCACGAGTTTAACATCTGCTTCACAAAGGGTGAATGCAAGCCATCTGAGAGTATTGCTTCCTTGAATCATAGGAGTCTTAGGAGGCTCTTACAGAGCCTCTACCATTTGACAATTCATGTAAAGTTACTGGATATATTAAGGTTGGTTTTTTGAAAACCTTAGGCTGTTCCTCTCTAACCTTATAATGTAGTGCTGAAATTAATTTTTCCATTAAATTCCTCTGTCTGGATCTGAATATCTCTATGATTTGTTTTATTAGGTTTTTCTAAAACACATCTTAGCGCTCAGATTAACCAACTTTTTTAGTGATAAAATTAAAATAATAAAGCTGATAATGCTTATAATTAACATTACATAAGCCTCATTTATATTAGTTATCCCCTCATTTAATTGTTCCATCTTCAAACCCTTCATTCTAATAGTATTTCCCATTTAATTTGGGGAAAACTCTCTCTTTTAACTAATTCCTTCCTTTAAGAATTCCCAATTGTCTTACCAAATCTGCTGACATTGTCAGTGAACTGTGAGGCATAGCTCCTCTGATTGGGGAACTAGTGTGTAGCCATGAGCTGAGAGTGGCAGCCCAAGGAGAGGGGCTGTAGGAAAACCCCACATTGTTTGGTTGGTGCAGGGGAAGTGAGAGAGAGAGAGACAGAGACAGAGACACACACAGACAGAGACATATAGAGGGAGACAGAGGGAGACAGAGAGACAGAGGTGAGGGAGAGAGGAAGAGAAGAGGAAGAGGGAGAGTGGGAGAGAGAGAGGAAGAGAGAGTGAGCCTGCTGTCTGAAAAATGCACACGGGATTGTCAGGAAGAAACATGTGTGGTGGGAGTTGCCTGAAGGCAGAGCCAGCCAGCTGGTCTAGGATAAGTCCTGTGGCATTTGGAGCCCAGGTACTTCTGGAGTTTGGGTGGCAGATGGAGTCTGTTTTCAAGAGTCTACAACAAGAAAAACCAAACTGGCTCAGAGGCTTGGGGAAAAAGGAAAAGAAAACCTAGCTGATTGGACAGTGATTCTGGAGGGAGCCCCACTTGCAGCTCTGGCTTGTGCTGGTAGCTGCAAAACAACAGGCAAACAGCTTTTTTTGTGAATAGATACCTTTACGTTGGGTGCCAATATGTATCACAAATAATAAAAACCAAGGAACAGATACTGGAGTTCAAGCTGAAGATCAGGAAAGCAAAGCAGCCAAGCCACTAGAGAGTTTTTACTTCTACCAAGGCTCAGACCAAAGAGGGGGTGGCGATCCTGTCTTCATTGTGGCTACAGACTGCAATACTCTCCACCAAACCTCAGACTGCCTTATATTCCTCTCTAGTGCTGGGATTAAAGACATATCATCCCAAGTGCTGGGACCAAAGGTGTGATCTCTGTTTCTCTTTCAGACTGATTCACTCTCATATAACCTAGGGTGGCCTTGAACTCACAGAGATCCATCTGCCTCTGTTTCCTGAGTGCTGGGATTCAAGTTATGGCCACCACTGCCTGCCATCTAAGGCTAACTAGTGACTTAGGTGCATGACTAAATAGTAGCTTAGTGTGTGTGTGTGTGTGTGTGTGTGTGTGTGTGTGTGTGTGTGTGTGTGTGTGTGTTAACTAGTGGCTTAGCTCTGCATTGTGATCTTCAGGCAAGCTTCATTTGTTAGATTACAAACAATATATCACTACAGTAGAGTCTAGTGGGAATCTAGTAGAGTCATTGTATCTAGGGTAAACATTAGGATGTACTTGTTGTTTCTCACTGTATTTAGGTAGCAGTAGGATGTATTAGTGTTTGTTGGAGGTTCCTAGACCTTGAAGAAATCATTGTAGAGAACAATGATCATTTTCTATGATTTATAGAGTTATTTTTCTAAAGGGGTTTTCTAGCCTTTGCATGACTTTAGTCACAATTCAGGCACATTTGGAGTGTCTTGAATTATTGTGTACTACAAAAAGCACACAGTAAGGACTAAAGGTTGCAGGGGTGTGATGGTTTTCTTTAGAGAACATGTAGAATACATCAAAGGGGCTTTGGTATGAGAAACTTGTTGTACCTCAAACATAACCATTGTGTATCAACCAGTAAAGATGTTTCTGAACAGAGGTTCAAGGTTCAGTTGACAGAAACTGTGCCCCCTCTTGCCAGAGAGCCTAAAACTACATTCTAGAGTGACAAGCACCAGGCACATAGTGATCTGGTAATCTATTCACTCTCATTGTGGCATGTTAAAGGAGAGAGTGGTGGAAATGTCATTAATGGTCTTTCCAGCCTTTTCTAGAAAGCCATTTTCATGTTTATTGTTATATGGGGTATTGAGTAAAAAACATCTCTGTTCAAAGATTAGGGTAGAAATTCTGGATATGTTTGCCTGTCCTGAGAAATGAGCTGTAACTTAGTCACATTATATATAGCCACACAAGGATCTGTAGAAGAAAAGGTGGAGTCCAAGGTGTCCAAGGTGGTGTTATAGATGTTAGTTGTGAGGTTGAAGGCCTCCATGGAGCACGTGGTAAAGACCCTGTTGCCAGGGTCTGTGAGTTGGTTTTCAAAGACTCATGGGGTCATTTAGAGCTCATTGGACACAGGGTGAATGGTCACAAAGGTATTGGCCCCAAGTGAGATGATATGCTTCTCTGGGTAATAGACATCTTCTGTATTAGCCAAATTATTCCATAGGAAGCAATCAGTGGGTATAACAAATCCACCTTCAAGTTTTCTAAGCAATGGGTGTTAAACTGGTATTGCATCATCTGTTTAGACTAAGAGTAAATGTATTTTGCAGAATTCATGCTCATACCAGGAGGATTGCCTTGGGTCCAGCAGGCTTTTATAAACCCATGTTTCCCCTCCAAATTTTGTAGAAAAGAGCTGAGACAGGTCTGCCTCTACTCTTTGAAAAGCAAGCCTTGCCTGGAAACATTCTTTTCTTTGTTCTTCTGAATAAATTGTAACAAATAATTTTGAGAGATCTGGTTGGCTACAGCTAGTTTCTTCAAAATTTCAGCTGTGTATCTGCTAGTATCTGCCAATGATTGCTTCAATAAATTGAAAACCTATGTGGTGGTGTAATATTTGATTATACTGTGACAATCTGACACTGTTAATAAAGTTAACCCTGAATCAGGGGGTGGAGTCAATGAATATCTGACTTGAATAAGCCATAGAGATATTGGAGGACCCAGGATATGATACAATAGAGCAGCACAGGAAAGAGTAGGGGCTCAGAAAGATTCATGGGCCCTTTGATCTGGGGAGTGTGGAGAGAAGGTCAGTTGGCTGTTCCTTCACTGCTTGTTCTATCAGGTTTTTACCCCAATATCTGACTCCTGAGTCTTTATTAGTAATAGAAGAATTTAGTTAAACACTTTTCTGGATCCCAATGTAGGACATAAGATCCTGCTAGTCCAGGGTGGATTCTGCTGTTGCTACAGGACACACCATTTCTGCATGCTTCTGCAGCCTCTGGCTACTGAGCACTCTGGATCTGAGCACCCTGGCTCCAAGTGCTGCTGGCCACTGTGTACCCCATCCCCAAACTCAACCGGCCACCCTCCTCAGCCAGAAACACCACAGTCTCAGCTGCTTGCCACTGGCTCTATCATTCAGGCAGCCCCATACCCTAGCCTCCTGCCACTTGGGATGCTCCTGCCTGTCCCCCTGATTTCACTTCTCAGGTGACTTACTGCCCATCCCCTCAGGTCACTCCCTGGGCCACCGTTGTTGCAGCTCAGCCACCTTGACATCCGCTTGTGCCTTCTTGGGCTTCTACTGCTACTGCCATCGCTACATACATAGATCATGCCCTCAAAACTTGACTGCGTGTGAGCAGTTACACAGCAGAAACCTGCCATGCCATGCTAGCCCAGCTCCCTGGGCGCCCTGCTGCACACCCCATCCCCAGCCAAGCTGCTGTTGCAGCTGGCTACCCCTGCACTACTCTACTATCACCAACGTTGTGGCTGTGGAAAACTGAAAAGTCAACAGATCTGGTGGGACACCTGGGAATTCATTTTTTTTTTTTTTTGGTTTTTCGAGACAGGGTTTCTCTGTGTAGCTTTGGAGCCTATCCTGGCACTCGCTCTGGAGACCAGGCTGGCCTTGAACTCATAGAGATCCACCTGCCTCTGCCTCCTGAGTGCTGGGATTAAAGGCGTGCGCCACCAACTCCCGGCCACCTGGGAATTCTTAAGGTGGGAATTAGGTTTTATTATAAAAATCTTTCCCATGTCAAGAATGAGGGACATTATTACAATGCAGGGAGTTAAGACTGTATATTTCTACTACAATGTATGACTTGAAAATGGAAAAATGAAATGAAGGGATTACCAGTTTAGGTGATATTGACATAATGCTGATTATAATTATTATCAATTTGGTAATTCATATTTTATTCTTAAAAAGTGGTTTGATAACTATACCAAAATGAAAAATTTACTTAGAAAGAATTACTATTGATAAGATACAAGCCTTAGAAAAATCTACTAAGGAAACTAAGGAAAATATTCACACACAGACAGAAGAATTTAGAGCAGAACCTACTACATATTACATGATGAAACTGAAGAGGGGTGGCCCAAGGTTGTTATAAAATCAACTTAGTTTATCCAGTTACCATATAAGAATGACCACAAGGTGCTAGGCACCCCCGAGGTTATGCAGAAACTAACTGGAATCCTATAGAAATGTTAGCTTTGAGGAGATTTAAGGAAGCCGTTGTTTCATATGGTATGAATTCACCCTATCTGAAGCATATGTTGAATTCACTAGCAACTCCGAACAGAATTATTCCCCAAGACTGGAAAGATTTAACTACAGCAATATTGGAAGCTGTTCCTCAGCTCTAGTGGAAAACATGGTGGAAAGAGGAAGTCATAGAACAACAGAATAAGCCTAGGGATATTGATATTTCTCAAGATCAGTTTCTTGGTAAAGGCCAATGTACTAATTTGCAAGGACAATTTGGATTTGCTGGTCATACTTTGACCCTATGTCATACAGCAGCTTTGGATGCTTAGGACAAAGTTGAGGAATCATAAAAGAGGACTTAGTCATTTATTAAAATTATGCAAGGCCCCAAAGAAGGCTTCACTGACTTTAGCTGCAAATAGAATAATACCAGATCCAGAAGTTAGACAAATATTAATTGAATCTTTGGCTTTTGAAAATGCTAATTAAGAATGCAAAAGGGTTAGTAGGCCTTTCAAGTGATTTATTTAAAACTTTACAAAGGTAGCCAGGCATTGGTGGTGCACACCTTTAATCCCAGCACTCGGGAGGCAGAGGCAGGCAGATTGCTGTGAGTTCGAGGCCAGCCTGGTCTTCAAAGCTACACAGAGAAACCCTGTCTTGAAAAACCAAAAAAGACTTTACAAAGGTAATAAGGAAATAAATTATCCAAGAAAATTACCAGCTGATGTAGAGAGAGAATTGGCTCTGGTATAAAAGAAATTACAGAATGCACAGGTGGAGCACTTGGATCCAGAGCTTGATTGAGTTCTGGTCTTTCTACTTTCTACTCATTCTCCCACAGGAATACTTATGCAGAAAGAAGATAATATTCTTTTATTTTGTTTTTTTGAGAAAGGGTTTCTCTGTAGCTTTGGAACTTGTCCTGAAACTTATTCTGTAGACTGGTCTGGCCTTGCACTCACAAATATCCACCTGTCTTTGCCTACCAAGTGCTGGGATTAAAGGCATGCACCACCACTGGTTGGTAGAAGATAATATCTTAGAGTGGATAGTTTTAGCACACAAAAAGAATAAAAAGTTAAAGATGTAAATTGATTCTGCAAGGAAAATTGAGACTTCATCAATTAACAGGAATAGACTCAGCAGAAATTTTAGTACCTTTTATTAATGCTGAAATTTCCTCATTAGAAAATGAACATTGGCAAAGAGTTTGCAGTAATTTCTTGGGAGAGATTAGCAACAAATATTCCAAAAGCAAGATACTTCAGAACTAATTAGATCCTTATTCATATTGTACGGGAAACACCAATTTCTGGAGCCCCTAATTCTATACTGATGTAAACAAATCAGGAAAGTCATGTTATAAGTCAGTAAAAATAAGTAAATTGACTCTAAGTCCTTATGACTCAAAAATCAGAATTACATGCGGTTCTTATTGTATTATTAGATTTTATAGAACCTCTTAATATAGCTAATGACTCTCAATATACACAAAGAGTTGTTTTACATATTGAAACTTTTTTAATTGTGATTTCTCTTATTTATTTGTGTAAATATTTTTACAGAAAACTGTCAGGATTAGCAATGCCGTGGAATATAAATACACTTTCTTTTAGCCCTTTAGAAAATATGCTCATTTCCTATTTGAACACAAGTATTAATGAAGCAATTTAACAGTACATGCATTATTGAATCTGTCTTACCACCCCAGAACATTGAGCAAACCTTGCTAAAAAGAGAAGGCAGAGCAATGAGTAGAAACTCAATTTTCTGTAAGCCCAAACACATAAAAACTTCCAGCTAATTACCTTCCCAACATGCAATTATTTTAAAGATTGAATGTCAGTCTCAGAGACATGTGAAAATGAGACCAACTTTCTTGACAGATTTGGATGTTTATAGGTAGCAGAAAAGATTTTTGCTGAGGAGGACCAGGTTCTCATTTAGGCAAAAGGAATTCCTATATGGACATCATTTTTTTTTTTTTTTGTGTGTGTGCTATTAAAGAGAGAGAATGCTTCTGTTTCCTTTTCCTAATTCAGTCAGTAGGAATTTTCTCCTTTGCTGACAATACAGATGCTGTGTTATGAAAATCAGTGGCAATGCTGTCAAGAGAATACCAAGATAAACAAAATGAATGTTTTTCATTCTATAACTAGGACAAAAAAAATAAGAAGCATTTTTCCCCCATGGAACCACTGTATATGACACAAAGAGAAAACTCTTCTGATATAGTTAAATTTTGAACATGTCATTGGTTACAGTGCCAATGTATTTGAAGAATAAAATGATTCAAACTAGGGTCTGTTATTTGAAAGTTTTTTTTCTGATTATTGTTTTATTTATTGGGTATTTTTTTGCATTTTTAAAAATTATTAATATTTTCACATGTACTTTCCCTCTCCCTCTCCCTCCCCCCACCCCCATTCCTTCTCCCCCACCTCCAACCTACCCCCCACCCCATCCACCCGCCACTCCCCAGGCAGGGTAGGGCCCCCAACCAGGGCTCCACCAAGTCCACCAAATCTTCCTGTGCTGGGCCTAGGCCCCTCCCCATGTGTTCAGAGACAGAGCGAATCCCTTCAAGTGGGATGGGCTCTCGAAGTCCCTCCCACCCACCAGGGCAAAACGCCAGTCCACCTCCAGAGGCTC
This sequence comes from Cricetulus griseus, assembly GCF_003668045.3. Taxonomy (NCBI): domain Eukaryota; kingdom Metazoa; phylum Chordata; class Mammalia; order Rodentia; family Cricetidae; genus Cricetulus; species Cricetulus griseus. Next base: position 200,681,500 of record NC_048595.1, on the reverse strand, counting down.
CCAGGAGTGCAGGGGCCTCCCCATTGGCATCCATGATCAGGGGGCTGGATTAGTCCTGTACTGTCCTCCCAAAGAGCATCTGGGGTCGATATGCTTTCCCTTTTTCAGGCCAACTGTTTCTGTGGGTTTCTCCAACCAGGTACAGACCCCTTCGTTCTTCATTCCTCCCTCTCTTCAACTGAGTTCCAGATTTCAGCTCAGTGTATTTCTGTGGATGTCTGTCTCTGCTCTCATCAGCCACTGGATGAGGACTCTAGAATAGCATAGAGAGTATTCATCAATCTCATTCTAGGGGAAGGGTTTCTAGGCCATCCTCTCCTCCACTGCCCAGACTGTCAGATCGTGTCATCCTTATAGATCTCTGGAGATCTTCCTAGTTCCAGATCACTTCTCGGAACTATAGTGGCTCCCTCTGATATGGTATCTCTCATACTGCTCTCTCTCCTCTATTCTTCCCCCAACTCAATACATCTGCTCCTCCATTTCTTCTCCTCTACTCTTCATCTTGTGCTCTTATTGTGGCAGGACCCACTCCCCTACCCTCATGCTCTCAATTAGCTCGGGAGTTCATGCCACTTCCCATTCCTGGGGTCCATTTATCCCTTAGAGTCATTCATGATTTCTAGTTTCCTTGGGGTAGAGGATTATAGGCTGGTAAACCTTTGCTCTATGTCTAAAAATCATATATGAGTGAGTACATACCATGTTTGTCTTTTTGTGATTGGGTTACCTCACTCAGGATGGTTTCTTCTAGTTCCATCCATTTGCCTGCGAATTTCAAGATTCCATTGCTTTTTTCTGCTGAGTAGTACTCCATTGTATAAATGTACCACATTTTCTCTTTCCATTCTTCAGTTGAGGGGCATCTAGGTTGCTTCCAGGTTCTGGCTATTACAAACAATGCTGCTATGAACATGGTTGAACATATGTCCTTGTTGTATGGACAAGCAGTATTTGGGTATATACCCAAGAGAGGAATGGCTGGATCTTGAGGTAGGTTGATTCCCATTTTTCTGAGCAACCGCCATACTGCTTTCCAAAGTGGTCTTACAAGTTCACACTCCCACCAGCAATGGAGGAGTGTTCCTTCTTCTCCACAACCTCTCCAGCATAGGTTGTCATTGGTATTTTTGATTTTAGCCATTCTGACAGGTGTGAGGTGGTATCTCAGAGTTGTTTTGAGTTGCATTTCTCTGATGGCCAAGGATTTTGAACACTTTCTTAAGTGTCTTTCAGCCATTTCAGATTCCTCTGTTGAAAAATCTCTGTTTAGTTCTGCACCCCACTTTTTAATTTCATTGTATGGTGTTTTGGTGGCTAGCTTCTTGAGCTCCTTGTATATTTTGGAAATCAGTCCTCTGTCAGATGTGGGGCTGGTGAAGATTTTTTCCCATTCTGTGGGTGGTCGTTTTGTCTTACTGACTGTGTCCTTTGCCTTACAGAAGCTTCTCAGTTTCAGGAGGTCCCATTTATTAATTGCAGACCTCAGTGTCTGTGCTTCTGGAGTGATGTTCAGGAATCGTTCTCCTGTGCCAATTTGTTCAAGGGTTGTTCCCACTTTCTCTTCTAAAAGATTTATGTGTGGCTGGGTTTATGGAGAGATCTTTGATCCATTTGCACTTAAGTTTCGTGCATGGTGACAGGTATGGATCAATCTGCAATCTTCTGCATGTCTGAATCCAATTGTGCCAGCACCATTTGTTGAAGATGCTATCTTTTTTCCATTGTATGGATTTAGCACCTTTGTCAAAAATAAGGTGTTCGTAGGTGCGTGGGTTAATATCTGGGTCTTCAATTTGAATTCCATTGGTCAATCTGTCTATTCTTGTGCCAATACCAAGCTGTTTTCAGAACTATGGCTCTATAGTAGACCTTGAAGTCAGGGATGGTGATGCCTCCAGAGGATCTTTTATTGTAAAGAGTTGTTTTGGCTATCCTAGGTTTTTTATTTTTCCATATAAAGTTGAGTATTGTTCTTTCAATGTCTGTGAAAAACTGTGTTGGGATTTTGATGGGGATTGCATTAAATCTGTAGATTGCTTTTGGTAGAATTGCCATTTTTACTATGTTAATTCTGCCTATCCAAGAGCACGGGAGATCTTTCCACTTTCTGGTATCTTCTTTAATTTCTTTCTTTAAAGTCTCAAAGTTCTTATTGTACAGGTCTTTCACTTTTTTGGTTAGTGTTACCCCCAGATATTTAATGTTGCTTGTGGATATTGTGAAAGGTGATGTTTCCATGATTTCTTTCTCATTGAGTTTATCATCTGTATACAGTAGGGCTACAGATTTATTTGAGTTAATTTTGTATCCTGCTACCTTGCTGAAGGTGTTTATCAGCTGTAGGAGTTTCCTGGTAGAGTTTTTCGGGTCACTTATGTAGACTATCATGTCATCAGCAAATAGTGAAAGTTTGACTTCATCCTTTCCAATTTGTATCCCTTTGATTTCCTGATCTTGTCTTATTGCTCTAGCTAGAATTTCAAGTACAATATTGAAGAGGTATGGAGAGAGTGGACATCCTTGTCTTGTTCCTGATTTTAGAGGAAATGCTTCGAGTTTCTCTCCATTTAGTTTGATGTTGGCTATTGGTTTGGTGTATATCGCATTTATCATGTTTAGATATGTTCCTGTTATTCCTGTTCTCTCCAAGATCTTTATCATGAAGGGATGTTGGATTTTGTCAAAGGCCTTTTCAGCATCTAGTGAGATGATCATGTGGTTTTTCTTTTTCAGTTTGTTTATATGGTGGATTACATTGATGGTTTTTCGTATATTGAACCATCCTTGCATCCCTGGGATGAAGCCCACTTGATCGTGGTGGATGATTTTTCTGATATGTTCTTGGATTCGATTAGCCAATATTTTATTGAGTATTTTAGCATCAATGTTCATGAGAGATATTGGTCTGTAGTTCTCTTTCTTAGTCTTATCTTTGTGTGGCTTGGGTATCAAAGTGATTGTAGCCTCATAGAAAGAGTTTGGCAATATCCCATCTGCTTCTATTGTGCAGAACAGTTTGAGGAGTATTGGTATCAGCTCTTGTTTGAATTTCTGGTAGAATTCTGCAGTGAAGCCATCTGGTCCTGGGCTTTTTTTGGTTGGGAGGCTTTTGATGACTGCTTCTATTTCATTAGGGGTTATGGGTCGATTTAAATTGTTTATCTGATCTTGATTTAATTTTGGTAAGTGATATTTATCCAGGAAACTGTCCATTTCCATTAGATTTTCGAATTTTGTGGAGTACAGATTTTCAAAGTATGACCTAAAGATTCTCTGGATTTCCACAGTGTCCGTTGTTATATCCCCCTTTTCGTTTCTGATTTTGTTAATTAGCGTGCTCTCTCTCTGCCTTTTGGTTAGTTTGGCTAGAGGTTTGTCTATCTTGTTGATCTTCTCAAAGAACCAACTCTTTGTTTCATTGATTCTTTGTAATGTTTTCCTAGTTTCTACTTTATTGATTTCAGCTCTCAGGTTGATTATTTCCTGGCGTCTACTCCTCCTTGGTGAGTTTGCTTCTTTTTGCTCTAGTGTTTTCAGTTGTTCTGTCAGTTCTCTAATGTGACTTTTCTCTAGTTTCTTCATGTGGGCACTTAGTGCTATGAACTTCCCTCTTAGGACTGCTTTCAGAGTGTCCCATAAGTTTGGGTATGTTGTGTCTGCATTTTCATTAGAATCTAGGAAGTCTTTAATTTGTTTTTTTATTTCTTCCTCAACCCAGGAATGGTGCAATTGGGTGTTATTCCATTTTCCAAAAGTTTGCAGGTTTTCTGCCATTTGTATTGTTGCTGAATTCTAGCTTTAATGCATGGTGGTCTGATAAGATACAGGGGGTTATTTCAATTCTTTTGTAATTGTGGAGGTTTGCTTTGTTGCCTACTATGTGGTCAATTTTGGAGAAGGTGCCATGTGGTGCTGAGAAGAAGGTATATTCTTTTGAGTTTGGATGGAATGCTCTATAGATATCCGTTAACCCCAGTTGGGCCATGACTTCTTTCAGATCCTTTGTTTCTTTGTTAAGTTTTTGTCTGGTGGTCCTGTCTAGTGGTGTAAGGGGGGTGTTGAAGTCTCCTACTATAAGTGTGTGTGGTTTTATGTGTGGTTTGAGCTTTAGTAATGTTTCTTTCACAAATGTGGGTGCCTTCTTATTTGGAGCATAGATGTTCAGGATTGAGATTTCATCTTGATGGACTTTTCCTGTGATGAGTATGAAATGCCCTTCTTCATCTCTTTTGATTGATTTTAGTTTAAAGTCCATTTTGTTAGATATTAGGATTGCTACACCTGCTTGTTTCTTGAGGCCATTTGATTGGAAAATCTTTTCCCATCCTTTTACTCTGAGGTATCGCCTGTCTTTGAAGTTGAGGTGTGTTTCTTGTAAACAGCAGAAAGATGGATTCTGTCTTCGTATCCATTCTGTTAGCCTATATCTTTTTACGGGTAAGTTAAGGCCATTGACATTTAGGGATATTAATGTCCATTGTTTGTTGGTTCTTGTTTGGTTTGGATTTATTGTTGGTGGTGTCATTGTGTGTGGATTTTGCCCTCCTGCTTTTGTGTTTGGCAATATTAGATTATCTATTGCCTGTGTTTTTGTGCATGTAGTTATGTTCCTTGGGTTGGAGTTTTCCTTCCAGAACCTTCTGTAGTGCTGGATTTGTGGATATGTATTGTTTAAATCTGTTTTTGTCATGGAAAATCTTGTTTTCTCCATCTATAGTGATTGAAAGTTTTGCTGGGTACAGTAGTCTGGGTTGACATCCATGCTCCCTTAGTGCTTGTAGTGTATCTATCCAAGACCTTCTGGCTTTCATAGTTTCCATTGAGAAGTCGGGTGTGATTCTGATTGGTTTGCCTTTATATGTTACTTGGCCTTTTTCCTTTGCAGCTCTTAATATTTTTTCTTTATTCTGTAGATTTGGAGTTTTGATTATTATGTGTCGGGGGACTTCTTTTTGTGGTCCAGTCTGTTTGGTGTCCTATAAGCTTCTTGTACTTTCATAGGCATATCTTTCTGTAGGTTGGGGAAGTTTTCTTCTATGATTTTGTTGAATATGTTTTCTGTACCTTTGAGCAGTGTTTCTTCACCTTCTTCTACACCTATTATTCTTAGGTTTGGTCTTTTCACGGTGTCCCATATTTCCTGTATATTTTGTGTTAGGGATTTGTTGGACTTGAGGTTTTCTTTGGTTGATGAATGTATATCCTCTAGCGAGTCTTCAATAGCTGAGATTCTCTCTTCTGTCTCTTGAAATCTATTAGTTATGCTCACATCTTTAGATCCTGATCGTTTATCCAAACTTTCCATTTCCAGCATCTCTTCATTCTGTGTTTTCTTTAATGTGTCTAATTCAGCTTTCATGTTTTGAACTGTTTCAAGAGCTTCCTTCACTTGTTTGGTTGTTTTATCTTGGGTTTCTTTAGCTTCTTTAAGAGATTTGTTTATTTCTTGAATATTTTGGTTTGTCTTTTCCTCCATATCGTGTAATTTTTTGCTTACTTTTTCTTCTATTTCTTTAAGGGATTTTCTTGTTTCCTCTTTGAAGGTCTCTATCATCTTGCTCAGATAATTTTTGAGGTCCATCTCTTCTTCATGCACTGTGTTGGGCTTTTCAGATCTTGCTGGAGTGGAGTCCCTAGATTCTGGTGGTGTCATATTGGTCTTTCTGTTGTTGAGCGAGTTCTTATTCTGTCTTCTTCCCATATCTTTTTCCAGTGAGTGCAGGTAGGATCTCTCTATCTCCTCTTGTTACTCTGTAGTGTGTGTGGGCCAGGAATTCAATGTCCGAAGCTCTGGATGGTCTTGCCTCTCCTCGTAGCCTCCTCACTCTGATGGCGTTAGGCCTCTTGGCGGATCGGTCGCCGGGAATGGAATGAAGAGTGGCCTGTACCCAGATTCGGGGAGCTCCTCCCTGCCTGGACGTGTCTGTTTCAAGCAGGGACGAGCCTGGAGGGATCTGGGTGAATGGTGCTTAGGACAAGAATTGGGTAAAAGCAGGGGGTGGCTCACCTGGTCTGCGATGAGTCCACGGAAAGGGAAGGAAGAGTGTCCTGAACCAAGCCAGATTCAGGAAGCTCCTCCCTGCCAGGGCGTGTCTGTTTCAAGCAGGGACGAGCCTGGAGGGATCTGGGTGAATGGCGCTTAGGACAAGAATTGGGTAAAAGCAGGGGGTGGCTCACCTGGTCTACGATGGGTCCATGGAAAGGCCATATTGAAACTTTTAAACTTACCAGAATTAACTTTGTTATTTATTCAGTTATAACAAGTAATCAGTGTTGTTGTTTTACTGCAGCAGGCGATGAAACACCAAACTTCAACAAACCCACATGGAGTTTATTGGAGAAAGGAGCTAAAGGAGGAGCGTGTGTTGGCCAACCAGTAACAGAGATGGAAGGGGGAAGGGAATAGAAAAGAGGTAAAGACACACACACACACACACACACACACACACACACACACACACACACACACACAGAGGACAGGAGAGAAGGAGACAGGAAAAGTCCGGTCTGCCCCAGGGGAATAACAGGAAAGAGAGGAGAGCAGGAAGGAGAGGAGAGGGAAAAAGAAGAGAGCAGAAAGCGATGAGTGGGCAGAAAGACTTTTAAGTGGGCGGGGTCTTTCTTTTACAGGGGTCCTTTGCACCACCACAGAACCTTGTACTGCCTGAGCGCATTCTGCCAGGTGACTAGGGCAGGCCCGAAAAATGCCTGAATCCTTATAATCAGAAATATAAGCCATCCATTGTATATAACGCATATCAGATCCCATACAGGTCTACCAGGCCCTTTGGCACTGAAACGGATCAGCTATTAATAGAAATATGCTAGAGGCCTCAGAATTTCATAATAAATACCATGTCAATAGTAAAGGTTTGAAGAAAGATTTTTTTCTATCACTTATCATCAAGTCAAGGGAATTATAAGGAAATGTCGTACTTGTTCTCTGTATAACCAAACTCCATTACCTGCAGAAAGTAACCCAAAGGTTACTCAAAGAAATAAAATTGGCAAATAGATGTGTTTCATTTTGCAGAGTTTGGTAAATTAAAGTATGTGCACCATACCATAGATATGGGCAACTGCTTTAAGTTCTGAGAAGGCTGATTATGTAATTACACACTTATTAGCAGTTATGGCCATTATAGGGATACCTGCACAAATTAAGACTGACAATGCTCCAGCATATGTCTCTAGCTAAATGGAACATTTTTGCATATTACAATATAAAGCATATTACAGGTATGCCACATAATCCTAGACAAGTAGGTATAGAAAAATTCAATGGCACTTTAAAAATATGACTAATAAAAGAAAGGGGTAGTAAAGAACCCCTGATATAGATTACACAATGCTTATTAAATTCTAAATTTAAACTTTAAATTTTTAAAATGATAATGAAAAAGGAACAGCAGTTTTGTAGAGACATTGGATAGTAGAAACTATCCAATGAATTAAGTCAGCTTGTATATTTTAAAGATGTATTGACGTCAGCATGGGAACCAGGATATTTGCTACATTGGGAAAGAGGTTTTGCTTTTGTTTCCACAGGAGAGGAAAAGCTATGGATACCATCAAGATTGATAAAGATTAAATATGAACAGGAGGGAACTCCTGAATAAGGAGAGGTGATAGTTTATCTAACATCTTGGTCATTCAGTCCAAACTAACTTAGAAAGATGAACAAATGCCTTTCATTTGATAAGGTGAAATATGACAATCAAAATAAAAATAACTATTTTAAATTACAATTTATCAAAGGTACATTTGTCTTACTGGCATGAGAGAAAAATGGGTTTTCTTTTCTTTCTTTTTTTAATTAATTTTTTCATTTATTTTACATACTGACCATAGTTTCCCCCCATCCTCTCCTCCCATTCCATACCCATCTCCCATCCATGCCCCTATCCACTCCTCCTCTGTCTCCATTCATAAAGTCTAAGGCCTCCCATGGGAATCAACAAAGTAAGGCATATCAAGTTGAGGCAGGACCAAGCTCCTCCCCCTGCATCAAGGCTGGGTGAGGCATCCCAGCATATGGAATAGGTTCCCAAAAGCCAGCTCATGTACCAGGGACAGGTCCTGATCCCACTGCTAGGGGCCCCACAAACAACCAAGCTACACAACTTCTACCCACATGCAGAGGGCCTAGGTTGGTTCCATGCAGGTTCCTTTGCTGTTGGTCCAGCAAGGTCAGCTATCTCTGTGGGTTCCTCCATCATGACTTTGACACCCCTTCCCCCATACAAATCCTTCTCCCTTTCTTCAACATGACTCTGGGAGCTCAGCCCAGTGTTTGGCTGTGGATCTCTGCATCTGCTTTCATCAGTTAGTGGATGAAATCGTGAAAATTAAGGCAGTCACCAATCTGATTACATGAGAAGGCCAGTTCTGGCACCCCCCCTCTTTTCGAGACAGGGTTTCTCTGTGTAGCTTTGGAGCCTATCCTGGCACTCGCTCTGGAGACCAAGCTGGCCTCGAACTCACAGAGATCCACCTGCCTCTGCCTCCCGAGTGCTGGGATTAAAGGCGTGCGCCACCAAGGCCCGGCTATCTGGCACTCTCTATACTATTGCTAGGAGTCTTAGCAGCAGTCATCTTGTGGATTCTTGGGAGTTTCCCTGGCACCAGGTTTCTCCCTAACCACCAAAATGCCCATTGTCAAAAATATCTCTTTCATGTTGGGTGTTGGTGACCCATGCCTTTAAACCCAGAACTCAGGAGGCAGAGGCAGGCAGATCTCTGCCTGGTCTCCAGAGCGAGTGCCAGGATAGGCTCCGAAGCCACATTTCGAGAAATGTCTTGAAAAAAATTATCTCTTTCATTACTTTCCCCCTCCATTATGCTCCCAACCTGATCCCTCATGTTTATATCTCCCATCCCTCCCAGGGCCTATGCCCAGTTTACCCAGGAGATCTCATCTATTTCCCCTTCCTAGGAAAATCCATGGGTCCCTCTTTGGGCCCTCCTTATTACCTACCTTATCTAGGGATGTGGATTATATCCTGGTTATCCTTTTCTTTGCAGCTAATATCCATTTATGAGTGAGTACATACCAAGTTTGTCTTTTTGGGTCTGGGCTACCTCATGCAGGATGATTTTTTTCTAGTTCCATCCATTTGTGTGAAAGTTTCATGATGTCATTGCTTTTTTAACCACTGAGTAGTAACTCCATTGTGTAAATGGACCACAAAAGTAGGTGTTCTTAAGCACATGTCTTAATTCTATATTATAATGTTAGACTATAGATTGTCATATGGTCCATGCCATGTTGGGCATCAGCTTTTGAGTTTGCTTCTTAAATAAAATGGATATTTTTTGTTTGGTATTAAGAACCCAGTTAAGAGATTTAAAATGTTTTAAGTAAATCCAAAGGGTTACTATAGGTCAAATTGGATTTCCTGGTAAACCCCACTCTTTTCAGCCTTCCCCAATTTGATCCCATGATAAATTGTCCCCTGTCCCTGCTACCCCTTAGGGAGGTAGTGGGTTATGGACAGCTCCATTAGCATTTATGTCTCTTTCTCTCTTAGTGGACTTTCCCAGGTTGAAAAATGTCTGGGTTCCTTTACCTTGAACCCCACCACCTTCATCCAACAATTCCAATACCTAATCTAGCCCAATGACCTTACCTTCCAAGGTTTCTATATTATCCTTTCTAATATCCTCCTTCCTGAGGAACATGGATATATTTGAGAAAAGGCTTGTGATCAAGCAGATCAACCACACCAAAACAGACAGGGCCCCACTCACCAGAGCTGTGGCAGTTCCTGTTATAGATCATCATTGGGACTACAATGACAGTAATGATTATCAGGCCAGGGACTGTTTCATTACTTGTATCCTCTCTGACCTGAGGGGAGCAGCCCTCAAATCAATTACCTTTCAAAAGGTCCAAGAGGTAATTCAAGAGAAGTCTGAAAAAAAAACCTTCTTTGTTCCTCTGATGCCCCACAAGGCTCTTCTTCAACATACAAACCTAGACCTGGAGACCCTAGATGGCAAACAACTTTGTATGACCTACTCTTTTGCTCAACCCTATCCAGACATAAGGGGAAAACTCAAATGACTGGAAAAAGGCCCTCTTACACCCCAAGCTGAGTTTCTGGCCCTGGCTTTTAAAGTCTTTTATAATTATGAATGAAACCAAAAACAGAAGTACCAACTCTTGGCTAAAGCTTTCCAACAAACTCCCAGTGCCAGGGCATCCCAAAAGAAGGTAATGACAGGTCAGAAGGAGCACCAGGTCCTTACTTCAAGTGTGGCAAGGAAGATCACTGGGCTTTCACTTCTCCAAATCCTCATAGACATACCTGTCCTTGCCTTATGTGTCAACATTAGGGTCACTAGGTATCAGACTACTCCCCAGGGAACAGCTTCTATGGGGTCATCCAACCTTCCTTCACTGACATTGGACTCATTGGACTTAGCAATGGTCCAACTGAGGACTGACAGGCCCTGGACTCTACCACCAACCTGACTAAACCATGAGCCTAAGGTCTCACTCCTTGTGTCAAGTCACCTCATCACATTTCTTCTTGCTACTGGGGCCACCTTTTCAGTCTTGAGGGAATTCTGGGGTCTACCAACCCCATCTCTCCCCCTTACGTCAATTTTCCAGACCCCTCTCTTAACTTGCTCCTTAAAAGTCTTTTCCTTTTCCTGTTCCTTTCTACTCATACCCTCATTCCATTTTACCTTACTAGGGAGAGAGATCCTTTCCAAGATTTGTGTAATCTTGCCTTCTACTCTGGGAACAGCTCCCAAGACACCTGCTCCTCCTTTCTTCAGTTTTCTTTCTTCCTTCCTTCCTTCCTTCCTTCCTTCCTTCCTTCCTTCCTTCCTTCCTTCCTTCCTTCCTGTCTCTCTCCCTCCAGAATCCAAAAACCTTTCTTATATTTTGTCCCTTCTTTAGTTACTCCAACCATACAGGGTACTACCTCTCTTTCCCTCAATACACATCACAAACCCCCTCTATTACACTTATAGACCCTTCCGCCTACATCTCCAAACCCCAATATCCCCTATCTTTAACTAGCTTCAGAGGACTCAAACCCATCATTCAATCTTTTTTTATCCAAGCAGTTTCTACATCCCATCTTTTCACCCTATAATCCTGCCATATGGCAATAAAAAACCCTAATGGTATGTTTTGCTTGGTTCGGGACCTTCACTCCATTAACCACACAATTATCCCCTCCATCCTGTGGTCCCCAAGCCTTATACTATCCCTGGCAACACTACTCACGTCTGGGTCCCAGACCTTAAAGATGTTCTTTTCTCAGTGTCCCTAGAAACCCATTCTCAAGACCTATTTTGCTTTCACTTGGACAGACCCTGATACTCAACAGTCCTGATGAGTGACCTGGACTGTTCTCCAGGGATTCAGAGATATCCCCTGCCTCTTTGGCCAGACACTCACCATGGACCTGGCCTGCCTTCTCCCCTTTCCCTCCCACCTGCTTCAGTATATAGATAACCACCTCCTTTGTAGTCCTTCCCTCTCTGATAGCCAATCTGACACTGCCTCACTCCTCCATTTCCTTGGCTCTCGGGGTTATTGGGACTTACCTTCCATAGCTCAACTCTCCAGGTCACTTATCTAGGATTCTCTTTCACACCAAATCATAAGCACCTAACTCTGGACTGCCTTGCCCATCTCCACTCCTCATTTCCATCCTCAACAAAATCTGAGTTGCTTTCTTTTTTGGAGCTGGCCAATTTCCTCCACTTAATCCCTGCACACTTACTTTTCATAGAGCCTCTATATAAAGCTGCTTCTGAATCTCCTCCTGAACTCCTTCCTCCCATCCATAAACAATTCCTTAAACTTAGCACTCTCTTTAGATGGTTAAGTCCTTAAGAACATCAGCTGCTTTTCCAGAGGACTTGAATTCAGTTCTCAGCATCCACAAGGTGGCTCACAACTACCTATAACTCCAGTTACAAGGGTCCAATGCCCTCTTATGGCCTCTACGAGCACCAGCTACTTTACACATCTGACTTCAGACCCTAAGAGATCATTAATCCACTTTCTGCTACTTGTCATGAATGTATTATTCATCTACATAGAAGATGATCAGTGCCTTATTCAGTCATCATCAGAGAAGCTTCCTCCTGCAGGAGACTGGAACAGATATGGAGACCCACAGCTACACATTATATATAGAGAGAGATAAAGAGAGAGAGAGAGAGAGAGAGAGAGAGAGAGAGAGAGAGAGAGAGGGAGGGAGGAGAGAGAGAGAGAGAGAGAGAGAGAGAGAGAGAGAGAGAGAGAGGAGATTTTCTTGGAACACAAAGCTCTAAATGTTACATCTCCACCAAATCCCTCCCCTTAGAACTCAGGGAACTCTGAATAAGAGGAAGTAGAAAGAGCTAGAGGGGATGGAGAAGACCATGAGAACAAGGTCCTTTGAATCAATTGAGCAAGGCTCAAATGAACCCAGAGACAAAAGCAGCAAGCACAGGGCCTATATGGGTCGGTACCAGATCCTCTGTTGTAGCTTTCAGCTTAGTCTTTCTATGGGATTCCTGAGTGTGTGAAAGAGCCAGTCTCTGACTCTTCTGCCTGCTCTTGGACTCTTTTCTTTCTTTTTTAAAAAAGATTTTATTAATTTATTTATTTAGTGTACAACATTTTGCTTCCATGTATATCTGCACACCAGAAGAGGGCACCAGATCTCATAACAGATGGTTGTGAGCCACCATGTGGTTGCTGGGAATTGAACTCAGGACCTCTGAAAGAGCAGTCAGTGCTCTTAACCTTTGAGCCATCTCTCCAGCCCCATTCTTGGGCTTTTTTCATTCTGTTGGGTTGTCTGGTGCAGCACCGATGTGATTTTTTGTTTTGTTATATTTTATTTGGTCATGTTTTGCTGTTATATCGTAGAACCCTGTTCTTTTCTAGTAAGAACTAGAAAAGGAGTGGATCTGGCTGGTATGGTAGGTGGGAAAGAACTTGGAGGACTAAAGGGAGGGAAAACTGTAATCAGGATATATGTTATGAGAAAGGATGTATTTTCAATAAAAGAAAAAGAAAAACAAACAAAAAAAACAAACAAGCAAGCATGAAAACATACAAACAAATGTTCTTCTTTTTTCCCTGGTCCTCCAACTCCCAGATCTATGCAGACCTTTCCTTCTTTATACTTCTGAAAAGCAAGATTATGCTTTGGGGTCTTGGGAAACTTTCTTGGATTGTCCTTTACCCCTATTGCCTACCTCTCCAAAACTCTGGACAACACCATCTATGGCTGGTCTCCTTGTCTATATGACCTTGTTGCAGCCTCTCTACTTATCTCTGAATCTAACAAACTAACTCTAGGATTTCTCCTTCACAACTTATTCCCATCACACTCACTCTCAACTTCTCACTTACCAAGGACTCCAATCCCTCCCACCACCTTGAATTCTATTCCTCAACACTTCTCTCATCAAAAATACACAACTCATATTTCTTTCCTGTCCTCCCCTCAACCCATCCACACTTATCCGTTTGTCCCAACATTTCTCAGATCCTCTCTATTCCTGTACCAATACTCTTGAAGACCTTCTTCCTTACCCCTTTTGTATACAAAAAGTCCTCTGGATACTTCTGATTACACTTCCTATATAGATGGCAGTTCCTTGTTGTCAGACAGCCACTGTGATGTGTGATATGCAGTGTTTCAGATGATGCCATTGCCAAAGCAGCTTCCTTACCCCCCCCACTTCCAATCAATAGGCAGAGCTGGTAGCCCTCACCAAAGCCTTCCCTACTACCAAAAATACATCATTAATGCTGTACATAGACTCTAAATATGCTTTTCTTATCCTGACAACACACTGGAAGGAATAAGGATTTTTAAACCAAAGGGTGTATATTCATATATTCATAACCTCCTTGAGGTTTCTCTCTGATCAGAGAAGCCTGTCTGATGACAACTGAGCTAGGCAAGTATCTATGAATATAGCAGAATATCGTTAGGAATCATTTAATTGACTTTTTTGCTAGTCATGTTTGCTTCTATCCTAGATCTCTATGGGCTATCTCGCTTCTGGGTCCTGGCCCTCTCGGCAGTGTTAGGGGTGGGATCCCTCTCATGGTATGGGTCTCAAGCTGGACCAGCCATTGGTTTGTCACTCCCACAATTTCTGTGCCATCTTTACCCCAGCACATCTTGTAGTTAGGGCAAGTTGCAGGTCGAAGGTTTTGTAGCTGGATTGGTGTCCTGGTCCCTTCACTAAAGAATGATTGGTGGCATCACTATCCCTGATTCCTTCAATAGTTTATCCACAGTGTCTGTAGGGGTTTCATTGCCTCCATTGTTAGGGTATTGCTTGGTAAATTAACCCCTCTGAGGGGTTCTGGTTCTTTCCTTCTTATGACTGTCTCTTTGTTACCCAGTCTTAGGGCCTAATGGTCCATACAGTCAGGAATCTGGGGAAGCCCCTGGAAGAGCAAGAAGCTACCCTAGTGTCACCTTCTTTAAGATTCAGGGCCAGATGGTTTCAGCACAGAATTCTACCAGAAATTCAAAGAAGAGCTTATTATCAATACTCCTCAAATTGTTCCACACAATTGAAGCAGAAGGATCATTGCCAAACTTTTTACCAGGCTACAATTACCTTGGTGCCCAAACCACACAAAGACACAACTAAGATAGAGAACTATAGACCAATCTCCGTCATGAACATTGATGCAAAAATACTCAATAAAATACTGGCAAATCGAATCCAAGAACACATCAGAAAAATCATACACCATGATCAAGTAGGCTTTATCCCAGGGATGCAGGGATGGTTTAACATATGAAATCCATCAATGTAATCCACCATATAAACAAACTGAAAAAGAAAAACCACATGATCATCTCACTAGATGCTGAAAAAGCCTTTGACAAAATCCAACATCCTTTCATTATAAAGATCTTGGAGAGAACAGGAATAACAGGAACATATCTAAACAGGATGAACGCTAGATGCTGAAAAAGCCTTTAACACAATTCATCACCCTTTCATGATAAAGGTCTTGGAGAGATCAGGAAGAACTGGAACATACCTAAACATAATAAAAGTAATATACAGCAAGCCAACAGCCAACATCAATGGAGAGAAACTCAAAGCGATTCTTCTAAAATCAGGAACAAGACAAGGCTGTCCACTCTCTCCATATCTCTTCAGTATTGTACTTGAAGTTCTTGCTAGAGTAATAAGACAACAAAAGGAGCTTCCTTCCCTTTCCGCCGCTGACTCATCACAGACCAGGTGAGCGACCCCTGCTTTTACCCAACTGTCCTAAGTGCCATTCACCCAGATCCCTCCAGGCTTGTCCCTGCTTGAAACAGACACGCCCTGGCAGGGAGGAGCTTCCTGAATCTGGGTACAGGCCACTCTTCCTTCCCTTTCCGCCGCTGACTCATCACAGACCAGGTGAGAGACACCCTGCTTTTACCCAACTGTCCTAAGTGCCATTCACCCAGATCCCTCCAGGCTTGTCCCTGCTTGAAACAGACACGCCCTGGCAGGGAGGAGCTTCCTGAATCTGGGTACAGGCCACTCTTCCTTCCCTTTCCGCCGCTGACTCATCACAGACCAGGTGAGAGACACCCTGCTTTTACCCAACTGTCCTAAGTGCCATTCACCCAGATCCCTCCAGGCTTGTCCCTGTTTGAAACAGACACGCCCAGGCAGGGAGGAGCTCCCTGAATTTGGGTACTGGCCACTCTTCCTTCGGTTTCCGTGGACCGATCCGCCAGGAGAGTGAGGAGACTATGAAGAGAGGCTAGAATATCCAGAGCTTCGAACATTGAATTCCTGGCCCACACACACTACAGTGTAACAAGAGGAGATAGAGAGATCCTACCTGCACTCACTGGAAAAAGATATGGGAAGAAGACAGAATAAGAACTCGCTCAACAACAGAAAGACCAATATGACACCACCAGAATCTAGGGACTCCACTCCAGCAAGACCTGAAAAGCACAACATAGTGCATGAAGAAGAGATGGACCTCAAAAATTATCTCAGCAAGATGATAGAGACCTTCAAAGAGGAAACAAGAAAATCCCTTAAAGAAATAGAAGAAAAAGCAAGCAAAAAATTACACGAAATGGAGGAAAAGACAAACCAAAAAATTCAAGAAATAAACAAATCTCTTAAAGAAGCTAAAGAAACCCAAAATAAAACAACCAAACAAGTGAAGGAAGCGCTTGAAACAGTTCAAAGCATGAAAGCTGAATTAGACACAATAAAGAAAACACAGAATGAGGCGATGCTGGAAATGGAAAGACTGGATAAACGATCAGGATCTAAAGACATGAGTATAACTAATAGAATCCAAGAGACAGAAGAGAGAATCTCAGCTATTGAAGACTCGCTAGAGGATATACATTCATCAACCAAAGAAAACCTCAAGTCCAACAAATCCCTAACACAAAATATCCAGGAAATATGGGACACCGTGAAAAGACCAAACCTAAGAATAATAGGTGTAGAAGAAGGTGAAGAAACACTGCTCAAAGGTACAGAAAACATATTCAACAAAATCATAGAAGAAAACTTCCCCAACCTACAGAAAGATATGCCTATGAAAGTACAAGAAGCTTATAGGACACCAAACAGACTGGACCACAAAAAGAAGTCCCCCGACACATAATAATCAAAACTCCAAATCTACAGAATAAAGAGAAAATATTAAGAGCTGCAAAGGAAAAAGGCCAAGTAACATATAAAGGCAAACCAATTAGAATCACACCCGACTTCTCAATGGAAACTCTGAAAGCCAGAAGGTCTTGGATAGATACCCTACAAGCACTAAGGGAGCATGGATGTCAACCCAGACTACTGTACCCAGCAAAACTTTCAATCATTATAGATGGAGAAAACAAGATATTCCATGACAAAAACAGATTTAAACAATACATATCCACAAATCCAGCACTACAGAAGGTTCTGGAAGGAAAACTCCAACCCAAGGAACATAACTACATGCACAAAAACACAGGCAATAGATAATCTAATTTTGCCAAACACAAAAAGAAGCAGGAGGGCAAAAACCACACACAATGATACCACCAACAATAAATCCAAAACAAACAAGAACCAACGAACAATGGACATTAATATCCCTAAATGTCAATGGTCTTAACTTACCCATAAAAAGATATAGGTTAACAGAATGGATACGAAGACAGAATCCATCCTTCTGCTGTTTACAAGAAACACACCTCAACTTCAAAGACAGGCGATACCTCAGAGTAAAAGGATGGGAAAAGATTTTCCAATCAAATGGCCTCAAGAAACAAGCCGGTGTAGCAATCCTAATATCTAACAAATTGACTTTAAACTAAAATCAATCCAAAGAGATGAAGAAGGGCATTTCATACTCATCACAGGAAAAGTCCATCAAGATGAAATCTCAATCCTGAACATCTATGCTCCAAATACGAAGGCACCCACATTTGTGAAAGAAACATTACTAAAGCTCAAACCACACATAAAACCACACACACTTACAGTAGGAGACTTCAACACTCCCCTTACTCCACTAGACAGGACCACCAGACAGAAACTTAACAAAGAAACAAAGGACCTGAAAGAAGTTATGACCCAACTGGGGTTAACGGATATCTATAGAGCATTCCATCCAAACTCAAAAGAATATACCTTCTTCTTAGCACCACATGGCACCTTCTCTAAAATTGACCACATAGTAGGCAACAAAGCAAACCTCCATAGTTACAAAAGAATTGAAATAACCCCCTGTATCTTATCAGACCACCATGCATTAAAGCTAGAATTCAGCAACAATACAAATGGCAGAAAACCTGCAAACTCTTGGAAAATGAATAACACCCAATTGCACCATTCCTGGGTTGAGGAAGAAATAAAAAAACAAATTAAAGACTTCCTAGAATCTAATGAGAATGCAGACACAACATACCCAAACTTATGGGACACTCTGAAAGCAGTGCTAAGAGGGAAGTTCATAGCACTAAGTGCCCACATGAAGAAACTACAGAAAAGTCACATCAGAGAACTGACAGAACAACTGAAAGCACTAGAGCAAAAAGAAGCAAACTCACTAAGGAGTAGACGCCAGGAAATAATCAACCTGAGAGCTGAAATCAATAAAGTAGAAACTAGGAAAACATTAGAAAGAATCAATGAAACAAAGAGTTGGTTCTTTGAGAAGATCAACAAGATAGACAAACCTCTAGCCAAACTAACCAAAAGGCAGAGAGAGAGCATGCTAATTAACAAAATCAGAAACGAAAAGGGGGATATAACAACGGACACTGTGGAAATCCAGAGAATCTTTAGGTCATACTTTGAAAATCTGTACTCCACAAAATTCGAAAATCTAATGGAAATGGACAGTTTCCTGGATAAATATCACTTACCAAAATTAAATCAAGATCAGATAAACAGTTTAAATCGACCCATAACCTCAAATGAATTAGAAACAGTCATCAAAAGCCTCCCAACCAAAAAAAGCTCAGGACCAGATGGCTTCACTGCAGAATTCTACCAGAAATTCAAACAAGAGCTGACACCAGTACTCCTCAAACTGTTCCGCACAATAGAAGCAGATGGGATATTGCCAAACTCTTTCTACGAGGCTACAATCACCTTGATACCCAAGCCACACAAAGATAAGACTAAGAAAGAGAACTACAGACCGATATCCCTCATGAACATTGATGCTAAAATACTCAATAAAATATTGGCTAATCCAATCCAAGAACATATCAGAAAAATCATCCACCACGATCAAGTAGGCTTCATCCCAGGGATGCAAGGATGGTTCAATATACGAAAAACCATCAATGTAATCCACCATATAAACAAACTGAAAAAGAAAAACCACATGATCATCTCACTAGATGCTGAAAAAGCCTTTGACAAAATCCAACATCCCTTCATGATAAAGATCTTGGAGAGAACAGGAATAACAGGAACATATCTAAACATGATAAACGCGATATACACCAAACCAATAGCCAACATCAAACTAAATGGAGAGAAACTCGAAGCGTTTCCTCTAAAATCAGGAACAAGACAAGGATGTCCACTCTCTCCATACCTCTTCAATATTGTACTTGAAGTTCTAGCTAGAGCAATAAGACAAGAACAGGGGATCAAAGGGATACAAATTGGAAAGGATGAAGTCAAACTTTCACTATTTGCTGATGACATGATAGTCTACATAAGTGACCTGAAAAACTCTACCAGGAAACTCCTACAGCTGATAAACACCTTCAGCAAGGTAGCAGGATACAAAATTAACTCAAAAAAATCTGTAGCCCTACTGTATACAGATGATAAACTCAATGAGAAAGAAATCATGGAAACATCACCTTTCACAATATCCACAAGCAACATAAAATACCTGGGGGTAACACTAACCAAAAAAGTGAAAGACCTATACAATAAGAACTTTGAGACTCTAAAGAAAGAAATTAAAGAAGATACCAGAAAGTGGAAAGATCTCCCATGCTCTTGGATAGGCAGAATTAATATAGTAAAAATGGCAATCCTACCAAAAGCAATCTACAGATTCAATGCAATCCCCATCAAAATCCCAACACAGTTTTTCACAGACATTGAAAGAACAATACTCAACTTTATATGGAAAAATAAAAAACCCAGGATAGCCAAAACAACTCTTTACAATAAAAGATCTTCTGGAGGCATCACCATCCCTGACTTCAAGCTCTACTATAGAGCCATAGTTCTGAAAACAGCTTGGTATTGGCACAAGAATAGACAGATAGACCAATGGAATCGAATTGAAGACCCAGATATTAACCCACGCACCTACGAACACCTTATTTTTGACAAAGGTGCTAAATCCATACAATGGAAAAAAGATAGCATCTTCAACAAATGGTGCTGGCACAATTGGATTCGAACATGCAGAAAATTGCAGATTGATCCATACCTGTCACCATGCATGAAACTTAAGTGCAAATGAATCAAAGATCTCTCCATAAACCCAACCACACTGAATCTTCTAGAAGAGAAAGTGGGAATAACCCTTGAACAAATTGGCACAGGAGACCACTTCCTGAACATCACGCCAGAAGCACAGACACTGAGGTCTGCAATCAATAAATGGGACCTCCTGAAACTGAGAAGCTTCTGTAAGGCAAAGGACACAGTCAGTAAGACAAAACGACCACCCACAGAATGGGAAAAGATCTTCACCAGCCCCACATCTGACAGAGGACTGATTTCCAAAATATACAAGGAGCTCAAGAAGCTAGCCACCAAAACACCATACAATGAAATTAAAAAGTGGGGTGCAGAACTAAACAGAGATTTTTCAACAGAGGAATCTGAAATGGCTGAAAGACACTTAAGAAAGTGCTCAAAATCCTTGGCCATCAGAGAAATGCAACTCAAAACAACTCTGAGATACCACCTCACACCTGTCAGAATGGCTAAAATCAAAAATACCAATGACAACCTATGCTGGAGAGGATGCGGAGAAGAAGGAACACTCCTCCATTGCTGGTGGGAGTGTGAACTTGTAAGACCACTTTGGAAAGCAGTATGGCGGTTGCTCAGAAAAATGGGAATCAACCTACCTCAAGATCCAGCCATTCCTCTCTTGGGTATATACCCAAATACTGCATGTCCATACAACAAGGACATATGTTCAACCATGTTCATAGCAGCATTGTTTGTAATAGCCAGAACCTGGAAGCAACCTAGATGCCCCTCAACTGAAGAATGGATAGAGAAAATGTGGTACATTTATACAATGGAGTACTACTCAGCAGAAAAATGCAATGGAATCTTGAAATTCGCAGGCAAATGGATGGAACTAGAAGAAACCATCCTGAGTGAGGTAACCCAATCACAAAAAGACAAACATGGTATGTACTCACTCATATATGATTTTTAGACATAGAGCAAAGGTTTACCAGCCTATAATCCTCTTCCCCAAAGAAACTAGAAATCATGAATGACTCTAAGGGATAAATGGACCCCAGGAATGGGAAGTGGCATAAACTCCCGAGCTAATTGAGAGCATGAGGGTAGGGGAGTGGGTGCTGCCACAATAAGAGCACAAGAAGAAGAGGAGAGGAGAAGAAATGGAGGAGCAGATATATTGAGTTGGGGGAAGAATAGAGGAGAGAGAGCAGGATGAGAGATACCATATCAGAGGGAGCCACTATAGGTCCGAGAAGAGATACAGAGCTAGGTAGATCTCCAGAGACCTACAAGGATGACACAATCTGACAGTCCGGGCAGTGGAGGAGAGGATGGCCTAGAAGCCCTTCCCCTATAATGAGATTGATGACTACTCTCTATGCTATCCTAGAGTCCTCATCCAGTGGCTGATGGAAGCAGAGACAGACATCCACAGAAATACACTGAGCTGAAATCTGGAACCTAGTTGAAGAGAGGGAGGAATGAAGAACGAAGGGGTCTGTACCAGGTTGGAGAAACCCACAGAAACAGTTGGCCTGAAAAAGGGAAAGCATATCGACCCCAGACGCTCTTTGGGAGGCCAGTACAGGACTAATCCAGCCCCCCAATCATGGATGCCAATGGGGAGGCCCCTGCACTACTGGGAGCCTCCGGAAGTGGACTGGCGTTTTGCCCTGGTGTGTGTGTGTGGGACTATGAGAGCCCATCCCACTTGAAGGGATGCGCTCTGTCTCTGGACACATGGGGAAGGGCCTAGGCCCAGCACAGGAAGATTTGGTGGACTTGGTGGAGCCCCGGTTGGGGGCCCCACCCTGCATGGGGAGTGGTGGGTGGATGGGGTGGGGGTAGGTTGGAGGTGGGGGAGAAGGAATGGGGGTGAGGGGAGGGAGAGGGAGAGGGGAATTACATGTGAAACAAGCCTGTTCCCTAACTTGAATTAATAATAATAATAATAATAAAAAGAAAAAAATTAAAAAAAAAGACAACAAAAGGAGATCAAGGGAATACAAATTGGAAAGGAAGAAGTCAAACTCTCACTATTTGCAGATGATATGATAGTCTACATAAGTGACCTGAAAAACTCTACCAGGGAACTCCTACAGCTGATAAACACCTTCACCAAGATTTACTAAAAAAATATATAAAATATATATTAGGGTTAATATATATATATATATATATATATATATATATATATATATAGATGGGGTTGACAAAGAAATCAGAGAAACATCACCCTTTACAATTGCCACAAACAACATAAAATATCTTTGGGTAACTCTAACCAAACAGGTGAAAGACCTGTATGACAAGAACTTTGAGTCATTAAAAACAAATTAAAGAAGCTACCAGAAAATGGAAAGATTTCACATGCTCTTGGATAGGTAGGATCAACATAGTAAAAATGGCAATCTTTCCAAAAGTAACCTACAGATTCAATGCAATCCCCATCAAAATCCCAACACGATTCTTTACTGACATTGAAAAAACAATTCTCAATTTTTTGTGGAGAAACAAAAGACCCAGGATAGCCAAAACAACCCTGTACAATAGAGGAACTGCTGGAGGCATCACTATCCCTAACTTTAAGCTCTATTACAGAGCTATAGTCCTGAAAACAGCTTGGTATTGGCACAAAAATAGACAGGTAGACCAATGTAATAGAATTGAAAACCCTGATATTAACCCACACACTATGAACACCTGATTTTTGACAAACATACACTGGAACAAAGAGAACATCTTCAACAAATGGTGCTGGCATAACTGGATCAAACATGTAGACGACTACAGATAGACCCAAGCCTTTCGCCCTGCACAAAACTTAAGTCAAAATGGATCAAAGACCTCAACATAAACCCAGCCACACTGAACCTACTACAATATAAAGTGGGAAATATCCTTGAATTAATCGGTACAGGAGACTGCTTCCTGAACATAACACCAGTAGCACAGACACTGAGATCAACAATTAATAAATGGGATCTCCTGAAACTGAGAAGCTTCTGTAAGGCAAAGGACATAGTCAGCAAGACAAAATGACAGCCCACAGATTGGGAAAAGATATTCACCAACCCCACATCTGACAGAGGGCTGATCTCCAAAATATACAAAGAACTCAAGAAACTAGTCTCGAAAACACCAAACAATCCAATTAAAAATGGGGTACTGAACCAAATAGACAATTCTCAATAGAGGAATCTAAAATGGCTGAAAGACACATGAGAATGTGTTCAACATCCTTAGTCATCAGAGAAATGCAAATCAAAACAACTCTGAGATACAATCTTACTCCTGTCAGAATGGCTAAAATCAAAAACACCAATAACAGTTTATGCTGAGAGGATTCGGAGAAAGAGGAACACTCCTCCACTGCTGGTGGGAGTGCCAACTTGTACAGCCACTGTGGAAATCAGTATGGCGACTCCTCAAGAAAATGGGAATGAGTCTACCACAAGATCCAGCAATTCCACTCCTAGGCATATACCCAGAAGAAGCACATTCATATAACAAGGACATCTGTTCAACCATGCTCATAGCAGCATTATTTGTAATAGCCAGAAACTGGAAACAGCCTAGGTGCCCCTCAACTGAAGAATGGATAGAGAAATTTTGGTACATTTGCACAATGGAGTACTACTCAGAAAAAAACAATGGAATCTTGAAATTTGCAGGAAAATGGGTGGAACTCGAAGAAACCATTCTGAGAGAGGTAACCCAATCACAAAAAGACAAACATGGTATGTACTCACTCATATGTGGATCTGCTTTATGATACATAGTAGTGACTGTGCTTTATCAGAGCTGTTTTAAATGATGTTGCTCAGAATGGTTTCCTCCCAGATGGTGCCATGTACCACAAGAGTAACTGTGCTATTTTCTGGGATTTTGTTTTTTATTTTTTTGTGGTTGTTGTTGCTGTTTGTTTGTTTGTTTTTTTTGTTTTTTTTAAATGGAGTGTGCTGGATGTCACTACAATTTTGTTCAAATGACTGCAGAACCTGGAAAAGCTGTTGCTGCTATTGATGCATAACATATTGCTATTATTGATATATATATATTATAGAATATATATATTCTATATATATATAAATATATATATATTAATTGAGACTCAAATATGTGATGAATCCAAGGTGTTTCAGTGAGTGCTCAGCTGTGCATGCAAATTTGATTTCATCTTTAGTAAGTAGTAAAGTTATATGCTTGCCAAAAAAATAAGTGACACACTTGAAGACAAATGTCACACTATTTCAATTTTATGTGTAACCTAGAAATGATGAACTTATGGGAACAGAGAGCAGAATTGTGGCTATTAGGCTTCAATGTGGGTCTTTTAACAATGGGGAAACTATTGGTTTAAGGATATAAAACTGCAGTTGGACAAGAGGCATGGACTCTGTGATGTCTGAGGTCTACTGAGAGCATGATAAATATGGTTGATAACAATATGCTATATTTTAAAAGTTGTGAGACAGTATACTTTACGTGTTCTCAAAACAAAAATGATGAATATGCGCGATATACATGTTAATTGGTTTAATTTAGCCATGCCATTGTGAACATACTGTATTATGTATCATAATTGTGCATGACTTTATTTATGAGCTAAATAAATGAATGAAAAAAAACAAATTAAAGAAGATACCAGAAAATGGAAAGATCTCACATGCTCTTGGATAGGTAGGATCAACATAGTAAAAATGGCAATCTTGCCAAAAGCAACCTACAGATTCAATGCAATCCCCATCAAAATACTGACACAATTCTTCACAGACCTTGAAAGGACAATTCTAAACTTTATATGGAAAAACAAAAAACCCAGGATAGCCCAAACAACCCTGTACAATAAAGGAACTTTCGGAGACATCACCATTCTTGACTTGAAGCTATACTATAGAACTATAGTAATGAAAATAGCTTGGTATTGGCATAAAAACAGACTTGTAGACCAATGGAATTGAATTGAAGACCTTGATATTAACCCACATACCTATGAACACCTAATTTTTGACAGAGAAGCTAAAGTTATAAAATGGAAAAAAGAAAGCATCTTCAACAAATGGTCCTGGCATAACTGGATGCTGGCATGTAGAAGACTGCAGATAGATCCATATCTATCACCATGCATAAAACTTAAGTCCAAATGGATCAAAGACCTCAACATAAATCCAGACACACTCAACGTCTTAGAAGAGAAATTGGGAAGTACTCTTGAACAAATTGGTATAGGAGACTGCTTCCTGAACATAACAATAGCACAGACACTGAGATCAACAACTAGTAAAAGGGACTCCAGAAACTGAGAAGCTTCTGTAGGGCCAAGGACACAGTCAGCAAGACAAAAAGCCAGCCCACAGAATGGGAAAAATATTCACCAACCTCACATCAGACAGAGGGCTGATCTCCAAAATTTACAAAGAACTCAAGAAGCTAGTCTCCAAAACACCAAATCCAATTAAAAAGTGGGGTATAGAACTAAATAGAGATTTCTCAATTGAGGAATCTAAAATGGCTGAAAGACACATAAGAAAGTGCTCAACATCCACAGCCATCAGGGAAATGAAAATCAAAACAACTCTGAGATACCATTTCACTCCTGTCAGAATGGCTAAAATCAAAAACACCAAAGACAGTTTATGATGGAGAGGATGTGGAGAAAGGGGAACAATCCTCCACTGCTGGTGGGAGTGCCAACTTGTAAGACCACTTTGGAAATCAGTATGGCAGTTCCTCAGGAAAATGGGAATCAGTCTACCTCAAGATCCAGCAATTCCTCTCTTGGACATATGCCCAAAAGATGCACATTCATACAATAAGGACATCTGTTCAATTATGTTCATAACAGCTTTATTTGTAATAGCCAGAACCTGGAAGCAACCTAGATGCCCCTCATCTGAATAATGGATAGAGAAAGTGTGGTACACCATGGAATACTACTCAGCAGAAAAAAAACCAATGGAATATTGAAATTTGTAGGTAAATGGATGGCACTAGAAGAAACCATCCTGAGTGAGATAACCCAGTCACAAAAGACAAACATGGTATGTATTCACTCATATATGGATTTTAGACATTGGATCAGGGGATTGCCAGCCTACAATTCCACCGCCAGAGAGATTGGAAACAGGGAGGACCTTAAGAGAGACATGCATGGTACCCCAGAGAAGGGGAATGTTATAAGATCTCCTGAGCAAATTGTGAGCATGGAGGTAGGAGAGGGGGAGCTGGGTGAAAGAGAGGGAGAGAAGAGGAGGGGAGAGGAGGACATGGGGGAGCAGGATGGTTGAGTCAGGGAAGAATAGAGGAGAGCAAGATGAGAGATGCCATAATAGAGGGAGCCATTATTGGTTTAAAGAGAAATCTGGCACTAGGGAGGTATCCAGAGATCTAAAGGATGACACCAACTGGCAATGTAAACAATAGTGGAGAGGCTACATTAAAAACCCTTCCTCGACCAGCCTAGACTCTTCATTCAGTGATTGATGGAGGCAGAGGCAGACAGCCACAGCTGAACACTGAACTGAACTCCTGGAATCCAGTTGCAAAGAGGGAGGAGTGATGAGCAATGGGGTTAAGACTGGGCTGGTGAAACCCACAGAAACAGCTGACCTGAACAAGGGGGAGCTCAGGGACCCCAGACTGATGGCTGAGAGGCCAGCATGGGACTGATCCAGACCCCCCGAATGTGGGTGTCAGTGAGGAGGCCTCAGCAATTTATGGAACCTCAGGTAGTATACCAGTATTTATCCCTGGCACACAAATGGAGCCCATTCCACATTGAGGGATGCTCTCTCAGTTTGGACACATGGGGGAGGGCCTAAACCCTGCCTGGGATGATATGACAGACTTTGGAGATCCTCCATGGAGGTCCTCACCCTCCCTGGGGAGCAGAGGGGGGATTGGGTGGGGGCTTGGATTGTTGGTAGGGATGGGTGAGGAGGGAAGGGAGAGGGAGAGGGAGATGGGATTGACACATGAAGCAAGCTTGTTACTAATTTAAAAAAATAATAAAAAAGAAAAAATTAATATTCAACAATAGTTATTGGTAGAAATTTAAAAAATCATCTAAGATCCTTCAGACTATGACAACTATATGCATAATTGATATAATAAAAGTTATATTTTATTATGCTGAAGATCATCACTCAAGGCTCACACTCCAAGTTCCTAACTATGGCTCTGTGCCTATCTCCCCAAGGCTGCTCATCTGTGTGATATATCTTAGCTGAAGGTTATGTCCAGTTTCTAACTTTAGTTGGTAGTCTCCCATTTGAGTGTTGGGATCCCAGTAAACTCCATCCACAGGGCAGATCAAAGTGGCATCTCTCTAATGTCTCCAGCAGTCCTGAAGAGGCTAAGAGTGATGCTTCGTTCTTGGTATTTGCATACAGTGTCAAGTGGACTTTGTCAAATGTATGGTTATCTTGAGTAAATGACATCACTGGGTTCTGGCTATCAGGTGAAGTTTTGGGTGTGGAGGAGTTCTGGACTAAGCTATTTCTGAATGTCTAAAGGGCATTTTTATTATGCTTATCACAGAGGACCAAAAGCAACTAAAAATAGATCCTGGGTATTTTACAACTATATTATTCCTGGCATTGTGCTGTGGAATGATCCTTTTGCCTACTGTGAAGTTTTAATAATGGTTTAATAAAGGAGCTGACTGGCCGATAGCTGAACAGGATAAGGTTCGTTGGGAGAGTCAAACCGAAAATGCTGTGAGAAAGAAGGACAGAGTAAGTGGAGATGCCGGCAGATACAGAAAAAGCAGGACATGTAAAAAAAATGAGGCAGCAAGCTATGAGCCAGATGGCAAAGCATAGGTAAGAAATATGGGTTAATTAAAAATGTAAGAGTTAGCTAGTAACAAGCCTGAGCTATTGGCTCAGAGCAATTAAAAGACCTAATGCCTATTGTAAAACAAACAAACAAACAAACAAACAAACAAAAACAGCTGGTGCCCAACTTCCAGGGACATGTACATCCACATAAACCCTGAGAAAACTTTACAAAAAGGTTCTAAACACACAGAAATGATCCAGAAATTACTTCCTGGTCATATGTCTCTCATACATGCTTTGGTACAAAGACACTTCTCCTGGCAACTGCCACACGCCATGAGCTAAGGCCATCCTAGAGCCTTCATCCAGCAACTGATGGAAATAGAAGCAGACACCCACAGCTAAACACTGAACTTAACTGGAATCCAGTTGCAGAGAGGGAGGAGTAATGAACAAAGGGGTCAAGACCAGGCTGGTGAAACCCACAGAAACAGCTGACCTGAACAAGGGAAAACTCTTGGTCCCCAGACTGATAGCTGGGAAACCAGCATGGGACTGATCAGACCCCATGAATGTGGGTGTCAGTGAGGAGGCCCTGGAAATCTATGGGGCCTCCTGTAGTAGATAAGTACTTATTCCTAGCATAGGAACGGACTTTGGAAGCCCATTCCACATAGAGGGACACTCCCTCAGCCTAGACACTTGGAGGAGGGCCTAGGCCCTATCCCAAAGGATATGACAGACTCTGAAGACCCCCATGGAAGACCCCACTCTCCCTGGGGAGCAGAAAGGATATGGGATAGGTAGGGTGTTAGTGGGGGGCAGGAGAGGGAACTGGGATTGACATGTAAAACAATCTTGTTTCTAATTTAAATAAAAATTCAGAAAAAGGCCTGTTCAGGCATCCTCTCCACTATTGCTAGGAGCTGTACCTGGGATCATCCTTGTGGATTTCTGGGAGTATCCCTGGCACCAGGTTTCTCCCTAGCCCCATATAGCCCCTTTCTATCAAGATATCATTTTCATTGCTCTCCGTCTCCATCCCCTTCCCAACTCCACCGTCCTGACCACTCATTTTCCCATCCCCCATCGCCTCCCCTTTACCCCCTGTCCCTAGTTTACCTAGGAGATCTCCTATTTCCCCTTCCCAGGGTGATCCATGCACTCCTCTTAGCATCCCCCTTGTTACCTAGCTTCTCTGGGGCTATGGACTGTATCTTGGTTATCTTTTGGTTTCATCTAATATCTACTTATGAGTGAGAAGATACTGTGTTTTTCTTTCTGGGTCTGGTTACCTCAGTCAGGATGATTTTTTTTTAGTTCTATCCATTTGCCTGAAGATTTCATGATTTTTTTTTACAGCTGAATAACACTCCATTTTAAAATGTGCCACATTTTCTTTATCTGTTCTTTGATTGAGGGGCATCGAGGTTGTTTCCAGGTTCTGGCTGTTATGAGTAATGCTGCTATGAGCATAGTACAGCAAGTGTCCTCGTGATATGATTGCATATCCTTTGGGTATATGCCCAAGAGTGGTATTGCTGGGTCTTGAAGTAGATTGGTTCCCAATTTTCTTAGAAACCACTATACTAATTTCCAAAGTGTCTGTATAAGTTTGCACTCCCACCAGCAGTGGAGGAGTGTTCCCTTTACTCCACATCTTCTCCAACTTAGGCTGTCATTAGTGTTTCTGATCTTGCCTCTTCTGACAGGTGTAAGATGGTATCTCAGCGTTGTCTTGACTTGCATTTCCCTGATAATTAAGGCTATTGAACACTTCTTTAAGTGTCTTTTGGCCATTTGAGGTTCTTCTGTTATACTGTTATATTAAGTAATGTCTACTCTAGTTTTTTGCTTTCATTTGTGAGTGTGGTATATGTGTGGTGAGCCCATGTTCAGAGACAGAGGAGGGCATTAGGTGTTATCCTCTATCATTCTTCACCTTTGGTTCAGGAACTTTCCTGAACCTGAAGCTTGCTAGTTTTCAGCTATGTCTGGCAGCCCGGAAGCCCCAGCAATCCTTCTGCTTATACTTTCTGCAGTGTTGGGATTACAGAAACATAAGACCATTTTTGATGTGGGTAATGGGTTCAAAACTCATGGTTGTTTAGCAAGCTGAGTCCTTTGTCTAGCCCTTTCTTCTCTAGTTTTTAATGTTTAACTATCAAATAAAGGAAGTTTCCTACACATTATCCATTGTTATTGTTTAATTTTAAGATTGAAATTTAATTACAGTGTTTCTCCCTTCCCTTTTCTCTATTCTAACTTCTCATTTACCCCTCCCCACTCTCTTCTAAATTCATGGCATTTATTTCCATTAGTTGTTATCTCATGCACATACATATTTGCATATACATACACATATTCCTAAATATAGACTGTTGAGTCTTTATAGCATTATGGTGACAATCAGTGGTGGGCTCTTCCCTGGGGAGGAATACCTTTCCCGCTCAACAGCTTTACTCAATTGCCTGCAAATCTTTGATTTGGGCTGAGGCCTCACGGCCTTTGCCAAATCCAGACTGGCAGGTTCTTTGGTGTCATCCTTGTTTAGCTCATGTTTGGTAGTCATGTTGGTGAAATTTTATGGGTATAGCTTCTGATGTTACTAGGAGACAAATCCTTACAGTCAAGTCCCCAGTCCTTTGACTGTTATGATCTTTCTGCCTCCTCTTCCACAATGTTCCTTGAACCTTAGGTGCTGGACTGTTTTGTATATGTATCCACTGGGGCTTGGGTCTGAAACTCTACATTTCTATTGGTTGTGGGTTTTTTGCAATGATCTCTGTTGCAAAGAGAAGTTTCCTTGATGAGGGGTGAAGACTACATTTATCTCTAGCTTTAAAGGCAAATGTCTATAGATTGTTGTTTGGGATTGTCTCAGTTGGGGTTACTATTGCTGTGATGAAACATCATGATCAAAAGCAAGTTGGGGAGAAAAGAGATTATTCATCCTATAATTCCCCATCATAGTTCACCACCAAAGGAATCAGGACAGGAGCTTAAGCAGGGAAGGAACCTGGAGGCAGCAGCTGATGCAGAGGCCATGGAGGATGCTATTTACTAGCTTGTTTCTCATGGCTTGCTCAGCCTGCGTTCTTTTCTTTTTTTTTTCAGCCTGATTTCTTATAGAACCAAGGACTACCAGCCCATTGATGTCACTACTCACAATGTGCTGAACCCTTCCCTATCAATAACTAATTAAGAAAATCCCTTACAGATGGATCTTACTGCAGATTTTTTTCCATTGAAGTTTCCTTCTTTCAGATAACTCTAGCTTTTGTCAAATTGACACAAGACTTGCCAGCATAGGGAGAATACTGGTTTCATAAATTTCTGGTTTATATTATCTTCCCCAGTAACCATGATTTCACTACCACTGAGTAGTTATCTAGGTTACCAGAGTCAGGTAAAGTATCCCTCTTTTTGAGTGAGTGTTAAGTCCAATTAGAGAGCTATTGCTTACTGCTAAAGTATGTGTGGCACTCCTGCACCATGGTGTTATGCCATACTGGTCTTTGATGTGGTTCTTGGTGTCATATCTGAGTAGGACTGCTGACTGCCGACCTCCTTTAGAAGTTGCATGGTGTCTTTTAGTAGCGTTGAGGGTAGTCCTGAGCAAGGGAGTATCTAGGTCAGTTGCAGCTCAGGAATCTCTGGGCCCTGCTTCTAAGTGTATGGATTTACCTTCTACCTCTTGGGGGCACAGTAGGCGGTATGTTTTGCAGTCTCTTAGACAGCCCTAGCCAACAACTTGAAGGAGAGCTCCTTGTATCTGTTTTAGAGTTTTTATTAGGTGATCTTTGGCTATTGGAGGGAGCACCATTAGTCCAGATGAAAAAAGTTCATTGAAACGATGTATGTGGGCATTGCCATGGCTTAGGAGCTTTGCTTCAGGTCTGGAAGTGCTCCATGGTCTGCCAAGTCAGCACCATGAGCTCCATCAGCCCAGGATATAACCTGTTAGCTTCTATATTCTCTACTAATGGGAGAGTTTTTCAAGGTGAATATGCCATGAGGGCTGTGGGAAAGAGTCATACAGCTACTGGAGTCAGAAGTAGAGATTGTAATTGTCTTTGGGGGTAGTAAATTAGCCGTTTATAAATTTTTTGAAGAAGATTTTAGTAAATGGCTTTTTAAAGTTGTTTGACATGTTAGAATGACAGTAGCAGGTTTACTGGCAGATGTTCATTTGTTAGCAGACATAACAAGAAAAGAAGCATCCAATTTTATACCTAACTTTGTCTAACATATTCCTGTAAAACATCTTTCAGTGTGTGCATGTACATGCTTATACATCTACAGTGCTGTCAGACATTTTGGCTGAAGTTTCATGTTAGGGTCTTACAGTGCAAATAATGGTGCACCGATCTGTGTGATTGGCCATCAGGTGTTTCATATGGTTATCGGGGCTGTGCCATTGGCAAAGCCAGACAAACCAAAAAGACAAAAATAGAAACGCTTCAGATGAAATAAATGACCTGCCATGACATTGTTAAAGAAGCTGTAAAAATAATTTACACAGTACATAATGAAGTTAAGAATAAAGCTTTTGAACTAAAACTCAACACTATTGGTGAATTAAATAAACAAAGTCATCAAATTGTTTCAAAAGATGAAAAGGAGAAAATAGAAAATTATGCTAAAGAATCTTTGAAGGAAGAATATGAATCAGATTGTAGCAATATGTAACATCTTCTTCACCATCTCTTCTGTTTTATATTTCTATTGCGGGCCCTTATAACTATTTAGCACCATGTATTATACATACCCACTGACAAATTTTCATTTAATTTCTGATTTGTAAATATTCAGGTTTAATTAAAATATGCTTCAAAACATTGTTGGGATAACTAAGGACATTTGCTTAGCATTAAAATGTAGATTCATGTGAGATTAAATTCTTAGTGCCAAGATTGAGGGAGAAGGATTGAGTCCACAAGTTAACAGCTAGGCTATCAGCAAAAACTTTAGTGAAAACACTATGCAACACACTTTAGAGTTTAAACTCCTATTTATCTTATCTATAATTAAACATTTTTAGATCTAAAAGCTATATATGTATATTAATATACTGAATAATGTGCTTTTTGGGATTTTGTTTTGTTTTGTTTTTTGAGACAGGATTTCTCTGAGTAACAGCCCTGGCTGACCTGGAACTCACTTTGTAGACCAGGTTGGCCTTGAACTCACAGAGATTCACCTGTCTCTGCCTCCTAAGTGCTGGGATTAAAGGAGTGTACCACCATCTCCCAGCTGAATTATAGGGTTTTGTAGCACGAGTTCTAATAGGTCTTAATAATAAAAACTCAGAGTCAGGGCAAATGCTGAAAGATCAGAGAGTCAAAGGAGCAAGTCACAGCCAACTCTTACCTTACTAGCTCCTCAGGCAAAAAAGAGACTGAGTTCCTGTCTCCTCTCCTCTTAAGGATCATAGCCCTCTCTTCACCCAGCCATATCACTTCCTGGCTGTCTGTACAGACCTCTAGAACTTCCCAGCTTCTTCTGTATTTATCTCTTTCTCTCTACCTAAGGAGGTCTCCTTTCCCATTTCCCTGATTACATCACTTGTATCCTGCTATTTGACTTTGCCCTATTCACATATTCTTCTGTATTTACCTTCTTCCCACTCATTAAGGAGCCCATCAATTTACCCATCTCCTTGATCAGATGACTTATACCCTGCTATTCTCCACTCTGTCTCCCAACACCTTTTTATACTGACAACGGCCTACTTTATATTTCTGGTCTGTAGTTTCTTTGGAACTAGGAGTCTCCAAGAAAAGAGAATATGCAATGTTTGTCTTTCTGGGTCTGGATTACCTCACTCAATATGCTATTTTCTAGTTCCATCCATTTACCTGCAGTGTTCTGATTTTGTTTTCCTTTAACACTGAATTGTAATCCATAGCCTACACAGTATATTTTTAAAGAATTAGCCATGTAGATGGTGGTGACATTCTCCTTTAATCTTAGAACGTGTGGGCAGAGGTGATGTCAGGGTGACATTGAGAGGTTTTAAAGGGATAGACAAGGCACATGGTGTCTCTCTTTCTTTGCTGCTTTGGCATGCTCTGTCTTCCTGTTGGTTGGCATTTTCCTATTAGAAGATATCCTGACTGTACAGGTTACACATTAGTTATTCATCATAATACTAGAGAGGTATAAAAGATAGGTGCATGGTCTTCAGTAGTCAGACTCAGGATTATTCTCCAGCCACACTGAGGACAGACAGGAGTCTGAAGCTTGGTGAGAGCTTGTGGAGACAGGATTAGCCCTTTCAGCTGGGCGTAGGGTTAAGAGTTGGTGGCTTGGCTGTTTTGCTTTTCTGATCTTCATCTTGAAGCTTGAACCCCAATATTTGTCTCTTGGGCTTTTATTTTTCATGTTAAAATTGGTGACCAGTGTTAAAGTACAAACTCATTTAAAAGCTGTTTTGAGGTCACCTGCCTAGGCCCAAGCCTGAGCTGCAGGCAGGACTCCCAACTGAGTTCTTCCTGCCTAAGTCCCTGACCAACCAGCTAGGTTTTTTGTTTTCTCCTCAAATCTTTGAGCAAGTGTGGGATTTTTCATTTGTAGCCTTTATAAACAGTCTTCAGGTGCCACTCGAACTTGGGAGGCTTTTGGGCTTTCCTTAGAGCTTCTCTCTTCAGGCTAACACTCTTAGCTCATGGCCACAAGTGATTTCTCTGATTCAGATGTGCTATGCCCCACAGTTCACTGACATTGTTGGCAGATTTGGTAAGTCAATTGGAAATTCTTAAAGGAAGGGATTAGTTAAAAAGAGAGTTTTTCCACACTAAAAATGGGAAAATCACTATTAAAATAGAGAGAATTAGGTCTCTGTACGATTAAATAATGGATGGTTTAAAAATGGAACAATTAAATGAAGGGATAGTCAACTTAAACAGGATTGACATACTGTTGATTATCATTTTGATAATCTTTGTTGTAATTTTGATGATTCTTGTTTTATCTCTAAAAATGTTGGTTGATATGAGTGCTATGATGCAGGCCTTTGAAAAAGTTATTAAGAGGCATATTGTAGAGATATTAAAACCCAGAGTGAGGAATTACATGGAGAACCAAATTCAGCATTGCATTTTAAGGTTAAAAAGGAACACTTTAAGGTCTTAAGAGAACCACCTTTAATATATCCAGGAACCTTACAGGTAATACCAAATGAAGGAATTTCTATAAGCGCTACTTGGAAGCCTGTGACAATGCTAGATTTAGGAAAATTCAAGGAAGCTGTAGTCTCATATGGCATGCACTCACAATTTGTGAAACAGATGATTAGACACATAGTCTGTTTGTAATATGGTTTTCCCTATACATTTGATAGATTTGATTAAAGCTTTCCTAGATCCTGTACCACAATTACAATAGACTTCCTGGCTAAGAGAAAAGGTGAAGAATATTGAACAAAAGGCTAAAGCAAGAGGTATGGATATTTCCCAAGATCAAATTATTGGAGAAGGAGATATGCTACTTTAGAAAGGCAATGTCTCTATGATGATCACCACTTGAGTTTATGCCATGCAGCAGCTTTGAATGCTTGGAATAGAATTGGAGATGCAGGGAAGAAAATTGAATCATTTAAAAAGTTATGCAGGGTCCAAAGAAAGCATTCACAGATTTCATACAAAGACTGTCATCAGCAGTAAATAGAATGATATCAGATTTAGAAGCTAGAAAAATAATAATTAAAACTATGGATTTTGAAAATGCTAATGCCCAATGCAAAATTAGGCCTTTAAAAGTAAGATCAGCACCTTTGGAAGATTGGATCTGAGATACAATTAATATTGAAACTAATGACTATGATGATGATACATGGATAGGACAGGTGATTTCAAGAGTTTTAATGAAAATTTGAAATGTCAAATGTTTTAGTTATGGCAGAGAAGGTCACCTGTAAAGGGATTTCAAATAGGGTATTTCTAGAAAAATTCTTTTATAAACATAATCAAAACAGAATGCTCCTCCCTTTTGGACTATGCAGAAGGTGTGGCAAAGCAGGCATTGAAGAAAGGAATGTAGGTCAACAAGAGATTATCAAGGTAATACTTTGCTATCAGGAAACACCTTGAGGGGCTTCTCTAAGGCCCCTATGCAAAACCCTTTGTCAAATTTAGTTCAGTCCTTTCCTGTCACCATGGAAACCACTTCCTAGAGCAATCAAAGAGCTTAGTACCTATTGTAAGAAATCATACTGTTCTGGATGATAGAAGAGCTATAAAAGAGACAGCAAAAACGTCAGGAAAAATCACAAAGTGAGTATATTGGCAAACTTCTAGAAATGAGCAAAGACCAAAATTAAAAGTGTGAATAATTGATGTTATCATTGAAGCAGGCTCAAATGTATAGGACCAGAAGGACAGAGAGGAATATTAAAGCCATATGTTGCTAATATTGCAATGAATTTGTGGGGACATGCTTTATTACAGCAATGGAATACTCAGATAAACATTCCTCCAATCTTAGAAACAAAACATAAATTAAGTTATGGTTATGGAAAATTTATAAGAAGGTATTAAAAAGAGCAATCATTGATAATTCAGGTAGCACAAGAACAGGACACAACAGCTGCTAATCTTCCAAAGACACCAACAGCTCTACCTTCAAAATGTCTGACAGATGAACCTGTATGGGTTGTGCAAAGGCCTTTAACAACAGAGAAAATGTAGGCTCTAGAGGAGCTGGTACAGGAGCAACTAAATGCTCAGCATATAGAGGAATCAATTAGCCCATGGAATTTTCCTGTATTTGTTATTAAAAATAAATCAGGAATATGGAGATTGATAATAGATTTAAGAGCTGTTAATAAGATGATATGGCCAATGGGCTTTCTATAGTTTTGAATTCCTTTGTCTTATTTATTGCTTAAAGGATGGCCTCTTGTAGTTATTGATTTAAAAGATTGTTTCTTTAGTATACCATTACAAGAAAAAGACAGAGAAAAATTTGCCTTCACAGTGTCTACTTACAATAATTGTTAGCCTACTAAGAGATATCAAAGGAAGGTTCTTCCACAGGGAATGTTAAATAACCCCACCCTGTGCCAATATTGTAGAAAGCAGCCATTGGAAGTAATATGTAAGCAATTTCCTCAATCTATAGTTTCCCATTATATGGATGGCATCTTACTAGCTGATTAAAATATAGATACTTTAGAAAGAATGATTGAAGAAGTAAAGAAAATTTGGCTTTGTTGGGAATTACAAATTGTTCCTGAAAAAATACAGAGGAGATTCTATTAATTAATTATTGTATAAAGTAGGTTTATAAAATATTAGACCCCAAAAGGTACAAATTAGGAGAGATCAACTGTAGACTGTTAATGATTTCAAAGATTGCTAGGAGACATTTCCCATCTACAGCACATTATTGGGATAAAACCTGATCAACTGAAGTCTCTGAAAGAAGAATGAGGCTCCACAATGACCATTTCATCAGGACTATGACAACACCATTAAGCTGAACTATTGTGGGAAAATTACCAATACAGAGCCAGATAAAAATACAAGGGATTTTAATAGGGAAAAGCCTTACTTACAGAGCGACCTAGCCAGCCGGCATGGCAGCAGTCCATACAGCAAGCCAAAAGTGAAACCGAAAACAGAAACCTGCCACCTGAATGTCCCTTACTCTACATCACCCTGACCACACCCTCACAGGCGTGGTCAGGCACACCTGTAGCCAGCCCCTAAGCAGTTGTGGCTACAGCATCCCCTACACTAACAATACCAATTAAAGATCGACTTTGGACTAAAAATTGCTCAGAACAATTTTGAGGTGGCCAGCTAAGATGATCTAGCCTCACAGACTACCCAAGCCAGGACTTGAGACAAGCCCTGCAGTTTTCCATTATGCAGGGATTGGACAAAAATGTTACAGTTTCACAGTTAACACAAAATTTTTCTTTTTAGGATCCCCTAAAGATGCCATTATCCCCAGACAGCAGGAAGTAACTTTAAGAACACAAGGACCACATTCCCAAGATGTAGGGTGGGTAGTTTTTGGTCATTCAATGATTTATGGATATTTGTCATTGTTGTTTAGGGAGATTGGTTACACAATGTTGTTGATTATGGTCCGGAAAAAAGTTGAACAAAGGAGATTAGATTCCAGTTTTTTTTTTTGAAAAAAAAATAGAGATGTGATAGGATAAAAGGATAGATTATTGAATCTGCTGTTGGAAATAAACAAGGGAGGTTATAGATATGATATAAGATAAAAGGTAGATTATTGCGTCTACTTCTAAAATGTATAGATATGATTAAAAGGTAGATTACTGAATCTACTTTTAAAAAGCATTTACTAGTTTTCAACATTTTATATTAGATTGGACATTTGTATATTGTATACAAATATTGTGTATTGATACAAATTTGAAATTAATTGGTAAAAACATACTGTCCACACATTTCTAATATTGTTCAAGGGATTGAACCTATATAGCTCATTTATCAATTAATGCAAATTTCTAGTCCGTGAAAGTTATTACCAACTGTATAAGATAGTAAGGAAATGTAGGTTAGTAACTAGTCATCTATTACAATTGAACTTGCAGTCACATTAGGTATGTTTTTAAGTGTCAAACAGATATATTTTAGGAAGACAGGTCATCTCCAAACACTTCAGAGATCTACAGAATATGACATTTAAAATGTTTTAATAATATGGGTATTTTTATGAAAATGAGACATGTCTGCTCCTGGCAGCATAAATGTACTTCAGAGAAGATGATGGGTATCAAAAAATCTCCACTTTCTTTGTGACAAAAGTAGCCACTGGGCATTAAAGTACCCTTGCCACGACTGTTGAGAGTATGCTGTCCAAATTGGACAAACAGGACACCAAAAAGTGTGACTGCAAGCCTTGCCAAGACAAGGTGTGACAGTCCTTCAGATAATCCTGATGCACAGAAAAGTCTGTCAGAGATGCTAGGGCTTTAGGCCTAACATGGATGCCCCAACTTTTCAGAGAAATCTTGTGTGACTGTCTAGGAAGCCAGCTGTGTTCGTCATTAATTACATTTTTTTTGGAAGTTTCTTGCTTGTACTTCCTGCTTACTCAGTTAATGTTATTTCCTTCTTGGGTTTCTGAGGGAGTTGAAGACTAGATAGTTAAAGTTTTCATTGTTTACCAGGTTCAGAAAGGAAACTCACTAAAGAAACGTATAGTATATGAAGTTGAGACATATAAAAAGATAATTTGATAATGCAAATTAGAATAGAAAGTAAATTAGGTACAAGACTTTGGACTCATCAAGATAGGTCAGATAATGAAGTATTTTCTCTGAATTTGTCAAATGCAAATGGACTAGACATTGTTGATGTAGTTATTGCTTGTATATGTTATGTATACTTATTATCCTTTTTGATAATGCTGTTTTGTTCGTTTGTTTTTCGAGACAGAGTTTCTCTGTATTGCTTTGGAGGCTGTCCTGGAACTCGCTCTGTAGACCAGGTTGGCTTCGAACTCACAGAGATCCACCTGCCTCTGCCTCCCCAGTGCTGGGATTAAAGGCATTTGCCACCAACACCCAGTGATATATGATATCTTATGTTAGTTGTAGCCTTCTTTTTGTTAGACAAAAAGAGGATTTTTTTATTCTTTAATTACTACTCATATTTGCATATCCACCCCCCCATTCCAGCGCCTTCCCATCCTCCCATGTTCTCCACCAAGCCCCCCAACCCACCCCCAACTTCTCCCCAGGGATAGTGAGGCTCTCCACAAGGGACCTTCAAAGTCCATCATTGTATTTGGGGGAGGGCCTAGGCCCTCCTTGCTGTATCTGAGTTGCAATAGTATACCTCCATAGGGAATGGGCTCCCAAAGTCCATTTGTGCTCTAGGGTTAAAGACAGGTTCCACTGTTAGAGGTCCCATAGACTGTCTTGGCCTCCTAGCTGGCACCCACATTCAGAGGGCTTGGTTTGTTCCAATGCTGTTTCCCCAGTTTTACGACTAGGGTCTCCATGCTATCAGTAGGTCAGGTCAACTGTTTCTGTGGGTTTCTCCAGCAAACATCTTGGCTCCTTTGCTCACCCCTCCTCCCTTTCCACAACTGGATTCCAGGAGTATGGTTTAGTGCTTATCTATAGCTGCCTATTTCTGCTTTGAACAGCTACTGGATGAAGGCTCTAGGAATGGTAACCAAGGTAGACATCAATCTCATTATTTCGGAAGGGCATCAATAGCATCTTCTCTACCATTGCCTAGATTCTTAGTTGGGGTTATCCCTGTGGATCCCCTAACATTTCCTCTATGTAAGATCTCCCTCCAAACCTGTACTGTCTCCCTCTATCAAGGCATCTCCTTTCTTGCCCTCCTCCATTCCTCCCCTCTCAGGCCTCTTGTTCTCCTCCCCCCTCCCCTTCTTCCTTTCCCACCTCCTTCCTCTCTCCCCTATGCTTCCACTTTGCTCAGGGGTTCTTGTTCTCCTCCCCTTCTTTGAGGGACTATGCAATATTCACCTGGGGTCCTCCTTGTTTCCTAGCTCCTCTGGCAGTGTGGATTATAGACTGGTAATATATTTTTATATTTACTCCATGTCCTTTGCTCCATGTCTAAAAATCATATATGTGTGAGGACAAACCATGTTTATCTTTTTGTGACTGCACTACCTCACTCAGGATGGTTTCCTCTAGTTCCATCTATTTCTCTGCGAATATCAAGATCCCATTGGTTTTTTCCCCACAGAGTTGTATTCCATTGTGTAAATGTACCACATTTTCTCTATCCATTCTTCAGTTGAGGGGCATCTAGATTGCTTCCAGCTTTTGGCTATTACAAATAATGCTGCTATGAACATAGTTGAACATATGTCCTTTTTGTATGAATGTGCATTCTTTGGGTATATGCCCAAGAGAGGAATTGCTGAATATTGAGGTAGACCGATTCCCATTTTCCTGAGAAATCGCCATACTGATTTCCAAAGTGGTTGTACAAGTTTGCACTCCCGCCAGCAATGGAGGAGTGTTCTTCTTTCTCTATATCCTCTCCAGCATAGACTGTGATTGGTGTTATTGATTTTAGCCATTCTGACAGGAGTTAGATTGTATCTCAGAGTAGTTTTGAGCTGCATTTACCTGATGGCTAAGGAAGTTGAGCACTTTCTCAAGTGTCTTTCAGCCATTTTAGATTCCTCTGTTGAGAATTCTCAATTTAGTTCTGCACTCCAGTTTTTAATTGCATTGTTTGGTGTTTTGGTGGCTAGCTTCTTGAGTTAATTGTATATTTTGGTGATCAGCCATCTGTCAGATGTGGGGTTGGTAAATATCTTTTCCTATTCTGTGGGCTGGCGTTTTGTCTTACTGACTGTCCTTTACCTTACAGACGCTTCTCAGTTTCAGGAGGTCCCATTTATTAATTGTCTATATCAATGTTTGTGCAACTGGCGTTTTGTTCAAAAAGTGGTATCCTGTACCAATTTGTTGGAGAGTACCACCTATCTTTTCTGCTGGGAGTTCAGTGTGGCTGGATTTATGTTGAGGTCTTAGATCCATTTAGACTTAAGTTTTGTGCATGGTGATAGATATGGATCTATCTGCAATTTTCTACATGTCCAAATCCAGATATGCCAACACCATTTGTTGAAGATGCTTTCTTTTTTCAGCTTATAACTTTAGCTTCTTTGTCAAAAATCATGTGTTCATAGGTTTTATTAGATAAAGAGAGGAATTGTGGAGCTACATTTTTTTATAATTTATTAAAGCCACCGGAGATCATTACCAGTTGGTAGTATTTTTTTGGGAGGAGTAGGAGGTTTCACCTTGTTTGCAGAACACATGTCACTGGAGACAGGCTTTGAGAGCTTAAAGACTCATACCATTTCTAGGTTTCTTTCTCTACTTTAGGTTTGTAGTTTCAAAAAGCACTTTCTCTAGAAGAAACCATCCTGAGTGAGGTAACCTAGGTCCAGAAAGAGAAACTTGATGTGTACTCACTCATAAGTGGATTTTAGACATAGAGCAAAGTATAACCAGCCTACAATTTACAACCCCAGAGAAGCTAGGAAACAA
This sequence comes from Cricetulus griseus, assembly GCF_003668045.3. NCBI lineage: Eukaryota > Metazoa > Chordata > Mammalia > Rodentia > Cricetidae > Cricetulus > Cricetulus griseus. Next base: position 200,639,758 of record NC_048595.1, on the reverse strand, counting down.
GGGGGATGCTAAGAGAGACATACATGGACACTCACAGAAAGAGAAAGGGACAGGATCTCCTGAGCATATTGGGATCAGGAAGATCAAGTTGTTGGTGGAAGAATAGAGAGGAAAGCATGAAAAGAGATACCTTTGTGTTTTTTTCCCCGAGACAGGGTTTCTCTGTGTTGCTTTGGAGCCTGTCCTGGAACTCACTCTGTAGAACAGGCTGGCCTTGAACTCACAGAGATCTGCCTGCCTCTGCCTCCCAAGTGCTAGGATTAAAGGCGTGTGCCACCAACACCCGGCTAAAAGAGATACCTTCATAGAGGGAACCATTATAGGTTTAAAGAGAAATCTGGCAGTAGGGAAATTCCCAATAATCCACAATGATGACCCTAACTAAGAATGTAAGCAATAGTGAAATGGCTACCTTAAATGCCATTACTCTATAATGAGATTGATGACCACCTTATATGTCATCCTCGAGTCTGCATCCAGTAGTTGATGGAAGCAGAAGCAGAGACCCACAGCTAAGCACTAAGTAGAACTCCTGAAATCCAGTTGTAGAGAGGGAGGAGTGATGAGCAAAAAGGTCAAGACCATGCTGGGGAAACCCACAGAAACAGCTGACCTGAACAAGTGGGAGCTCAAGGACCACTGTCTGACAGCTGGGGAACCAGCATGGGACTGAACCAGGCCCCCTGAACGTGGGTGTCAGTTGGGAGTTGTGGAAAGTCTATGGGGCCTCTGGCAGTGTAACCAGTATTTATCCCTAGTGCATGAATGGGCTTTGGGAGCCCATTCCTTATGGAGGAATATTCTCTCAGCCTAGATACATGGGGGAGCACCTAGGCTCTGCCCCAAATGATGTGACCGACTTTGATAATCGCAAATGGGAGGTCTCACTCTCCCTGGGGAGTGGATAAGGGGTGGCATGGGGGGTTGGTGGGGCACATGGGAGGATGAAAGGAAGAGGAAACTGAGATTGGTATGTAAAATAAGATTTTTTAAAATTTAAATAAAATACTCATCTACAAAAAAACAAAGTAACAAAATGCAAGTTTTCAGTATTCAGTTCCTGCCACCATGCCTTCTGCTTGATGCCACACTTCCCCTATGATGGACTCATAATTTCCTGTAACTGTTGGCCAAATACATCCTTCCTTCTATGTATTGCTTGGCCATGGTGTTTTATCACAGTAACAGAGAGTATTTCAAACACTGAATGCATTATTTGGGACAAGGGTTAAATGCAGATCACCACCAGCCTTTGAACCCATCATTCTGGAGAGTAGACAGTAAATATGTCAAATGGTAATTAAGAAAACACGTGAAATCCAGGTGGATTCAATCCCTGCTCTCAGGAGGCAGAGGCAGGTGGATTTCTGTGAATTTGAGGCCAAACTGGTCTACAGCGTTCCAGGACAGACAGCTATACAGAGAAACTATCTCAAGGAGCACACACACACACACACACACACACACACGGGAGAGAGAGAGAGAGAGAGAGAGAGAGAGAAGAGAGAGAGAGAGAGAGAGAGAGAGAGAGGAGGGAGGAGGGAGAGAGAGAGAGAGAGAGAGAGAGAGAGAGAGAGAGAGAGAGAGAGAGAGAGAGAATATTAAGAAATAATAAAATTGATTAGAAGGCTTCCATGTAGTGGTTGTTGTAATATGGCAGTTGAATGGAACGGATATCCTCATACATTTTAATGCTTTGTTCTTTGTTGGTGGAATTGTTTTCAAAGGATTAGGAATTGTAGCCTTGTTGGAGTTACTTTACTGTGGGTGAGCTTTGAAGATTTAAAGGACTCATACTACTAATTGTGTGTTCTCTGACTCTTGCTTATTAATTGAGATGTGAGTACTTTATTGTTCCTGCTTTCATGCCTGTGTTCAACCATCCTGGACTCTAACTCTCTGCAACAATAAGAAGACCAATTAAATTAAATTAAATTAAATTAAATAGGCCCAATTAAATTACAAGTTGCTTTGGCCATGGCATTTTTATCACAAGAATAAAAAATTAACTAATAAAGATGTTTTTAATGAATGAAAATAGGTGTGTGGTGGGGCATACCTGTAATGTCCAGATTTTGGAGGATGAGAGAGAAGGATTAGAATGTCAAAGTCAACTTAGGCTATATATTAAGATCCTAATTTAAAAGACAAAAGTAAGAAATGATTGAAATTGTATGAACATGATTCAAATGGAATGCTTTACTTTTAATTATCCTCTATAATATTATATGACCACTTATAAACATTCTGTTCTTTTATGTAATTCATAATAGAATGTCTGTGAAAAAAATAAAAAAATAGAATGTCTGTGTATGTAATATCATGCATCAGATTTTTCTAAAATTGAGAAAAATTCTTCTGATAAAATGTTGTGATTGCTCTCTCTCTGCCTCTCTCTCTTCTTCACTCTCTGTCCTCTGTTCTATTTTTCTCTCGCTAGATTTCCTGCCATATAATAAACTAATTAACATGTCCTTAGTCTGAAAGACCCCTGACCCTTAGCCCTTTCTTTCTCAAGTTTGTCTCCTCTTCCTCCTGTCGGCGGCTTCCCCAATCCCCACCCCCGGTGGCCTTTCCCCGCCCGGCCCGAGAACAAGCACCGGGTGGGGCCGGCCCGAGAATGAGCACCAGGTGGGCCAGCCCGAGAACGAGCACCGGGTGGGCCGGCACGAGGGCGAGCACCAGGTGGGTCAGCACGAGAACAAACACCGAGTGAGCCGGCCTGGAGCCCTGCCCCTGAGCCCCCGCCCCGCCCGAAGAGAAACACTCCGTCCCAAGGTCTCCGCCCCCAAGGTCAGCCATCAGGAAAGGGGGGGGAATTGAGTCTGCTGTACCAGACACCAGACCTTGAGAATATGCTGATCTGGAATGGCTCTGTGTCTCATTTGAACCATCCAATGGAAATGATTCTGTATTTCGCCTCATTTGAAAGACTCTGTGTTTCACCTCATTTGAATAACTCTGTACTTTGCCTCATTTGAATAACCCTGTATAGCGCCTCATATACATTGACCAATGGGAATAGCTCTGTATAATGCCTCATTAGAATTATCCAATCGAATCCCTGCTCCTAGCTTGCGCCTTTTTCCCTATATAAGGACCCCTTTCCCTTGGCTCGGGGCGCTTAGCCACACAAAGGCTAAGTCGCCCCGGATACCCACGTCTCCAATAAAGCCTCTTGTTTTTTGCATCCAGTTCGTGGCCTCGCTGATTCCTGGGTGTGTGGGTCTCCCTCTACGAAAGTATCCCTTCGGGGGTCTTTCAAGTCTCATGTCTGGCTCATCTTGAACCTCTTTTTCTTCATTTCTAATTCAAGCAAAAGAATACAATTTTTGGCACCCAACTCAGTTTAGGCTCTTCCTGAAACCTCTCCCGCCAGGGGCACAGGAAATAATGGGGATCCTAGAATCCGAACACACAACCCACTTTCCATCTCAGTTTTTCCTGGCATTTCCTCCTGCCTGCAACAGCCTGAGATGCCCAAACTCTGTAAACTTCAACTCACTGCTTTTCAAACTAAGGATATCTGGAGCTCACTCATCTGCCAATTCGATGCAATCCAGTAAGATACTCCTTACTTATCCCACGGGGCAGACCCAGGACTTCATTTTGGAGTTCACTGCCTTTTGGTCTACTGGGTCCATTTTTTTCGGAAATGCTGCGCCTCTTTCGGGCTTTCTGTTGGGTGCTCTAAGACAGAGCAATCTGTGTCATTTTTGGCCTCACCCATGGGAAATACATTTTACGGCACCTTTCGGTTACTGCAAGCGAGGAGCTAAATGAGCAGAGTTCTTACACCTCCCTGTGGGAACTTTCTTTCACCTGTCCCTCACTCTTCTGTTTTATCTCTGTTCTATCTCTGACTGTGTTTCTTCTTGGTTGGCAGTGTCTGTTTGAGACACTTTGAGACTTGTGCTGTTGTTTTAATTTTCCACATGAATGAGGTTTGAGGCTTTTGGTTCAGATCCATGAGGGATCTTTCGGGTTTTGTACCCTAGCACTGTCCATAGACTGGTGTGTTTGTTTCCCAAACCTATGGTGGTCTTTTTGGATGTTGTGCTGTTTGGACTCCGGTGTCCTATTGGTTTCACACATCTTTCTGCCTCACTGGTGGAGAAAAACTCACTTTTGCTGGCAGTTGAAAATGTGCTTACAGGGGCCACCATCTTGGCCATGTGTTCTGACCTGGGGGCTGCCATCTTGACCATGTGACCTAGCTTAGCCCTGCCCACTCAGTTCATCGACTTGAACAGGCAAGCATGGCCACCAGACTTCTTGTTTTTTATTTTTTGTCTCTGATTTCTTCTTATACTTGTTGGGTGCATCTCCCACAGGTCAGGTCTAGTACCCTGCTCCGGGAGTGGTGTGTTTTGTTTCTGACTGCTAGGTCCTCCTTGGTATTGGGACTACTGAGCTCCTACATTAGACTTGTGTGTCTTTCGGGCATTGCCCTGGCACCACTTCCAGGCTGACGAGCTTCCGGAGAGTGGATTTTGCCATTTTTGTTTGCCTCACTCATGGGAAATGCATATAGAACCTTTCTGGTTGCAGCCAACAGACAGGTAAACAGATAAAAAAGTGGCTTATTGGGGCTGCCATCTTGGCCATGTGACCTACCTGTAGGCAATCCCACTCCAGCTGCCTATGCCAGCAAACCTGGCTGCTGGACTTTTTGCTTTCTGTCAGATCTTTTTGCTTTTTATTTTTGTCTGTGATTTCTTCTTTCACTGGCCCTTTTGCTCATGGCTTGTTTACAGAATATTGTGCCTTTCCAGGGCCCCCTGTTTAAGTAAGTCTACCATGCTTTAAATCTCCCGTTTGCTACAATGTACAGATCAGCGATTGCATTCTGGTTCCCCCTTCTACTCTTATCCAGTCCTGCTTGTCTCTGTACATGTAAAGTCATAAAGGTCTAATTTAACTTTATATTTATCTAACTCTATATGCAACTTAAATTTAACTGTGCTAAGTTGTTATGTATCTTTAAATGATGGTACATTTAACATTATAAAGTTCTATTTCAAATTAACAAAATATTTATACCACTTAGTTCATCCTGTAAGCCATTTACAAAAGTATGGCTTTTTATTACAGAAGGGGATTTTTTCCTAACTAAAGGCAATTTTTTGACTGCTCAGATACTAATCAGACAGACAGCCCTCAAATGCTCAGAGACTTAGAGAACACGGCATTTAAAATGTTTTATTAAAAAGCTTTTAATAACACAGAGATAGGCCAGCTGCTGGCCCCACCCCATCTCCTCCAAGAAGACTGGCAGGCGCTGTAGAAACTTCATCTTGAGTCAATGGCAACGCTGGCCACTGAGGTACCCTGCCCTTCACCTCAACTGCTACAAAGGACTCTTTGGACCACGGACAAGAGGACAAAGGAATCAACTCCCCACGTTGCTTGAGTCAATGGTAGGTGTGTTAGACCCACAGAAAACTCAGGTATCCGGGGTCCCAGGCCACGACCTCGGTCACCCCAATTACCAGGAGAATTCGAGAGCTTGCTGCAAACTGCATGAGGCTTTATTGTAATTTAACGAGCTAACCCCATGTTAGCTCGGGTCTTTCACCCACCCGCCATGGCGGATGGCTCACAAAAGATAGCTCCTAGGGCCTCCCTAGAGATCTTGTAAGGCAGCGTAAGGGGAGTGTCTAGGGGTTCGCATAGGCTCACGATTGGTGTGCCTCCAGGCTTGGAGGGCTTGCCCTGTGTTGATTGGCCAACTGGTTGTTATGGCCCATAGGCCCTCCCAGGGTGGTTGCTATGCTCTGTGCGTCATTGCCGTGTGCTTGTCCGTAAAGTACACCCAGGGTTGTAAAGCATAGCACCACCAGCTAACTTCTGATTGGTTCCTTGTCACGAGGCAGGCATCTGACTTTCTAGTGTCTAGGACAAGGTCAGACAAGCACGTGTTCAGCTGTTATGGCTGCCAAAAGGGGAGCTGGTCCCTTCAGGTGAGCCTTCCTACAGTCCCTAAATCCACAGGTCCTATGCTATCAGCAAGAAGGCAGGTGTCTTGCAGCTCACAACCGTGGATGGAGAACCTTGGGGGTAGCTGTTCATGCAGCCTGCTGGCAATCCTCTGTTATTCTTTAATCATTAACTCAGGTAAAATTATATCCCTGTTAAGAACTCTGATGCTTTTGGCAACTGGTAGTCTTGGCAGCTTAAAGCAAAACAGATTTCAGGAACAGGTATTTGAAGGTTTAAAGATGATAAAGTTATTTGAGACATTCAAAAGAATGAGATATGTTCCAGATTTCTCTCTTTCTCATGCTACTGTTCATAGTCATAATGTTTTCAGCCAAGTTGCTTCTAACATGAATATGCTGCTAATGTGTCTAATACTTATGTTTTCACAAACTAAAGATTCTTGTAAGTTCCAGGGAGCTGAATTGGATCCAAACAAGCAGGTCAGATTAACTCCAGTCATTCAACTTTTCCCTGGTCCCAGGACTCCCTTCCCTCATGCTGGGACCCTTCAGGAACCCTTCCCTCATCTTACAATCTTCCCCTCAAGTGCCAGGACCTAAGAAATTTTTTTCTAAACTTAACCTTGTCCTCTGCTCTGCCAACATCTTGCCAGGACAAAGAGGTACCAGAGTTCCATGCCTGGACTTCAATGGAGCAACCAGATACCCCAGGACGTGGCAGCATCCCAGCTTTCTCAGGTCCCCCAAAGGTGGTCAATGCCACTCATGTCAACAGGAAGCAGTCTTGAGAATTTGACACCCTTATTCCTTAACCTGCCATGTCTAACACCCCATCTTTTAAAATAATAAGTAGAAGTGGGAATGAAAGGTTCAGGCTCTAATGATGATCAGCTCTATCTCTTTAAGAGACAGACCCTGCCCCCTGACAACAGTTGGGCAAGCACAGGGACGTGCCATCACCACATCACCCACTATGCATTACAGCCTGCATGAGGACTCTGGGCATGTGTAGAACCTCAGTGTGAATGCACAGTCTTCCCTTTAAAAATCCAACTTCCCTGCTTTGCTCTCTCTCTGCCTCTCTCTCTTCCTCATTCTCTGTCCTGCTCTGTTCTTCTATTTCTGTCTCACTAGCTTTCCCACCCTATAATAAACTCATTAACATGTCTCTTAGTCTCATGTCTCATCTTGTGCCCCCTTGTCTTCATTTCTAATATAAGCAAAAGAATACCACCCACCTCATACAATAAGTGTTCCCTGGAATCAACTCCTCCTCCCACCTCCCCCCATCCCCACCCTCCTGCTCCAAACAGTCCTAGTGCTGGGTCTGAGGTCTGTTTCCTAGAGAAAGAAAATTAAGACTCAGTTTAGCTGGTTAATCACCGAGCTGAGTGTTTATGGTGCTTTGATATTGTGAAGACCCCAGGAGAGTGTCTTGGAATCCTAGAAGTAGGTTCAATAAAAGGCCCTTTCCAGCATATTCTCAGATCTGTAGCATCATGGGTTAAAGGATGAATGGGTTAACTTTTATTATTCCAGTTGTCTGACTTGCATCAGAGGCAATGCTAAGAGTGCTAATACCTGCAAGGAGCCCAAGGCACCATTTCTTCTTCCTGGATGCATCACTCATGCTGAGTTTATCAGCAGTGAGGACAACAAGGTTCTTGATAGCAGCAGGTGCTGGTGACTCAGAGTCAGCTGAGCCGTGTAACAGTCCACAGGAATCCAGGGGTGTTGGGCAGGATGATAACCATTGCAGCAATCTCTGTAGCCATGGGTGACACACCCACTCCAGTGGAGTCTGTGTGACATGAGGCAAAAATTGCTAAAAACATGTCCAGGCCTGAGGCGTGCACTTTTGTAGCTAGGTCTTCTGGAGGTCACTGGCAGGATCCAAAAAGGACAAGGTGGTCTCTTGTGTCTTGCCATCATGTGGTATGTTGTTTTCTGCTTTTGTCTTTTATCTTATGACTGGTCTGGCTTTGTCAGCATCAGCAGATGATCAGGTGGTGGTTGAAGAAAGATTGAGTACCTCTAGATATTTTGGTTCTAGGAACTGAAAGCACCTCACCAACAATTTTTGTATAAAATGCTATCATTGAAGTTTCATTTGTGCCTGTGGTCCAGGTGGAGCAGTTCCTTGCTAGGATGGCTCAGGATATGAATATTTCTACTAGAAGCCCCCATTAGTTAGAATTCTATTAGAAATGTTTTAGACAGAAAATAAAAGCTTCAGATCAATTATGAATCCATTCCAGAAAGCAGAATTGTCTTACCAGGTGTCTAGGAAAAGTAAAAGAGTAGCTCAAGAAGGAGATGATTCAGAAAGCTTAGGGGAGCTTGGAATTCCTATAAAGGTTGAATTAAGCAGAATTTATTACAAGATTAATGGGAAGAGGTGGCAGTCCCTAAGGAACAAAGGTCCATATTTTTATAAGACAATAGCTGCCCCTTTGCCATACACAGGAGCTTATGATAAAGACTTTATTGCTGGGTTGTCATTGGGGATGAGAAGAGATTGTATACATCATTGAGCTTTAGCTGGCAAAAGAGAGATTTTATGGCAAATGTATAGATATTTACATTATCAATCAGAAGACTTTGTATGGAGACATACAGAATAAAAAGGATTTTATTGATTGCTTTATGAAATTTGTAGATTGGCCTAAAGAATATTAAAGTTCAGTAAGATCATATTTTCAGAGTCACAGCCAGCTCAGCAACTTAACCACTGTCTGGGGCTGAGATAATTCTGATTAAAACTGCTTCCTGTTTTGTATTTTTGGTTTAACACTTACTCAGAGCTAATAATATCTATGATGCACATTTTTGTACTTAAGCCAAAGCTGAAGTTCCTGTATTGCTTGTATAAGTTACGGTGATGAAGTAAAGGTTTTCGCAGCAGCATCAAACCTCTCTTATGTTTGTGTCTGTCTGTCATGCCGAATCCATCCCAACCTGAGTACCAAGACCCTGATTCTCCCGCAGTGTGGTTCTCTCCCTGAGTGGTTTGTGGCACATGGGGATTTAGGAAATGTGTTCCCTTTGCAAAGCTCCCTGCAAATAACCAAACAACTGAATTATTTCTAGATCAAGAACAGCTGGTGGGTAGACAGGGCATTCATTTTTTGGGGTCCCATCTTGCTCATTTTATGTAGTAATGGCTTTCTCTGCAAATTGAAAAGGCTTTCCTCACCCCGTTTTCTGCTGTTCCAGATGGCTGTACCCTCCCAATCTGGCAGGTTCCTGCCTGTTGGCAGTGAGGCTGTGAACTTACTAAGTGCAGTGTTTTTCAATCTTCAGGCACAAATGAAGCTGCCCAGATTCTCCATTAATCATGGCCTTCTCTGTTGAAATGAGGGGCTCTGACTCGTGAACTGCAAGGAATTCTGAAGCCATTTCAAACTCTAAAATGTTTTGCTGATTGCTAAGGGTTTGACTAACCAGACTTAATTTCCTTCAAATAGAAAGAAATTCTCTTTATTCTCTTTATTAAGATGCAAATTTCAGATTGAGCATCAGTACCCAAAAGTAAGCTCTCACTGGGTTCTTTTCTGATCATCACCCTCTTGAGGGCCTGCTTTTCAAATTCAAATACAGGGAGACTATTTATCAGTGTGGTTTTGGCAGTGCATAATTTCACCTTGAAGTAAACAAGTTGGCAGTGTTGCAAAAGAGGAAGGGATTCTTATTGATTTTGTATGGGAATTAGGTTCTGCACACAAATCCCTCTGAATGCTAGAACTTCAAATTTTCTTTATGTTTTTCCAAAAGAAAAAGCATCACAAAGCAAGTGAATGCTCTTGGTCACAGGGTCAGGGAAGTGTAGCCATGGTAATAAAAGACACAGTGCAGGGAGTAGCCAACCAATGTTCCAGTCTATAAGCATATTGAAATTCCACATCCTGCTGGAAAACACCTTCCTTTTGACCTGTATTTCTCTGGTGCTTTCAGATGTAACAAGAAGGAGTAAGGGGAAGTCTTGCACAAGCACTGGATGCTCAGGTTGTCTTTCTGCCTGTGATAGTGGAGGACCATATGCTGCAAGCTGAGGTGGCGGAGAAAGAAAGGCTATTTTTCACATCAGTTAGCTGCCAAGCTCTGGCATTCTCTCACCATGTTGTGTAACTAGAGACAGGAGGTATATTTCAGAAGCAATGGGCCACTAATACACACACACACACACACACACACACACACACACACACACACACACACACACACTATGGTTTCCCTAAAGTCCCATTTTATCAACACATTCCCATCTCTTTTTGTGATATTTTTGAGAGAGGTTTTCTCTGTGTAGCCCTGGTTGTCCTGGAGCTCACTCTGTAGACAAGGCTGGCCTTGGTCTCCAGGATCCATATGTTTCTGCCTCCCAAGTCCTGAGATTCAGGGTGTGCACCACCACCACCCAGCTATGATGAAATATTTTCATACATGGATTTATTCTTTGGATATAACTTCCTTGTTTTAGTATGTATATAATGCTGAGATGTATATGACACCATAACCCCTTAGCTTTTGAATTCAAACAAACTATAATCAAGTTTATAGTTAATACCTCAAAATTGTTTCAAATTAAAAGGAATACACTATACTAATAATTCCTACTTTACCAGATACAGATAGAGAGGGGGTCTAGCAAGGAAAGGGACAGAAAGGCCAAACAGCATAATCTATGTAATTGTGTTTAAAGAAAACTACCATTATTTCATTTAACCTGACCTAACTGCCATGAAAGTTCTACATATATGTTAATTCTGTGAAATTATAATCAATCAAATAAACTTATGATCAAATAAGTTCTGTATTTGAGAATATGGGAATGAAATGCATCAGAAAGTTCAGGATTTTATCCATTTGTCCAGTGGAGATACGATTCTATGGCATGTCTCCAAATTCCATTTTCCTTTCATCACAAATCTGTGCTCCTCCTCTTAGGAGACTAATAACATACTTAATGGAATAGGTTTCTGTTTGTCTAGGAGGAGATGAATAAAGACATGGAAACATAAAATTCACCACACCATGACAAAGTACAGAAAGGAGGACACTCATAAACAGACCAAAAAATTTTAAAGCAAATTTGGCTATTTTGTTATAAGGCAGCATGCAGTATAATTAAAAGCGCACTACTTTTTCTAGAAAATTATCGTGCAGAAGCAACTCGACAGACAAGAGAACAAAAATAAAATATGAACAAGATTCAAAAAATGTGCACTGCAACACTGTGAATGTGAAGAATGCTGAAAACAATTGAAATGTTCATTATCAGGCTAAATAAATTATGGCCAAATTACGCAGTGACATAAATGTTATCAAGAAATCTAATTACAGACTTTAGTCCCAGAACTTGATAGGCAGAGGCAGGTGGATCTCTGTGAGTTCGAGGCCAGCCTGGTTTACATAGCGATTGCCAGGATAGGCTCCAAAGATACACAGAGAAACCCTGTCTCAAAAAAAGAGAGAGAAATATGATTACATGCCCTGATCATATGGAGGTCTTCAAGACACATATATATCATATAGATATGCATATACACATATGCATATGCCTTTTTTACAATGAGAAATGAACAAGTACTTTTGTTGGCAGGGAAGAAAATTCAATTAACACTTTATAATCTCCTGAGCTGCTTGTATTTGCTCTTTGGGAATGACAATAATAAAGATAATAAGAAAATAAAAACCAAAAGAGGAGAAAGGAAAAAAAATTAAAAATGTTGTGATTAAGACTCTTTGGTGATCCCCTGTGGAAGGCCTCACTATCTTTGGTGAGTGGGTGCGGGGTGGGTTGGGGGGTTGGCAGGGTTAGTGGGGGGCATGGGAGTATGGAAGGATGAGGAAATGGGTGATTGACATGTAAAATAAAGTTTCTAATATAAAAAGAAAAATATGATTATAAATAATACGAGATGATCTCTAGGAGGGGAAATTAGTCAACATCAGAGAACTCACACTGGTGAAAACTTCAATGACAGCAAAAATCAGAAAACATGTTTAAATTGAACAACTCTTAATCAAACCATTATATATTAATCTTACTGAGAAACCATCAATATCAAGAAGTTGAGGAAAATATTATCTTTATAAGTAATCAGCATCCGAGGATTCATACTGGGTAAGAAATTCTGTGAAACTACAGAACATGGAAGTTCTTTTGAAGTAGCTAAATGTGTTCTGAAAATGAGAGAATTCATTCTGGGTATTGTCATGAATGATCACAATATGAGAAATACATTAAAGTTTTCATGAACTGACTTCAGTTTATTAAACATCATAGTACTCACACATTTGAGAGATTCCATGATTGCAAGCCAATGATGATTGTCTTTACATATAGTTTAGTTCTCCCCAAAACTTGAGTAAATTATACTTTTGGTAAAGTTTTTAGTGTATTGAAAGTTTAACTGCCTTCATTCTTTGTGGACAAGTTGCTTAATAGAGAATTCATACTGTGGATAACCTAGCAAGTATAAGATATGTAAGAAAATATTTATATTTTGTTCTTACTATATTTCAGAGAACTCATACTGGTGTTTTTCCATATATTATTAATATAAAATGTAGTAAAGCTCTTACTGTGACTGATCAATTTGAGAAAATTTGAACATTTATATTGGTTGAAATTCATTGCAAATATAAGAAAACTGAAAATGACTCAGAATCAGATTATTTCTGTTGTTGAGAAGGTATGTATATGCAGGGTAGTCAGGAATGATTTTAGTATATGTCAGTAAATTTATTCTTATGAAAATCATGCCTTTATTCTGAAAAGAAATTGCAAATCTTAATGTATAAAAGAGAACTCATACTGATGAACAAATCCTACGATTATAAACACAGTGGAGAGATGTGTTAGCTAAAATCTCTTCCTGTGATCAAACACCTGAAATAAAAAACTTAAAGAGGATATCTGTGCTCATGGTTTTAGAGGTTTTATTCCTTTTTCATCAGACCTATCATGGTGGTATGGATACCTGAAGACCAGAGGTGTTCACTTTATAGTGGACAAAGTTGAAATCATAATAGGAGCCAGGGAAATGTGTCCCATGATCCTATATCCAGAATCTACTTCCTTTGGCTAAGGTTTACCCCTAAAATTTTCATACCCTCCCAAAATAATGATATATGAAGGTGCCAAGATACCTAGCACATGATTACATTAAAGGCATTTTAAGTTCAGCTCAAGCAAATGATAATGAATGGATATCAATTTGTGTAATTTAAGAGAATTCATACAGGATCGAAAACATGATTACAAAGTATTTAATTAATTAATTGTAACAAAAATCTTTATAAGGCTTATAGGAAGGACTTTGAACAATATGTGCCTATTACTCAGCTTTAGAAACTCATGATAGTTACCATGTGCAATAAATTATTTAGTCAAAGAATGAAAAAAATCTTCATATATAAAAGAGAATTCATACTGATGAAAATTCTATGGTTATATATTCTTTGCAATGTGATTATTAAACTAGTCATAAATTCATATTTTGAGACAGAATCTCACTATGTACCCTTGTCTGATTGGAACTTGATACTTAGACCAGGCTGGAATCAAATACACAGAGATCCACCTGTGTTTGCCTCCCAAGTGCTGGGATTATGTTGTGTACCATCATGCCTAGCCCATATTCATTTTTATATATGTATTTGTAGAATGACATAATATCTATCCTTATGTCAATTTGGAAAACATATTGTCTTTTCATGCTACCTTTAGGCCATATCTCTCTAAGTGACATAGCTTTACCAGGAAAATTTGGAATTACAGAGATTACTATGGAGAACATTTGATATCCTATCAGTTGCTTTTCTCATTGCTATGATAATATACCATGACAGAAAGAAGTGGCTTCTTTTGGCTCACAGTTAAGAGGCCAGTCCATCATGGCAGGGAAGTCATGCAACAGAGGTAGCTGATCATATTTCAATGAAAGTCATAACCTAAGATCAGATTAATGCTCATATTTAGTAAGTTTTTCTATTTTATGTAGTTTTCTATTTAATTGCATGGTATGTTGCTGTCTATAGGTTGGGTTTTTACCACTTAAACTAATTTATTCATGAAAATGTCTCACAGGAATGCCCAGAATCTCAACTGAGCAAGAAAATTCATTTCAGGTGTGTTCAGGGACTTGTTGAATGGTTAATTGTGGATTGTATCTAGTTGACAATATTATTCATCACAAGTCTACCTTGTGATGTTAACCTTTTGTTAACATGACAAACAAATACATTACCTCATATTTAAGACACAAACTTCCTCTCCTTGACTCCATAGTCTGAAGGCCATCTTATGCAGTACGTTCGAGCCAGAAGTAGGTGATCTCCAAATTCAAGGCCAGCTTTTTATAAAAATGAATTCCAGAGCAGGCAGACTACACAGAGAAATCCCATGTAAAAACAACAACAACAACAACAACAACAACAACAACAATTGGGGAATAGCAAGGCAAATAGGACTAAAACAGTACAGAACCCCACAGGGCAAACACCAAATCCTTCAGCTATATGCTTAGCATCTATGGTTTGTGTTAGAGTCATTTGAGTTTAAAAGGCTTGGTTATCTCCACTATCCAGCTGTATTTCTTGAAGCACACATAGCATTTAATTTGGACATGGCCCACTCCACACCTGCAGCTTTCTCTGGCAGACATACCATAGTCTGACATCTTCAGCTTCCTGTGATCCCCACTTCAATGTAGACTTTGCTTTCATAGATTTACATAATGATCTCTCAGTAGCAAGACCCTCGTATCCCCTCAGACCTGCTTCTTTTAATGTCTGTGAACTGATATCATATGGATGACTACCACAATTTTTGCTGCCAGTCTAAGATATAGCTTGGAAACTTTGAGCTAAGCAGTGTCTATGCCTGAGTGATGACTCCAGGGCGGGGGACACTTTTCAAGGCATTTAATTTCAAGGAATAAGAATCCCAATTAGTTGAATTCTCAGTTCAGGTGCACTCTTCAAATAAGTTTGTATTTTCATAACCAGGAGGCTGTGATGGATGAACTTTCCCTCTTAGGCACAGTTCCTACTGTCTTAGTGCAGGGGACAGCATTTCTTTTTATCATTCACAACTTCTTTTTTTATTTTAAGTGCAATAGTGTTTTGCTTGCATTTATGTTTGGAGCTAGATTACAGACAGTTATGAGCTGTCATTTGGGTGCTGGGAATTGAACCTGGGTGCTCTGAAAGAACAGCCAGTACTCTTAACCACTGAGCCATCTCCAGCCCTGGTTATAGATTGTTGTGAGCCACCATATGGCTGCTGGGAATTGAACTCAGGACCTCTGGAAGAGCAGGCAGTATTCTTAGCCCTGAGCCATCTCTCCAGCTATTCACAACTTCTTTTTCAGGACATTTATTGGCTGAAAAGTTTAACTCTTCCAGCTGTTTTTCTCATTGGCAAACTGTATGTTTTTATATCTTTTTGTCCAACTCTTTGCTCCTTTTTTTCTGTAGCTATGGATAAGTGAAACAAAAAGTAGTCATGTCAAAGCCTGAGTGTTGCTGATTTTTTACTACCAATAAAATTTATTCTTTATTATTAAATGTAACTTCATGGAAGTTCTCAGAATGTGTGCAGAAATGAAGTCAGATTCTAACCTAAATATCACACAGATGACTCCAGTTCTTGATAAAGTCCTTTTTCCCTATTGAAACCTCATAAGATATTCCTTCACAGTCTGCATTTTCTTGGCCTTCTGGTATACCCCATTCCTGTTGCTATGGCCCACAAATCTCTACTTACAGTGTTCAGGTGCTTTTATAGTTCACAGTTCCAAACTCTTCCATACTCTTACCCAAAGTTCCAAAGGATTAAGAACACATGGTCAGGTTTATCACAGCCATGAACCGATTTCTTAGTACCAGTTTTCTGTATTAATTATATTTTTGTTGCTGTGATAAAATGCCTTGATAAAGCAACTTAAAGAAGGAAGGTATTCATTTGGCTCACAAAAATTTCATACAGTTTGGGACCCAAGCTAAAGGAATGGTGCTGCCCAAATTTAGGGTAAATTTTCCCCACTTTAATCAAGAAAACCACTCACAGGCAAACCCAAAGGCCAACCTGATATAGGTAATCCTTCATATCTGTGTCTTATGGTTGATTCTAGATTGTGTCAAGGTGAAACTTTTAACCATAACAGATATGGAGTAGGCTGTGTAATTTAGAGGGACCTAGGAACTAACAGGAAGTAAAATTTCTCTCTTCCATGGGATTTATTTTCCTTATTTTGTGAAAGCGGAATAAAATAAATATGTCAAATTCAGGCAAAATATGGACTTTAAATTTTCAACATGTTTTTCTTTAGCCTAAAGCAGTTGAAAACATGTGAAATTCTAACCCGTCACATTTTTAGATGCAGGAAATCCCATTTTATTCATTTCCTATGCAGTCTACAGTTTTCTTATCCACTCCCAAGACCTCACTGAACTTTCACTAGTTCTTCACTTTACTCTTTCCTTTTACCTTGATGCATTGTAAAATTGGTGTGTGTGTGTGTGTGTGTGTGTGTGTGTGTGTGTGTGTGTGAGAGAGAGAGAGAGAGAGAGAGAGAGAGAGAGAGAGAGAGAGAGAGAGAGAGAGAGAGAGAAAGAGTGGCTGGAGAGATGGCCCAATATCTAAGAGTACTAACTGCTCTTCCTGAGGACCTAGGTTCAATAACCAGCACCCACACAACAGCTTACAACCATTTGTAACTCCAGTCATAGGAGATCCAATACCTTCTCCTAGCCTCTCAGGCACAATGTACATGTATGCAGTACACAGATATACACACAGACGAAACACCCATGTGTATCTGGATACTTCTCTCCCTGACCACCAGTTCTTGAAAAACCACTCTGAGGTTTAATATTAATTATAATTGTTTGGCCAATGGCTCAGGCATATTAATAACTAGCTCTGACATTTCAAGTAAACAGCTTCTATTAATCTGTGTATTGCCACATGGAAATATGGGTAATGCTCTGGCATCTTACTCCTCTGGTGGCTACATGGTATCTCCCTGACTCTGCTTTCTTTCTCTCCATTTCTCTGTTTGGATTTCTTACCTGGCTCTATTGTGCCTGGCCACTGGCAAAATCAGCTTCTTTATTAACCAATAGTAATAAAACATATTCACAGCATACGGAGGGGTATACTACATCACCCACACATATAAAAATAAATTTAAAATGTATTTAATATTGTATGTGGAATATCATATATAGTACCATTTAGATTTTTGGGCATTGTTTCAAGTTCATAATACCCAAATCAAAATATAAATGTGTCTACAGATGTGATGTGTGTGGTTCTATGTTTATTAGTGTGTATTATTTTACTAATATGAGTTCCCAAATTCATTGGTCATTGTCTTAGGTACTTTTTTTTTACATATGATAAAACAACATGACCAAAGAAATGTATAGAAGGAAAAGTTTATTGGGACTTATAGCTTCAGAGGGCAAGTCCTTGAGCACATGTCAAGGAAGCACGGCAGCAGGCAGGCTGATATAGCACTTTTGTGGTGGCTCAGAATTCACATCTTGAGACACAACCATTAATCAGAGAGCACTAAGAATGACATTGGTATTTTGAAACCTTAAACCTGACTCCAGTGACACATCAATCCTCCTGTTTCATTCTTCCAAGTACGGGGATTCCAAGCATACTCCAGCACTTATCAGTTAAGAGCGCTTTCTGTTTTTACAAAGGACCCAGTTTCAGTTATCAGAGTCTACATGGTTGCTCATAAACATATGTAACTTGAATTAAAGGGGTTCCTTGTAGCCAGAGTTTCTTGGCCCATGAGCCCCCAAATAGTAACATGGAGACATTATTAATTATGAAACCTTGGCCTTTAGATTAGCTTTGCTCCCAACTAGCGTTTTTTTTTTTTTTCAAGACAGGGTTTTTATGTGTAGCTTTGGAGCCTATCCTGGCACGTGCTCTGGAGATCAGGCTGGCCTCAAACTCACAGAGATCAGCCTGCCTCTGCCTCCTGAGTGCTGGGATCAAAGTTGTGTGCCACCAATGCCCGGCCCCAACTAACTTTTATAATTTAAATTAACCTGCTTCTATTAATCTACATTTTGCCATGTGACTTTCTCTTCCATTTTTTATTTTGTATGTCTCATTGGTGTCTCTATCCCTCTTCTTACCAGCCTCTTGTCTCTGCCTCCTCTCTGTACTGAGATCTAATCTCATGACACCATGCTTGGATTTGCATCATTATCTTTGTCTTTAATTGCTTTATTTTCTTGCTCATGTTTTCTATCCTTGATTTGAAAATATTTACAATAACTATTTCACTTTATTTTTCTGCAAAAGGGTCTCATGTGTGGCCCTGGCTGTCCTGGAACTCACAATGCAGATCAGGCTGGCCTCAAATTTACAGATCTGCCTTCCTCTAACTCCTGAGTTCTGGGATTAAAGGTGCACACCACCATGCCTAGTATATTTTAAAGTCTTTAAACGTTAAGTCTGATAGCTAGATATCACCAGAGATGATGCATATTCATTTGTTAATCTTATTCCTTTGAATAATCAGCATTCTCCTGTTTCTTTTTATGTTTTCTGTGTGTTTTTGTTGAAAATTGTACATTTGGTTACTATATATTAACTGTGAAAATCAGATTATCAACTTTATTAGTTAGTTTTCTTGTTGTGACCTACTTGACAGAGCATTTAAGAGCAGATAGATTGTGTTTCATAGTCTCAAGGGATGTAATCAATAATACTGAGGAAGAATTTGTTGATCAGATGTCTTGATCATTAATCAGGAATGTGAGGTGGAAATTCTTCATATTTGGTGAATCAGGAAACTGGGAGCTATATTACAATGAGATATTGGAATAACTGTGTATAAGCTATTATACATGCAGAGATTAGCCTAATGTTAAAGATTGGCATCTTCTTGGGATTTAATATTTGTGTGTGATTTAATTTTTGTGTGTATTCATTATCATTATTATGTGAGGCATATATGCAATAGCTTGCATATAGAGGTCAGAGGACAACTTTGTGGAAATAACTCTCTTTCTACCTTTGTGTGGGTTTCTTGTATGAAATTCAGGTGTCCAAACTTACTTGGCAATGTCTTTACCTTCTGGACCATCTTGGTGCCCCCTTGTCTGGTCCCTTTCCAGAGCAAGTATATCAATCTTCAAGTTTCAACATACATGGCACTAATTTTGAATGCCTTAATTTCCAAAAAAGATTCACTGTATCCTTGTTTAGTGCTGTATTTATTACACGGAGTATGGTGGTTTGAATAATGCTTAGTCATCAGGGAGTGGCACTATTTAAAAGGATTCAGAGGTATTGTCTTATTGGAGAAAATGTGCCACTGGGTGTGGGCTTTGAGGTTTCAAAAGATCATGCAAATCCCAGAGTATCTCTCCCTTTCTGACTATGGATCTTGATACAGATCTAAGCTGCTGCTCCAGTATCTGCCTGCATGCCTCCCTACTCCCTACCTTGATGATAATAAACTAAAGTTCTGAAAATGTAAGCAAATCCCCAGTTAAATTATTTCTCTTGTAATAGTTGCCTTGGTCATGGTGTCTCTTCAAAGCAAAGAACACTGACTAGGACAGAGTCTATTTTTCTAGGTGTTTGTATGTTTTTAAGTCACCTAGTAGCCTTAAGGAGCAGTGTTTAATACTTCTTCCATCTGGACTTAAAGACTTAAAAACAAACAGATACCTAGACTTATTTCTTCAGATGTCTTCTATACAAGCTAGAACAGGCAGAAATGTGATAAAGTTCTTTTCTCCTGGTTTAAGAGAGGGAACTGTGTTTCCATCTACTCAAGACTGATGCTCTACAAAACAGAGAAAGAGTTGGCTTCGGACAAGTAAAACACTAAAGAACTTTCTCACTGAAAGTGTTTTTTTCTTTTTAAATTTTATTTTTAACAAGTACCTAAAATGCTAATATTATATATATTATGGAGCTTATACATAATGTTTTCATAATGCTGTGCTAGACTATTCATTACTATGACAAAATACCCAACACAAACAATTCAATGAGAAAAGGTTTATTTTGGTTTGTGGTTGCACTAGTTTCTAGCTACTCCACTGCCTTTAAGTCAATGGTCAGATGGAGTCATGGTGGAGGAAGGGCATGATAGAAGAAAGCTGTTAATATTAAGGCAGCAAGAATGGGGTAGGGTGAGGAGACATTAGTGACCTACCTTCTCTAGCAGGCCCCCCAACCTCCTAACATTTTTACCAGCACTTTAGCTTGCGACCAAGCCTTCAACAATATGAGCCTTTGGGGAAATTTCATAATCAAATCATAATTCATGTATATAGTATGTATTGTCTCAATTATGTTAAACATAGTTATCTTCTTATTATTATTGCTGTATGCTGAAAATATTTAAGATATGTTTTAGTTGAAATAGCATGTTTTTGGCTGTTGAAATCCTTTATTTCCTCAGCCTTATTTAAGAATGTTTCAAGTTGTTTCTATGTTGTTTTTATGTGTGTGTGTGTGTGTGTGTGTGTGTGTGTGTGTGTGTGTGTGTGTATGTGTGTGCATGTGTGTGTGTGTGTGCATGTGTGTGTGGTGTAGGAATGCATAGATGTGAGTGCAAGGATCCATGGAGTCCAGGAGAGGATATCAGATTCCCTGGAGATGGAGGTACAGGCATATTTGAGATCCCTTATGCTGGTGCTGAAACCTGACTGACCTCTAGTCCTCTGTAAGAGGACATGCTATAAACTGATGGGTTTCTCTAGCTTCCACAATGACATTTTTATTTGATATAATGTTGATTTATATATAGTTATAAGATATCATAAGCCCTATGTCTCTTAGCTAATCTCCACTTATGGTAACATTTTGCCCAACTACAATACAATATCATATTTATAATATAGACATTGATGCTGCCACAATATAATTCCCTCATCTCCAAAGTTTTTCCAAACGCCTTCTCATTCCCACAGTTCCTTCCCAAGCTCACTTCTCCCCCAGTCAATTCATCCACTTCTAAAATGGCGTCCTCTTAAGGATGACCTATAATGTAATCATATGTCATGTATCATGTTGAGATTAGTTTCTCTGGTCTGCTTAATTGTCTGGAAATGCACCTACCTTATTGTATATCAGTATTTGATTCCCATTTATTAAAGAATAGGATTCCATGGCACCAATGTTTCACAGTTAAGTTTTACCATACTCAATTTATTCTTTTTTCTTTTCTTTCTTTTTTGTGTATGTTTGTGTAATATATGTAGGTATTTGTGTGGGTATGTGCATGTGTGTGTGCAGGTATGGGTGTGTATGGAGACCATAGGCTGATGTCTAGTGCCTTTTCAGCAGCACACTACACTATTTATTTATTTTTGAGACATGATCTCTTACAGTATGGCCTGCAAACTCTAGTGATCTGTCTGTCTCTACTGTCCCACCAACCACCTCGCAGTACTGGTGTTTCCCATGCAGGCCAGATTTTTACACCAGTTCTAGAGATCCAAACTAAGGTCTTCATGTTTGTGCAGTAAGCTCTTAAGAGATTAAGCTATTTCCTGGAGCACCCACATCCATCCATCCATCCATCCATCCATCCATCCATTCTTCCTTCCTTCCTTCCTTCCTTCCTTCCTTCCTTCCTTCCTTCCTTCCTTCCTTCCTTCCTTCCTTTTTCCTCACTTTTCCCTCCTTCCCTTCCTTCTTTTTTTCTTCTGTAGTTGCCACTTCTTTTTCCTTCTGAAGGCCTGTAGTAGTTTACATACTCATCAGCAATGCAAGAGTATTCTAATGTTCTAGATAGGTTTCTAGTGCTGTGATAAACACCATGACAGAAAGAAACTTGTGGAAGAAAGGGTTTATTTCATCCTACATCATCATGAATGAGAGAAGTCAGGTAGCAACTCAAGGCAGGAACCTGGAGGCAGAAACTGAAGCAGGGACCATGGATGTACACTACTTACCGGATTTCTCCACATGGTTTGTTCAACCTGCTTTTTCTACAACACAGGACCACTTGTCAAGGAGTAATACTGCCAGTAGTGGGCTGGTCTCTCCAACAACAATCACCAATCAAGAAAAGGGCCCATAAGCTTGCCTACAGGCCACTCTGATGGAAGCACTTTCTCAATCAATGTTTTTTCTTCTCAGATGACCATACTATGTGTCCAGCGGACAACAAACAAACTAAACAACAACAAAAACCCTAACCAGAAACTAGGTTTTCTAACTTTTCACTAACATTTTGATTTTCCTTCCATTTTCTTGATACCTCATTATAATTCTAATTTGTACCTCTAGGTAGCTACTGATATTGATAATTTTTAATTGTATCTTTGCAATACTCACATTCTTGTTGTTTTCTTTTTTGGGTCTTCAAGTTTTCATTGTAGAAGTCTTTCTCTTCCTTGGTTAAATTTATCCATAGATATATTATTATTTTTGGTACTATCATGAATGTGCTATTTTCCTAAATTTTTACATTTAAATTCCATGTTGGTACTTACAAAGGCTACCAAATTTAATATATATCAAAATGCAATATATACTTAATATATTATATTAATATATATTATTTATTTTTGAGACATCATCTCTCTATGTAGCCAAGGTTGCCCTGGAACTCACTATGTAGGCCAGGTTGGCTGCAAACTTAATGATATCCTTCAGCCTCTGCCTGAGTCCTAGAATTAAAGGCATGTATTAACACACTCAGCTGATCTATCTATCTATCTATCTATCTATCTATCTATCTATCTATCTATCTATCACCTGTATGGGTGTTTTGCCTGAATATACATACATCAGTGGACCACATGGCACATCAAATCCCCTGGATTTGGAAGTTACACATGGTTGTGAACTGTCATTTCAGTACTGGGAATTCAACCTGGGTCTTCTGAGAAAGCAGTGAGTGCTCTTAGCCACTGAGCCATCTCTCCATCCCCTGACTACTGATATTTATATATTGATTGATTATCCTTCAATTTTAATGAAAGTATTATATCTTAGAGTTTTTTGTTAGAGTCCATATGGTCTTTAAAGTATAGAATCATATCACATGTAAAAATGGATAGTTTGACTTCTTCCTTTTCTAGTTTTATTTCTTTTAAAATTTTCCTTTTTATTAGTTCTTTGACAGTTGCATACAGCATGTTTTGATTATATCCATCTTCCCTCATTCACTTCCCCCTTTTTATCCACCCAAGTTTGTGCCTTCACTAAAAAAAATTGAGACTGATTTGTGCTGCCCAAATATTCTTGGATGTATGGTCTTCCACTTGAGAGTGGTTCATTAACCAGGAGTTACCCTCTTAGAGACATTCTCCTTTCCCTTCCCCAGCAGCCAATATTTGCTGAAAGCTCTATGGTTTGGGTTGGAGTCATGTGCCTGACTTCTCTGCGATTTAGATTGTCTTGGACTTGCATCGGTTTTGTACACACTGTTGCAAATTTTTATTTCATATATGTAGCTGCCCTGATGTTTCTAGAATATGATATTTTCTTGTAGCAATCCATATCCTATAATCCTATACTTTTTCTACCCTCCTTAAAATTGATCCCTGAACCTTTGAAAGCTGTGTATGTCCTTTACGATTTTCTTTGCCTTTCTGCTCTGGCCAAGACTTCTTACTTAAAAGACGTAAGAGTATTTATGTTGAGTTTGAGTGTTTAAAAAATGTATTTTCTAGTTCCAAGTGTTTTGTTGGATGTGTACTTCCAAATATTGTTTCCAAAATTTTAGCTCTGCCCCCATCTTAATAATTTTCCAGAGTAAAATGTAAAAAAAAATCACTCTAAAGTCTAGTTCATTAGTATTTCCTTTGGACCTTTGGTGTCAAGCCAGAGAACCTTTACCTAGCTTCAGAACCTAGACATTGTCTTTTATACTTTTTGTAAGAGTCTTTGGATTTTATGTGTTACTTTAAAGTCTGTTACACTTTATTAATTAACCTTAGTACACTATATGAGGCTTATGGTGAGTTTTTATTTGTTTGTTTTAACCATTTATTTTTTTTCAAATTTCTCTATAGTTTTATGTGTATGGGTATTTTGCCTGAATGTGTCTGTGTTCCTCTTGTATATATATGCTACCTTAGGGAGGCTTTAAAAGGTTATTGGATGCCCTGGAACTGGAGTTACAGATGGTTGTGATCCACCATGTGAATTGAACCCAGGTACTCTGAATTAGCAGCCACTGCTCTTAACTTCTGAGCCATCTATCCAGTGCCATATTTGCTTGTTTTGTGGAGTTGTATTTTGCCTCTGGGCATTTGTTTACTTAAGCAATGTATGCATTATTTGACAATTTCATACTTGGGTACAGTGCATCTTGGTCATAATTATCACAAACTTCCACTCCCAATTTCCTATCCAATGCTGTTTACTGAATGGTTGTTTTTTGTGTGGCCCATTGTTTTGCACCTCTGTCAGAATTTGCTTGGTCTATTTTTGATTATTTTTCAATTGATCTATATCTGCCCATCTGCCAATAAAACACAGTATGATTACTTTTTGGTCTTTATGTGTGTGTTTCTATATGTATATGTTTGTGTATATGAGAACAGGTACGCATGTGTGTAGAGGTAAGAGAACAAACTTGGGTGTCAGTTTTACTTTGCACCTGTTTAAACCAGATACCTTGTTCATCATGCATATGGAAGGTGAGGTGGTCTTGTGATATTGCATCTGGCTTTTTACACGAGTTCTGTGGATTTGAATTCAGGTCCTCAAACTTGAAAGGTAAACACTATCACTGAGCTGTCTCCTTAGCCCTCTTGATCACATCTTTGAATTACATTTTATTTAATTTTAGTGTTTTGTTGTTACACTTTTGTATAGATTTTTATTGGGTTCTCTGCGTATTTATATCATACATTATTTTATCTGTTTGCTAACAAAATCATGTTGAAATGTGTCATCATCTTATCAGTTACATAAAATTTAAAATATTTATATCCTTTGCATTCCTCTACCCTTAATAGTTGGAAAGCCAAGAAAAGTTTGTTGTGTTATACATTTTTCTGTGTACTGTATTCTTTCTTTTTTTGAGACAGGGTTTCTCTTGTAGTTCTGGCTGTCCTAGAGCTTTCTCTGTAGACCAGGCTGGCCTCAAACTCAGAGAACCTCTTGACTCTGCCTCCCCAATGCTGGGATTAAAGGCGAGCGCCACCGTGTCCTGCTTCCCTTTTCTTTTTTGACCTTTCAAGATAACTTCATTCGTGTTTTCTTTTCTACGTAGAGACCCTTTCGTGGTTGTTTGAACATAGGTGTACCAATCACAACTTACTATAATTCTCGGTCATAAGAAAATGTCTCAATTTCCCTTTCATTTAGGAATGATTCTCTTGGTGCATCTAGACTTCTCAGGTGATATCTCTTTCATTAAACACTTTAAAAATACTATCATGTTTCTTTGTCTCTAGTTTCTTCTAGGAATTCACTGAAATTACAATTGTTTTCCTAATGTATACATATGATGTCCTTTGTTTTCAGAATTATGCCTGCCATGTACCTTGGCTTCGACTGTTTGGGTTTATCATATTTGGTGCCTGGTTAATTCCCTATTTTGTTTGCCAGAGTTCGATTTATTTTACCCACTATTTATTTGACTAATTTATCAACCTTCTCTTTTTCTCTACCTCAGGACAGAGTGACAAATGGTGGATGTTTTGTTATAGTTTTGGGTGTCTATGTGGTTCTATTTTGTATTGCATGTTTTCTCATGCAATTTCTTTCTATCTTTTAGCTTTGTTACTTTCTTTTTTGAAAAATCCCATTCTTCCACTGGGATTTTACTTTAGCTATTGTATTTTTCTTTTTCATATGTACATATCTCCATTTTCTTTTATTTTTGAAATACGGTTTTGCTGAGTATCTTGTTGATACTTCATTCCTGCAAACAGAGAATGATATCTCATTGCCTTCTAGCCTGTATTGAGTTTTCTGGAAAGAAGCTGTTAGTCTTATTTGTGTTCCCATTTGAGGTATAAAAAGTTTTACTTTTAAGCATTTAAGTTCTGTTCTCTACCTCTCTTGTTGCAGAATTTCCTCCTTTGTGAGGCTAGGGATGATGCTCACTTGTAGAATATTGTTAAAAATCATTTATTTATTTGCATTGGTGTTTTTTTTTAATTTAATTTTATTTTATTAGTTCTAGTTAGGGAACAAGCTTATTTCAAGTCCCTTCTCCCTCTCCCTCCCCTCACCCCCAAACTTTCTCCCCCACCCCCAGCCCATCCCCCCAACCCCATCCACCCACTACTCCCCAGGCAGGGTAGGGCCCTCAACGGGAGCTCAGCAAAGTCCACCAAGTCTTCCTATGCTGATCCTGGGCCCTTCCCCATGTGTCCAGGGCCAGAGTGTAACCCTTCATATGGGATGGGCTCTCAAAGTCCCTTTTTGCACCAGGGAAAAATACTAATCCACTACCAGAGGCTCCCTGGAGTGCAGAGGCCTCCTTATTGACATCTATGTTCTGGGGTCTGGATCAGTCTTGTACAGGCCTCCTGGACAGCATCTGGGGTCGATGTGCTCTCCCTTGTTCAGGCCAACAGTTCCTGTGGGTTTCTCCATCCTAGTACAGACCCCTTCGTTCTTCATTCCTCCCTCTCTTCAACTAAATTCCCGATTTCGGCTCATTGTATATCTGTGGATGTCTGTCTCTGTTTCCATCAGCCACTGGGTGAGGGCTCTAGGATGGCATAAAGAGAAGTCATCAATCTCATTTTAGGGGGAGGGTTTTTAGGTTATCCTCTCCACCATTGCCTGGATTGTCAGATCGTGTCATCCTTGTAGGTCTCTGGAGATCTCCCTGGTTCCTGATCCCTTCTCGGGCCTACAGTGGCTCCCTCTGATATCGTTTCTCTCATCTTGCTCTCTTTCCTCTATTCTTCCCCCAACTCAATGTTTCTGCCCCTCCATTTCCTCTCCTCTTCTCCTCTTCTCTTGCTCTTATTGTAGCAGCTCCTTCCCCCCCCCACCCTCATGCCCCCAATTAGTTCGGGAGTTCATGCCATTTCCATTCCTGGGGACCATTTAACCCTTAGAGTCCTTCATGTTTCCTAGTTTCTTTGGTGAAGAGCATTATATACTGGTAGTCTTTTGTTCTATGTCTAAAATTCATATATCAGTGAGTACATACCTTGCTTGTCTTTTTGTGACTGGGTTACCTCACTCAGGATGGTTTCCTCTAGTTCCATCCATTTGCCTGCGAATTTCAAGATTCCATTGCTTTTTTCTGCTGAGTAGTACTCCATTGTATAAATGTACCACATTTTCTCAATCCATTCTTCAATAGAGGGGCATCTAGGTTGTTTCCAGGTTCTGGCTATTACAAACAATGCTGCTATGAACATGGTTGAACATATGTCCTTGTTGTAAGTACATGCCCTATTTGGGTATATACCCAAGAGAGGAATGGCTGGATCTTGAGGTACACTGATTCCCATTTTTCTGAGCAACCGCCATACTGATTTCCAGAGTGGTCTTACAAGATCGCACTCCCACCAGCAATGGAGGAGTGTTCCTTTTTCTCCACATCCTCTCCAGCATAGATTGTCATTGGTGTTTTTTATTTTAGCCATTCTGACAGGCGTGAGATGGTATCTCAGAGTTGTTTTGAGTTGCATTTCTCTGATGGCCAATGATTTTGAGCACTTTTTTAAGTGTCTTTCAGCCATTTCAGATTCCTCTGTTGAGAATTCCCTATTTAGTTCTGCACCCCACTTTTTAATTTCGTTGTTTGGTGTTTTGGTGGCTAGCTTCTTGAGCTCCTTATATATTTTGGAAATCAGTCCTCTGTCAGATGTGGGATCGGTGAAGATCTTTTCCCATTCTGTGGGTGGTCGTTTTATCCTACTGACTGTTTCCTTTGCCTTGCAGAAGCTTCTCAGTTTCAGTAGGTCCCATTTATTAATTGCAGACCTCAATGTCTGTGCTTCTGGCGTAATGTTCAGGAAGTGGTCTCCTGTGCCAATTTGTTCAAGGGTTGTTCCCACTTTCTCTTCTAGAAGATTCAGTGTGGTTGGATTTATGCTGAGATCTTTGATCCATTTGCACTTAAGTTTTGTGCATGGTGACAGGTATGGATCTATCTGTAATTTTCTGCATGTCCGAATCCAATTGTACCAGCACCATTTGTTGAAGATGCTGTCTTTTTTCCATTGTATAGATTTAGCACCTTTGTCAAAAATAAGGTATCCATAGGTGCGTGGGTCGATATCAGGGTTTTCAATTCGATTCCATTGGTCTATCAGTCTATTTTTGTGCCAATACCAAGCTGTTTTCAGAACTATGGCTCTATAGTAGAGCTTGAAGTCGGGGATGGTGATGCCTCCAGAAGATCCTTTATTGTAAAGAGTTGTTTTGGCTATCCTGGGCTTTTTATTTTTCCATATAAAGTTGAGTATTGTTCTTTCAATGTCTGTGAAAAACTGTGTTGGGATTTTGATGGGGATTGCATTGAATCTGTAGATTGCTTTTGGCAGGATTGCCATTTTTACTATGTTAATTCTACCTATCCAGAGCATGGGAGATCTTTCCATTTTCTGGTATCTTCTTTAATTTCTTTCTTTAAAGTCTCAAAGTTCTTATTGTACAGGTCTTTCACTTTTTTGGTTAGTGTTACCCCCAGGTATTTTATGTTGCTTGTGGATATTGTGAAAGGTGATGTTTCCCTGATTTCTTTCTCATTGGATTTATCATCTGTGTATAGTAGGGCTACTGATTTTTTTGAGTTAATTTTGTATCCTGCTACCTTGCTGAAGGTGTTTATCAGCCGTAGGAGTTCCCTGGTAGAGTTTTTCGGGTCACTAATGTAGACTATCATGTCGTCTGCAAATAGTGAAAGTTTTACTTCATCCTTTCCAATTTGTATCCCTTTGATCCCCTTTTCTTGTCTTATTGCTATAGCCAGAACTTCAAGTACAATATTGAAGAGATATGGAGAGAGTGGACAGCCTTGTCTTGTTCCTGATTTTAGAGGAAACGCTTTGAGTTTCTCTCCATTTACTTTGATGTTGGCTATTGGTTTGGTATATATTGCCTTGATCATGTTTAGATATGTTCCTGTTATTCCTGTTCTCTCCAAGATCTTTATCATGAAGGGATGTTGGATTTTGTCAAAGGCTTTTTCAGCATCTAGTGAGATGATCATGTGGTTTTTCTTTTTAAGTTTGTTTATATAGTGGATTACATTGATGGATTTTCGTATGTTGAACCATCCTTGCATCCCTGGGATAAAGCCTACTTGATCATGGTGGATGATTTTTCTGATATGTTCTTGTATTCGGTTGGCCAATATTTTGTTGAGTATTTTAGCATCGATGTTCATGAGGGATATCGGTCTGTAGTTCTCTTTCTTAGTCATATCTTTGTGAGGCTTGGGTATCAAAGTGATTGTAGCCTCATAGAAAGAGTTTGGCAATATCCCATCTGCTTCTATTGTGTGGAACAGTTTGAGGAGTACTGGAATTAGCTCTTGTTTGAATTTCTGGTAGAATTCTGCAGTGAAGCCATCTGGCCCTGGGCTTTTTTTGGTTGGGAGGCTTTTGATTACTGCTTCTATCTCATTAGGGGTTATAGTTCGATTTAAACTGTCTATCTGATCTTGATTTAATTTTGGTAAGTGATATTTATCCAGAAAATTGTCCATTTCCTTTAGGTTTTCCAATTTTGTGGAATACAGGTTTTCAAAGTATGACCTAAAGATTCTCTGGATTTCCTCAGTGTCCGTTGTTATGTCTCCCTTTTCATTTCTGATTTTGTTAATTAGCATGCTCTCTCTCTGCCTTTTGGTTAGTTTGGCTAGAGGCTTGTCTATCTTGTTGATCTTCTCAAAGAACCAACTCTTTGTTTCATTGATTCTTTGTACTGTTTTCCTAGTTTCTACTTTGTTGATTTCGGCTCTCAGGTTGATTATTTCCTGGCGTCTACTCCTCCTTGGTGAGTTTGCTTCCTCTTGCTCTAAAGCTTTCAGTTGTTCTGTCAATTCTCTAATGTGACTTTCCTCCAGTTTCTTCATGTGAGCACTTAGTGCTATGAACTTCCCTCTTAGCACTGCTTTCAGGGTGTCCCATAAGTTCGGATATGTTGTGTCTACATTCTCATTAAATTCTAGAAAGTCTTTGATTTCTTTTTTTATTTCTTCCTCAACCAAGGAATGGTGCAATTGGGAGTTATTCATTTTCCACGTAAATGTAGGTTTTCTGCAATTCGTATTGCTGTTGAATTCTAGCTTTAATGCATGGTGGTCTGATAAGATACAGGGGGTTATTTCAATACTTTTGTACCTGTGGAGGTTTGCTTTGCTGCCAACTATGTGGTCAATTTTTGAGAAGGTTCCATGTGGCGCTGAGAAGAAGGTATATTCTTTTGTGTTTGGATGGAATGTTCTATAGATATCTGTTAAACCCAGTTGTGTCATAACTTCTTTCAGATCCTTTGTTTCTTTGTTAAGTTTCTGTCTAGTAGTTCTGTCCAGTGGTATAAGGGGGGTGTTGAAGTCTCCTACTATAAGTGTGTGTGGTTTTATGTGTGGTTTGAGCTTTAGTAATGTTTCTTTTACAAAAGTGGATGCTTTTGTATTAGGGGCATAGATGTTCAGGATTGAGACTTCGTCTTGATGGACTTTTCCTGTGATGAGTATGAAATGCCCTTCTTTATCTCTTTTGATTGCTTTCAGTTTAAAGTCTAATTTGTTAGATATTAGTATTGCTACCCCAGCTTGTTTCTTGAGCCCATTTGATTGGAAAATCTTTTCCCATCCTTTTACTCTGAGGTATCGCCTGTCTTTGAATTTGAGGTGTGTTTCTTGTAAACAGCAGAAGGATGGATTCTGTCTTCGTATCCATTCTGTTAGCCTGTATCTTTTTATGGGTAAGTTAAGACCATTGACATTCAGGGATATTAACGTCCATTGTTCATTGGTTCTTCTTAGTTTTGGATTTATTGTTGGTGGTATCATTGCGTGTGGATTTTGCCCTTCTGTTTCTTTTTGTGTTTGGTGAAATTCGATTAACTACTGACAGTGTTTTTGTGAGTGTAGTTATGTTCGTTGGGTTGGAGTTTTCCTTCCAGAGCCTTCTGTAGTGCTGGATTTGTTGATATGTATTGTTTAAATCTGTTTTTGTCATGGAATATCTTGTTTTCTCCATCTATAGTGATTGAAAGTTTTGCTGGGTACAGTAGTCTGGGTTGACATCCATGCTCCCTTAGTGCTTGTAGGGTATCTATCCAAGACCTTCTGGCTTTCAGAGTTTCCATTGAGAAGTCGGGTGTGATTCTGATTGGTTTGCCTTTATATGTTACTTGGCCTTTTTCCTTTGCTGCTCTTAATATTTTCTCTTTATTCTGTAGATTTGGTGTTTTGATTATTATGTGTCGGGGGACTTCTTTTTGTGGTCCAGTCTGTTTGGTGTCCTGTAAGCTTCTTGTACTTTCATAGGCATATCCTTCTGTAGGTTGGGGAAGTTTTCTTCTATGATTTTGTTGAATATGTTTTCTGTACCTTTGAGCAGTATTTCTTCACCTTCTTCTACACCTATTATTCTTAGGTTTGGCCTTTTTACGGTGTCCCATATTTCCTGGATATTTTGTGTTAGGGTTTTGTTGGACTTGAGGTTCTCTTTGGTGGATGAATGTATATCCTCTAGCGAGTCTTCAGTGGCTGAGATTCTCTCTTCCATCTCTTGAATCCTGTTGGATACACTTACATCTTTAGTTCCTGATCGTTTATCCAACCTTTCCATTTCCAACATGGTCTCATTCTGTGTTTTCTTTATTGTGTGTATTTCAGCTTTCATGTTTTGAACTATTTCAAGAGCTTCCTTCACTTGCTTGGATGTTTTTTCTTGGCTTTCTTTGGATTCTTTAAGAGATTTATTTATTTCTTGAATTTTTTGGTTTGTCTTTTCCTCCAATTCATTTAATTTTTTGTTTGTTTTCTCTTCTATTTCTTTAAGGGATTTTCTTGTTTCCTCTTTAAAGGTCTCTATCAACTTGCTGAGATAATTTTTGAGGTCCATCTCATCTTCATGCTCTGTGTTGGGCTTTTCAGCTCTTGCCGGAGTGGAGTCCCTAGGTTCTGGTGGTGTCATGTTGGTCTTTGTGTTGTTGAGTGAAATCTTATTCTGTCTTCTCCCCATATCCTTTTAGTGGGTGCGGGTGGGTTCTCTCTATCTCCTCTTGTGGCCCAGTGGTGTGTGGGGGCTAGGAATTCGATGTCCACAACTCTAGATGATCTCGACGCTCCTGGTGGTCTCCTCGCTAGTTCCTAGTTTCTTGGTCGTTCGGCGGAATGGAAGAGTGGGGTGCTACCAGATTTGGGGCACAGGGAGCTCCTCCCTGCCTGGGCTTGTCTGGCCCAAGCCGGCAGGCTCAGGAGGGGGTGGTGGGATGGGGGTGGTGGGGTGTTCTGGCCTGGAGTCGGGAGCGGGCAGGAGCTCACTCACCTAGTTCCAGGTCAGTCTGCGGCGGCGGAATGTAAGAATGGGGTGCTAGCAGATTGGTGGGGCAGGGGGCTCCTCCCTCTCTGGGCGTGTCTGGCCCAAGCCGGCAGGCTCAGGAGGGGGTGGTGGGATGGGGGTGGTGGGGTGTTCTGGTCTGGGGTCGGGAGCGGGCAGGAGCTCACTCACCTAGTTCCAGGTCAGTCTTCGGCGGCGGAATGTAAGAATGGAGTGCTAGCAGATTGGTGGGGCAGAGGGCTCCTCCCTCTCTGGGCGTGTCTGGCCCAAGCCGGCAGGCTCAGGAGGGGGTGGTGGGATGGGGGTGGTGGGGTGTTCTGGCCTGGAGTCGGGAGCGGGCAGGAGCTCACTCACCTAGTTCCAGGTCAGTCTGCGGCGGCGGAATGTAAGAATGGAGTGCTAGCAGATTGGTGGGGCAGAGGGCTCCTCCCTCTCTGGGCGTGTCTGGCCCAAGCCGGCAGGCTCAGGAGGGGGTGGTGGGATGGGGGTGGTGGGGTGTTCTGGTCTGGGGTCGGGAGCGGGCAGGAGCTCACTCACCTAGTTCCAGGTCAGTCTTCGGCCTTGCATTGGTGTTTTGCCTGCATATATGTCTGTGTGATGTATTGATCCCCTGAAACTGGAGTTACAGACATTTGTGAGCATTTCTTACTTCCATTCCCTCCATAACTTTCAGGACTACTCTTGTGATTTCTCTGTTAGTTTATGTTTGTCCATTTAAAACTCTTTAAATGAAACTGAAGTAATTGAATTTGAGTAAAGAATTTACTCAAATAGCCTTGAGACTATTTCCAGAGACATTAAAGTAGTTGTTATTTTATAGTGTCTTATAACTTGGGAGAAACCATAGAATTAGTCTGTGACGATATGCACACTTTCATGCTTAGGCTCCCACCAAGAAATATACATACATACATACATACATACATACATACATACATACATACAGTCATCTATACCAATGGATTCCACATTCAGAAGTATAACCAAATGTGGACAGAAAAGTTTGAAAAAAAAACATTGTATCTGTGATGAACATGAGAAGGATTTGCTTTCTAAGCAATTCAATATAACAGCTATTTACATTTTTATATAGCCTTAGCTATTGTAATTCAGAGGTTATATAAAGTGATGTAGAGGACATGTGTAAGTATGTTCTATACCATTTTATATGAAGGACTTGAGCATCTATAGATGGAAATCAACTTAAGAAAGAGAGATATGTTCTGGAATAAATGCTCTAAAGGACTATAGGCCCATTTGATGCATGCATGTAATGGTTACAGTGTGGTGACAATTTACAGTAAACAAAATTATATGAAAATATAGAATACTTAATGATGATTTTTGCATTTCCTATTCTAAACATCTCTTCTGTTACTTTTACCAGTTATTTATTTGCCAAGACTTTATATTTCATTGATGAATCATTCTATTGCAATTTCAGATATACTGGAAATAACAAAAAGTAGCCATGGTAATTAAATAGAAAGTCACAGAAACCTTTCTCAAAGAACTCTGAAGATTCTATTATATCCAGTAACCCACATTTGCTTTGAAACAGGGTCTCACATATGCACCCCTGGCTAGCCTGGGACTCATTAAATACATCAGGCTGGCCTCAAGCTCACATAACCTGGTCTACACAGAGAGTTCTGAGCCAACAAGGTGTACAAACACTGAGATCCTGCCTCAAAAACAAAGCAAATAAAAACAATCAAATAAAAACTAAAAAACAAAACTCATAGGTTGTTATGTTGTAAAAAACAGAAAGATAAACCCTCAAATATCTTCACTTGATATAACAGATAAGAAATTGTTCACACACATAGAAGAAATGTTAAGTATGTTTTTGAAAATCCTCTAAAATAGTCATAAATATGTATTTGTAACTATACTTTTGTAAATCTACATATAAATGATGATATAATTTGCAAATAAATTCCCAAACTGTCTTAGAACAAAGTAGACTTTAGAGGTCAAAATGAATTTATGTTAAAACTTCAGAATCAATTATGAATATCTAATCTAGTAATGAATATATGTGAGCCAATATGTCTTCCTTTTGTTTTTGTTTTTTTTTTCTTTTTTTAAAGAGGGTTTCAATATGTAGTTCTAGCTGGCCTGGAACTCATTATGTAGACCCTAGAGATCCACTTGCCTGTGCCTTGACGCTGAGTGTTGGGATTAAAGCAATGCACCACCATGCCCCTCCAACTGAATCATTTAAAATGCAATGATATAGAGACTATTTAAGCATATTTTAATTCAAACCCAGTTGTAATGACTTTACGATTATAGTTCAATGAAAACATCGAATTACATACTCGCAAACGACATTCAAACTGCCTTAGATCTTCAAATTACGAAATTTATAAATGATTGAATTGTGCGCATTGTAAATAAATACAAAAACTACTTTGAAAGACCAAGGAATGGATGTAAAATTCACATTGGCCACATGATGTCGCTGTACACCATAAAGTCTTGAAGCTGGAAATGAGGTACTGATAAAACCGAAGGGAGGAAGCTTCGTCATCAGCCGAGAAAAGATAAAAATGGTGAGGAGACAAATGACTGAAAACATGAATTTACAAAGTATGATCTTGGAGTGACAGCGGTACGAAAGGCGCAGTGCTTTTGCGATGCTGTTTTCCAGGCTCCGAGGCCTGAGAGCCCGGCGCCTGCTCTTGCTCTCGCTTCTGCTTCTCATTGGCTGGCAAGCAGGGAGCGGCCAGCTCCATTATTCCGTCTCCGAGGAGGCCAAACACGGCACCTTCGTGGGCCGCATCGCTCAGGACCTGGGTCTGGAGCTGGCCGAGCTGGTGCCCCGCCTGTTCAGGGTGGCGTCCAAGGACCGCGGGGACCTTCTGGAGGTAAATCTGCAGAATGGCATTTTGTTTGTGAATTCTCGGATCGACCGGGAGGCGCTGTGCGGGCGGAGCGAGGAGTGTAGCATCCACCTGGAGGTGATCGTGGACCGGCCTCTGCAGGTTTTCCACGTGAATGTGAAGGTTAAAGATATTAATGATAACCCACCGGTTTTCAAAGGCTCAGAACAAAGGATATTTATTCCTGAAAATAGACAACTAGGCTCGAGGTTTCCACTAGAGGGCGCTGCGGACGCAGACATTGGTGTCAATTCTCTTTTAACTTACACGCTGAGCCCCACTGAATACTTTTCTTTGAAGGTAGAGACGACTGACGAACTCAGTAAATCCCTTTCGCTTGAACTGAGAAAATCTTTGGATAGAGAAGAAACACCAGAACTTCAGTTATTACTGACAGCCACTGACGGGGGCAAGCCAGAGCTGGAAGGGACAGTTCGGCTTCAGATTACTGTGCTCGACGTTAATGATAACGCCCCACTGTTTGACCAGGCTGTCTATAGAGCTCAGTTAGTAGAATCTACAGCGAATGGAACATTAGTGACCACGTTAAATGCCTCTGACGCTGATGAAGGTGTAAATGGTGAAGTTGTGTTTTCCTTTGGCAATGACGTTTCTGCTGACATTCAAGAAAAATTCAAAGTGGATTCTATTTTAGGAGAAATTAGAGTGATCGGTGACCTGGATTATGAAAAAATAAAATCCTATGAAATTCAAGTAAAAGCAGTTGATAAAGGGACTCCCCCAATGTCAAATCACTGCAAGGTTTTGGTGAAAGTGTTAGATATAAATGATAACACCCCGGAGCTGGAGATCACTT
Source organism: Cricetulus griseus (assembly GCF_003668045.3). NCBI lineage: Eukaryota > Metazoa > Chordata > Mammalia > Rodentia > Cricetidae > Cricetulus > Cricetulus griseus. The sequence continues at coordinate 200,603,654 of NC_048595.1, read as the reverse complement.
CCTTATCTTTGCCCATCAAAGAGGATGCTCCACTTAGCACTGTCATCGCCCTGATCAAGGTGTCCGACCGTGACTCTGGTGACAACGGGCAGGTGACCTGCTCCCTGACCCCTCATGTCCCCTTCAAGCTGGTGTCCACCTTCAAGAATTACTATTCGCTCGTGTTGGACAGCGCCCTGGACCGAGAGACCACAGCTGACTATAAGGTGGTGGTGACTGCCCGGGATGGAGGCTCGCCCTCGCTGTGGGCCACAGCCAGCGTGTCCGTGGAGGTGGCTGACGTGAACGACAACGCGCCCGCGTTCGCGCAGCCCGAATACACGGTGTTCGTGAAGGAGAACAACCCTCCTGGGGCGCACATCTTCACAGTGTCGGCCACAGACGCTGACGCGCAGGAGAACGCTCTAGTGTCCTACTCTCTGGTGGAGCGGAGGGTGGGGGAGCGCTTGCTGTCGAGCTTCGTGTCTGTGCACGCAGAGAGCGGCAAGGTGTTCGCGCTGCAGCCTCTGGACCATGAGGAGCTGGAGCTGCTGCAGTTCCAGGTGAGCGCGCGGGATGCTGGTGTGCCTGCCCTGGGCAGCAATGTGACTCTGCAGGTGTTTGTCCTGGATGAGAATGACAATGCGCCCGCGCTTCTGGGACCTCAGGCGGGCAGTTCAGTGAGTGAACTGGTGTCAAGGTCAATTGGTGCGGGGCATGTGGTGACGAAGGTGCGCGCAGTAGACGCAGACTCTGGCTACAATGCGTGGCTATCCTATGAACTGCAGCCTTCGACAGGTGGCGCACGCAGCCCGTTCCGCGTGGGTCTGTACACGGGTGAGATCAGCACCACACGCGCCCTAGACGAGGCCGACGCTCCACGACAGCGTCTGTTGGTGCTGGTGAAGGACCATGGCGAGCCGGTGCTGACCACCACCGCCACCGTATTGGTGTCTCTGGTGGAAAGTGGACAGATTCAGAAAGCCTCCTTGCCGGTATTAACTGGTGCAGTGGGCCCCCAGGCATCGCTGGTGGATGTCAATGTGTACCTGATCATTGCCATTTGCGCAGTGTCCAGCCTGTTGGTGCTCACTCTGCTGCTGTACACAGCGCTGCGCTGCTCGGCGACTCCTACCGATGGAGCCTGTGCTCCTGGGAAGCCTGTGCTGGTGTGCTCCAGCGCGGTGGGGAGCTGGTCTTACTCGCAGCAGAGGAGACAGAGAGTGTGCTCTGGAGAGGGTCTGCCCAAGACCGACCTCATGGCCTTCAGCCCTGGCCTGTCTCCAGGTTTGAACATATTGGAAAGAAGTGAACAGGCAGAAGTAAACTCGGATCTTTCTGGTAATGTAAGTCCAAATTTGAGCTATGACTTCAACCTCTTTTTAGATTTAACTTCATTTTTAAAGCATTATTTAAATAGCATTTAAAATGTATCAGGGTGTTCAATGACATTTAACAAACCATACCTTTGCAAATTCTCTAGTATTTCCAATTGCATAATGCATGGAGCTAGGAAGCAAAATAGATGCAAATTATTGTATTCTTTTATCAATATGGTAGAATGCTTTAAAACCTTTCAGCACTATTAGTGTTAATTTTGGGTAGTGGTGGCATTAGGGATGGAACTGAGGAATTCATAAATGCCAGGCAAGCACGGTGTTGGTGAACTTTAACATGGGCTGTTAGTTTTTGTGAAATGTCTTACTCTGTTCAAATGATTGTAGGCAAAGTTACAGAAACCATCTGCTTTCTCCCTACACGGCTAAGTTTCAAAGTGGGCAGTAAAAGATAAATTTTAAGCACTGTGATTTAAAATATATTTGTTGATGATACATTAATTTCCACATTAAAGTATCCAACAAGTTCCTGGTGCCATTCCCTGGCTGGAAAGACTGATTATTACATGAATTTGTGTCTTGCATGATCCAGTCAAGATGTACTGAGAACACTTCCCGTTTATTTGTCAATGCCCCTAAACCCTTTATTTTCTGTTTTTAAAATCCCTCTGATATTTTCTTAGGGGAAACTTTTTTCCCTCTACAGATGAAATTGTTGAGGCCCCAAAAAAACTAACCCCCCAAAAACCTCTAAGTTAAGGATAATTACTAATTTAAAATGTTTCTAGTACAGTCCATTGCATTTGATTAAATATTTAAAGTAGTTTCCAAAGGAAGAATTTTGCAGATACTAAATTTTAAACACTGTTTGAAATCAAAATAAAAGACAGAGAGACAGGTGGAGTAATTTTTTCCAAACAAAATTGTACTATGCACAAATCCCTAATGCTTGTCTTTCTAGAAATGAATGTAGAAACACAAAACAGGAAAAGAAAATTCTTTATGCCGGTTGTGAATAATGGTCTCTTCAAAGTTTGATTCATATATTCATGTTGATCAATAATGAGTAACATATTAGGCAGTATGTTTTACAGCAGATTTAACAACCCAACTGATATGCTTTTGATATAGGTCTCTTTGAGTCTTCTAACTATTTATTCAAGAGCTTGTTAAATCTCTCTCTCTCTCTCTCTCTCTCTCTCTCTCTCTCTCTCTCTCTGTGTGTGTGTGTGTGTGTATGTGTATTCTTGGGTATGCTCTCCTTTATGCAGATGGAGGTCAGTAATTAATGTTAGGTGTCTTACTCAATTACCTTATCTTTTTTTTTTGAGTCAGGTAGTTCATCGTTTTGGCTAGACTGACTGGGCATGTGGGTGCTAGGGACCTGAGCTTAGGTCCTCATGCTTGCACACCAAGCACTTTACCCACCAAGTCATCTCCATAACCTCTAATATAGTGTTTTAGTTCTTACATTCAAATCTGAAGTTACACAAGTATAAAGTGAATGAAACTTGTTGGGCAAATATTCAAACACACATACAGAAAAGTTCCTTAAAATTCTTCTTGTAAAAGGAAAGCACCAATAGATGTGCTAACTTGGAAGAAAGAAAGCTCAGGAGGTCCCAACCCTAGACAAAGAACCACAAGCAAGTAAGGAAGGCTGAGGAGAAGAGGAATAGTCTTCCCCAGGGAGGAGCACACCAGCTGGTTATCCAATACCAAATGCTCAGTCTTGAAAACATATTCAAGTAACATTATACAGACTGAGCAGGTTGTATTTAGGTATCACACATGTACATGTATATAAACAATAAGAAAAAGAAGACATAAATTTGAAAAAGAACAAGGGAAGGTACATCAAAGGTTTGGGTGGAGGTAGGGGAAGAGGGAAATGATGTAATTATATTAAACTTCAAAAAACTTTTATAAAACATTCTACAAAAAATGGCAGCTAAGCTTCCTGAGATTTGGGTGATATGTTGACAGATGTGTTGTTTAGAGCACTGTAAGACACAGGCCAAAGCATAGTTCCTCAACTTTCCAAATATTAATATTATTACACCCAGTCTTATTTAGCAAGAATAACCACAAAATAGTTTTTGGAATAATAATGCTTAAAAAACCCTTCTAATTTTCTCTATATGTGAGATAAATCTTGTAGGACGATACAATTGGAGAGAATAGATTCAAAAACCATAAATAAAATTTTCTCCCCCACTTACATTATTATATCTCCATAGCTATATTCATTAGCAACATGTGAACATGGTCTTTAGAGGGACATTCAATATTTATTATCATTCACTCTACAAGCACATATTGACAGCCTAGCATATGAAGAGCCCTGCAATAGAACCCGAAGCACACAGTGTGTTGGGTTTGGTGTAATGTACCCTTTTCAGTTTTCTTTGTCAAACCATCACATCCATGAAAGAAAATATTGTCCTGTGTGTAACTTTAACAAAAATAAGAAATGTGATGTTTCTACAAAACAGTAGAAAGGGGCGCATTCCTTCTTTATGCAAATCATTTTTAGAAAACTATGATTTTTGTGATAGCAACTAAAGAGTAAAACTAAAGCAAGTCCATGGAAAAATGCTCTGAAAGGGCAATTAAAATGATAAGACATCCAGGCAGTGGTGCACACCTTTAATCCCAGCACTTGGGAGGCTGAGGCAGGTGGATCTCTGAGTTTGAGGCCAGCCTGGTCTACAGGGCAAGTTTCAGGACAGCCAGGGCTACACAGAAAAACACTATCTCAAAAAAGGATTAAAAATTGGGAGTTATAGAGAGAATGTTTTGTTGCTAAATTGAAAAATTGTAAGTACAAGATAAATATTACTGTCTTTTATTTAAGCCAGAAAAATTTGAATTGGTTGGCATTTGAGGCTACAATGACCTTACTCATTATATTAAAAAGTTTATGTAGACTGTGGGCTGGAGAGATTGCTCAGTGGTTAAGAGCTCTTGCTGCTCTTCCAGAACACACAGGTTTGAGTCCCAGTACCTACATGGTGGTTCAAAATCATTTGTAATTCTAGTTCCAGGGGATCCGATGTTCTCTTCTGGATTGTGGGTACCAGGTATGCATGTGGTGCACAAACATACCCACAGGCAAAACACCTATATACAAAAATAAAAATAAATAAAGGAATTAGTATAGGTTGAAAATGTAGTTATCTCAGAGTACTGAAACATTAATCATAAAACTATGAATAGAACCAGTAGCCTTTTAAATTTGTCTGGAAGAGCCCAGCTTAGTGGCACATACTTGTCCTTGGGTGGTGGGAGCATGAGGATCTGAATTTAAAGGCCATCATCTGCTACAGAACAAGTTTGAGGCTAGCCTGAGCTATAAGTGACAATTGCCTTAACAATAAAATGAAGAAACAAAGCCCAATAATAACAATAATAAACCCCAAGAAAACGGACTTGACCTTAATGTGTTTGGATATGTCCTCATAAGACTACATTGTGATCACAGAGTTTAAGATGATTACACTGCAGATATAAGATCAGGGTGACTATTCTTTCTTTGTTATAATGATTCTTATAAAGCTTAAAAGTTTTCTGGAATAGTGAATTGTATTAACTTGGGGGTAAATCTCAAGTATTAGTCACTAGTATAAAAAGGGACGAGTTTAGGATTACAAAGTTTGAAAAGTGGCTGTAGTTTATGGGATGCTATTATAGAAAGAAGGAAAACATATTATATATATAATATATATATATATATATATATGTGTGTGTGTGTGTGTGTGTGTGTGTGTGTGTGTGTGTGTGTGTGTACATACATACATACATACATACATACATACACACACACACACACACATATATATGGAGTAGTGTGATTTAGCATTTAACATGAATGTGAATGGAATTTCCATTGATTGCTGATTCAGAATTCTTGTCCCATTCAGAATATTTCAATAGTTTTTTCCTTCTTTCACAGCATTTTAGTGGAATGCATTATTTCAGCTCTTATTCCTTTTAATTTTTTCCAAAATTTTTACTGTATATATTCATTGTACATAGTACTGTTTTATGTGGGGTATTTTGCATAAGTATATAATGCTTATTGAGCCTATTTCTTCATGCTCCCTTCCTCTCTACCTCAGTGTTCTTCCTCATTTCACTAGTCTCCTTTGTTCCTCTAGACGCTTTTGTTTCTGCGTTCATTACATATATGGTATATGTGTTATATAGGTTACACATGTGTGTATTTATGCCCAATTTTATCTATCTATATAAAATCTAGTAACCACAGTTGAGAGAACACATGGGATATTTTTCTTTGTGAACATAATTTTTCTTCAGTTATTTCCAGTTGCATTCATTTTACTGCAAGAGTGAGTAAGTGGAATACCTTCAAGATATTAGACTCAAGGAAAGTTATTATTATTATTATTATTATTATTATTATTATTATTATTATTAAGACAGGGTTTCTCTGTTTAGTCTTGGCTGTGCTGGAACTCTCTTTGTAGACCAGGTTGGTCTCACACTCAAAGATCCACCTGCCTCTGCCTCCCAAGTGCTAGGATTAGAGGCATGCACCCAGCTCATATAAAAATTATTAGTGATTCTAACTCCAGAAAAATTTATTTCTTGTTGCTGTTTTTAATGGACACTGTAAATTTTGCAGTTCATTTTGTTTTCTTCTAAGAAAGATAAAAACAAATTCTTTGACATACATAAAATAACAAGTGTGTAACTTGATATGCACTTTGCCAACTGACACATTCCTCTCCTAATTTCAAATAATTCCCACTCTATCTTTAAATTTAATATTTTTGCATGTGAAGGAGCCAGTTAAGAATGAATAAGTAATGGATACACTCATGTAACTAACACTGAAAAGAAATCATTTTATTTTTTTCTGTAAGAAAATTCAAATATAATAGAAAAGAGAATAATCCTAAAATAAAATATACTTCTCATATAAGAAGTCAATGTAACCCACAAACAACTCAAAACTCAAAATTATAAACGGCAAGAGTGTATTCATATTTTCAATGATCAAAAGTACCTATTGATGCTGGTATGCTTGCTGTGAAGAAGCGGTAAAAGAAATTCAAAAGAATTGGAAACAGGGTCTCCAAGAGATATTTGAACATCTGTATTGGTATCAGCACTTTTTACAAGAACCAAGAGCCAGAGGAACCCAATGTCCATGGATGGTTGAGTGGACTCAAGAAATGCAATGTGTATACAAAACGGAACCATTCAATATTAAGAAGAAAAGCAACAACCTAGAACATGTAACATGCTACAACACTGATAAGCCTTCAGGATATTATAGTAAGTTGAAAAAGCCTGTCTCAAAACAAAGAAAAATGTCAGATCTTGGAAACAGCCTAGATGCCCCTCAACTGAAGAATGGATTAAGAAAATGTGATAGATACATTTACACAATGGAGTACTATTCAAGGGTAATTAACAAGGACGTCCTAAAATTCCCAGGCAAATGGACAGAACTAGAAAAATCATCCTAAGGGAGGTAACCCAAAACCAGAAAGACAAATACATTATGTATCCACTCATAAGTGGATACCAGACATAAAGCAAAAGATACAAGCCTACAATCCATAACCCCAGGGAAGCTTGAACCCTGTTCCAGAAACGGGAAGCAGATGCAGATATCCACAACTAACCAATGGGCCTGGAGTACAATTGAAGTGAGGGAGGAGCGATAATTTGAACAGAGGAGTCAAAAGCATGATGGGGAAACCCACAGAATCAGCTGACCTGTGGTAGTGAGAGATCACTGACTCAGGTCTGACAAATAGGGAACCTACATAAGACCGAACTAGACTCCCTTAATACAGGTGACAATGATGTGCCTGGGACAATGTATGAGGCCAATGACCATGGGTCCAAGACCTAACACTAATGCACAAACTGATTTAGTGGAGCCCATTCCATATGGAGAGATACCTTGCCCAGCCTAGACACAGGGGTGTGGAGGTGGAGAGGTGTCTTGGTCCTGCCTCAACTAAATGATGGGACAGACTTAGTAGACTTCCTAGGGGAGCCCTTACCCTCTCTGAGTAGCAGATTGAAGGAGGGGGGAAGTAAGGAGGGCGGGAGGAGAAAAGGGAGGGGAACTGGGATTGGAATGTAAAAAATAAATTAATAAAAAAAGAATGCGTCACCAACACCCGGAAAACAAACAAAACAAAGAAAAAAAAGAACTCAACCCCAGAGCAATAAACCCTAACAAATTCTGTATGATTTCACTTACTCGATAGTGAAACTTACAGAAAACGCAAGTAGAATGGTGGTTACCATGAGCAAGGACGGAGGAAACTGGAATTGCTGTCAAGTGGGTATAAATTTTCGGCTTAACAAGAGGAAAGTTTTGCAACAGTGTGAATATACTTAACACTACTGAAGCTTACACTTGGAGTTAATACGGTAAACGTCTCATTTACAGTTAATACGGTAAAGTTCGAATCGGATTGGCCACAGGGTGTCGCTGTTCACCAGAGAGTGTTCTCTAGAAAGGAAAATTCCCAGAGCCTCTTTGTTACTTCAGATAAAACGTCGGGAGAAGCTGCAGGATTTGAGCAGGTGTCAGACTATTTAATTGTTTTTTAAACATGATCATTTAATTTGACCAACTCACGTAGGATTAGAAGTGATGCCTTCTTTGAGAGGGGGCCCAGACGTCAGGCAGTGTCTGCTGCTCTTGCTTCCTTTCCTCGCAGCCTGGGAGGCAGGGAGCGGCCAGCTCCACTACTCCGTCCCCGAGGAGGCCAAACACGGCACCTTCGTGGGCCGCATCGCTCAGGACCTGGGACTGGAGCTGGCGGAGCTGGTGCCCCGCCTGTTCAGGGTGGCGTCCAAGGACCGCGGGGACCTTCTGGAGGTAAATCTGCAGAATGGCATTTTGTTTGTGAATTCTCGGATCGACCGGGAGGCGCTGTGCGGGCGGAGCGAGGAGTGTAGCATCCACCTGGAGGTGATTGTGGACCGGCCTCTGCAGGTTTTCCACGTGGAGGTGGAGGTGAGGGACATTAACGACAACCCTCCGGTGTTCCCAACCACAGAAAAAACTATCCAGTTTCACGAATCGAGGCTGCTTGACTCGCGGTTTCCTTTAGAGGGAGCATCTGATGCAGATATAGGAGCAAACGCTCTTCTGTCCTACAAGCTCAGTTCCAGTGAATTTTTCTTTCTAGATGTACAAACAAATGATGAACTAAGCCAGTCGCTGTTTCTTGTGCTGGGGAAATCTCTGGACAGAGAGGAAAACGCTGAGGTGAAATTGTTACTGGTAGCTACGGATGGAGGCAAGCCTGAACTCACAGGCACTGTTCAAATACTCATTAAGGTCTTAGATGTGAATGACAACGAGCCTACTTTCCCCCAATCAGTTTACAAAGTACAGTTGTTAGAGAATACTGCAAACGGAACCTTGGTGGTTAAATTAAATGCTTCTGATGCAGACGAAGGATCAAACAGTGAGATTGTGTATTCACTCAGTAGTGATGTATCTTCGACCACACGGACAAAGTTCCAAATAGACCCCACCTCAGGAGAAATCAGAACTAACGGGGGATTAGATTATGAAGAAAGGACAGCCTATGAAATTCAGGTCATTGCATCTGACAAGGGAACGCCATCAATGTCAGGACATTGTAAAATTTCAGTCAAACTTGTGGATATCAATGACAATACGCCAGAAGTCTCAATAACCTCTCTCTCACTGCCTGTCCAAGAGAATGCTCCACTGGGCGCTGTCATCGCCCTCGTCTCAGTGTCAGATCGTGATTCAGGAATCAACGGGCAGGTCACCTGCTCTCTGACCCCTCATGTCCCCTTCAAGCTGGTGTCCACCTTCAAGAACTACTATTCGCTCGTGCTGGACAGCGCCCTGGACCGAGAGACCACAGCTGACTATAAGGTGGTGGTGACTGCCCGCGACCGGGGCTCGCCCTCGCTGTGGGCCACAGCCAGCATGTCTGTGGAGGTGGCTGACGTGAACGACAACGCGCCCGCGTTCGCGCACCCCGAATACACGGTGTTCGTGAAGGAGAACAACCCTCCTGGCGCGCACATCTTCACGGTGTCGGCCACAGACGCTGACGCACAGGAGAACGCTCTAGTGTCCTACTCTTTAGTGGAGCAGAGGTTGGGCGAGCGCTTGCTGTCGAGCTTCGTGTCTGTGCACGCAGAGAGCGGCAAGGTGTTCGCACTGCAGCCTCTGGACCATGAGGAGCTGGAGCTGCTGCAGTTCCAGGTGAGCGCGCGGGATGCTGGTGTGCCTGCCCTGGGCAGCAATGTGACTCTGCAGGTGTTTGTGCTGGATGAGAACGACAATGCACCCGTGCTGCTGTCCCACGGAGCTGTGGGAGCTGGAGGGACTGTGAGCCAGTTTGTGTCTAGGTCAGTGGTTTCAGGGCATGTAGTGGCGAAGGTGCGCGCAATTGATGCTGACTCTGGTTACAATGCTTGGCTCTCTTATGAACTGCAGTCATCCGCAGGCAATTCCCGTAGCCTGTTCCGCGTGGGTCTGTACACGGGTGAGATAAGCACCACACGATCCCTGGATGAAGCAGACGCGCTGCACCAGCGCCTGCTGGTGCTGGTGAGGGATCATGGTGAGCCTGCACTGACTGCCACAGCCACGGTGCTAGTTTCTCTGATAGAGAACAGCCAAGCTCCAAAAGCCTCATCAAAAACGTTGGTAGACGCCATTGGACGAGAGGCGTCGCTGGTGGATGTCAACGTGTACCTGATTATCGCCATCTGCGCAGTGTCTAGCCTGTTGGTGCTCACTCTCCTGCTGTACACAGCACTGCGATGCTCGGCGACGCCCACCGACAGAGCTTGTGCTGCCGGGAAGCCTGTGCTGGTGTGCTCCAGCGCGGTGGGGACCTGGTCATACTCGCAGCAGAGGCGGCAGAGGGTGTGCTCTGGAGAAGGTCCACCCAAGACCGACCTCATGGCCTTCAGCCCCAGCCTATCCCAAGGCCCGGAATCAGCAGAAGAGAGACAGCCGCCATTAGACTCAGAATACGTAGCAAAGGTAGGCTTTAATTTTTTTTCTTGAGAAGAGCGTCACAATTTCTGTATTGCTTGTGATTCCTGTTAATTATTTAAACCTGAAGCTCCGCCTTTATTTTATATCATTGTGTTGTCGTGAGATACTTATGAATTGGGTATCAAATTCCTGCCCATAGAACAATTCTCCTAAATAGTCTTACTTTCATAGTGAGGTTCATAAAGAAATCTCTGCGTGAGTAATCAGACCCTGAATAATTGAAAAAAAATGCCCAGGAAAACCTGACATTTAAAATGTATTTATTGTGAGTGTTCTCGACCCTCGTGTGTGAACCTCAAAGAACTTTTTTGGGTTGTAGGGATCCAAGGCAGGTCATCAGCCTTGCAAGGCAAGAACTTTACCTGTTGAGCAATCTCACTGGCACCAAAATGTAATAATTCAACATTACTCCGAAATGTTTTCCTTTCAAAAACTTAAAAGACCAAATTAGAAAACTCAAAGGATTTTTAAAATGTACGACAACTATAGTTGTAAACATAGAATCCTATCCATATTATTGTCAGAGTCTGTTTAGAGTAATATAATCTTTACTCTGGAAATGTTTCAGATTTGCTCTTTCAACCTTTAATTCCAGGCCTATAACAGTATCTATCTTTGTATTGACCATTACAATTATGTTAGCATTTAGGGATGGTGGATAGCCTATTTGTTCTTAATAAGGAAAAATGACCGAAATTGGGAGATAAAGATTTAACTATAGTAAAATCGTTGGGTTTTCAGGCAAAAGAGAGAGTTCATTGAGGCAAGGACCCTTCAAACTTTAACATTTAAAGATTAAGTTGGAGCCAGGTAGTGGTGATGCATGCCTTTAATCCCAGAACTTGGGAGGTAGAGGCAGTTGGGTTTCTGTGAGTTCGAGGCTAGCCTGGTCTACAGAGCTAGTTCCAGGACAGATAGGGCTGTTACACGGAAAAACTCTGTCTCAAAAAAAGAAAAACAAGAGCAACAACAAAAAGATTACATTGGGCTGGGTGTGGTGGTGTATACCTTTGAGCCTAACCTCAGATAAGTAGGCAGAGGCAGGTGGATCTCTGTGAATTCAAGGCCAGTCTGGTCTACAGAGTGAGTCCCAGGACAGCCAGGGCTACAGAGAGAAACCCTGTCTCAAAAAATAATGAAAGAAAAAAAGAAAATAAATAAAAAGAAAAGGAAGATTACATTGGGCTTGGTGTGGAGGTGCATGCTTTTAATTATGGCATTTGGGAGGCAGAGGCAGATGGATCACGGAGCTCCAGTCTAGCCTGACCTACATAGCAGATTCCATGCCAACAGGACTGAATAGTTAGATCTTGCCAGAAGAGAAGTTGGGTTGACCAAGCATCCAGATCTTTTCCTTTTCTTTGTATAAGTGAAGAGTATTGTGACCTAGTCTTCATGCTAGTGCTCAACAGTCACCATCCAGTGTCATTAGGCTAATTCATGCAGGGCTCCTCTGTGAAGGAGTTGGCCACTTCTCACTCTATGCCTGCTTACACTTAATCACCCTGAGCTTACACTTTTATCTGGTTTTCAAGCATATTCCTTGTGAAACTGAAATTTTCCCAAAATGCAAGACCTGGCTTGGGATGGCTGCATTTCCAGTGGAAACTCCTGCAATGGGTATTTAAAACACAGGGCTTGACCAGTAAGTGATACACTTGTGAAGGATTTTATTTTTGTCTTTACTTTTTTTTCCAACCAAAGGAAGATGTGTTTGGGTGAGTTAACAGTCTAAAACAGTTTTCTGACATCTAATAATTTACTTCTTTCTGTGGATTCAATTGCATATTGATGAACTAAATACCTGACTTCCACTAAGTGGTCTTATCCTTAACTATTGCTTAGACTATCCATTTCAATCTGGGACCTGTTTTTATTGGAGTTGGCAATTTGGTGGGTGGACTTGAACTTTTAGAAGATTCCACTCCTACAGGAAACCTATCATCTTCTCTTGATAAGTCTTACAATGCAAAGTACATATTCCCTGGAAATGATAAAAGTTCATCCGAGGCTTTACAGAGAAAAAAATGCCTTGAAAACAAGGGATATCCTTTCTTTGAAGAAAAAACCCTCCAATTTCGAGTACATAGCTATTCACCAACATGAAGGCTGGTGTGCAGAATGTCTGAACCTTCAGATGGAGTCTACCCTATTCAAAGCCTGGCCACTGTGTTTTACTATTGCTAAGTTATGAGCTTTTAAAGTTATGTTGAAATGTTCCCAGATTTCCAAGAGCCATAATCTGTTTCCTAATAAATTCTTATGGTTTCTTAGTCTGATGTGCAGTTTTCTTGCCAAAGTGATAGTACAACATATTCATTGATGCTCATCTACACACTGGCCTAATCTTTTAAACTCAATATTCTTTCAGTGTTACCTTTATTTACAGATACTCAGTACCAGAGTCTAGCTGTTATCAGTTCATATGTAACATCACATTTCTCAATAGTATACTCTTTAAATACAAACATACATAAGTCTTCAGAAGCATCTCACAAGTTTTAAGCCCACAATGTTTTAAAATTTCTATTTCATTTTCAAATCATCCTTCTAAGATATGATCATTAGATCACTAATGGACATCATGATATCTGTAACTGATTTTTAGAAACATACCATTCAGAAATAATCTCACAATCTAGTTAGTTAGCAGGTAAGATCCCTTGCTGCTCTTACAGAGTGTCTGAGTTTGGTTCCCATCAGCCACATGGTGGCTCACAACCATGTATAACTCCAGTTGGCCCCCTTAGGCACCAGGCATTCACATGGTGTGCATACATTTGTGCAGGCAAAACCCTCATACATATAAAATAAAACAACTTTTAAAAACGAAATACCTTTAGGTTAGGAGGATAACTCAGGAAGAGAGCACTTGCCCTAAAATGGATGAGGTCAGGCACGGTCACACACACCTTTGACCCAAGCACTCAGGAGGCAGAAGTAGGTAGAGTTCTATGAGCTTGAGGCCAGCCTGGTCTACATAATGAGTTCCAGCCAGGGCTATACAGTGAGGCCCTGTCTCAAAACAAAACAACAATAACAAGAGCCCTATAATGGATGAGAAGCCCTAGGTTCAGTCACTAGAATTGAAAAGTACAAACAAAACACCATAAGCATCTATCTAATTAATTCTTTATGAGCTATCACAGAAGAATCTATTAGAAATTATGTTGATTGTTAACAAATATCATTAATGTAGTCTTCACTTATCCTTATTTGAAGTTAAGATTTAATTTTAAATATTAATTTAAATTAAGTTAATTTTAAATATTCATTTATTTATTCAGTATAAACTTTATTAATTATTTTATTTTAAACATAAATGATAAAATGTGAGTTAATTGACTGCTACATTTTATTCAATTAAAAACTGGAAACTGAGCCTTGTAAGAAACCCTTTTCTTCTAATACTCAAATTATGTGCTAGATTTCTCTTTAAAGTATTCTGTCTATAAGTAAAAGTCTGGACAGTTTCTTTTTCCCCATAAATGCTTAAATTTGCCCTTTCCATGAATATTCTGGAGTTTAGAGGACTCATACCTCATCTTTATTAGTGAATTCACAGAGATCTTTAGAATATTTCATTCCTGGGGGATGGAGAGATGGCTCAGTAGTTAAGAGCACTGGCTGCTCTTCCAGAGGTCCTGAGTTCAATTCCAAGCAACCACATGTGGGTAACAACCATCTGTAGTGGGATCTGATTCCCTCTTCTGTCATGCAGGAATACATGCATTTAGAACACTCTTGTACATAGAATACATTTAAAAAGAACATTTCATTACCTAGTCTTATATATGTTGCCTTGTGACTCATGTTCTAAAGTTGTTTTTCTCTTTGTAATTTTTTAGATTGACAATGTGTTCAATCTTTCTTTATTTTTCTTTTAACACTTATTTGTTTTGTATGGCTGTACATGTGTGAGCATGCATGCATGCCATGATTCGAGTGTGCAAGTTAGAAGACCATTTTCAGGAGTCATTGGGCCACAGCAGTTGAAATCATGTCAGCAGGCCTGACAGCATGTGATTTTACCGCTAGGCCATCTCTCAGGTCCTGTTTGTATGGGTTGGGTCTTGATTTCAGGCTGATCTTCAGCCCCCTAAGTCCTAAGATGATGGGTGTGCATCACAATACTTACCTACATGAAATCTTTTAAAGTTACTTGATACAGAAATTCATACAGAGAGGAGATCACTAAAGCCATAGTCATTTAATTTTCATTTTAGAATATACATGCAAATTGTAATGTGCAAACAGTGTGGAAATTTATAAAAAAATGCTCTTACTTGGTACAATTCGAGTATAACAAATAATCAAGCCACACAGTGTTGTTCTCCTACAGGAAATATGTTTACAAAAGAACTTCACTGTGAAAGACTAACTCTGGGCTGGGGATACAGCTCAGTGGCATAACTCTTGCCTAGGTACTTGGGGCACTGGCTTCAATCCCCAGTAAGTAAGAATATGAATGAAGGAGACCTGACATCTTTATATAAATACCAGTTAAGAGAGTTAACAAGGGTACCAAGCTTGAATAAAGGACCTGGGGGTGATTTACAAATGTTAATTAATAAATGCAATCCAGCCTATTCCCAAGTAAGTTGGTAATGCTGAAATTATATAAACATATATTAGTAGGTATGCACAACATTTTCATACCTTATACCTTCATCATCACAAATATCAAAGACTCATCTTTGCATAAAATATATTTTGGGACTGGCATCTTGAATGGAGAAATCATCAGTTAAAGCCCTTTTTAATTTGGTTGGTTTATATGTACTTGCAATTAATGACTCATATTAAAATTCATCCTAGATTGTTGTGAAAGTTTAATGGGTAAACTCCATTAAGAGAGTCAGAACACTGTGCCTACCATACATGAAGTCCATTATTAGCAGTGAGGCTGTGAACTGGAGAGATATCGTGAAAATGTAAGGCTATGGTTTGGTAAAAAAAAAAAAAAAAAAAAAAAAAACTCCTTGATGGCCACTTGAAGGAAATCACAGGTCAAAATACAAATTTGGGGACAGTTCAAATTAGGCATTTAAGAAAATAAACGCATTAATACTTACACATTTAGCCACTTGATGTCGCTGTCCACCACAGGTTCCTTCACAAAAAGAAACACAGCGGGTTTTACACACTAGGCGATCCTCTTTCGTCACAGTCTCAGACAAAATGGTAGCGGTAAGGGGTTTAAGATGTGAAGAATAAGGAACTGAAAATATTTAAGATAATTTGGATCGGTGTGGGAGCGACCAAGCGTTTGCAAGGGGCTTGCGATGGTGTTTTCTTGGAGAGAAGATCAGCGTCTGCTGCTCTGGCTTCTGCTCCTCGCAGCCTGGGAGGCAGGGAGCGGCCAGCTCCACTACTCCGTCCCCGAGGAGGCCAAACACGGCACCTTCGTGGGCCGCATCGCTCAGGACCTGGGGCTGGAGCTGGCGGAGCTGGTGCCCCGCCTGTTCAGGGTGGCGTCCAAGGACCGCGGGGACCTTCTGGAGGTAAATCTGCAGAATGGCATTTTGTTTGTGAATTCTCGGATCGACCGGGAGGCGCTGTGCGGGCGGAGCGCGGAGTGTAGCATCCACCTGGAGGTGATCGTGGACCGGCCTCTGCAGGTTTTCCACGTGGAGGTGGAGGTAAGGGACATTAACGACAACCCCCCAGTATTTCCAATGGCCACAAAGAATCTGTTTATCTATGAATCTCGACCGCTTGGCTCTCGGTTTTCGCTAGAGGGCGCATCAGATGCAGATATCGGAGCAAATTCGTTGTTGACTTACAGTCTTAACTCCAGTGAGTATTTTACTTTGGACGTCAAAAGAAAAGATGAGGAAATTAAATCCCTGGGACTTGTGTTGAAAAAACTTTTAAATCGAGAAGACATTGCTGAACACCATTTACTGATCACGGCAGTTGATGGCGGGAAACCTGAGCTAACTGGCACCACTCAAGTGAAGATCACTGTCCTGGACGTGAACGACAACGCCCCCTCATTTGAGAGGACGCTCTACAAAGTCAGACTATCCGAAAACGCTCTAAATGGTACTGTAGTAGTGAATGTTAACGCCTCTGATTTGGATGAAGGAGTAAATAAGGACATTGTGTATTCTTTCCACACGGATATGTCAGCTGACATTCTGTCGAAATTCCACTTAGACCCTGTTAATGGATACATCACTGTGAAAGACAACATAGATTTTGAGGAAACTAAGTCTTTTGAAATTCAGGTAGAGGCAGCAGACAAGGGAAACCCCCCAATGACAGATCACTGCACGGTTCTAGTTGAAGTTGTAGATGTTAATGACAATGTGCCTGAACTGGTCATCAAGTCACTATCAATTCCTGTGTTAGAAAATTCTGCACCTGGCACCGTTATCGCCCTGATCAGTGTGTCCGACCGTGACTCAGGTGTCAACGGGCAGGTGACCTGCTCCCTGACCCCTCATGTCCCCTTCAAGCTGGTGTCCACCTTCAAGAATTACTATTCGCTCGTGCTGGATAGCACCCTGGACAGGGAGACCACAGCTGACTATAAGGTGGTGGTGACCGCCCGCGATGGGGGTTCGCCTTCGCTGTGGGCCACAGCCAGCGTGTCCGTGGAGGTGGCTGACGTGAACGACAACGCTCCCGCGTTCGCGCAGCCAGAATACACGGTGTTCGTGAAGGAGAACAACCCTCCTGGGGCGCACATCTTCACAGTGTCGGCCACAGACGCTGACGCACAGGAGAACGCTCTGGTGTCCTACTCTCTGGTGGAGCGGAGGGTGGGCGAGCGCTTGCTGTCGAGCTTCGTGTCTGTGCACGCAGAGAGCGGCAAGGTGTTCGCACTGCAGCCTCTGGACCATGAGGAGCTGGAGCTGCTGCAGTTCCAGGTGAGCGCGCGGGATGCTGGTGTGCCTGCCCTGGGCAGCAATGTGACTCTGCAGGTGTTTGTGCTGGACGAGAATGACAATGCTCCCGCTCTGTTGGGACCTCAGGCGGGCAGCACAATGAGCGAACTGGTGTCAAGGACAGTAGGTGCAGGACATGTGGTGACAAAGGTTCGTGCCGTGGACGCGGACTCTGGGTACAACGCGTGGTTGTCTTATGAGCTGCAGTCGGCGGCGGGCAGTGGGCGCCTTCCATTCCGCGTGGGTCTGTACACCGGTGAAATCAGCACCACGCGTGTCCTAGATGAGACAGATGCGCCGAGGCAGAGCCTACTGGTGCTAGTGAAGGACCATGGAGAGCCGGTGCTGACAGCCACAGCCACCTTGCTGGTGTCTCTGGTAGAGAGTGGGCACACGCCAAAAGCCCCATCGCGGGCTTTGGTGGATTCTGCGGGCAGGGAAACATCGCTTGTAGATGTGAACGTGTACCTTATCATCGCCATCTGTGCCGTGTCCAGCCTGTTGGTGCTCACGCTGCTGCTGTACCTTGCACTCAGGTGCTCAGCGATGCCCCCAGAAGGCTCCTGCGGTCCTGGGAAGCCTGTGCTGGTGTGCTCCAGCGCGGTGGGGAGCTGGTCTTACTCGCAGCAGAGGAGACAGAGAGTGTGCTCTGGAGAGGGTCTGCCCAAGACAGACCTCATGGCCTTCAGCCCCAGTCTCACACCCTGCCCAGTTAGTCAGGAGAAAGAGGAGAAACTGGTGGCAGACATTGATTTCTCCGTCAAAGTGAGTAATTTTATCTCTAACATGTTCTCGTTTCATATGCTAGTATTTTTAGTCCTTGGAGATGTGTTGGACTTAATTATTCTACTTATGTTCTTTTTATTGAACATTTCACACTTACTAATTTTGTCATTAAAACTGGGTTCTCATGACTAAATTCTGTACTGAATCGACAAGAGGTGAGATGCACACTTAAAAGTGTGTTTGTTGGTAAATACAGTGCTAAGGTTATTTTATGGCAGTCTGTGTTCAAATGGGAACTATTTTCTTCTGTGTGAATGACATCGTTTAGAGCATCTGGATCCAGCTCGCTGTCACTAATCTGTGTGCAAAGCTTCAGTATCCGTTGCTTCTTTCTTGGGGATTTCTAGGAGGCGCTAGTAGAATTGTCACTGGCCCATTTCCTGAATGGTTAGTCGTGCTTGGGTGCTTGGTATTTCTCTGACTTACCACTCACAGGACATTATTATCCTTATAACTACACAAAATAGGTTAACAATGAAGAAGTTTAAAAATTATATACATATTTATTTTCAACCAATTGGCCAATTTGAAAATAATTTATCATTAGATTAAAAATATTATTTTAAAAACGTCTATATGTATTGTGTGGGTATTGAATTTTTATTCCACAGTGGTTCTAATTAAGACTTTTAAATTATATATGTGTTTGGTCCATATACATGTGTGCTTTTTTTTTTTTTTTGTTTTTCAAGACAGGGTTTCTCCGTGTAACAGCACTAGCCTTCCTGGGACTAACTTTGTAAATCAGGCTGGTCTCAAACTCACAGAGAGCCACTTGCCTCTGCCTCCCAAGTGCTGAGATTAAAGGGGTGAGCCACTACCAACACCTGACCTTACATGTATGCTCTTAACCACTAGCCATCTCTCCAGCCCTTCCACAGTGATAATTTAAATATTACATTAAAAATTATGAGACATCAAAGCAAAACAATGTTCTCAAAAACTATGTATTTGCCAGGTGTTGGTGGGGCATGCCTTTAATCCCAGCACTCGGGAGGCAGAGGCAGGCGGATCTCTGTGAGTTCGAGGCCAGCCTGGTCTCTAGAGCGAGTGCCAGGATAGGCTCCAAAGCTACAGAGAAACCTTGTCTCGAAAAACCAAAAAAACCCCAAAACTATGTTGTTTATATTTTTTCCACAATTGAAAAATATTTTTATTTTTATGAAGAGCTTTTTGCAGTTTGGCTCCGTGAATACCTATTTGCCTTACAATAAGCAGAACATTCAGATAACTGATATCAAATAAAATTTTCTATGTGTCTTCCATTTTTATCTTTTTATTAATCAAATAAAACTTAAGTGAGACTGTTCTCCTGTTAGTTTTGCAATGTATATGTCAACTTCTCTTACAAAATACTTGGATTCTCACCCAATTTCCTTTGTTTCCAGAGAGAACTAATAAGTAAAACAGGGTTAACACTTCATACATTCAGTTAGTCAAACATATGCAATATGTTTTCTTTATCTTCTCTCTTTCTTATTTACATTTTCTTTCCCAGAATTATTCCTTTTTTTACTGTTTCTTCATTCATCAAGCATTTGCTGAAGCAATCCAATTCAATACTTACTTTATTGGTTCTTATCATCCTGTTGTAGGTTACAGGGTCATTCAGAGCTTTTGTTCCTCAGATATAGGACTTTAGTCTTCTAGTCCAGCTCTTCTTGAAATGCTTGACTAAAAAGACTTTCAAAAATAGATATTTTTGAAAATTTTTGAGATGGCTTTTAAACAATCCAGTTGGTCTTGAACTTCAGCGAAGATGATTTGAAATTTTAAAGTGTTTTCTTTTTCTCTTTAAATATGCATTTGAGCTATAAAAGTGAATAATTAATCGATTGATTATCAATTAGTTAATGTGTGTGTGACACATATAGAGATCAGAAGTCAAGTTGTGGGAATTGACAATATCTTTCCTCCGTGTGTTCTGAGGATCAAACTCAGATTGCCAGATTTGCATGGCAATTGCTTTTTACCCACCAATCCATCTCACTGGATGCAAAATGAATATTTATTTATTTAATATGTATTTATTTTGAACTAATATTGTATTAGTTATTTTTCTTGCGACTGTGACAAACTCCTGATAAAATCAACTTATGAAAGAAGGGTTTGTTTTGGGTCAAGGTTCCAGGGTACGGTCCATCATGGTGTGGAAGTCTTGGCAGCAGGTCAGCTTGTGCCGAAAATTTGGAAGCAGAGAGTGATGAACACTGGCACTCAGCTGCTCTCTGCTTTTTTATTCAAAGCAAATCTTCAGTCATGCAATGGCATTGCCCAATTCAGGATTAATCTCACTCAGTTAATGTAATTCAGAACGCCCCCCCAACACACCCATAGGTTTGTTACCATCAGGGTTGTTGGAAATCAAGTTAACAATGAAGGTCAACTGTCACAAATATCCATTCCTATTTTGTTGCACCCCAACCTGTGCACCTGCAGGCTCCACAGTGTCTTTTACATCTTTGATAATTTGAAAAAAAAAAACCTTTGGCTACTCAGTGAGAGCATGCCTATTTCTGTTTTGACTCAGAAATTAGTTTTTGTGTGAGTGAGAGAGAGGAAAAGAGAGATGGGCTTTTCAAATTATTTTTTTGATAACTTGATTATTCTTTGGTCTAAACAAACATGGAAGAAAGAAACTTGTGAATTTAAGATGCAAAAATAGTTTGCAGAGGGCCACCTCCACCATCTTCTCCTTTGTTAAGGTTGTATAGGAAATTACTTTATTTGTTGGGAACTCTCCATTGTCCATTAAAACCCTGGATGGATCCAAAGATCATGCCTGGCAAAACATGACACGAAAATAAGGTAAAACCTAGGCTTTCTACATTGAAATATGTCCTATTTAGGTCAATGTCATATAGATTTTTTTATCTCTAGAAAATTAAAGCATTGAGACACCATATTTTTAACCTTAAATTAACATAGTTTATTAAGAAATTAAAGAAGTGAAACTGGGCTGGGGATGCAGTCTGGTTGCTAGAGTGCTTATCTAGTATGCAAAAAGGTCTGAGTTCTACTCCCAGCACCCTGTGAAACTTGTGTTGGTAATAGGGCACTTGGGACAGGGAAGTCAGACATTTCAGGTCAATCATAGCTACACTGCGAGTTCAAGGATAGCCAGGGCTAAATAAAACCCTGTCTCAAAAATGAAAAGAAAAGGAAACCAGTTGTGTTGGGTAAATACCCCAAAACAGTATTTTAATACATGTGAGGTACTAATATTAATATACAATGTTTGTCTTTAAAAGTATTATTTCAAAAGAGGACACACATACTTAAAGGGATGTAAAGGAGAAATTAAAGTAACAAATGAACCAAACAATGCAGTCTTGGTGTTTCAGATTATCAAGGAGGGTAGAATGACTGTCCAATTGCTTTAATCATGAAATGTCTCATAAGTTGGGGAGCTCTTAAAATTGTTACAAAGTGTGTGAAACTGGTTTGTAGATAGTTTAGAAAAATTTATTTCCCTTTCTCTAGCCAACCCCAGATTCTACCACTCAATTTAAGACTGTTCTACAAGTCTACTTAAAACATTTATTTATTTTTATATCTTCTGAAAATAAATTACATGAAGATTTTTATTTACTAAATTCATTACTTAATGGACAAAAGGAGTGTGTCTGTTTGTTAATGTATGGTTTTTCAGAGGTAGGAGATATCCTCATTGACTAAAATACACGAGGACAATATGGGAAATAGAAATCTAGGTATCTTGAACGCCAGAAAGCACCAGCAATTTATAAACTAGAAGATCAAAAATGAGAATACCACACTTGCACACAGCTATTTACTACATGCTTCAAATTCCATGTTAAATCTCCCATGTACACCCAGCCCTTCTGTGACTCCAAGAAGGCAGTCCATTAAATGTTAACAGACTTCAATTTCTTAAAACAGTATCTGCGAACTTCCCTTTCAAAGGCTTATTCTTCGAATCAGTGGTTCCCTGAATGTTGTTTCTCTCAAGACCCAGAACCAATATTACAAACCCAAGGATGAACAGAGTGCCATTAGCAATCACAAGCCACCATTTGAAGGCACAAAAGGAATCTGTCATGAATTTTCCTAACTTACACCCCACAACCGCATATTTACAAAGTTTATATTAGTGATAGCTGGGTCTCTGCAAATACCTAAAAGCTACATGGAAAAGAACTTCCACTGTATTAGAAATTGATGTTTTAAGAAAACAAAAGATTTCACATAATCTGGTACAGAACGCATACCTACAAAATATAACTCTATTTTGCAAAGCGAGAAACCTATTGGAGCAGCTGAAGGAATAAAGACGACAGTTTTTAGAGGTGTGCATTTCCGGAATCCACACTTACAGTTTGGAGCCACATGATGTCGCTCTTTGCCATAAAATAAATCCGACAGAAGACAGACCGAAGGAAAATCATTTCCATTCTTCCCGGAAAGCTGTATCCACCATCCAGAATCTGAATAATGGAGGATGCAGGGCGATGGACTGACGGATTAGAAGAATTATCCTATCTCTGAGAGAGGATCCCTAATCGGAACAAAGCATTGTGCACTTGAAATGGAATTTTTCTGGAGAAGTGGCCAGGAATCACGGCGCCTGCTTCTCTCTTTTCTGCTTCTTGCAGCCTGGGAGGCAGGGAACAGCCAGCTCCATTATTCCATCCCCGAGGAGGCCAAACACGGCACCTTCGTGGGCCGCATCGCTCAGGACCTGGGGCTGGAGCTGGCGGAGCTGGTGCCCCGCCTGTTCAGGGTGGCGTCCAAGGACCGCGGGGACCTTCTGGAGGTAAATCTGCAGAATGGCATTTTGTTTGTGAATTCTCGGATCGACCGGGAGGCGCTGTGCGGGCGGAGCGCGGAGTGTAGCATCCACCTGGAGGTGATCGTGGACCGGCCTCTGCAGGTTTTCCACGTGGAGGTGGAGGTAAGGGACATTAACGACAACCCACCCATGTTCCCAGCTACACAAAAGAATCTGTTCATTGCAGAATCAAGGCCTATTGACACTTGGTTTCCACTAGAGGGAGCATCAGATGCAGATATCGGAATCAATGCTATGCTGACTTATAGGCTAAGCCCCAATGACTATTTTTCTTTGGAAAAACCATCAGACGATGGACGGATAAAAGGTCTTGGGCTTGTACTACGAAAATCTTTAGACCGAGAGGAAACTCCAGAGATATTTTTAGTGCTCACTGTCACGGATGGAGGCAAACCCGAGCTGACTGGCACTGTTCAGTTACTTATCACAGTGCTGGATGCCAATGACAATTCTCCAGTCTTTGACAGATCTCTCTATACTGTGAAATTACCAGAAAACGTCCCAAATGGAACATTGGTAGTCAAAGTCAATGCCTCAGATTTAGACGAAGGTTTGAATGGGGACGTTATGTACTCATTTTCCACGGATATTTCACCAGATGTGAAACGCAAATTCTACATAGACCCAGTTACAGGACAGATTACTGTAAAGGGATACATTGATTTTGAAGAATGCAAATCCTATGAAATTCTGATAGAGGGCATTGACAAGGGACAACTCCCACTCTCCGGACATTGTAAAGTTATTGTAGAAATTCAAGACATCAATGATAATGTACCAGCATTGGAATTCAAATCTCTATCACTTCCAGTCCTAGAGAATGCTCCAGTAGGCACAGTCATCGCACTAATCAGTGTGTCGGACCGTGACTCTGGTGCCAACGGGCAGGTGACCTGCTCCCTGACTCCTAATGTCCCCTTCAAGTTGGTGTCCACCTTCAAGAATTACTATTCGCTCGTCCTAGATAGCACCCTGGACCGAGAGACCACAACTGACTATAAGGTGGTGGTGACCGCCCGGGATGGGGGCTCACCCTCGCTGTGGACCACGGCCAGCGTGTCCGTGGAGGTGGCTGACGTGAACGACAACGCTCCCGCGTTCGCGCAGCCCGAATACACGGTGTTCGTGAAGGAGAACAACCCTCCTGGCGCACACATCTTCACAGTGTCGGCCACAGACGCTGACGCGCAGGAGAACGCGCTGGTGTCCTACTCTCTGGTGGAGCGGAGGGTGGGCGAGCGCTTGCTGTCGAGCTTCGTGTCTGTGCACGCAGAGAGCGGCAAGGTGTTCGCACTGCAGCCTCTGGACCATGAGGAGCTGGAGCTGCTGCAGTTCCAGGTGAGCGCGCGGGATGCTGGTGTGCCTGCCCTGGGCAGCAATGTGACTCTGCAGGTGTTTGTGCTGGACGAGAATGACAATGCTCCACTGCTGCTGGAACCAGAGGCGGGAGTATCTGGTGGAGTGGTGAGCCGGCTGGTGTCAAGGTCAGTGGGTGCAGGCCATGTGGTGGCGAAGGTGCGTGCGGTGGATGCAGATTCTGGCTATAATGCATGGCTATCTTATGAACTACAGTCGTCAGCAGGCAATTCCCGTATTCCGTTCCGCGTGGGTCTGTACACGGGCGAGATCACTACCACACGCATCCTGGACGAGGCAGATTCGCTGCGCCAGAACCTTCTGGTGCTGGTGAAAGACCATGGTGATCCAGTAATGACGGTTACTGCCACTGTGTTGGTGACACTGGTAGAGAATGGCCAGGTACCAAAGACGCCATCGCGAGTGTCCACGAATGTCATAAGGTCGGAGGCGTCGTTGGTGGATGTCAACGTGTATCTGATCATCGCCATCTGCGCAGTGTCCAGCCTGTTAGTGCTCACCCTGTTGCTGTACACAGCGCTGCGCTGCTCCACTGTGCCCAATGAGAGCATGTGCGGGCCTGGAAAACCAGTAATGGTGTGCTCCAGCGCGGTGGGGAGCTGGTCATACTCTCAGCAAAGGAGGCAAAAGGTGTGCTCTGGGGAGTACCCACCTAAGACTGACCTCATGGCCTTCAGCCCCAGTTTATCTGATTCAAGGGACAGAGAGGATCAATTGCACTCAGCAGGGGATTCCTCGGGAAAGGTTAGTTTTATTGTTGTCTTTAATTTGAATTTTTCATATGCGGTTTGCCACTTAACAATTTTACTTATTACTGGATATAGGATTATTGCCTGGTGATCGTTTTCCTTCAGGGATTTAAATATATTTTCTAGCATGCGAATTTTCTGCTGAGAAATCTGATGCTAAGCTTTGTCAGTGGTCCCTTGTATATAAATCACTTTTTCCTTACTGCTGTCAAAATTTTTCTTCATTGTTGACCCTTTACAATTAGTTTGTAGATGCGGCTTTACTTAGTTTCATCCTATCTGATCTATGTTAAGGTTCTTGGTCTATCCATTTCATCCCAAGATGTTTTAGTGTTTAAGCCATAATTTCTCTAAAATTTATGCTTGTTTTTCTCTCCTCTCTTTGAATAACAATGCACATATTGGCTCACTCTTTTTATATCCCGTAAGTCTCTTAGTCCTTCTTCAGTCTTCAAAGTTCTCTTTTAGTTTTTACTCTCTTCCTAAGTAAATTCAAATGCTCCACCTTGAGGTTACAGTTTCTTTTGCTTGGTCATGTATGCTGTAGAATTGAAAACTCCATCTCTGTTGAAATTCTCTTTCTGTTAATGCTTTATTTTCTCGAGCTCATGGGACATTTTGTGTTTGTTAGTTCAAACATTGTCAGAATTCATCTGCCTCTATGTCTTTTACGTTTGATTTTTGTAGATAGCAGAAATTCTTTTATGTTGTTTTCTCTTGCTTTTTTAAAATTGTTATATGGTCTCAACATTCCCTTATTTGTAGAAAAAAAAAACAGCCACCTCTCCCAATCTTTCTGGCCTACCTTTGTTCAAGGAAAGACCCTCACTTGTCAGTTGTCTAAGAACCTGGGGCTCCATGAAGCCATATGGGCGGATATATATTCTCTGTAGGTTTTATGCAGAAAGTCCTAGCAGGAGTGCTTTTTTTTCCCCTGGGATTCATCAACTCTGCTCCCATTGGTCTGTTCATTGCACTGTGGCTACCCTGGAGTGGCAGTGTCTGTTCAGTTCTTCCCTCTTACCCACACAGGGTCTCACTAGAAGGCCTGGCTGACCTGGAAATCACAGAGACTCTCCTGGCCCTGCCTCCAAGAGCTGGGATTAAAGGTGTGCACCCACACCCAGAAGCAACATTTTACTGTTGTTCTGAGTTGTTTTCAGGCATCTAGAATCTTTTGTGCCCTATCAGTGTGTTGATTCAGGTTAGATAAAAAAGAATTTCTTCATCTGCTCACTGAGAAGTCATAAAAATGGGGTCCTTCCCTGTTCCACTCTTTTCCTCATGAGAGAGGGAGGGGAGGGAGAGAGAGAGAGAGAGAGAGAGAGAGAGAGAGAGAGAGAGAGAGAGAGAGAGAGAGGCTGCTAGTGTGGGGTAACCCCTGCCTGCTGAGCTGTAGGTCCTGTGGAGCATCCACTGCTTCTAGATGTCTTCACTCATCCTGTATGCTGGCTTCCATTTGTGTTCTGAGCAGTGAGACAGACATCAAGCCTTCGAGTAGTGCTCTGTGGTCTGAGATGTAGGATGTAGAATGCATGTTCCACTCGTCATCATTCCTTGGAGAAAAGGTGAAAGCTGTTGCTTCTCCCTGAGTGAGCGGCACTGTACTTGGAGAAAAGAATTGAATGAGAAGTTCCTTGTGTTTCTCTCCTGCTTTGGGATGGAGATCTGAGCTTGTCTGGAGGACAGAAACTTCTTGCTTCATTTTAGGTTTCTCATGATTGGAACAGGACCATGTAGTCTTGCCAAAGTGGTTTTTTGGGTGTGGGAGGAAAGAAGGGTCTGGGACTTCATATGACCCCTTTTTGCTGATGTCTGTAGCTCTGATGTATGTCTTTTGTTTGTTTTTCGAGGCAGGGTTTCTCTGTGTTGTTTTGGAAGTTTCCCTGGAACTTGCTCGGTAGACCAGGCTGGCCTCACACTCACAGAGTTCCACCTGTCTCTGCCTCCTGAGTTCTGGGATTAAATGCCTGGCCTGATGTGTGTCTTAAAGTCATATTTTCTTTGATTTCCCAGAGACTATAATGCACACTGTTGACTTCTTCTTCTTCTTCTTCTTTTTTTTTTTTTTTTTTTTTTTTGGTTTTTCGAGACAGGGTTTCCCTGTGGCTTTGGAGGCTGTCCTGGAACTAGCTCTTTTGTGTTTCAAACTCACACCTGCCTCTGCCTCCCGAGTGCTGGGATTAAAGGCGTGCGCCACCACCGCCCTTCTCACTGTTGACTTCTTAAAGCATTAACCAATACTTGCAATGTATTGTCATGTTGAGTGATTGCTAGGACCTTAGGAAATCATTGTGTATCTGCTCCCCACTTTATGTTGCATTCGTGCTTTTGAATTAGACATAGATCTTAGACTTAAAATTATCACTTTTCTACTGTTAATACTCATTTATGTTTCTGTTTCTTCTTGAGTTTATTTTTCTTCTGGAAAAGTTCTTGAACATGTCTTTCCCTATGGCCTGACAGTGAAGAACTCCTCATGTTTTTGTATATTCAGATGTAGTATTTCAGTATCACCTTTGAGAAATAATTTTGCTAGGTATTTAATGCTGAGTTGCAAGTTATTTTCTCCCATAACTTTCCAGATAAACTTCTTATAGTTCTTTCTTAAGAATATGGCTACTGAATTTATTATTGATATAGTGTGACTTTTCTCCTCTTTTTTAGCTCCTTCTAATATTTTCTTTGTTTTAAAATTGTCACCAACCTTCCATTACCTGATCAGCTTTGATTTACTTTTAAAATCTTCCTTGAGGTTATTACAACATTTTGTATCTGGGAGTTGATATTTTATCAATTTAAAATAATACTTATTAGTTTGCCTTCAAATATTGTTTCTACCTTACATACTCTCCTGAGAGTCACAGTGCATATATGTTAAATCTTTTCACTATATACTTCATGGATTTTATATTCAGTTTGTGCTTTTAAGTCACTTATACTCTTTGCTGCATGATGAATATGTTATAGCAACTTTTCCCTTATTTAGTAATTTTTTTCCTCCTCCTCTTCTTTGTTTTTTTGAGACAGAGTTTTTCTTTGTAGCCCTTGCTGTCCTGAAACTTATTCTGCAGACCGGGCTAGCCTCAAGATCTGAAATCTGCCTGCCTCTGCTTCTAGAGTGTTGAGATTAAAGGCATGGGCCACATGTTTGACTCTTGTCTTATTAGTCTGGGGTACCACCCACATCATCAACTGTATTCTTAACTTCTGTCAGTGCATTTTTCAGTTTTAGGACCTTGCTTTATTTTTTAAAAAATTGTAGATATTTTTCATTCGCTACTCTTTGTGAATTTAATTAACACAATAATTATAGTTACTTGTTATCTCTCAGGTCATTGAATCATCTGTTGGCCCATGTTTCTCTTCTCACAAATTTCTTATTAAGCCCAATAATAGACATTGTACTTGAAAAGTTGCAGTTGTCCAGAGTGATATTTTCTCCTAGAGAAGGATAACCTCATTAAATATTTGCTTGATGTACATCTAGCATTTCTGGGTTGGAGAGATGGCTCAGTGGCTAAGAGCACCAACTCTTCTTCCAGAGGACCTGAGTTCAATTCTCAGCACCCACATGGTGGCTCACAACTGTCTGTAATTTCAGTTCCAGGGGACCTGACACCCATGGCAAAACACCAATTCACACAAAATAAAAATTAAAAAATAAAAAGAAATGAAAATATACATTTCATCAATGAGAAAGATTTAATTGAAGTAAATATTAATTTCTTTTATTTTTCACTTCTGTGCTATCTGTAATTATGTGTTGTGAACATTTAAGCTTTGTACTTCCTATTCATTACTTTTATTATACTTCGTAGGGCAACATAAATAAAGTGAATTATAGAATGCTGGGGTTAACAGCATGGTCTACCACTCTTGGCTATAACTAGAATTCCTAGGAAAGAGAACAGCGAGTTGGACCAGCCAAGAAAGTACTCTTTAATATCTGACTGAAAGAATGGCTTAGAAGGTTTAAAGGTACTTTCTTATGAGTCTTCTGTGGGACTTAGGATGTAATGACTGAGAAAGAAATCCTCAAATTAAGAATCAATTATAGAATGACAAATACAAGCCATGATTACAACAGCAGCAGAGATGGGTCAGATGTTAAGAGACTTCCATCTTCCACACATCCGTATAAAAATGTAAACTATTTTCCATATTAAGAATGCCCTTTCTCCATTGAGTGTAACATTACTTTTAGTGGATCCTAAATATTTTTGTGGCACACCACTTCTCAATCAATGTTAGGATTCTGACTTGTTGAATAAATGTAAGTGATGTGATTATACAGTTTACACAGTAATAGAAACTCAAATAATTGCTACTTAGATGCTGTATCTTGAAAATGGTGTCAAGTTCCTTACTAAAGGACATCTGGAAATTAAAGTCTCCACATTACAGTAATACAACATAAAAATTGTTAGTTGCTGAAATAAGATTAAAGACTAAATGCTCAGTAATTTGGATAGATTTTAAAAAAGGAACGTAAGTTACTATCATATTCAAATTGTTAATTATTTTTGAAGATGGCATCAATAAATCACCAGTATTAAACATTGAAATTTAGAATATTCTGTTCAAGTAATACTGAGAGAGGTCATGCCCATTAAAGGTGATACAGAAAAACTTAAAAAAAATAGGCGATAGACAAATATGGAAAGGACACTATTGAACAACAGTAACTATTGAAAATAATAACTATTGGAAGCTTTTCTCAGTTCGAGTATAAAATCCACTATAAACAAATAGATAACAAATTATTTGGGGCGTCCTTACTGAAGATGTATCGATATACAGTGGTATACTTATGTTGACGTTTTGCTTTAGGATGTATTTATAAAGTCAAGTCCAATTGGAAGACCGTCAGCAGAACATCTGGGGGATTGGGAAGTAATGCGACTAATATAGAAGGAACCTAGCTAATAAAGTGGTGTTTAAATAGAGAACAGGGATATACAGAGACATACAAAACATGTACTTGAGTAGTACTGAGATATATTTCACTAATAAAAGGTAAGTGAATAAAACAGAATAAAATAAAATACTTACCCTTTTATCCACATGATGTCGCTAGACACCACGGTATGTTTTGTCTTCCAACGTCAAAAGGATACGGAGAATACGTTTTACTTAGAAAAAAGACCTTCCATTTTAGGCTCTGCTACGGAAGCTCACCAAAAAATCGAGGAAATAATATCTATTGGAATTAAGTTTTCAAAGAATTTTGTGTGGTGCTGCATAGAGACTGGAGAAGTGGATCAAGATTGCAATGCTATATTCCCAGCGAGGAAGTCCGGGATCCCGGCGCCTGCTGATCTCCTTTGTGCTCCTCGCAGCCTGGGAGGCAGGGAGCGGCCAGCTCCATTATTCCATCCCCGAGGAGGCCAAACACGGCACCTTCGTGGGCCGCATCGCTCAGGACCTGGGGCTGGAGCTGGCGGAGCTGGTGCCCCGCCTGTTCAGGGTGGCGTCCAAGGACCGCGGGGACCTTCTGGAGGTAAATCTGCAGAATGGCATTTTGTTTGTGAATTCTCGGATCGACCGGGAGGCGCTGTGCGGGCGGAGCGCGGAGTGTAGCATCCACCTGGAGGTGATCGTGGACCGGCCTCTGCAGGTTTTCCACGTGGAGGTGGAGGTAAGGGACATTAATGACAACCCGCCTAAGTTCTCCCGACCAGAACAAAGACTAAGTATTTTAGAGTCAAGAATGCCAGACTCGCGGTTTCCGGTAGAGGGCGCATCTGATATGGATATAGGCTCCAATGCAGCCTTGAGCTATAAGGTAAATCCTAATGAATATTTTGACTTGGATATTAAAAGAAAAGAAGAAGAGACAAACGTTTTACAACTAGTTTTGAAGAAGCCCCTAGATAGAGAAGAAACCCACGAACATCGTTTGTTACTGACTGCAATCGATGGAGGGAAACCTGAACTAACAGGAACTGTTCAGTTGCTGATTGATGTATTGGATGCAAATGACAACGCTCCGGAGTTTGATCAATCTGTTTATAACGTTAGATTGTTAGAAAGTACACCCAACGAGACATTAGTAATTAAACTCAACGCTTCAGATGCGGATGAGGGAATGAATAAAGAAATATTATATTTCTTCAGTAATCTTGTTCTTGAGGATGTAAAATCTAAATTTACAATCGATTCTACCAGCGGAGAAATAAAAGTTAAGGGAGCGCTGGACTATGAAGACCGTAAATTATATGAAATTAATATTGACGCTGTGGACAGAAGTACGTTTCCACTAGCAGGACACTGTAAAGTTATAGTGAAACTTGTGGATGTAAATGATAACGTGCCCGAGATGGCCATAACCTCGCTTTTTTTGCCTATCAAAGAGGATGCTCAATTGGGGACTGTCATTGCCCTGATTAGCGTGTCAGATCGTGATTCAGGTGTCAACGGGCAGGTGACCTGCTCTCTGACCCCTCATGTCCCTTTCAAGCTGGTGTCCACCTTCAAGAATTATTATTCACTCGTGCTGGACAGTGCCCTAGACCGAGAGACTGTCGCTAACTACCACGTGGTTGTGACAGCCCGCGACGGGGGTTCGCCCTCGCTGTGGGCCACAGCCAGCGTGTCCGTGGAGGTGGCTGACGTGAACGACAACGCGCCCGCGTTCGCGCAGCCCGAATACACGGTGTTCGTGAAGGAGAACAACCCTCCTGGCGCGCACATCTTCACGGTGTCGGCCTCAGACGCTGACGCGCAGGAGAACGCTCTGGTGTCCTACTCTCTGGTGGAGCGGAGGGTGGGCGAGCGCTTGCTGTCGAGCTTCGTGTCTGTGCACGCAGAGAGCGGCAAGGTGTTCGCGCTGCAGCCTCTGGACCATGAGGAGCTGGAGCTGCTGCAGTTCCAGGTGAGCGCGCGGGATGCTGGTGTGCCTGCCCTGGGCAGCAATGTGACTCTGCAGGTGTTTGTGCTGGATGAGAACGACAATGCGCCTGCGCTTCTGGGTCCTCAGGGTGGCGGAGGGACGATTGAATTGTTATCCCGGTCAGTGAGTTCTGGCCATGTAGTTGCGAAGGTGCGTGCTGTAGATGCGGACTCTGGCTACAATGCGTGGTTGTCCTATGAGTTACAGCCGGCGGCGGGTGGTGTGCGCAGCCCGTTCCGCGTGGGGTTATACACTGGTGAGATCAGCACAACACGTGTTCTGGATGAATCGGACATTCCACGTCAGCGCTTGTTGGTTCTGGTGAAGGACCACGGTGAGCCAGCACTGACTGCCACGGCCACCTTCCTGGTGTCTCTAGTGGAGAACAGCCAGACACCGAAGGTCTCATCTAGGGTGTTGGTTGGAACCTCGGGCTCAGACTCCACGCTGGTGGATGTCAACGTGTACCTGATTATCGCCATCTGCGCAGTGTCCAGCCTGCTGGTGCTCACGCTGCTGCTGTACACTGCGCTGCGATGCTCGGCGACGCCCACCGAAGGAGCCTGTGCTCCCGGGAAGCCTGTGCTGGTGTGCTCCAGCGCAGTGGGGACCTGGTCATACTCGCAGCAGAGGCGGCAGAGGGTGTGCTCTGGAGAGGGTCCGCCCAAGACCGACCTCATGGCCTTCAGCCCCAGCCTTCCTCAGGGCCCCACCTCTACAGAGAATGTGAGTTTCATAATCTTACTTAATTTTTCTCTTAACTCCTTAACATAGAATATTTGAAGGCTTTCCCAGTAATTATTTTAGCCCGTAAGAACCAAACGTTACACACAATTAACCTAGCAAATTCATAGTCGAGTTTTAGCTGTGCCATTTCCTATTCTTTAAAGTACGATGCTTTTAAAAAGCTTTATTTGGGGTCTGGAGAGACCCCAGGTTTAACCCCATTGGCTCAGTGGTTAAGAGCACCAGGTGTGATTTGAGTTCAATTCCTTCTGCCACATAACCATTTGTAACTTCAGTTGCAGGGGCGTCAACACCTTCTGACCTCTATAGGCATGCAGGCAAAACATTCATACACATAAAATATTTAAATCTATATCTTTGGATATATCTTTGTGCTGACTATGGGCCTGCAGCCCCTGTTATTCTATAAGAGGTTTTATTAGCACACACACCAATCTTCTTTCTCAACCTATAATGTTTTCAAGTCTTTTGGGGACATGCAGTGTGTGTGTGTGTGTGTGTGTGTGTGTGTGTGTGTGTGTGTGTGTTTGTCGCTGCTCTATCACTCTCTGCTTTATTCCATTGAGAAAGGTTCTGTCACTAAGCCTGGAGCTAGGCTAGCTGAGAGCTAGCTCCAGCAATCTCTGCTGTCACTTACCACTGCACATGCTGGGGCTACAGGTATTGAGGATCATATGCGACTCCTGGGTTCTTGGGATTTGAACTCAGGTCCTTATGCTTGCATAGCAAGAATTCTTTCTGTTAGGTCATTTTTTTCATATTCATTTATTTTTGTTTATTTATTTATTTTTCCAAGACTGAGCTGAGCTATGTGACCCAGGCTAGTGATAGCACTAGATTCCTAGGTTGCCCTCAAACTTGGAATCCTCCTGTCTTAGACTCCTTAGAGCTGGTTTACAGGCATGAGACAAACCATTCTGCTTGCAAAATGTTTTCATTATATCTTGTCATATAAGTACACTTACACTTAATCTAGGGAACGTCATAGAACAAATTGTAAGACATGTTTTTAAATGTTTCTTTCTGTCAGTTTTAAGACAGGGTCTTACTATGTAGCATTAGTTGAATTGGGACTATTTATGTAAACCAGCTGGACTGGAATGCATAGATTTCTACCTGCCTCTGCCTCCCAAGAGCTGGGTTAAAGAGCCTGGGTTAAGTGATACACTCTTTATAAATGATTTTATGACTACATATCAGTATTTTTACAATATTCCATCAACTATACTTTTTGATTTCTGTTGAATTATTTTATTTTTATATAAAAGTTTAATTTCTTTTTCAGTCACATTTCTCTAGTAATTTATTTACTCTTTGTCTAAATAGATTTGCACACCTATGGCTTATAATTAAAAACTTTGTTGCTAAAATTTTTATTTTCGGAGTGTTTTCACTTGGATATACATAGCTATTGTTTAAAATTTGTGTAATACAAAGGACTACAGCTAAAATTTCCTTTCCATTCGCTTAACAGAGCATTATGTGAATACATCGTATCATTTCCCCCCAAAGTTTAACATTGGAATTTGGAGGAACAATGATGTAATTTTTCAGAAACTTGGGTACTGTTTTACTTTATTTGTATAGAGAAGTATTGTGAACCCCCACGGTTCTGAAAATCCCATGTACTTGGTCAGAAAATGTACTGCTTATTGCTTTACATTTTCAGCTTAGGAAGTAACATAAATTTACTATTATAAGAGCTCTTCTTTTTTGTTTATTGTTTACAAACATTGTAGTCTACAAACATAGGTGAGAGTCCTTGCTATTGAAAAATAAAACTGTCTTGCTTCTCTTTTTGTTTTTCTGTTTTGGGCAAACGTGGGCTCCATAGGTAATAGACATGACATACCTACTATAGTAAATTCTGGAACCCTTTTTTCTTGCTTTGCTGATTTTAAAAACTTACATATGCATTAACTTTTATAGTTACCCCTGCTATCATGCTGTTTGATATTTATAACACAGTGATAAGCTTTAGGGTCTTAGAATTAGAAATAGATTTTACTACAGCATTGGTTTATTGCAAATACCAACCAACTTAAAAATTTTGAAACACAAGCTTACTGTTTTTACATAATTTTTATAAAATTTTCCTTATGGAGGAGGGAGCTATTTGTTTGTCAAGAGATCAGCTAATCATCTTTCTATATAATCTTCACTCTCAACTAGAATAAAGTATTTGAATAAATAAAATAGAGAAGCTGTAAGCTATTTGTCATCAAAAGATTAACATTTTCATCTTCATATAAATTTATTTTTACATAAAGGATTTCAGTAATGTTTTATAAAATTTCTTTTGCCTGGAACCGATAAGATTATTACAACAATTCCAGTTGTAAACTTCAAGAAACTTTGAAGAATTACAACAAAAAGTAAATATGTTTGTTTGTTAATTTTTACCAGTCAAAGTTTCCTGTAGGAAGTACACTTTATTTAGAATGATATAGAAAACCTATTGCTGAAGAGACTAGATCAATATATATTTTATGCCAGGCTTACATTATTCTAAGTAAAGAAACTTCTCCTTTTGGGGGTTTGTTATCAGTTATCAAATGATGTTTTTGTTTGCACAAAAGATTGTAATGGGAAGTCTGTGGGAAAAATGTTAAATAGATCTGGGTTAATTATTTGAAGATAGCATCTCACAAAAGGGAGAGCTTTGTATTATCATTGTGAGGCTTAATGTATGTCAGAATAGCAAAAGAAGGTGGGATGCCATTCCTCATTTGCAAAGTCTTACTGGTGACTTGCTCCAGTTTGAAGAGAAGTTCAATCATCTCCACCTGGTGACATTAAGGATGAAGTAATAGTAAGGTTTGTATTTGGCAAGACTTTAATGTATGATGATGATATTTTACAGGAAAAGATGAAAATATTAAAGGCCCACTTTAGGCTGAGGGTCCCGCATAGTGGTAGAACACTAACTCAAGACCCTGGGTTCAATCCTCAGCCAAGAGAAAGTGTTTGAGCAAAGGCCACTTTTAGGAAGAGATTGCAGATATTCTGTATTCCCTACAAAATGTGATCCATATTGAAGAATAACTGAGAACAATTATTTGGCTTGTGCATTTATGACTAGTAATGTTACCTAGAAACTAAACACATATTGAAGATACTGTATAAAATACATACCTTGCAAAATAATAAAAGTAATTATTACCAAGAAGAAACATTTGAAAAAAAGAAGATGTTATGATTAAAATGAGAAGTTGGCTTTTGATCAAGCTGTAATCGTTCCTAATATTAAATTTATAGTTTTTATAATTTAATTAAATTTATATTTATAAAGATAAATATGGCATATGTGAAAGATAGAGAAATTGTAGGCTGACTTTGAATAAGATAAGTAAGGAGACAAACAAATAAAAATTAAAATTACTATAGGTAATATAAAGAATGCTTACGTTAGTAAAACAAAATGTTAATTTTCAAGCCTTGAATTTACTAAATCTCTAATAATTACTAGCAAAGCTTTCATGTTAAACAAATTCTTTCTAAGAGTCCACATATATTACTGACATTGACATAAACATAGAAAGGGAGATGAAGACGTGGGTGGGGATGTTCAGAAAGGTATCATTTGAAACATGGGAGAAGATGAGACTCTATAAAGGTAAAGAATATAAGATGAAGTTGAGGTTTAGAGAAAAAGATGAAGTCTTTAGGAACAGCAGAAGAAAAACAAAACACAACAGGAAAAATTTCTAGCAAAAATTAATGTGGTGAGGTATACCGATGGGAAATTATCAATATAAAGTGAATCCCAATAGAGACATGATGTAGAGACAGGCTGAGTGACATGTTTCTGTATCCTAGTCTTTATTCTCAATTCTGGGATGCAAATATTTTAGTTTGAGGACATCCTGGGCTGCACAGTTTAAGGTGAACCTGATCTTCAATGAGAACACATATAAATTTAAAATGTTGCACACACTATGCATTAAAACCATGCTCAACGTCACATGAAGGAACCATAAGCATGTGTGATATCTGTGGAACAAAATAACAGTAAGCATCGATGATTAATTTTTTTAAATCAAGGAAGTGTATATATATTTGTCATGAAAGAAATATATGGACAAATTAATTATGTACCCAAATTATAGAGAATTGCTCTATATTTCCAAGATTAGATTATGCCACACTTAATATTACTACATTGGATGGCAAAATGTTTAAAATGTTAAGAATGTTGTTTCTCTGTGAATAAAGAACATCCTCCCTCTAAATAACAACAAAAAATCATACGAATAGAATTGCCCTGAAAATTACAAACACCTGGAGGATTTGCTCTCAAGGTAAGTGAGGTTATACGAATTCGTTTCTTACCCTTTGGAGCCGCATGGTGTCGCTGTCTACCAAGAGTTACATCTAGCCAGCACACAAAGCCCTTTCTTCAGGTTGCTGAATTTTTCCATGACTGCTGAATGATGGCGAATGCAGAAGAAATGAATTGATAGTCTTTGAGTTATACAGAATTTTATGAAGGGGAAAAAATCTTCCAATGGAAATAAAGCAAGAAGCATTTGGCATGGATTTTACCACTGAAGGCAGACTGGGAACACGGTGTCTGCTGCTCTGGCTTCTTCTCCTCGCAGCCTGGGAGGCAGGGAGCGGCCAGCTCCACTACTCCGTCCCCGAGGAGGCCAAACACGGCACCTTCGTGGGCCGCATCGCTCAGGACCTGGGGCTGGAGCTGGCCGAGCTGGTGCCCCGCCTGTTTAGGGTGGCGTCCAAGGACCGCGGGGACCTTCTGGAGGTAAATCTGCAGAATGGCATTTTGTTTGTGAATTCTCGGATCGACCGGGAGGCGCTGTGCGGGCGGAGCGCGGAGTGTAGCATCCACCTGGAGGTGATCGTGGACCGGCCTCTGCAGGTTTTCCACGTGGAGGTGGAGGTGAGGGACATTAACGACAATCCTCCCATGTTCTCCGTAAAGGAGCAAAGAATGTTAATTTATGAATCTAGGTTGCCAGATTCTTTGTTTCCACTAGAGGGCGCATCAGATGCTGATGTTGGATCAAATTCTGTCTTAACCTATAAACTCAGTCCCAGCGAATACTTTGGGCTAGATGTGAAAACAAACAGTGATGGCAACAAACAAATTGGACTATCGTTGAAAAAATCCTTGGACAGAGAGGATGCTCCTGAGCATAAGCTACTGCTGACAGCCACGGATGGAGGCAAACCTGAGCTCACAGGCTCTGTTCAGCTGCTGGTCACTGTGCTGGATGTGAACGACAACGCCCCTACTTTCCAGCAGTCTGAGTATGAAGTGAGAATATTGGAAAACTCAGACAACGGAACGACGGTTATCAGACTGAATGCTTCTGACAGGGACGAAGGGACGAATTCAGCAATTTCTTACTCCTTTAACAGGCTGGTCTCATCCATGGTTCTCGAGCAGTTTAGCATAGACACAGATACAGGAGAAATCATAATTCAAGGGAACTTGGACTTTGAGCAAGTCAATGTCTACAAAATCCGCGTTGACGCGACGGACAAAGGACACCCTCCGATGGCGGGTCATTGCACTGTTCTAGTGAAGGTATTGGATGAAAACGACAATGTGCCTCAGGTCACATTGACTTCCTTATCCCTGCCTGTTCGAGAGGATGCTGCACTGGGTACTGTCATTGCTCTAATCAGCGTTTCAGACTTGGACTCTGGAGCCAATGGGCAGGTGACCTGCTCTCTGACCCCTCATGTCCCTTTCAAGCTGGTGTCCACCTTCAAGAATTACTATTCGCTTGTGCTGGACAGTGCCCTAGACCGAGAGACCACAGCTGACTATAAGGTGGTGGTGACCGCCCGCGACGGGGGCTCGCCCTCGCTGTGGGCCACAGCCAGCGTGTCCGTGGAGGTGGCTGATGTGAACGATAACGCTCCCGCATTCGCGCAGCCCGAATACACGGTGTTCGTGAAGGAGAACAACCCTCCTGGCGCGCACATCTTCACAGTGTCGGCCACAGACGCCGACGTGCAGGAGAACGCGCTGGTGTCCTACTCTCTGGTGGAGCGGCGGGTGGGCGAGCGCTTGCTGTCGAGCTTCGTGTCTGTGCACGCAGAGAGCGGCAAGGTGTTCGCGCTGCAGCCTCTGGACCATGAGGAGCTGGAGCTGCTGCAGTTCCAGGTGAGCGCGCGGGATGCTGGTGTGCCTGCCCTGGGCAGCAATGTGACTCTTCAGGTGTTTGTGCTGGATGAGAACGACAATGCACCCGCGCTGCTAGGACCTTGGACACAAGGATCTGGTGGTGTAGTGAGCGAGCTCGTGTCTCCCTCAATGGGTGCCGGCCAAGTTGTCACTAAGGTGCGTGCTGTAGATGCGGATTCTGGCTACAATGCATGGTTGTCTTATGAATTGCATCCTTTATCAGGTGGAACTCGGAGCTTGTTCCGGGTTGGTCTGTACACGGGCGAGATCAGTACTACACGCACCCTGGATGAGACGGATGCACCGCGCCATCGCCTATTAGTGCTAGTGAAGGACCATGGGGAGCCAGCTCTGACGGCCACTGCCACCGTGTTAGTGTCTCTGGTTGAGAATAGCCAAACTCCAAAAGCCTCTTCGCGGGCTTCAAGCTCCACCGGCCAGGAAGTTTCGTTAGTGAATGTCAATGTCTACCTGATCATTGCCATCTGCGCAGTGTCCAGCCTGTTAGTTCTAACTCTCATGATATACTCTGCACTTCGGTGCTCAGTGCCCCCCACAGAGGGCGTGTGCGGGTCTGGGAAACCCGTGCTGGTGTGCTCCAGCGCGGTGGGGAGCTGGTCATACTCGCAGCAGAGGAGACAGAAGGTGTGTTCTGGAGAGGGACCACCCAAAACCGACCTCATGGCCTTCAGCCCGAGTCTTCCTCCTTGTCCGGTAGTGGGGGAGCATCAGGATTTGAACGATGATCATTGTTCAAGAGTAAGTCCAAAATTTATAATTGTCATATATCACGGTTTAAATTTTGTATTGTTTTTCTGTAGTTAGTTTCATATTTTCTCATTCCTTAAATTTCTTTTCATTTCACTGGGCTAAGTATTTTTATTTTATTATTTTTCTTACAATATTCATATTTTTGAGGGGGCTTACATGTAAATAGAGTTAAACATTACTTCACACATTCTGCACTATACAGTTTAAAAAAGCAGACTCAAAATTTTGTTACACTTGTCCTTATCTACCACATTGTTTAGGTCTGTCTTAATATTTTTCTGTGTAAATCCATAGGTTATTTGCGTTTTTGTATTGTAACACCGAGAGAACTATTTTGAATATATTGGTTTTTCATAGAACACTGAAATCATAACACAGTTGGGTCACACATTCGTTTCTCTTTGCCTTTTTTGTTTTCTTGCTTTGTGCGTGTATGTGTATGCTTGAGATAAAACCAAGGACATGCCAGACAAACACTCTATGAATGATCTATGTAACAACACTGAATATTATACTCTTCTGAAAAGACACTCATACTATGTTATTTTCTATGTTCTTTCTGTAGTCATTGTTATTCCTAGAGTGACTGGAGCCCTTTTTTTTTTTTTTAAAAAAAAATAGTTGTTACTTGAGCCCATTTAGGGAT
Source organism: Cricetulus griseus (assembly GCF_003668045.3). Lineage (NCBI taxonomy): Eukaryota > Metazoa > Chordata > Mammalia > Rodentia > Cricetidae > Cricetulus > Cricetulus griseus. Next base: position 200,563,449 of record NC_048595.1, on the reverse strand, counting down.
AAAGAACAATGACGAGGTTGAGTGATTCTGGTGAAGGAGATTTCATAGTCTTTCGTAAACTTGTTCCAGCCATGGTTATTACTCAGTTTATTAGTGGTCTGGATGCTATAGAAACAATAGTTGGAGGGAATTCAGACTTTAATCCAGTAAACTCACATAATGTCAATATTCCAATGTTGGGCTCAAGGGTTGTTCCCTTGTCTAACAGGTGCAAGACCCTAGGTTCTATTTAATGAAGAGGAAATCACAAAGAAACAAACATAATGGTCAACCCACTTCTGTGATGTTACCTCACTTAACTTTAACTTCATTTAATGGGTCTCCTTATGGAGTACAAGATATTTCCATTCTTTTTCTGTGTAGTTATTTTCACTATTTACCATTTCTCTACAAAAAGGCAGTCATTTAATGTCTTTCTTGTGAGTCTTCAGGACATCCTCCCTTGTCAAATTCCACTCCTGCCTTTTAGTTTTGAAGCATTGCATAAGCTGCTTATCTTGTTAGTTCTCTGTTTCAAATTTACAAAATTTAGAATATAAATAATAACATCTGTCATACAAAAAAAACGTTTAAAACATTTGTAACTCGATACTTCTAAGGTGCTTTTAATGTTTGCCAAGGAGTAGCTGCTTAATTAGTATGAATTCTATATAATTTTCATTTTATGGAAAGTTATTTGTTTTGTCATTCTGGGAAGGCCAGTATTACCAAACTATTTGGAGGTAATACTAGCATTTTAGTGCCATGTAGTACTTTGAAAACAATTATTTTCAATGTTAACTGTTGAATTAAGACTTCAGCAATAGAAAAGGGGTTGGTTTCAAAAGACATTCAAGACATAGAAGTGACTCCCTGAGATAGTTTTAACTTTTTGCATTGTGTATTTCCCCTAGAAAATAGATCATGATAAGCTCCATATCATATATCTACTTCAACTAAAAACTGGTCATTATCAATAAGAGGATTAATTTGGAGTTTGTGTATCTAATGCCTTCATCTTTTCATTTTTGAAATTCCATAAATCATTAATCCAGTTTTTTGTTCTTCAAAAAAGTGAAGAGTAATTTTTAACATATAATAGCAAGATGAAAAGCCCTCTAAACTCTTCTATATACTTAAGAGTAACAAATTTACTTCTGGACATACTAATCAATAAAGAACACAATTTGTGCCAGGTGATGATGGCACATCTTTAATCCTAGTGCTGAGTTTGAGGCCAGTCTAGCCTACAGAGTAAGTTTCAGGACAGGCAGGGCTACACAGAGAAACCCTGTCTTGAAAAACCAATAAGAATAAGAATAAGAATAAAGAATAAAGAATAAGAAAGAATAAGAATAAGAAGAGGAAGAGGAAGAGGAAATGGAAGAAGAAGAAGAAGAAGGAGGAGAAGAAGAAGAAGAAGAAGAAGAAGAAGAAGAAGAAGAAGAAGAAGAGAAGGAGGAAGAAGAAGACAAATTGTATGGATAATTATGTCTAGCAACCTGAACACAGCTCACTGTTCTAGGAAGCAGAAAAACATCTATGGCCATAGCCAACAAATAAAATATTAAAACCTGCATAGGAGGACTTCATAGTCCAGTATCTGCCAAAAACCAGAGTCAAAGCCCAACCTTCAAGAATTTCGTATAAAAATAAAGACATGCTATATATAATGTAACAAATCATAGAGGGCAGAATGTTATGAGCCACAAGAAAGGCAAATAAATCATAGCATGGCTGAATGCAACTATCTACCTATCTCACTAGTTTAAGGATATTTCCAGATTAATGATGAGTTTGATGGTTATAAAATGGAGAAGATCCCGTGGGAGAATATTGACAATAACCAGTATTTTGGGGGAAGAAATTACTTTAAGTAAATGGGTGCACAGCAAAATCCCAATTTAATCTGAAATCAGGGAACAGTGCACTTAGGATTGAAGTGTATGGTTCTCATAGGATCGAGTATGAGATAAGACAGGAAAAGTATTATGAAGAGAATTTCTTGGGTAACTATTAGAATTTTCTAACCCCTTTCTAATTTGGAAAGTACCGAACATTTGAAGCAATGGAATAAAGGTGTTCATAAAGTTGGCCAGAAGGCTTAACTAAGGAATGAATGCAGTGTAATAATTAAGGAGCGTGCCCATTAAAAACTGATGTGGGCCAATATCAAACTTTGGAGGCATTGAAACATACATATAATTTTTTTTAACCTGGGAACATTGGGTGAGACATTTTAGAAACGACATTTGCTAAACAAACCCTGAAAACATAAAATATTCAAAGACTTTAATTAAAAATTGTGGAAAATAAGAAGGTGCAGCACCAATATTTAGCTAATAAAATAGGATTATGTTTTGAAGAAATAACCTCGATGATATTGAAGACTGAAAGCAGGCATGTACTCATAAAAACAAGATGGAAAGAGTAAATAAACACGAGAACTACGAACTCCTACAATGGAATATATAAATCCTGAAGGGGAATTTCACAATACTTGCTCCGAAAGAAGCTGCTTTAATACAAAAGCTTGTCCCAAAGATCCCTAAACTTTATATTCCTGTCAAATAAAGATATATGAAAATTGTTCATCAACTCCCTTTCTTGAGATTAAAAACATTTTCTAAGCTTGTCTTAAAGAGATCTATATGTCAAACCGTGGGGACAAAGTTTTTCTAATAAGAAAGAAACCGAAATTATGGTCAAAAGTAATTAAAGTCAAACGCTGTTAATCACCCAAAATCACATGAAGACGTATGAGAAATGTTGCTCTACATGTTGACAACAAACAAGAAAAATTTAAATTTAAAATACACGATTTTTTTTTCATAACTGTAAAGTTAAATTTTGTAAATTCTACTTACTACTTGGGCCACATGATGTCGCTGTTAACCACTAAATGGTCACGACGTGAAGCCATTCATTTTCCATTAGAAAGGATCCACTGGGCTTCACTCTTCGGTTGCTCGACAATGGCCAGCAAATCGGGATTGGATTGAAGAAATAAAAGAGAAATCTCCAAAATTTGAGGTAACTGTCACGAATGAGAATAAAACGTCAGTAATTTGAAATGGTAAGCCTGAGAGGATACAACTGGAAGAACCGACAATTACTCCTGCTGCTGATAATCCTGGCAGCCTGGGAGTTAGGGAGCGGCCAGCTCCACTACTCCATCCCCGAGGAGGCCAAACACGGCACCTTCGTGGGCCGCATCGCTCAGGACCTGGGGCTGGAGCTGGCCGAGCTGGTGCCCCGCCTGTTCAGGGTGGCGTCCAAGGACCGCGGGGACCTTCTGGAGGTAAATCTGCAGAATGGCATTTTGTTTGTGAATTCTCGGATCGACCGGGAGGCGCTGTGCGGGCGGAGCGAGGAGTGTAGCATCCACCTGGAGGTGATCGTGGACCGGCCTCTGCAGGTTTTCCACGTGGAGGTGGAGGTGAGGGACATTAACGACAATCCGCCCATGTTCCCAACCACACAAAAGACTTTGTTTATCCCGGAATCCAGACTGCTTGACTCGCGGTTTCCACTAGAGGGCGCGTCAGACGCAGATGTCGGTTCCAATGCTCTGCTGACTTACAGACTGAGCACCAATGAACATTTCGCGCTGGATGTACCACCCAACCATGAACAGGTGAAACCTCTTGGTCTTGTCTTGCGGAAACCATTAGACAGAGAAGAAGCTGCAGAGATGCGCTTGTTGCTCACGGCCACTGACGGAGGCAAACCGGAGCTGACGGGCACAGTTCAGTTACTCATCACAGTGCTGGATGTCAACGACAATGCTCCAGTCTTTGATAGATCTCTCTATACCGTGAAATTACCAGAGAACGTTCCAAACGGGACTTTGGTTATCAAAGTCAATGCCTCAGATTCAGACGAAGGCGTGAATGGGGAAGTTATGTATTCATTTTCTAGTGATATTTCTCCAGATATAAAATCCAAGTTTCACATCGATGTTGTGAGTGGAGAAATTACAGTTACAGGAGTTATTGATTACGAAGAAAGTAAAATTTACAAGATTCCTTTAGAGGCACGTGACAAAGGCTTCCCACCACTGCCCGGACACTGTATGGTTCTTGTGGAAGTTGTAGATGCGAATGACAATGCGCCACAGCTGATTGTCAGTTCCTTGTCTCTCCCTGTATCTGAGGACAGCCAACCTGGAAGAGTCATCACCTTAATTAGCGTATCTGACCGTGATTCAGGTGTCAACGGGCAGGTGACCTGCTCTCTGACCCCTCATGTCCCTTTCAAGCTGGTGTCCACTTTCAAGAATTACTATTCACTCGTACTGGAAAGTGCCCTAGACCGAGAGACTGTCGCTAACTACTACGTGGTGGTGACTGCCCGGGACGGAGGCTCGCCCTCTCTGTGGACTACAGCCAGCGTGTCTGTGGAGGTGGCTGACGTGAACGACAACGCGCCCGCATTTGCACAGCCCGAATACACGGTGTTCGTGAAGGAGAACAACCCTCCTGGCGCGCACATCTTCACGGTGTCGGCCACAGACGCTGACGCGCAAGAGAACGCTCTGGTGTCCTACTCTCTGGTGGAGCGGAGGGTGGGCGAGCGCTTGCTGTCGAGCTTCGTGTCTGTGCACGCAGAGAGCGGCAAGGTGTTCGCGCTGCAGCCTCTGGACCATGAGGAGCTGGAGCTGCTGCAGTTCCAGGTGAGCGCGCGGGATGCTGGTGTGCCTGCCCTGGGCAGCAATGTGACTCTGCAGGTGTTTGTGCTGGATGAGAACGACAACGCGCCTGTGCTGCTAGGTCCTTTGACAAACAGGGCTGGTAGCACAGTCAATGAGGTGGTAACTCGGGCTTTCGTGCCTGGTCAGGTTGTGGCAAAAGTGCGGGCAGTAGACGCGGACTCCGGCTACAATGCGTGGCTGTCTTATGAGCTGCAGCCAGAAGCGACTGGAGTTCGTGGTCCTTTCCGTGTGGGACTGTACACGGGCGAGATCAGCACCACACGCGCCCTGGAGGAGACAGACGCAATGCGGCAGTGCTTGTTAGTGTTGGTGAAGGATCATGGAGAACCTTCGCTGACCGCCACTGCTACAGTCTTGCTTTCTCTGGTAGACAACAGCCAAACACAGAAGGTGTCATCTAAGGTGTTGGTTGGCGCCTCCAGCCTGGATCAGGGGCTAGTGGATGTCAACGTGTACCTGATCATCGCCATCTGCGCGGTGTCCAGCCTGTTGGTGCTCACTCTGCTGCTGTACACAGCGCTGCGCTGCTCGGCGACGCCCACCGAAGGAGCCTGTGCTCCCGGGAAGCCTGTGCTGGTGTGCTCCAGCGCGGTGGGGACCTGGTCATACTCGCAGCAGAGGCGGCAGAGGGTGTGCTCTGGAGAGGGTCCGCCCAAGACCGACCTTATGGCCTTCAGCCCCAGCCTACCTCAGGGCCCCAATTCTACAGACAACGTGAGTCTTAAATATTTTTCTCTCCAGGCTTGAAGAGAAACTTTTAGCTGTTTTTTCTGATGCACCCCATTCTTTCCAGCATTAGGGAGGCTGAGGCAGGAAGAGACTTGATTTCGAGTCTAGGCTGACTGACAAGGGAGTTTCAGGCCATCTTCTGCTTCTGCTAATATTATTCATATTAGCAAATTAGCTCTTCTTTATATAGCTGATTTCCAATATTAAGTGTTTGCATATCTACTGCGTTATTCAATGCCCACACTGTTTAGAAAAGGCTTCCTGTCCCTGTAGCATGCTAGGCAAGCATTCTTAATGGGTTCCACTCTATCCCATCTTATAAATCCTACAGTAAAGCGATTTAAATATATGTGCCGACCTATATATTTAAATATTTACTCAATATATTTAAATGGATTTAAATATGTGCTGACTCATTCTCCATAGTGTGCATATGGTATCACAACCTGTGTTTCAACATTGTTGGTTTAATTTCTCTACAAGTCGAATTATCTGTATTTTAATGCAACATTCTATATTCTCCAATCGTATTGGTGAGCACTTCATTTTTTTTTAATCCTTACTTCTAGGATTGTGTTTGCTGTGCCTGTGATAGTTAATATTATTTTAAAATATACTCTTTTCAGGACTTGGTAGTGCTTTTATTTGACTCCTTGTTTGTATAGGGAGTATATTCACATTCAGAAAAATTGACACTAGTGTGCCGTGAAAGTTCTGCAGTTCTTACAGTAAAGTATTTACCTCTCTGAATTCTGGGAGCTTTTGGGTTTTGTTGTACATTCTAAAACTATGAATACATATACAATGTGCCTTTGTGATTTAGAAAAATAGTAACACTTAACACCTTCTTTTCAGCATTTTTGCAATTCTTCTCTTGCAAGTCATACATTGTCTTTTGTTTCTTCCTCATATAAAGTATCTGCATCTAGTTTCATTACTCAGATTTATCAAGATTTATTAGTTCAGTTGTCTATCCATGGAGCACAGTGTTGATTATAAAACTAGTGTTGTACAAAAAAACCAAGCCTTGGTGGTGGTGGCACACACCTTTAATCCCAGAACTCAGGAGGAAGAGGCAGGTGGATCTCTGTGAATTTGAGGCCAGTGTGTTCTACAGAGCAAGTTCCAAGATAGACTCCAAAAAGCTACACAGAGAAACCAAACAAGAACAACAACCAAACCAAACCAAAACAAAACAAAACAAACCAAAACAAACCAAAACATCCCTTTTCAGGGCAGCGGTGGCACACACTTTTAATCCCGGCATTCACTTGGAGAAGCAAAGACAGGTGGATCTCTGAACTACAAGCCAGCCCCGTCTACAGAGTGAGTTCCCTGCAGGACTGGCAGGGATATACAGACAAATCCTGGCCCCAAAACCAAATACAAAACAAATAAAAAACTCATCGTGTTTTTAAAATTTCAAGTATTTGTTTAGTTAGCTTTGACTGTTAATTTTCAAGGTTGGCTAAATTCTAATATATGCTATGAGATTATTTTACAGTATTTTGCTCTTGTTTCCATATAAATAAAAACAAAGGTGTTCAAGTCATGAGCAGCTCTCAAAGGATTCTTATCATAGGGCACTACCATTACCACAAGTATACCAATTTCTGTTCCTGTTTAAAGAATAGTTCATTTTGGAGAACACTTATGATAATTATAGAGTTTTAGTGATGGTAATTGTAGCTGTTTAACTGCTTTTTAAAATGTTTGGTTTATTTTACATGCATATGTCATTTTAAAGCCTTAGCAGATTACTTAGTAGAAATTAAAATCAAGTCATGTTTGGATGCGGTAGACATTGACAGAGGTCCTCCTTACCGCCACCCCTATATTCATGAGCTACCATAATTTTCTTTTGTTGGAAAATCGCTTTTGAGAGATACAAACTTTTTCAGGTTTTTCTTCTCTGGGTATGGGATATATTTACTGTTTGTAAAGTTCTAAGGGATTCTGTAAGCCCATTTTCTTTCTAAAGTCTTTAATATTATTTACAGAGGTAGAGATGGTCTAATTGCAAGTAAAATGAAGATAAATTTAATAGTTGCCTAGACAATTCCATTATTCCTCTTTTCCATTTTACTATTCTGTCTGTGCATTTTCAGTAGTACACTTATCATCTGAAGGTAATGAAGTGTTCTTATTCCATGCTTCAAAAGATAAACTAGTCTAAAGACATTGCAATAGACAAGAATCACATTAAGAGCAAAACCTATGAAGTGCATAAAGCCATAATTTTGGAAAATATTCATATTTGGGAGTAGCAGAAAGATCCAAATCCCCCATAGACCGTAGTTGAAAACCATTAGGATTTATAATGGCTGAGAACCCTGCAATGGGAAATGTAGTGAGAGGCCTATTTGACACATCACACATATATTGAATGAATGTTTGAAAAAATAACGTGTTTTAATTTTCCAAGAATTAGTAAGCAAAATAGTTTAAGAAATTTTATGTCCACCAAATAATCATGTAGAAATTTAATAAGAATCCACAGGGACACATATGAACTTAAGAAACATTAGGATTACATGCTAATATAGAATAATGTATTCGAATGATCAGATACCAGAGAATAAATTCCTTTCACACACGTGTGTGGGGGCAGTTTATACCTTTGATATCCATGTCATTCTCAGGTCATAATATATATTACAGAGTAATGTTAACATATTCCTGCTAAACCAGTATTTAAAATATTGGGAAGAAACCTTTTCCTTATGAAGAGACCTCTCACTGAAACTAAATTTATGTAAGAAGACAGAAGATAAACAGACATTCACTTGTAATACTAAGGATCTATATTAAAGAATGAAAAATGAAAAGAAAACATTTATGTAATAAAAGAACCCAACTATTGCCCAGTTAAGTTAAATCTTTGAAATCATTACCCTTTGGCGCCGCATGATGTCGCTGTCTATCAAGTTCTGGCTCGCCAAGATCGCAAGCCTTCCAGCAGTAGTATGTCTCTTAAAAGCCGAACAATGGCAGTTGTGGCTCAACTGGATTAAAGAATTCCAAACGCACAACAGTTGATCTCTATATCAAAACAGGATTTTTCTCAAGGAACAAAAAGAATACTTGACATGGTGTTTTCTTGGAGAGGAGGTCCGGATTCCCGGCGACTGCTGCTCTCGCTTTGGCTGTTCACAATCTGGGAAGCAGGGAGCGGCCAGCTCCATTACTCCGTCCCCGAGGAGGCCAAACACGGCACCTTTGTGGGCCGCATCGCTCAGGACCTGGGGCTGGAGCTGGCGGAGCTGGTGCCCCGCCTGTTCAGGGTGGCGTCCAAGGACCGCGGGGACCTTCTGGAGGTAAATCTGCAGAATGGCATTTTGTTTGTGAATTCTCGGATCGACCGGGAGGCTCTGTGTGGGCGGAGCGAGGAGTGTAGCATCCACCTGGAGGTGATCGTGGACCGGCCTCTGCAGGTTTTCCACGTGGAGGTGGAGGTCAGGGACATTAACGACAACCCGCCAGTGTTCTCGGTGAAAGAACAAAAGCTGTATATTTCAGAATCCAGAATGTTAGACTCTAGGTTTCTGCTAGAGGGCGCATCTGATGCAGATATTGGTGCTAATTCAATTGTAACCTACAGACTTGATTCTAATGATTACTTCACACTAATTGTGAATTCAAAGAACGAAGAAAATAAACAGGTTGAGCTAGTATTAAGAAAGTCCTTGGACAGAGAGGATGCTCCTGAGCATAAGCTACTGCTGACAGCCACGGATGGAGGCAAACCTGAGCTCACAGGCTCTGTTCAGCTGCTAGTCACTGTGCTGGATGTGAACGACAACGCCCCTACTTTCCAGCAGTCTGAGTATGAAGTGAGAATATTGGAAAACTCAGACAACGGAACGACGGTTATTAGACTGAATGCTTCTGACAGGGACGAAGGGACGAATTCAGCAATTTCTTACTCCTTTAATAGGCTGGTCCCATCCATGGTTCTCGAGCAGTTTAGCATAGACACAGATACAGGAGAAATCATAATTCAAGGGAACTTGGACTTTGAGCAAGTCAATGTCTACAAAATCCGCGTTGACGCGACGGACAAAGGACACCCTCCGATGGCGGGTCATTGCACTGTTCTAGTGAAGGTATTGGATGAAAACGACAATGTGCCTCAGGTCACATTGACTTCCTTATCCCTGCCTGTTCGAGAGGATGCTGCACTGGGTACTGTCATTGCTCTAATCAGCGTTTCGGACTTGGACTCTGGAGCCAACGGGCAGGTGACCTGCTCCCTGACACCACATGTCCCTTTCAAGCTGGTGTCCACCTTCAAGAATTACTATTCGCTTGTGCTAGACAGTGCCCTAGACCGAGAGACCACAGCTGACTATAAGGTGGTGGTGACCGCCCGTGACGGGGGCTCGCCCTCTCTGTGGGCCACAGCCAGCGTGTCCGTGGAGGTGGCTGATGTGAACGACAACGCGCCCGCGTTCGCGCAGCCCGAATACACGGTGTTCGTGAAGGAGAACAACCCTCCTGGCGCGCACATCTTCACGGTGTCGGCCACAGACGCCGACGTGCAGGAGAACGCGCTGGTGTCCTACTCTCTGGTGGAGCGGAGGGTGGGCGAGCGCTTGCTGTCGAGCTTCGTGTCTGTGCACGCAGAGAGCGGCAAGGTGTTCGCGCTGCAGCCTCTGGACCATGAGGAGCTGGAGCTGCTGCAGTTGCAGGTGAGCGCGCGGGATGCTGGTGTGCCTGCCCTGGGCAGCAATGTGACTCTGCAGGTGTTTGTGCTGGATGAGAACGACAATGCTCCCACCTTGCTTTTGTCTGGTACAGAAGGCTTGGGTAGTATGGCAACTGACCTGATACCTAAGTCTGTGAGCGCGGGCCAGGTGGTTGCAAAAGTGCGGGCGGTGGACTCAGACTCTGGCTACAATGCGTGGTTGTCCTATGAGCTGCAGCCCTCAGTGGGCCCTCGCAGCCCATTCCGTGTTGGATTGTACACGGGTGAGATCAGTACTACACGTGCCCTGGATGAGTTGGATGCACCCAGACAGCGCCTGTTGGTATTGGTGAAAGACCATGGTGAGCCAGCTCTGACTGCCACAGCTACAGTTCTAGTGTCACTGGTTGAGAGTAATCAAGTGCCAAAGGCCTCTTCTCAGGCTTCAGGACGCTCTTCAGTCCCAGAGGTGTCACTAGTGGATGTCAACGTGTATCTGATCATCGCCATTTGTGCGGTGTCCAGCCTGTTGGTGCTCACTTTGCTGCTGTACACAGCGCTGCGCTGCTCGGCGACGCCCACCGATGGAGCCTGTGCTCCTGGGAAGCCTGTGCTGGTGTGCTCCAGCGCGGTGGGGAGCTGGTCTTACTCGCAGCAGAGGAGACAGAGAGTGTGCTCTGGAGAGGGTCCGCCCAAGGCCGACCTCATGGCCTTCAGTCCCAGTCTTCCACCGCGTCCAGGATCAGAGGTCATTGGGGAAGTGCAAGATTTAAATGTTGATCATGGCTTTCAAGTAAGTCCATTTATACTTCGGAATATTTAAGTTGTACAAACTTTGCAATTACATTCATGGTGTTTCACATTTGCACATTATTGGCAAAATTCAACATTATTTTAGTTTAAAATAATTTTACCAGGTTTATTATTGTTGTTGTTGCTTTTTTCGAGACAGGGTTTGTCTGTGTAACACCTTGGCTGTCCTGGATTTCTGTGAGCAATGCTAGCCTTGAACTCACAGAGATCCTTCTGCCTCTGCCTCCCCAGTGCTGGGATTTAAGGTGTGTGCCACCACTACTATCAGGCTCTAGTTTATTATTTTGTGTTGTATACTTTTATTTTTTTATATCTGGGATCTGACATTTTTAGGTTGGCCAAATACTTTTGGTTTCAATTGACATGTCACACACTGATTATCCATATACCAGAGTCTCTGTTGCTTCAAGTTGTCAGAATTTCTTATTGTGTGAGACACTGATTTTAGCCTTAATATGATTTTAATCTTCTAGAACAGAACTTTAATGAGGTCCATGGAAATGCATTCCTCTAAACATTTAAATTTCATGATTACGCTCTGAGCCTTTAATATATTCTATAGTATTATTGGAAAGGTATATTTTAAATATTATCTTCTGCTTACAGTTGTATTAATAAATTTCATGGTTTTAGTTTATCATCTTATTTTTTATTTTAGTTCTAGTTGTTTCAAGATGTTGTGATATTATTCATATTATTCATGTCATAATGTACAGAATAATTTCCTTTGAAATATTTAACTTTCATTTTTCCTCTCTGTTTTTTTTATAAGTTAGCCAAAAGTAAAATGAGAAGATGAGTGTATGAGGCTGCTTTTAATACACCCTAAATTTATCAACTTTTCCTTTTCCTATTTTTTTTAATGGTGTCAACCATGCAGCTCAGATTTACCGAAATCTCATAATCCTTCTGTCTTATACCTCTGAGTGCTGGGATCTGGGGATTTTCACCATTTCACGTTTTATTTATTTATTTTACTGGTACAGAAATTTTACAATATTATATTCAATAATTTAATATTTTTAACATCCTTGGCTGGTCAGTATTTGCTCTTATTCTGATAGACATCAGCTGAACTTGAATCAGTGATGCAGTACATTTGTATTAATCTTTTGTGCATAAGTTGGTGTATCTCATAAAAATGTTTCATAGCATGTTCAAGGTCTCAGGTTCAAATCCTAGCACCACCCCCAAAGTCTACATTGAGTTTACATTTAATGTGATTTAACAAAAATTGAAAATCAAGAATACTGTGTGCAGTAGTCCCAATTCTATTGTTGTAGAGAGATGTATAATATATACATCTTCCCCATAAAAATACTCAAAATAATGAGGATTCTCTTGTTCATGTAGAAATATTTTGCTTTTTGGAAGTAAATCTTTGAAAAGTCTTAGATACTTATTTTGTCTTTCAGTGTTTAAATTTTAGAACTTTATTCTTCCTTTGCTTCTTGTGTGTTTCATTTGCCCTGGCATTGCGCACTAATTGAATGTTGAGCACATCCCTCAGATGACAATGGTTATACTTACTGGAAGTGACTTAGAGGTTTTTGGGACTCTGGATTCTTATAGCCTGTTATGGACATAATGGCACTGTGTGATCATTTATGACTAGATTTTATCCTTCTTTCCAAAATGAAAGGTATCAGAAAGCAAGTTTCTTTTTGTGTTGTTTTCATTTTCATAATTCCTTTTATGTCTACCACCTTACTTGTCTATAAAATGCTCTACATAAAATGAATTACTTTAGCTCCCAGTTTTAAGGATTTTTGGATTTCTGTACCTGTATGTTTATTTCACTATTTGAATAGAGTGTGTGGCCTTCTCTTTGTGGAAATTATTTTATAGTTCCTATTATGTTGACATCTATCTAACTCTCAGATGTGACTTTATCACATTTTCTTCCTAAATTTTAATTGGTTTTACAAAGTAGAAATGGCATTTAAGATCCTTTATATCATCTAATACTGAATTTGGCAACTAATCATTTCAATCATTATTTTTTTTTGATTTTTCGAGACAGGGTTTCTTTGTGTAGCTTTGGAGCCTATCCTGGTACTCGCTCTGGAGACCAGGCTGGCCTTGAACTCACAGAGATCCTCCTGCCTCTGCCTCCAGAGTGCTGGGATTAAAGGCATGCACCACCAACGCCCTGCTCATTTCAATTATTATCAATAATGTCTATGATTTTGCTTTTAGACCACAAAAGGACTAACAATAGATTTAATTAATTGACTTGCATGTTTTAATGAGAGGCTAGAATGTGAAAGAATTTTTCTTAAGTAAAATCTAGGCAGAAAAGAATTCTAAGCATAACTCTAACAGTAGAACTCTCCCCAACCCCTGAATGAATAATACTGAAATTGAAATGAACTATGGGGTCATACAATACAAGAGATAAAGAAGAGAGAGATTGCTATTTGCATATGACAATGATTGAAAGCAATCATATAATGTAGGTGTAGGAATAAAACATAATGGTGGGAACAGTTACATAAATATTAATAAAGAGAAATACATACATAATATTTTTCTCTCCATGAGGGTTGTTTAACTAAATTCTTATTTTGAAAAAAAACTTTACTCATTTACAATTCATGAAATTACTTAAAAATTGTTTCATAAATATATTTACTGACTTCTTTTATCCAGCATGAAAAAGTTTATTTTTGATCAGTAAATTTCTGGGCACCTAGTTTCCTTAGGCATAGTGACTCACAGCAGTCTGTAACATCAGAATCTGAAATTTAGGAATATGGATGATCCTGAGTTACAGAACAAAATGATTTTCGAATTTAATATTTATTATTGTGTAACTGATCGTTTTTAATTGCCATTCCGTTTTCATCGGTATTTTAAAGTTATGTGGACATTTTTCTCAGGCGCAAGAGAACTGTAATTATGGCATTTCATAGTTCTGGAGCTCAGTCCTCTAATAAAGCCTGCAGGAAGAGAAAGGTTGTTTTCTGTTTCAACAATTATAAAATTCAGAGAATAAAGTAAGAGTTTGCAAGTCAATGGTTCAATGTTTATTCGCCGAATATGTACTTACTCTTTGGGCCGCCTGATGTCGCTCTTGGCCATCTTATTCTTTCTGATTCAAGACAAGCACAGCCATCCTTTTTCCAGGAGAAGAGATGCTCCATCCTTTTTCACTCGGGTGAGCAATGGTGAACACGGGAGGGTGGAATTGAGAGAATCAGGTATTTTCTCTTCATCAAGAGGCAATTTAAGCGAGTCGGAAATATCAAGCTCCTGAAATGCTGTATTTAGGCGGAGGAGATCCGGAGGGCTGGCATCTCGTGCTTTCGCTACTGATCTTCACAGTTTGGGAGGTGGGGAGCGGACAGCTCCACTATTCTATCGCAGAGGAGGCCAAACACGGCACCTTCGTGGGCCGCATCGTGCAGGATCTTGACCTGCAGCTGCCAGAGTTGGTGCCTGGTCTGTTTCAATTGGATTCCAAGGGCTTTGGGGACCTTCTGGAGGTGAATCTGCAGAATGGCATTTTGTTTGTGAATTCTCGGATCGACCGGGAGGCGCTGTGCGGGCGGAGCGAGGAGTGTAGCATCCATCTGGAGGTGATCGTGGACCGGCCTCTGCAGGTTTTCCACGTGGAGGTGGAGGTGAGGGACATTAACGACAATCCGCCCATGTTCCCAACCACACAAAAGACTTTGTTTATCCCGGAATCCAGACTGCTTGACTCGCGGTTTCCACTAGAGGGCGCGTCAGACGCAGATGTCGGTTCCAATGCTCTGCTGACTTACAGACTGAGCACCAATGAACATTTTGCGCTGGATGTACCACCCAACCACGAACAGGTGGAACCTCTTGGTCTTGTCTTGCGGAAACCATTAGACAGAGAAGAAGCTGCAGAGATGCGCTTGTTGCTCACGGCCACTGACGGAGGCAAACCGGAGCTGACGGGCACAGTTCAGTTATTCATCACAGTGCTGGATGTCAACGACAATGCTCCAGTCTTTGATAGATCTCTCTATACCGTGAAATTACCAGAGAACGTTCCAAACGGGACTTTGGTTATCAAAGTCAATGCCTCAGATTCAGACGAAGGCGTGAATGGGGAAGTTATGTATTCATTTTCTAGTGATATTTCTCCAGATATAAAATCCAAGTTTCACATCGATGTTGTGAGTGGAGAAATTACAGTTACAGGAGTTATTGATTACGAAGAAAGTAAAACTTACAAGATTCCTTTAGAGGCACGTGACAAAGGCTTCCCACCACTGATTGGTCACTGTACAGTTCTTGTGGAAGTTGTAGATGCTAACGACAATGCGCCACAGCTGAATGTCAAAACGCTCTGGCTCCCTGTTAAAGAAGATGCACAGCTAGGGAAAGTTATAGCCTTAATCAGTGTGACTGATCTAGATGCAGGTGTCAACGGGCAGGTGACCTGCTCTCTGACCCCTCATGTCCCCTTCAAGCTGGTGTCTACTTTCAGGAATTACTATTCGCTCGTGCTGGACAGTGCCCTAGACCGAGAGACCACAGCTGACTATAAGGTGGTGGTGACCGCCCGCGACGGGGGCTCGCCCTCGCTGTGGGCCACAGCCAGCGTGTCCGTGGAGGTGGCTGATGTGAACGACAACGCGCCCGCGTTCGCGCAGCCCGAATACACGGTGTTCGTGAAGGAGAACAACCCTCCTGGCGCGCACATCTTCACGGTGTCGGCCACAGACGCCGACGTGCAGGAGAACGCGCTGGTGTCCTACTCTCTGGTGGAGCGGAGGGTGGGCGAGCGCTTGCTGTCGAGCTTCGTGTCTGTGCACGCAGAGAGCGGCAAGGTGTTCGCGCTGCAGCCTCTGGACCATGAGGAGCTGGAGCTGCTGCAGTTCCAGGTGAGCGCGCGGGATGCTGGTGTGCCTGCCTTGGGCAGCAATGTGACTCTGCAGGTGTTTGTGCTGGATGAGAACGACAATGCACCGGTGTTGCTTGGGTCTGGGACGGGAGGTGCCGATGGAGTGTTTAATCAGTTGTTGACTAGATCTGTGGATCCTGGTCACGTGGTGACGAAGGTGCGCGCAGTAGACGCTGACTCTGGTTACAATGCTTGGCTGTCTTATGAGCTGCAGCCATGGCCAGGCAGTACGCGGAGTCCATTCCGTGTAGGTCTATACACTGGTGAGATCAGTACCACAAGGGCCCTGGACGAGGGAGATGGGACTAGACAGCGCCTGCTGGTGCTAGTGAAGGACCACGGTGAGCCTCAACTGACCGCCACAGTCACCGTGCTGGTGTCTCTAGTGGAAAATGGCCAGGCACCAAAGGTCTCATCGCGGTCCTCTGTAGGTGCTACTGTGCCAGAATCATCCTTGGTGGATGTCAACGTGTACTTGATCATCGCCATCTGCGCGGTGTCCAGCCTGTTGGTGCTCACTCTGCTGCTGTACACAGCGCTGCGCTGCTCCGCGGCTCCCACGGGGGGCGTTTGTGGGCCGGGGAAACCCGTGCTGGTGTGCTCCAGTGCAGTGGGGACCTGGTCATACTCGCAGCAGAGGCAGCAAAGGGTGTGCTCTGGAGAGGGTCCGCACAAGACAGACCTCATGGCCTTCAGCCCGGGTCTACCTCCATGTCCTGGATCTGTAGATGGATCGGGAGAACCATCTGTTTCTTTGGACTCCCATGAGAAGGTGAGTTTTTGTAGAACTGCATTATTTATGTAGTTATTTCTTTGTGGAAGAATTTCTTACTTCATTGATATATTTAAATAGTGGTTTTCATTGTCTACAATTCTACCAGAGGTTTTTTTTTTTTTTTTTTTTTTTTTTTTTTTTTTTTTAAATTGTAGATATCTAAATTCGGAAAAGGCTTGTGTTTCCAAACTTAGAACTTGTAGCTGCACATCAATTAGCTGTTGACATCATTTTAGTTAAAAACCATAATGAGTTAATCAAATTGCTAGTGTTGAGCTTTTATGACACTTGAAAGCTATTTGTTGTGAAATACAAAACCAAAAAAACCAACCAACCACCAACAACAAAACAACCCTCAGTGGCTTCGTAGTCGTTCGGTTAACATTGGCTGTTCTCTGGATGGAGACATATAACAACCAAGGAGTTATAAAAAACTACTTCTCTACTTAGAAACCTAATTCTAGGCTGGGCATGCTGGTGCACAACTTTGATCCTAACGCAGAGGCAGAGGCAGAGGCAGAGGCAGAGGCAGGTATAGCTTTGTGAGTTCGAGACCATCATGGTTTGCATAGTGAATTCCAGGATAGTCAGAACTACGTAGAGAGACCATGTCTAAAAAAAGTAAAAAACCGGTAGGTGGTGGTGTAAAACTTTTATCCCCTCACTCAGGAGGCAGAGGCAGATGGATCTCTGTGAGTTCAAGACTAGTCTGGTCTACAAAAGCTAGTTCCAGGATAGCCTCCAAATCCACAGAGAAACCCTGTCTTGAAAAATCAAAAACCGCCGGGCGTTGGTGGCGCACGTCTTTAGTTCCAGCACTCGGGAGGCAGAGGCAGGTGGATCTCTATGAGTTCGAGGCCAGCCTGGTCTCCAGAGCGAGTGCCAGGATAGGCTCCAAAGCTACACAGAGAAACCCTGTCTCGAAAAACCAAAAAAAAAAAAAAAAGAAAGAAAGAAAAAGAAAAACCAAAAACCAAAACAAAACAAAACACCCAGCAAAACAATCCCACAAACCGGAAATATAATTCTATTAAGAGTATAAATGTAACTATCATTTCAATGAATGTAAAAGATCCCTAAGTTTCTTATAATGTAAATTATAAAAAATTACTGACATTGATCTCTATGATGTTTACAATTCTGAACTCTTTTTTGTGGTTTTAGAGAAAATACTCTCTCCTGGTAGTTAATAATTTCTTTCTTCAAGAAAGTGATTTTTAAAATTAGCTTTTTTGATTAGTGATTAAAAATTGAGATGTAAAGATTAATCCTCTAAATCTATTTGCAATTAATAGTCTAAAACCTAAGAAAACTTTCCTACAATAGTTGAAAATTTAGATTTCTCTCTTTATTCCATAAGACAAGAATCTGAACATATCTTCAATGCCCTTACATGCTACTTAACATTTTGAAACTATAATTTATGACTTTCACATTGGTTTTCTTTAGCTGGACATTTAGTCCAAGCTATTTTTAATTTTGCCATTTGTACTTAAAAAACTAAATTTGGGGAGATTGGAAGAATAGGCACTTCATTTTTGGCTTCGTAATTCCATTTTAGATTGAGTGAAGTTGCTATAGAGGTCTACACTGTCAGCTGTTAGGCAGAACACAATGTGATTTATCACCATTCTCTTTATAATTTCTCAGCCCTTTTCAGTCTTATGGCCATAGATTCTTTGCCTTCATGCTTCTTCATGTATCAAAAGATGAACTAATCTCACAGGCATTTCATAAATTCTGAATTTGTATATGGTGGTAGTCTGTGATCTGGGAGATAATGTGGATTACCATGAAAGACTAACTTGCCAATTACATCAATGTAGACATGAATAAGAAGGAATGTGTTTTTAGTTATCATAAAGTAATTGCTGAAAGTATTAGCTCTTAAAGACAGAACTGTCTTGGATGCAAATGGCACTGAGAGCTCCCCTCAGTCTATACTATGAATTCAAACAACTGAACCTGCAGGGAGTGGTGGCACACGCCTTTAATCCCAGCATTCTGGAGGCAGAGGCAGGCAGGTCTCTGTGAGTTTCAATCGAGCCTGGCCTACAAAGTGAGTTCAAGGGTAGGAAGTGGTATGTAAAGAAACCCTGTCTCAACTCTTCTCCCAAGAAAACAAAACAAAAGGCAAATACTTGAACCCAAGCTCAAATGGTGCATGGAATGTGAAAAATAACTTCAAACAGAAACATTTGAAAGTACAAGTCTGAATTCAAGGTACGTTGTGTTGAAGGGCATACATTTGACACAAGAACTCAGAGACTACTCAAAACTTGGAAAATATGACAACAATGCGTTTCTTGTAGCAAACTATGAAAGCAGTAGACATGAATTTGTCAATTACTTAATTCAAAATGAGATTCTTTAGTCAATGTTATGTGTAATAAAATGATATTTCTTCTCATGTAACTGATTTCCATTTTCTTAAATACAAGAACCATCCTCTTTTGGTCTTTTTGCTAGCCAGAGTTTAGCCACTGGAGAGTGACAGTTTTCCAAAGGAAATTCTTTTTTTTTCTCCTGAGGAGTCAGATTCAGTCATAAGTATCATAAAAACAAATGTGTTTAAACTGGGGTCTGAGAATAGTTTGTACTTATGAAGTACCCATTCTTTCAAAGAAGCACTGCAGACTTTAATATGCTATAATTTACACACTGTCTTCCTACTATTGAGACACTATTATGAAGGTGGGAAATGGCACAGAGAGTTTGCATGGATGGGAAGCCAAAGTTGCATGGTTACTAAGAATACGTATAAGAACGTAAGTGGAAACATGACCAGTGTGAGGTAGGCAATCTCTACTTCCTAGTGTTGACTTTGGAGCCACAAGAACCTAACAAACAACTGACTTAGTGTCTTGAAATTGTTCTCTAAATGAAATTTACTTAATCTTAAAACAATGCCAAAATAATTGAATTGAGTATTACAACTTGAAGGAGTCTACACCTGTTGTGCAATATACTATCAGCCCTCTCATTATTTCATGACTCTTAAGGTCATGTTAAAATTTAGCTAGTAATTCTCGCTTATATCAAGAAATGAATTACTTTTTGTGGTTTCATATTGAAGGAAAAGTTGCATTACGGATTCACATTAAACATTAACGCGTATTAAAGAGATGTAATATGAGACACAGAGACAATAATCCACAGAAACAAACCAAAGATGTGAATTAAAGAAAAATTGCACTCATAAAAGTATACTTACACGTTTAACCACTGGATGTCGCTGTCGTCCACAAAATATGTAGCTTTTTAGAACAAAGACATACTTCACTGTTTCACGAGGGTTAGTAAGTAGCTACATTCAAAGATCTCAGCGTTTCGATTAGAAAAAAATGAGACTAGGAAATCGACCGGAAGATATTAGAACGTGTGTGCATTCTACATGGCATATTCATGGAGTTTTAAGACAAGAGAATGGTTCTATGGTGATGTCCAGAGGCCTGAGCCATGGAGTTTGGCGTCTGCTGTTCTGGCTTCTTCTCCTCGCAGCCTGGGAGGCAGGGAGCGGCCATCTCCACTACTCCGTCCCTGAGGAGGCCAAACACGGCACCTTCGTGGGCCGCATCGCTCAGGACCTGGGGCTGGAGCTGGCCGAGCTGGTGCCCCGCCTGTTCAGGGTGGCGTCCAAGGACCGCGGGGACCTTCTGGAGGTAAATCTGCAGAATGGCATTTTGTTTGTGAATTCTCGGATCGACCGGGAGGCGCTGTGCGGGCGGAGCGCGGAGTGTAGCATCCACCTGGAGGTGATCGTGGACCGGCCTCTGCAGGTTTTTCACGTGGAGGTGGAGGTCAGGGACATTAACGACCACCCTCCGATGTTCTCCGTAGCAGAACAAAAGATCTTGGTACCCGAATCTAGGCTGCTTGATTCTCGTTTTCCCCTAGAAGGCGCTTCTGATGCAGATGTTGGCGAGAACGCGATGCTTACTTACAAACTCAGTTCAAACGATTTTTTTATTCTTGATATTGTAAACAAAAAAGGCAAAGGCGAGCTCCCAGTGCTTGTTCTTCGAAAACTGATAGATCGGGAAGAAAACCCTCAGCTAAAGTTGTTACTGACAGCAACGGATGGAGGCAAACCCGAGTTTACCGGATCGGTTTCTTTGTTGATCCAGGTGTTGGATGCTAATGATAATGCTCCCGTTTTTGACAAATCTGTTTACGAAGTTAAGATGTCTGAGAATCAAGAGAATCAAACGTTAGTCATATGGCTGAATGCTACTGACACAGATGAAGGAATAAACAAGGAAGTGGAGTATTCATTTAGTTCTTTGACTCCATCTAGCATAAGAAAGAAATTTTTAATAAATGAACAAACTGGAGAGATAAAAGTAAATGGCGCTATTGACTTTGAGGATAGTAACAGTTATGAAATTCACGTGGATGCTACAGATAAAGGACATCCACCTATGGTGGCTCACTGCACTGTACTCGTGGAAATCCTGGATGAAAACGATAACGCACCAGAAATAGTCCTTACTTCTTTGTCTCTTCCGGTGAAAGAAGATGCTCTTTTGGGTACTGTAATCGCCCTGATCAGTGTGTCCGACCGTGACTCTGGGGCCAATGGGCAGGTGACCTGCTCCCTGACCCCTCATGTCCCCTTCAAGCTGGTGTCCACCTTCAAGAATTATTATTCACTCGTACTGGACAGTGCCCTAGATCGAGAGACTGTCGCTAACTACTACGTGGTTGTGACAGCCAGGGACGGGGGTTCGCCCTCGCTGTGGGCCACAGCCAGCGTGTCCGTGGAGGTGGCTGATGTGAACGACAACGCTCCCGCGTTCGCACAGCCCGAATACACGGTGTTCGTGAAGGAGAACAACCCTCCTGGCGCGCACATCTTCACAGTGTCGGCCACAGACGCGGACACGCAGGAGAACGCGCTGGTGTCCTACTCTCTAGTGGAGAGGAGGGTGGGCGAGCGCTTGCTGTCAAGCTTCGTGTCTGTGCACGCAGAGAGCGGCAAGGTGTTCGCGCTGCAGCCTCTGGACCATGAGGAGCTGGAGCTGCTGCAGTTCCAGGTGAGCGCGCGGGATGCTGGTGTGCCTGCCCTGGGCAGCAATGTGACTCTGCAGGTGTTTGTACTGGATGAGAACGACAATGCGCCTGAGCTGCTAGGGCCTCAGACAGTTGGACCTGCTAGTGAATTTAGCCAACTTGTGTCGCGGTCAGTGGGTGCTGGACATGTGGTGTCAAAAGTGCGCGCGGTGGATGCAGACTCAGGTTACAATGCGTGGCTGTCTTACGAGCTGCAGCCCACTGTGGCCACACGCAGTCCTTTCCGTGTGGGTCTGTACACGGGTGAGATCAGCACGACACGCGCCCTGGATGAAACTGATACACCGCGCCAGCGCCTATTGGTGTTGGTCAAGGATCATGGAGAACCCTCATTGACCGCCACTGCAACGGTTCTGGTATCTCTGGTGGAGAGCGGCCAGGTGCCAAAAGCTTCTTCTCAGGGGTTGTCCAACTCCTCAAATAGGGAGGTGTCGCTGGTGGATGTCAACGTGTACCTGATCATCGCCATCTGCGCAGTGTCCAGCCTGTTGGTGCTCACTCTGCTGCTGTACACTGCACTGCGCTGCTCCGCAGTGCCTATACAAGGCGGGTGTGGGCTTGGAAAGCCCGTGCTGGTGTGCTCCAGTGCGGTGGGGACTTGGTCATACTCTCAGCAGAGACAACAGCGGGTGTGCTCTGGAGAGGGTCCGCCCAAGACGGACCTCATGGCCTTCAGCCCCAGTCTTACACCCTGCCCTGTGACCGATGTGGGAGTGGAAAATCATTCTGCTGGAGGAGACGTTTCTGGGAAGGTGGGCCATTACTTTTTATTTTTGTATTTTGCTTGATGAAATAGATTTTCCCTCTCATTTTATTTTGTGACAAATACATGCCCCAGACTATATTTTCTTTGTCGGAGTACCACTATGTGAAAGTATTTCTAGTAATGTTTCAATACACTTTATTCCAGAAATTTGTTTGATGACATCAATCCTCTGCATGGAATGTATAATTTTAATACAGCTATCATGAACACATAAGCTTTCCTCAACAGAACTCATGTTTTGGATGCAGTAATTTTTATTTTTATATGCTCTCTTCATGTATATATGTTGGTAAGCTCAGTGTTATCATTTTCAAGTTAATTTTTTATTTTTAGTTTTTCAAGACAGGGTTTCGTTTTGAAGCTCTGGCTGTCCTGGAACTCATTTTGTTGACCAGGCTGGCCTTGAATTTAGAGATCCTCCTGCCTCTGTCTCCCAGTGCTGGTATTAAAGGCATGTGCCACAACACCCTGCTTCAGTGACATTTTGATTTCATCCAATTGCATTTAGAAAATACTACACCGATTCATGTCTTCCCCCTTTTATTGAGAACGTTTAGAATTTTATGTTTAGCATGTATGTCATAGAGCTGTACTTTATATTCAGCAAAATATAATATCTAAAATATGCTCTTTCTTGTTTGTATCACAGCAAGCTAAGGTGCCAGTTCAGTGATGACATTTTCTTATTTGATGATTTTTTTTTGTTTCTGTAGTATTGACCGTTGTTCCAGTATGTATTATTCACTTTTATTTTAGAATTAGGATGTTTGTAGTAATTGGCATAATTTTATTGAACAACTCTTCACAATGGTCTCCTTTATTGGAAAAGCCCAAGCAACTTGTGATATTCAGGTATTAGCTCATTTGCTTTGAGGAAGGTGTTACGATGGGAGTGGAAACCCTCCGGAAATTATTAAAATTTTTATCTCACTGAGTTTGGTGGTACACATCATTAATCCCAGCCTTCAGGAGACAGAGGCAAGCAAATATCTGTGAGATCAAGGCCATCCTGATCTACACAGTGAATTCCAGGACAGCCAGATCAAACAGTTTCTAAAAACAAGACAAAAGAAAACCAAAACAAACCAAACAAAAAACTTTCTCTCTTGAGGACGGAGAGATGGTTCAGCAGCACTGGCTGCTCTTCTCGAGGACCCAGGTTTGATTCCCAGCACCCATATGGTTGCTCACAACTATCTGTAACTTCCGTTCCAGGGTATCTGGTACTCTCTTCTGTCCTCTATGTGTGCTAGCCATATATATGGTGCACCTAATAAATGAAAAGAAAATACTCATACATAAAACTTAAATAAATAAATCTTTTAAAAATGGGGAATAGCACCAACAACAAAATGAATCGATTACTTATATTGTTCTACTATTAAATAAAACTCAGAAGTTAAATAGTGGAATAAAAACCTGCTAGATCCAAAGATCAACAGAAGCGTGATCAGCTGGCCCGACTCTTCACCTTCCTGGACCAAAAAGGGGGTGAATCTTTCTTTCTTTTTTCTTTCTTTCTTTCTTTCTTTCTTTCTTTCTTTCTTTCTTTTTTGGTCTTTTGAGACAGGGTTTCTCTGTGGCTTTGGAGCCTGTCCTGGAACTAGCTCTTGTAGACTAGGCTGGTCTCAAACTCACAGAGATCTGCCTGTCTCTGCCTCTCAAGTGCTGGGATTAAAGGCGTGCGCCACCACCGTCCGGCAGAGGGGGTGAATCTTTCTAAGCCTCTCCCTATTTCTTCCAGCCTCTCTCTATCCCTATCAGGGATCCTCCAAAGGTTAATTCTGGCCAACTGAATGTTAGCTCCGCCCTCTGATTCAAGGTTTGATTTTATTGGCAGTCTCAGGAATGTCAGAGTATAAACAAACTCTCCTACAACACAAAAGCTTTATCTTCTTGTGACATTTCAGATGAAGTGTCGTCTACCTATCAGGGAAGCATTATTTTTTAAAAAAGAAATTAATGAGGGTTCTTTTAGTCTAAACTAGTACTAAAATGGGAAAAAGAAAATTAAATTATACTCATAATATTTTCTATTACTGTGGTGAATGGTTTAGTTTAATAGCTTTTCTTGTCATCTTAAACAGAGTGGTGTTTGGTTATATATAGTCAGATATACAAAATAGTTAAATTACATGGTTTGATGGCTGTGTTTGGTTGTCAACTTGACTACCTCTGGAATTACCTAAAATTCCATCAACTGGATGCATCTGTGAGAGATTTTCCTTAATTAAATCATGTAAAGCAGGAAGAATCAATTTTAATCTGTATCTTTTGAGGTGAGAATATATAACATCAACCCAGATCTTCTAAGGTGGGGAGATCCACCTTTAATCTAGGATATATCTTCTGTTGGTAGCCTATATAAAGGATAGGGAAGAACAAAATTTGCTCTTTGCCTGCTCTGGTTCTCACTGGCAAGTCCATTCCTTCCCTGGCATTAGAACCTACTTCTTCAGGATTTTAGTGTATACTGAAGACCAGCTGAGACATTCAGCTTCAGGGACTGAACAACTACTGGATTCTTGGACCTTCCATTGGCAGACAAGCATGTTGGACTAGCTGGACCACAGTCTATAAGCTATGTTCCTCCAGAGAACCTTGACTGACTAACAGAAATCGTTAGGCAAGTTTGACAACACAAAAATCAGTACAAAAAATGCAAATGAAATATTGCTTTCAATTGCCATGGCTGGTCTCAATGCCAAATTTTTAGAGATTATTGATTTAAAATGCATGCTAAATTAAAATTTTATTGGCCACTATATCAAATACACTCATGAAATATATGCCTTAGACTTGGAATCATATAAAAATTTCGTTTTTTCCCTTAGTCAGAGTTCATATTACTCATAATGTCTCAGTTGTTCTTGTCTCCAAATATACTAATTTAAACTAATATAATTCAAGTATTATAATATAAAATTGAAGAGGTATCTTAACCATCATAGTGAAGATATCCTAGTTTGACCTCCAATTTTAAAATTAATTTTACGTTTTTGAGGCAGAGTCTCACAGTAACCCAGGCTGGCCTAGAATCTCTATTTAGTCCAGGCTGGCCTCAAACTCAGAACAAACTTCCTAACTCAGTCTCTCAGGTGCCAGGATTACAGGCATGGCATATTCATTACACCTAGCTTGGCTGCCAGTTTTAAAAAGAGAACCGCTCTGTCTCTGTCTCTCCCTGTCTTTTCTGTGTTTCTCATCACTCTTTCTCTTTCCTTGCTCATATCTATTATCTAATAATAGATATTATTTGACATTTCTAATAGATGTAAACATACTGAGTTATTGTGTGTATTTCAGGTTGGTGACTTTATTATTATTTTTCATTCATCTTTTTTCATGTTATCAATTATTACAAGACCATTTGTGATTGAACTCAGAACAAAATCTAGAGTATACAACCCAAAGTAATACAGCTAACAGCTTAGTTAAAATAAACATACAGCTAAGTCTTTCCCTTTTCTCTTAAGTACCTAGTAGGATTTCCCTTTTGAAACTGTGTTTGTTATTATTCCCCCCCTTGTCTCACATCATCTTGATATAATCCTGAATTCTCAATCCTTCTTTTGCCTGTTGAATACAGGGATCAGGGACATATTTGAGTTTTTTCAATGACTTGATATTACTGGCAAGATTCAGGTGGAGATTAATTGGTTCCATACAGTCTTGAGGTTGGTTAAACCATTTTCTTCTTTAATGCGATACTGATAAACTTCAAGTGTTCCATGTAAATTCCAATATATTTTTTTGTATCTCAGATTAAAACATAATAACAAAATTGAGTGAATGAGACTTAGAATAACTTTTATATTCTGAACTCTTCACATAATTTTCTAAGGAAATAAATATAAACAGATAAATATAACTGGAATTCCTGACATAGTTTTGGATAAAAATTAATCATTATTTCCAAGTAAATAACAATTATACTTGACATTGAAGTTGTCCAATATGATGGAAACAGCATTAACCCTAAACAGATATAATGAATGAACAAAAGCTTCAAAATGATATAGCCTTACAAATACGCTCTAAATTTCCCGCAATCTATGCTGAGTAAACTCAATAACGTCAAATAGAGTTTAAAATAGTAAATAGCTTATTAGCATTGAATTGAAATCCCATTGTGTTGTAACATAGAAAATCTGCATCTTGAATTATTATCTGTAGAGTTAAATAAAATAATCAGAATAATTTAGCATTTAAAAAGATTCAGCAAAACACAATTACAAAGTCTTAGGAAGAGGTTGGATAAGAAGCATTTTACATGTTACATCATTTCTTAAAAACCTCTTAAAAGCGGTATCGCCAGTAGAAATGTAATTTGTCCATATTCTTTTCCACGATAATATAGCTTGTTCAGTAGTATGTACTTAGATGTCTATATAGTAGACAAAACTACTCTAGGAACTATAGATCTAAGATAAAGCAACCTATAATTAGCTACCGGCTACTGAAATGTGAACTAGTTAGAAGCCTACAAAGAAAAACACAAATAAGAAGGCATTCCGAAGCCAGGTAAGCGAAAATCTCAGAGCGCAATTGCACTTACACTTTGAGCCACAGGATGCCGTTGTTCTCCAACAAGAGCGCTAAGGGAAAAAAAATCAGATCTTCTGCAGACCGGAAAGAAGCTGGTCCTGAGCTGTAAAGACTAAACAGCACCCGCATTTCTGGGATTGTTCTGGAGCAAGAATACTACTACTACCAATAACAAACAAACAAACAAAAATCTCAAAGAGAATATGTGCTTTGTCGCCATGATATACTGCCAGGGATCCTGGTACCTGCTGCCCTCGCTTGTGCTGTTCACAATCTGGGAGGCAGGAAGCGGCCAGCTCCACTACTCCGTCCCCGAGGAGGCCAAACACGGCACCTTCGTGGGCCGCATCGCTCAGGACCTGGGGCTGGAGCTGGCCGAGCTGGTGCCCCGCCTGTTCAGGGTGGCGTCCAAGGACCGCGGGGACCTTCTGGAGGTAAATCTGCAGAATGGCATTTTGTTTGTGAATTCTCGGATCGACCGGGAGGCGCTGTGCGGGCGGAGCGCGGAGTGTAGCATCCACCTGGAGGTGATCGTGGACCGGCCTCTGCAGGTTTTCCACGTGGAGGTGGAGGTCAGGGACATTAACGACAATCCGCCGGTGTTCCCAACCACACAAAAGACTCTCTTTGTTTCAGAAACGAGGCCTCTAGACTCTCGTTTTTCACTAGAGGGCGCTTCAGATGCAGATATCGGAACCAATGCTCTGCTGACTTACAGACTGAGTCCCAGTGAATATTTCTCCCTGGAAGTACCAACCACAGATGAGCAGGTTAAACCACTCGAACTAGTGCTAAAAAAACCTTTAGACAGAGAAAGGGCTTCTGAGCTTCACTTAGTGGTTAAAGCAACGGATGGGGGCAAACCCGAGCTCACAGGCACCTTGGAACTACACATCATAGTGCTTGATGTAAATGACAATGCTCCAGTGTTTGACAGAGCAATCTATCGGGCGAAGCTGGTAGAAAATGCAAGAAATGGTACCCTGGTAGTTAGACTAAATGCCTCAGATTTGGACGAAGGTTCAAACAGTCAAATTCTTTATTCCTTTGCAACGGATGTTTCCCCTAGGACAGAAGCCACTTTTCATATCGACCCAGTCAGTGGAGAAATTAAAGTCAGTGGAAAAATAGATTTTGAAGAAACTAATTTATGGAAGATTCAAGCAGAAGCAGTTGACAAAGGCAGTCCTCCAATGTTCGGTCACTGCACAGTATTGATTGAAATCCTGGACATCAATGATAATGCTCCCGAGTTAATAGTAACATCATTATCACTCCCTGTGCGAGAGGATGCACAATTGGGGACAGTTATCGCCTTAATCAGCGTGACAGACCCTGACTCTACTGTCAACGGGCAGGTGACCTGCTCTCTGACCCCTCATGTCCCCTTCAAGCTGGTGTCCACCTTCAAGAATTATTATTCACTCGTGCTGGACAGCGCCCTAGACAGAGAGACTGTCGCTAACTACCACGTGGTTGTGACAGCCCGCGATGGGGGCTCGCCCTCGTTGTGGGCCACAGCCAGCGTGTCCGTGGAGGTGGCTGACGTGAACGACAACGCGCCCGCGTTCGCGCAGCCCGAATACACAGTGTTCGTGAAGGAGAACAACCCTCCTGGCGCTCACATCTTCACGGTGTTGGCCACAGACGCTGACGCACAGGAGAACGCTCTGGTGTCCTACTCTCTGGTGGAACGGAGGGTGGGCGAGCGCTTGCTGTCGAGCTTCGTGTCTGTGCACGCAGAGAGCGGCAAGGTGTTCGCGCTGCAGCCTCTGGACCATGAGGAGCTGGAGCTGCTGCAGTTCCAGGTGAGCGCGCGGGATGCTGGTGTGCCTGCTCTGGGCAGCAATGTGACTCTGCAGGTGTTTGTGCTGGACGAGAATGACAACGCACCTGTGCTGCTGCCCCACGGAGCTGTGGGAGCCGGTGGCGCAGTGAGCGAGCTTGTGCCTAGGTCAGTGGGTTCAGGGCACATAGTGGCAAAGGTGCGCGCAGTGGATGCAGACTCTGGTTACAATGCTTGGCTGTCTTATGAGCTGCAGTCCGGAGCTGGTGGTGTGCGCAGTCCCTTCCGCATAGGTCTGTACACGGGCGAAATCAGCATCACACGCACCCTGGATGAAGGGGATGCGCCACGCCAGCGCCTGTTTGTGTTGGTGAAGGACCATGGCGAGCCGGCCTTGACAGCCACAGCCACAGTGCTGGTTTCTCTGGTTGAGAGCAACCAGGCACCAAAGACCTCCTCACGGGCGTTGGCGGGCACAGAAGCCTCTGAACCATCTATAGTGGATGTCAACGTGTATTTGATCATAGCCATCTGTGCGGTGTCCAGCCTATTGGTGCTCACACTGGTTTTATACACAGCACTGCGGTGCTCAGCGCTGCCCACTGAGGTTGCATGTGGAACTGGGAAGCCCGTGCTAGTGTGCTCCAGTGCGGTGGGGAGCTGGTCTTACTCTCAGCAAAGGAGGCAGAGGGTGTGTTCTGGAGAGGGTCCGCCCAAGACCGACCTCATGGCCTTCAGTCCCAGTGTTCCTCCTGGTTTGGGTTCTGGAGATAGTGGAGTCCAACAAGAGATCTTTGAGAACGTAAGTACCAAAATCCTGGGATACATTCCATCCCTGGTGATGCCTCAGATGTAGTTTGTCAATTTAGTATTCTATCTTCAGCTTTAAATTTGTTTTATCTGTCGTGACAGCTCATGTAAAGAATACTGGGTATCTAGTCATCTTCATTGCCTTTCACTCCCGTCATCATAGATATTATTTAGCAATTAATTCTTCGTGCTATGTATAACAACAGTAGTCACAGTAGCGATACTGTTAAAAATGAAATAGAATGAACCAATGTTTTCTTTAAATTAAACAAGTGTGTCAGGGAGAAGTCAAGGACCATAATGGGAAATACAGGGCATAGGCAGGGCTCAAATCTAATTTTCATCCCGTATTGTTCTTATTCTAACAGGTGCTCCTTGTTCTTTATTATGTTTGTGTATTCAGAAGTATTATAGTGTTATTTAATTTATGAACTTGATTTGAATTCTTGACTCATTATAAACTGTGAAATCATCTGTCACTGTTGGAGACGGGCATGCTTGAAGTACCCTTATTTCTATGTGATTTAATATTCAGTAGCATGTTTTGTGAGCTGACAGTTGAAGTGGGCAGAGTTCTAGTGTTGCCTTTGGAGGATATCTTATTTCTATGTCATTAGTCCGTTATATTTTAGAGGACAGTTTCTTCAAAGTCCTCAGCTGCTTTGGATAGACAACATTTTGCTACTTCCTAATATGATGTTAATTCTGCTTAATCACCTGCTAAACTAAAGTAACTGTTGCTTTTTCTCAAAATTTAACTTATTGAGCTCTTCTACTTACTTGAGAAATTTCTTCCATTATGAATCAGAATTACTTTTCTTCAATTCTTGGCCTTTGTCATGAAGCTATGTGGAAGTATTTTAGGGTAGGGGAGCCTCACCTCTTTGTGCTTTGAGTTTGGGAGTCTTGTCATTTATCAAGTCCACCACCATTGCCTGTGCTGGTCAAATTGCATTTTCTTCAAAATTACATTACTTTAAATACTTCATTGTGGCAGGCCTTTTCTTGGGCTGCTAGCTCACAAAAAGGGACACAGAGCCTTTTTCTTAATTTTTGAAAGTTTGGCCTTAGTCTTGTTTCTAACTAGTTCTTACAACTTAAATTAACCCATTTCTATTAATCTACATTTTGCTTGTGGCTTTTTACCTTTCTTCCATCTTGCACCAACTGTTTCCTCTTCATGTGCCCCGGCTTCTCTCCCATGCCTAGATGCCTCTCCCCTCCTCCCCTCTCCCCTCCTCCCCTCCACTCCCCTCTCCTCTCCTCTTCTCTCCTCCTCTCTCCTCTCTCTCTCTCTCTCCCTCTCTTTCTCCATCTCGCTCTCTCCCCAGAAGTCCTGTCTGACCTCTTTCTTCCTGGCTATTGGCCATTCAGCTCTTGATTAAATCAATCAGAAGGCGCAGGTGGCAAAGACACATCTTTACAGTTTACAAAACCTGTATTTGACAATACTTCATGCAAAAGAGCCATGAAATGTCAATAAAGGCACTCCTGACAACCACTCAGCACAGACTATAATATATACTCCATGTATCTAATATAAAATGTAGTTTTGTCTCAACATCATGTTCATACAGATTTTTTAAAAAGGACCCAAATATTGTATTTAAAAACAATAGAATATGCACAAAACAATGTGGAAGATTTTTTTGGTTCTAATGGTAAATGACATACACCTTAATTCTATTGAAGAAATAAATCATATAATATTTACATATAGAAAGAAAACCATGCT
Source organism: Cricetulus griseus (assembly GCF_003668045.3). NCBI lineage: Eukaryota > Metazoa > Chordata > Mammalia > Rodentia > Cricetidae > Cricetulus > Cricetulus griseus. The sequence continues at coordinate 200,532,152 of NC_048595.1, read as the reverse complement.
TTAGACAGGGTAAGGGTAATAGAAGTCTGAGAAGGTGATGAATTTTGGAAGAATGATTTTTGTGAAAATAAATATTAGGAAAATCATACAAAAAGAGATAACCATGACTTATGCCTTATTTCATGTTGCCCAATGCTTATTTTCTTTGAGACAAAGTACTGTGTAGTCCTGGCTGGCCTGGAACTCACAGTGTAGAGCAGGCTGGCCTGGATATCACAAAGATCTGCTTGTATCTGCATCCTGAGTGGGAATAAAAGTGTTCACCATCATGCCCTGCCACAATGTCTACTTCTATAGACATACTTATATAGACTTAGAGTATGTTAAACCACACTGTATGAGTTATCACTATGTGTTAGGCTTGTTGTGAGGGCTTAGATATATTATTTCATTTAATTCTGACAATAATTTACAAAGTTAATAAATTTATTTGTTTTGCCCCTCTTGAGATAGCTAATTTAAAACATTCTGGAAACCTAGCAATCTTCATTGCCTTTCATTCTTGTTATCATGAATATTATTTAGTAAATTTTTCTTTATACTATGTATAATAATAGTAATACTATCTATGACTATCTGAATTTTAAAGATGGAATAAGAAAATATGAGGTGTATGTCTTGTCTAGTGGTGATATCTAAGTACAAATTATCAGAGTCTAGAATCACTCATTCCACCACAATGTGGAGCCTTCAGTAAACCTCTTTTCTGTTCAAGCCTAGACTGAATGTGAAAGTGAAACACGAGCTGTGTACAGGAGAGTCTTTTTATGCCTCAATTACAAAAATTCTTCATGCTGATATTGATCATCAGTTTTGCATAAATGCTGTATTGAGATGAGAGATGAGAGTCAAGCTTTTCCATATTGAGTGATATTTTCTTAGTTGTGCTCATGATTTAAATTAACTTATTTTAATCAATACCACATTGAGATATACATTTATTCTGTATATAATAATCAAGAGCTACTATATAAGAACTATGGATCAGTCATTCAGAAATGATATAAATAGGAATTATTTAAAAATGTGAGAAAAATCTGGACTTCGGCTCACAATATTTTTCCAGAGCAACAGAATACCATAAATACCAAAGTAAAATATCACATATGAAAATGATCTCATTCGTTTTGTGTGTAAATAATAATAGTGCTTAAGGCAAATATAAGTGGGGGATTAATATATTTGGGGATTCTTAATAAGGTCAAAAGATTTGAGAACATTGAGCAACGTTGTATACTTCATTAGCATCTTCAAAGGAGTTGGTTTCCTATGAAAATCTTCAGATGTGTGCAGGTCTTTATTAGACAGTCTTTTTCATTGTTATTATTTTGGTTTTTCATAACAGAGTTTCTCTGCATAACTCTGGCTGTCCTGGAACTCACTCTGAGACCAGACTAGTCAACTGAACAAATGATTGAGAGAAAATTACTGTATTTCCTTTAATAAGCCACAATAGAGCGGAGTTAGTTAGCATCACTGGGTAAATCCTATGACTTTGTTAGCATAGTGCTTGGAAAGTGAACTTATAATCTGGTTTTGAAATTTTTCCCAGGTTCAGAGAATGGTTTTGAAATTCATTTAGATGGCTTACATTTGCCAAAAGAATAACACCAGATATACAAAATAACACAGGCTCAGAGGGCCTGAAACTTTGCACTTTAAGCCGGGTGTTGGTGGCGCACACCTTTAATCCCAACACTCGGGAGGCAGAGGCAGGTGGATCTCTGTGAGTTCGAGGGCAGCCTGGTCTCTAGAGCTAGTGCCAGGATAGGCTCCAAAGCTACACAGAGAAACCCTGTCTCAAAAAAACCAAAAAACCCTTTGCACTTTAATATACAGTTAGTGAGGTGTAGAGGTAAGACTTACATCTAATCAAACTGATTTCTAGAAGTAAAGAACACAGTTCATGAAATCTTCAATTGTTTTTCACAAAATCAGTGTTAACAATGATTTTGGTGTGATTTCTTGAGATTAACCTACAGCTAGATATTGAGCCCATTCCAACAGGTAAGCTTAGAGTGAGTAATATGGTCTCTGCACATGATTGAGATATTGATGCCCCAACAATTTCAGCCAAAATACAAAAGATGGGATTCACACATCAAACTTTTTTGAGTTGATGTTTACCCAGGACCATTTTAGTTACCTGCAAATTATCTATTAGTGGAAATAAACATTGGAGTTAGAATATGTTTTTAACTCACATTTGTGATACCATCATCTCTCATGGGTACAATTTTTATATTTATTTCTTTATCTTGAAAAGTTCACATTGCATCCTGAACCCCATTTCCTGTAACACTGTATATGGAGGCCTATTGCTTCCTTTTGTTCAATATAAATTTAACACATTTTACAGACTGTGTTCAGTTTATTGTTATTTTATTTTGTTGTATTGATTGATTGCACGTGATATTATTTTACAGGTGCATAATAGAATTCGCTGTTCTTGCCAGACTTTGGTTATGCACACCTTTAATCCCAGCACTTGAGAGGCAGGGGTGGGCAGATCTCTGTCAGTTCAAGGATAGCCTGTTCTGAGACAGCGAGGGCTACACAGAAAACCCTCTACCTCTCTCAAACAATAAAAAGAATTCACTGCTCTTAGAGTTGATGGATCTTTTTCTTGAATTTTTTTTAAATATAGAAGCTTACTGACATTTACTTTTGAGATCCTCAGTGCTGTGACACTGCTGGGAGAATAGTAAACAAAACAGTAGAAGAATAGCATTAATAGCACCACTGTGTGTGTTTATAAACTCACGATTAAGAAAAGCATTTACAGGTATGTTATGGCATTTCCATGTGTTATTGTGATAGTTGTAAACTGGAGAGGAACCCTCAAAACCATTTAACACTGAGGTAGGAGGATCACTTGAGCCTGGAAGCTCAAGGTCAATCTAGGCCTTTGTTTCTCAAAGAATATATAACAAAATACTGGTTTTTTTTTCTGAATGATTTTCTACTCCAAACTTGTGTTGTCTCATCTTTTTTCCCCCTCTAAATTGCTAATGGGTGTGGAAGATAGAGAACGTAACTACTTCTTCAAGAAAAGAAAAAGTCTGAATTGGTGGCATAAAGCCTTCCATGGCAGCACTCCAGAGTCAGAGGCAGAAGGATCTTTGAGTTCAAGGCCAGTCTAGTCTACAAACTGAGTTCTAGGACAGGCAGCACTACACAGAGAAACATTTTCTTGAAAAAATGAAGTGAAAATTATCCTCAATAATCCCCACATCCCACTACATATTGTAGGAAATTATTTGTCATTTAGTCCAACTGTTTGAGTGTTTTAAGAAAATCTCACGTACTTAGAGGAGAGGTCGTAAAATTCACTTACCTTTTTGATGACTTATAATCACAAACCTCAAATTCTGCACTGTAGTTATTTTCCATGGGTGTATTTTATTGTGTTAAGAAAATTAATATTGGTTACATGGAAATACTGCATGATAACTGGTTCTTTGATTTAAAAGGCCACCTTTGTCATATTATTGATGATTACATAAGTAAAACACTGCTATTCCATTACTGACAATATGAATTGTGTGAGAAATCATGTATGTCAAATGCAAAATTCATCTATATCAACAGACTTTTCTTTTGTGCATTCTGTTTCAAATTATAAAACTTGAAAATATTTGTTTACTTACTCTGCAACGGACACAAAGTCAGTAATTTATTACAAGAAAGCAGTGAAATGTAAAAAAATAAAAGATCAGAACTGAAGAAAACAGAAATGATACTGTTGATAAAGAAATGCATATATTAATGTAAGGAGAAGAGAGAACTTTGAAAATTTCACCACAAAGAATGATAAACAGTTGAGGTGTTGGATGTATTAAGTCTGATTTGATCATTACACAGTGGATACATGAATCAAAACATTGCTTGCACCTCATAAATCTGTTCAAGAAGATTTAATTTTTTTAAAAAAGTGTAAGAGAATGCAAATCTACATAGCTAAAGAATGCTGTTATGGAACATTGTTTTGGAACTTCAAAGGCTGAGACTTGCCTAGCACCAACAGGCTTTGGATTCTGCAGACTCAAGCAAAACTCCAAATATCACAGATAGCAACAACGAACTAGACCCAACCACTGGAAATGACTTGTCTTTTCTATTGAGTTTCCTGACAGTACTAAGGGAGACTGTAATTAGAACAGCTCAAATCCGATAATATTGTATATGATAGACAAGATGTTAAGAAAATTTTTAACTCTAGGTTTTCAAGTGTACCTAAAGAAGTGAGCCCTTTTTTTCTTCAAGTGTTTGGAAAAGGGAACAATTTTGTAGATATTTAATTTGATGTTATTCAATAAAAAGTACCACCTTCACATACGTTCTGATTTGGAATTATTTGGGGCAAAGTATACAAAACGTGAAATTCTCCAGTAGTGAATGTGCACAATACTCACATTTTCAGGCACAAGGTGTCGCTCTTTACTCGGTGGAAAGAGTCCATTCATAAATTGGTTTGAAGAGTCCCGCACTCTACGTACAAAACCGACTCCATCACGCTGAGTGCTGCGGTTAAAAGGATCCTTTAAAATTTCTCGAGAAACCAGCGAAGATTGGATCTGAAGACAAGTATCTGACACAGGCAGCGAAAGGAGACATTTTGGAGGCCGATTTTATATGCAATGTTAGGTTTTCAGAGAAGTGGATCCTGCATTCTGCGACCTCTTCTCTGGCTTCTGCTCCTCGCAGCCTGGGAGGCAGGGAGCGGCCAGCTTCACTACTCCGTTCCCGAAGAGGCCAAACACGGCACCTTCGTGGGCCGCATCGCTCAGGACCTGGGGCTGGAGCTGGCCGAGCTGGTGCCCCGCCTGTTCAGGGTGGCGTCCAAGGACCGCGGGGACCTTCTGGAGGTAAATCTGCAGAATGGCATTTTGTTTGTGAATTCTCGGATCGACCGGGAGGCGCTGTGCGGGCGGAGCGAGGAGTGTAGCATCCACCTGGAGGTGATCGTGGACCAGCCTCTGCAGGTTTTCCACGTGGAGGTGGAGGTGAGGGACATTAATGACAACCCTCCAGTGTTTCCTCTTGGAGAACAAAAGCTGCTGATTTATGAATCCAAGCAACCAGACTCGCGTTTTCCGCTAGAGGGAGCTTCTGATGCTGACATAGGGGAAAACGCTGTGTTGGTCTACAGATTAAGTCAAAACGAGTATTTTTCTTTAGAATCACCAACAAATAGCAAGCAGAATAAAAGACCGTCACTCATATTAAAGAAGACCCTGGATCGGGAGAAAACCCCGGAACTTAATTTGCTTCTTACAGCCTCAGATGGGGGAAAGCCAGAGCTCACCGGTACAGTTCGGCTTTGGGTTCGTGTTTTAGATGTTAACGACAATGATCCGGAGTTCGATCATTTAGAATACAAGGTAAGAATAATGGAAAATGCTGCTAAAGAAACTCTTGTCATAAAGTTAAACGCCACAGATCGAGACGAAGGTGTCAACGGGCAACTGGAGTACTCTTTGATGTCAATCAAGCCCAGTGGAAGGTCTTTATTTACACTAGATGAAAACAACGGAGAATTGAGGGTCAACGGGACTTTGGATTATGAAGAAAATAAGTTTTATGAAATTGAAGTGCTGGCCACGGATAAGGGGACCCCCCCGATGGTAGGTCACTGTACAGTCGCGGTAGAAATCTTAGACACCAATGACAACGCCCCTGAAGTGACATTGACTTCCCTGTCCCTCCCAGTAAGAGAGGATGCCCAGCCAAATACAGTCATTGCTTTGATTAGTGTATCTGATCTTGACTCTGGTGTCAATGGCCAAGTGACCTGCTCTCTTACACCCAATGTCCCCTTCAAGATCATACCCACCTTTAAAAACTATTATTCCCTGGTATTGGATAGCAGCCTGGACCGTGAGAGGGTGCCAACCTATTATTTGATTGTGACCGCCCGGGACGGGGGCTCGCCCTCGTTGTGGGCCACCGCCAGTGTGTCCGTGGAGGTGGCTGACGTGAACGACAACGCTCCCGCGTTCGCGCAGCCCGAATACACGGTGTTCGTGAAGGAGAACAACCCTCCTGGCGCGCACATCTTCACGGTGTTGGCCACAGACGCTGACGCGCAGGAGAACGCGCTGGTGTCCTACTCTCTGGTGGAGCGGAGGGTGGGCGAGCGCTTGCTGTCGAGCTTCGTGTCTGTGCACGCAGAGAGCGGCAAGGTGTTCGCGCTGCAGCCTCTGGACCATGAGGAGCTGGAGCTGCTGCAGTTCCAGGTGAGCGCGCGGGATGCTGGTGTGCCTGCCCTGGGCAGCAATGTGACTCTGCAGGTGTTTGTGCTGGACGAGAACGACAATGCACCTGTGCTGCTGCCCCACGGAGCTGTGGGAGCCGGCGGAGCAGTGAGCGAGCTTGTGCCTAGGTCAGTGGGTTCAGGGCACGTAGTGACTAAGGTGCGCGCTGTAGATGCAGACTCTGGTTACAACGCATGGCTCTCTTATGAGCTGCAGCCGGCGACAGGGGGCATGCGCAGTCCGTTTCGCGTGGGTCTGTACACGGGCGAGATCAGCACAACGCGTGCCCTGGATGAGTCAGATGCCCCTCGACAGACTGTATTGGTGTTGGTGAAGGACCATGGAGAGCCCGCACTGACAGCCACTGCAACCGTGTTAGTGTCTCTAGTGGAAAGCGGCCAGGCGCCAAAGTCCTTTTCACAGACTTCAGGGCGCGTTTCAGTTCCAGAGGCGTCGCTGGTGACAGTCAACGTGTATCTGATCATCGCCATCTGCGCGGTGTCCAGCCTGTTGGTGCTCACGCTGCTGCTGTACACCGCGCTGCGCTGCTCGGCGACGCCCACCGAAGGAGCCTGTGCTCCCGGAAAGCCGGTGCTGGTGTGCTCCAGCGCGGTGGGGACCTGGTCATACTCGCAGCAGAGGCGGCAGAGGGTGTGCTCTGGAGAGGGTCCGCCCAAGGTCGACCTCATGGCCTTCAGCCCCAGTCTACCCCCCAACCTGGATAGAGATGAAAGGGAAAGACAGGAATCAGAATCAAATCACTCTGGACCGGTGAGTTTTTGACAAATCCCGCCTTTCTGGTAAAGGCGTAAAAAATTATTTAGAATTCAGTTTTAATGAAAAATTTAAAATGAATACTCTACATTTTGAGCGCTGTTTCAAGGAACAACCTCTGTTAGTAAAATGCCAGATGTGCATATATCCAGTTTTAAAATCATATAATCAGGGTTTTTTTCGGGTAAGAAGTGCCCCCATTTGTTTCAAGATGTGGTTATAAAATATTAGAGGTTCCCAGGACTAAATCGCCTGAAATAATCATTGTTTTACCTAAGCTAAGTCATATCATTTTATTTTTAATTTTCAGTGAAGTGGATAATCAGAGCAGATTACTTATATTCGCTTGTTATTTGTCTTTTAGCAGTACTTGTTTTGGTATTTTCACTTTCTTCAACCAGTTGCTTTAAAAATGTTGTGTCAGCAATGGATCCCTTGTCACTAGCTCTGAATTGATTTACTATCATCCCCAGCTGTTGTTAAATATCCTCTACCACCATGGTAAAGCTCATCTTCGAAATACTTGGAGAAAAAAATCCCAGTCTTGCATTCTAATATGGTGCTACTATTGAACAAATCATCCATTCCTGATTTTTTCATCAAAGTGCAAGAGATTTATTAAGTACTATATATCCAATGAAGGCTGATGCATGCTTCCAAAGTAAACTAGGCAAATAAAATGGTTCGGTCAAATCATGCACAATTGTTAGTTGCTATCTTGTAGTCATATAATTGCTGCTCATTTGCTTCCTTTCCTAAATTTTAATTTCTTTCTAGAAAGGAAAAGTTAAATCTATTGATGTGCATGCATGGTAATAATTACCTTTTCATCTTTTGAATCCTTCGTAAATGCCTTATCACTGATATCTTAAAATTTGTTCACTTGTTTAACCACATCTAAAGAGGCTAGTCCATTTATGACTGTGATTTTTCTAGCTCTGTGCCTCTTAGATAAGTGCAGAAGTGGGGGGCCACTCATGCATTTGGGGTGCATTCAAAGCACTTTCTCCTAAATTGTACAATATGCCATCTGGCATGATATTCTGGAGGAATTCACATGAAGACCTTTCTTGGAACTTGGGTTAAGAGCTTTTATTTTATTTTAAAAGTATTACAGTTATTTATTATTTATTGTGTGTATGCACATGCCACAGCATGTAGAGGGAATTTGCAGGAGTCCATCCTCTCCTTCCACTGTGAGGTTCAGGAAATTTACCACCATGTAAAAGGACTGGGAGTAAATTGCTAGATTAAAGATTTTGATCTGGAGGTTGATGAAATTATAAAGCTCATGCTTACTATATTGGAAGTGATCTATAGCCTCTTCATTGTGTTTATATGTAAGGCAGTCTTGAAGTAATGAATATAATTATGGAAGATCTTTTAATTCTTCCTTTCACCACAATTTTGACTTCCTGAGAAGTACAATCTGAGTAACTCTTTCTGACCTGCAGGAAAAGATTTAGAAGCAAAATGTCAGTATCAAATCCACACTTTCCCTTTAGCCGGTAAGATTAGGATCTGGTGAAACACTCCCAGTCTTTTACATATTAGCATTTTATTGTCATCTTAGAATACTGTGGAATTTGCAGGCTTTGATTTAGCATTTTAGTTTTTTGTTTTGTTTTTGTTTTTCAAGACAGGGTTTCTTTATGTTTTAGAGACTGAGCTGTCCTGGAACTCACTCTGTAGAACAGTCTGGCCTCGAACTCAGATTTGTCTGTCTCTCTCTCCTGAGAGCTAGGACTAAGGTGTGTGCCACCACCCTAGCTTGATTCAGCATTTTAAATGAAACTGTTTTATTCTTGCCATTAGTCTATTCATGTGCTTTGATTTGAAGTGTGAGAGTCATAGCAGCTGCATGAAAAGACATCACATTTAAGCAATAAGCGCCACCTCTCACATATATGATGAATTCTAATGTTCTCCAGATTTATGAAAAAATTATATGGAGTATTGTTTAGTAAGCTAAACCATTCTAGTTTTCTTTTATGAAATGGTGGAATCCTTGATTTTCTCCAGAAGTTTCCAAGAAAACGTTGTGAAGAACAAATTGTGTTGTGAATTAAGCCATGAAAGATCAGGGGTGCACATACTATGTTTCCTACTCCATGGAAACAACGCATTAGAGTAGTTTCTGTCACACCTTATTTCAAAGAGGATCTTTTGATAAACTTTGAAAAAATATCTTAAAATCACAAAGTAACCGCTCATAATCAATTAAACAGCATTCACAAATCATCCAGGGGAATATTCAAAAGTTGAATTAGAGTGGCCCAAGAAACGGTATCTAAATCAAGAACCCAATGATCTTTCTTGCATTTGCATAGTCAGTCTCATAATGTCGCTATACCGTCAGAGGAAGAAGAATATTTTGGTTCTGGTGCCCAGATTCCGCCCTTTCACAGAACAAACTCAACTACACGGAAACCAAAATACTCTATGAAGCTTTAAATAAATAGGGAAAATGGAGACTGCTTATAAAATATCTCATGAATGCTTCCTTAAAGCCGACGGTTCCAACCAAAATGCAGCTAGTATCTGCCATGCGGTTTTCTTGATGAAGAGGCCTGAGATTGCAGTGTCTGCTGCTCTCTCTCCTGTTCCTCGGAGCTTGGGAGGCAGGGAGCGGCCAGCTGTGGCTATTTCATCATCATCGAGGACAAACGCGGCACCTTCGTGGACAACATCGCGCAGGACCCGGGGCTGGGACTAGCGCAGCTGGTGCGCTGCCTGTTCAGGGTGGCGTCCAAGGACCGCGGGGACTTCCGGAGGTAAATCTGCAGAATGACATTCTCTGATCAACCTGGAGGCACAGTGCCGGCAGGGCGCAGAGTGTAGCATCCATCTTGGAGGTGACCTTGGACTGGCCGCTGCAGGTTTTCCATGTAGAGATGGAGGTCTTCAAGGAGGTCAATGATAATTCGCCCATGCTTAGAGAAAGAGAATAATTTTTTAAAAAATGATTTATGTAGTCTCATTTTACGTGCATTGGTGTTTTGCCTGCATGTATGCCTGTGTGTCAGATCCCCTGGAAATGGAGTTACAGACAGTTGTGAGCTGCAATATGTCTTCTGGAAAAGCAGCCAGTGCTATTTATCGCTGAGCCATCGCATCCAGACGTGTCCCCCCCCCCACCTCCAGGCCAAAAAAAAGCCTCTTATTTCTGAATGGGGGTCTCTGAACACTCAATTTCCTCTAGAGGGCGCTTCTGAAGCTGATGCTGAAGCACATTGTTTTATCTATATATTAAGTTCCAACAAGCATTTTCGCTTAAAATAATGATCAACAAATAGAAAAAAGAATACCACCTGTCCTGATTCTTTGGAAGTTGTTGGACAGAGAGAAAACATCAGAACTTCCGTTGTTGTAACAGTCATTGAGTGTGGTAAACCAGAGCTAACAGGATCTATTCATATCCAAATAACATCCTGAGGTGGGCAGAAATGGCCCACACCTTAAATCACAGCTCTCTGCTGGCAGAGGCAGGTGGATCTCTGAATTCTAGGCCAGCCTGGTCTATAGATAGAATTCTAGGGTAGCCAGAGAAACCCTGTCACGAAGAACCAAACCCAACCAACCAACCAACCAACCAACCAACCAACCAACCAAACAAACAAAAAACCAAACAGAAAAAAAATCCCCAAAACCCAAAAATTAAAAAAAAAGTCAATAAACCATCTTGGATATGAATGACAATGCACCAGAGTTTGATAAACCCACTTGAAATGACAAAACAAAAACAAAAAACAACAACAAAAATGATACTTTAGTAATTCAACTCACCACTTCTGATCTACAAGTCCAGAATAGAGAAAGTTCCTATGGGTTCTGAATGATTCAGCCTACTAGTAAGAACTTCAAGTTTTAAATAAATCCAGACACAGGTGAGATTAGAATTGATGGGAAACTGGATTTTGATGAGAACAGGGAACATGAAATCCAGGTCAACACAACTGATAAAAGAATTCCTTCCATAGTGTGGTCTGAGTGAAAGTTCTAGATGTGAATGACAATATCCTGGAGATAACGATTTTACTTCCTTGTCATTCTCTGTGCTAGAAGACGCTCAGGTGGGAACAGTAATCACCCTGATCAGTGTGTCTGCTCTCCCACGCTCACACTTTTTTTAAGCTGGTGACTCCTCCCGCTTCAAGAATTACTATTCTATATTCTGTATAGCGCCCTGGACCACAAGATCACAGCTCAGCTGACAGACTATAAGGTGGTGGTGACCGCCCGCGACGGGGGCTCGCCCTCGCTGTGGGCCACAGCCAGCGTGTCCGTGGAGGTGGCTGACGTGAACGACAACGCGCCCGCGTTCGCGCAGCCCGAATACACGGTGTTCGTGAAGGAGAACAACCCTCCTGGCGCACACATCTTCACGGTGTTGGCCACAGACGCTGACGCTCAGGAGAACGCTCTGGTGTCCTACTCTCTAGTGGAGCGGAGGGTGGGGGAGCGCTTGCTGTCGAGCTTAGAGTCTGTGCACACCGAGAGCAGCAAGGTGTTTGCTTGGTAGCCTCTGGACCATGAGGAGCTGAAGCTGCTACAGTTGCAGGTGAGGGGCGCGGGATGCTGGTGTGCCTGCTGGGCAAGGCTGAATCGTAGCATCAGTGTCTGGTGGTGATTGTGAAGGACTATGGAGAGCTGGCACTGACTGCTGCAGTCACGGTGTTGGTGTCTATAGTAGACAGTGCCCAGGCATTAAAGACCTCGTGGTGGGCCTTTGTGGGCGCCACCATGCCAGAAGCATCGCTAACGGATGTCCACATGTACTTGACTATTGCCTCTTGTGCAGTGCCCATCCTGTTGGTGCTCTTTTTTAAAATTTTTTTTCCTGTTGGTGCTCTTAAAACTGCTGTACATTCTGGTGCTTGGGTGCTCTTGGGCCTGGGAAACAGGCTGGTGTGGTTCAGTGCAGTGGGCAGCTGGTTGAACTGGCCACAAAGAAGACAGCAGTCGTGCTGTGGAATGGTCCCATGTAATCAAGACTGTATGAGCTTCAACTCCAACCTTCTGCTTAAATTCTTCAATTGAAGTAATGCACTGATAGTATGCCTGTAGTTTTGTTTGTCTTAATAACTAGGCTTTAGGCTCTACTTATGTTGTTGTTTCGTTAGTTTTCTTTCTAATTTTATGTTTTGAATCATTGATTGTCTCAGGTTCTTTGATTTCATCATAGTTATTTCGAGTTCTCATGTATTTTTCCAGTGAATAACTTATGTAGACATGTATTGGAAATTTGGATCATCATTTGTTTTCTTTCTATATTCATTTTCTTGCTAGTTTTGAATGATTAGCCTTGAAAATTATTAATGTATTAGTTTAAAACGTGGTCAGTTGTCTGATAATTGATAATTCTTAATTTTTTAATTTGGCTAGAGTTACAGGTATATTACAAAAATAGGTCAAGGAATATATATCTATACTATATCTATATCTCTCTCTCTCTATATATATATATATATATTCATTGCTCAACCAAGATAGTCTCATCAATAACTATACAAATTTTATACAACTGAGATATTAAAATGCTATATTACAAGTATAATAGTAGCATTTGTAAGTATATGACTTGTATTTGACTGTAAGATGAATAATTTTGTCATTTTCAAGTGAAGTGACAATTAGTTATTATATTGTTAATCTCACCTGGTAAGAATAAGACCACTATCACAATTTTTGAGCCAAATTTGAAGCAAGTTTTATTAAATACAGGCCAGGACAATGGACACTGGCCAGGTCCATACCTGGGATTTCCAGAGAATGGTGCTGAACTGCATTAGACATGGGCTTATAAAGGCAAACCCCACAAGGCTACACAGTTCCTGCCTTCATCCAATCAGGGGCAAGCATACACCCTGACATAATTCCTGTCTACCTACCTCCAGCTTATGTGTGGCCAAGCACATCTTGTGCAGTTGGAGCAACCAACTTGTTTACTGAAGAGAGAACACGTGGCTTGTTATCTTATATGAACAACAGCCCCAGTATTCCAGGAAGTTATCTGTCCTTGGGCAAGTGGGGCTTACAGTTAGAGGCATTTTGTTTTATAGATCTCTTAAGAACAGTAATTTAAACTTAAGATATAACTTTAGCCCTTGAAATATTTGTGTGTGTGTGTGTTTGTGTGCGCGTGCACATGGGTGTGGAAACCAGAGGTTGATGTGGGAGTTTCTTCAACTGTTTCTAATTGAAATTTTCACCAAACCTGGAACTTTCTGATACAACTAAACCATCCAGGAAGTTACAGGGACCTTTCTGTCTCCACCACCCTAGTGCTTGCTTGGTGTTTTACATAGGTTCTGGGTATCCAAACTTGCAGAACAAACTCTTTTACTGAGCCACTTTTTAGCCCCGTGTGCCCTTACTTTTCCCAAACACATAGAATAAAAATCACTTGTGAATTTAAAGACACCTAAACATCACCTAAATGAAGATCTGTCTTGTAATCATTCATTTGATTGTTTTCCTTTTATGGTGGCATATGAGTAATGGAATCTTTATCTTGCAGAGTTGGGGACCTAATCCAGGGTTTTGCACATGCCTAGCAAGCTTTATTGCTGAGCTACACTCCCAGCATTAATGATATAGCTTTCTTTTGTTAATTTGTGCTGAAATGTGGCTACCCAGTCTGGCCTCAAATCTGTGATCCTCTCCCTTCAGCTTCCTGAGTAGGTAGAATAACAGAAGCATACTACTTTACCTGATTAATGACTCTTTTTTCAATCTTATAAGGCATAAGTATAAACCTTACTCTATCTTGCCCCTCTGCTAGCATCTTTAGTTGAATTATCTTAATTACCAGATAAGGCCTATGGCACAGATACAGCAACCATCACTTACATCTTAAAGACAAAAAACCTGAAACTGAACTCACAGAGGTTGTGTGACCTGTTTACATCTGTCTTTGGAGGATTCCAAACTCATTGTGGTATATTGATCATGTGTCCTGTATTTGCTGAATTTTCTGAGCTAAAACTTAACATTTTGTAATTTTCTTCCAGAAAAATATTCAGAACTTGTCTTTGATCAGATAGCAAAACTTCCCATCCTTCAACCTGGTACGAAAGGCATTCAAATTTCCAGGCTTTTCCTTACTCTTTCACCTACATTACTTTAGGAGCAGGAATATTGTACATGTTCAATCACTAATATTTGATTATTGTATGATATTGAAGTATATTGTCTGGACAGTCTCTTCCATTTAGTAGGGCAGCTGAGCAACAGAGTCCGGGCAACATTTTCTTCGGTTATGTTTTAAAGGAGAGACAACATTTCAACAGTAAGGTTTCACAGAGGGAATATAAGTGTGAATAAAGGAGTGTTCTATTGAGAATGTGAACTTGAAAGATCAGCAGTGGGAAGATTACAAGGGGGGGGGAGCTCATAGAGGAATTTGCATAAATACTTAGGTATCAAGCAAATAGAGACACCCTTCCCAAGATAGGGTTTCTTTGTGTAGCTCAGGCTGTTCTGGAACTTGCCTGTAGCCCAGGCTGGCCTTGAACTCAGTGATCTACCTGTCTGTGAGTGCTGGGATTAAAGGCATGAACAACCACACCTGTCTGAGCAGTGGAAATTTAAATATCTGTGGTAGGAATGAGTTGAAAGAACCATATGCTAATCCAGACTAGCAAAGAGAAGCATCCAGATGATGTTTGTCTCAATATAAATGGCAAAGCCAGTCATGGTGGAACAGGCCTTTAATCCCTGGAGGCAGAGGCAGGAGGATCTCTGTGGCTTTTAGGTCAGTCTCTAGTCTACCTAATGAGCCCCAGAACATCCAGAACTATATATAGAGACCCTATCTTAAGAAAAAATGAATATAAATGATGCAAGAAATACAAATGAAGTAGCATAAGGTAGAAAATACCAATTATCACACATGGATTTGTTGATTTATTTAGTGATTTACTTAAAACCTTGCTTGCATTGCATATTTCCTAAGCATTTGCTACCTTGGACAGAATGACCTGAAGAGATAGCTGAAACAATAGGTTGTTTCCCTAAACAATCTGCTGACTACTACTTATGCTTCTGTAAAATCTCACTTACTTGTTTGTCCTACTTTGTGGGTTTAGAGTATAAAATGAGAATGCAAACTGTACCTGTGACCAAGACTTTTCAGGAACTATCCTTGCTTTTGCCACTAGCGACATCTACTCTCACTGGTGTGGAAATGCTTATGCTAGAAAGATTCCCACAACAAAAATGCAGTGGCATTTATATTTTTAGTTTGGTGTATTGGGGGAAATGGCTTATATGTGTTTGAGCAGGTATGAATTGGGAGGGACACTTAAGAATCTGTTCCTAACTTGAGAGCTTTATGATGGATTCGCATTGTTACTCAAAGGTTGTTCTAGAACTCATAGGGGGTGGTTATACACACACATTGAGGAATAATTCCTTTCAGAAAATTTATGTCCACGAAAGGACAGAAGTCACCAAGAGACAGATGGAAAAATGAAAAGTAATATTAAAGAAAAGTATTTAGGTAGGCACATAAGTTCATTTCTGACACTGCTCACAAATTTGTCTCACAGGTTTTGAGGACAGAAGTCCAAAGTGAAGACATAAAACATTTGTAAGAATCAAGGGACTGCAGCCATTACAAGAGTAAAGCATGTTAGAAACAATAGAGCAGGAGAGAAAAAAATATTCTTTGCTTCTGTTGGTTTCTGGTGGCTTTTGACATTCCTTGGCTTGTGACCACATCACTATCAATTTCTGTCTTTATAGACATTGATTCCTCTTCCTCATGTCTTCTTAGCTGTGTTTTTGCTTAATAAAGGCACATGTAAAAGCACTTATGCTGACCTGGATTCTCCAGGATAAATTATTCTTAATTTAATGACATTAGCTGCTATGTAAAGTTATATCAACGAGTCTTAAGATGTGGGTACATCATCTGAGGTGCCTATAGTAGGCTTAGAAAAATATGGAAGTAGGCAATGCCTATGCTGTCAAGACTGGGTCCTGGAAATCTGACTGGGGGCAATGTGATGTTAAGAAAAACAGACACAAAGTAGAAGTCATGATGGGATCAAGTGGGCTGTATGTTTGGATGGAGACATGGCAGCCCCCTCCCTGATACGCAACACTTTTATTATATACTGGGAAAAGGAGGGAGTGGCCAGCTAATCCTAGCAGGGAAACTCATGGAGGGTGGTGAACATGCAGTCTTCTGGAGCAAGGAAACTTGGTAGAGCCTTCTTCATGGCTGCTTTCTTATAAAAGGGTCAACTGTTACTTAATCATCCTGCCTAGTCTCAGGCATGGAGGAGGCTGTGCCATTTCTTTAGCTGTGAGTCCTGTAGACAAGGCTTCGATCTTGTCAAGAATGTACACTCAGGACTTCAGCTGATCTCTGTGAGGTAACCAAGGCTGAAACTCAGATATGATATGTCCAGTAAATGTTAGGAGTTAGAAGTGAAGGAAAGAAGATGAATAGAATATTTTTTCTGCAAGGTAAAGATGTTTGAGCATTGTAGTTGTGTGAAGAAAAACAAGGAATGTAGGAGACATTAGAGATAACGCAAACATTCTGGAAATGAAGAAAGAGATAATACGACTAAATAGAGGAAAATAATTAAGTAAGAATAACAAATAAAAACAATACATATTTTTACCAGATCATAGGGTTGGCCTACAATGAAGGGCAGATAGCAAAGTGGTTTAGAGCACTTGCTATTGTCATGGAGGATCCATAGTGAATATCCAGGAAACTTAACACCCTCTTCTGTCTTCCATGGACACCAGGCATGCATATTTGTACGTGGAGACAAAATATATACATAAATAAAATAAATCGATAAATAAATAGTTAATGTGGATAAATGTTGCTATAGCAAGAAAGCCCTTGATTTCATGTTTGCTGATTCATCTTAATGGAGAAACAATCAAGTCATGTAGTAGAAATGCAGTTGAGAAATTGAGAAACAAAAGAAAATATGAAAAAATGTCTGTAGATAAGAGGAATACATACATTTGAGGTAGAGGAGAATGCCAATATCTAGAGTCACCACGGATAATAAACAGCTTTATACTGAAGATCAATAGGAAGAATAAATAGTTAACTTTTGGAAACTGAAGCGAATGTTTGAGAAGTAAGAGAAACGGAAGATTGATTCTAGGGGATCTAAAGGGCATACTGCAAATGGTTTACTTAGGTGGAGAGGCTAGGACGTGGTATGTGTACAGCCTGGTAGACAAGAAGCATCAGGAAGGATTAGGTACTATTCCCATGACAAGAGTAAAGCATGTGGTAGAAATAATGGAACAGGAGAGGATTGTGTGGGCAAGAGAATACAATGGTCTACATGGATTTTTAGATGTGAGTAGAGGTAAAGAAATGAACCCAATGGTCATTTCCTATAAAGTTGTTCACATAGTTGGATGCATAATTTATAATATAAAGTTGGAGCCACATATAATCTACATTTATTTTTAAGGTTTCTTTGTTTATGTAGTTTTTTTTCAAGACAGGGTTTCTCTGTGGCTTTGGAGGCTGTCCTGGAACTAGCTCTTGTAGACCAGGCTAGTCTCGAACTCACAGAGATCCGCCTGCCTCTGCCTCCCGAGTGCTGGGATTAAAGGCTTGCGCCACTAACACCCGGCTCCTTTGTTTATGTAGTTTATGTATATGTAAACTCTGTCTACATGTCTCCCTGCACACCAGAAGAGGGCTTCACATCCCTTTATAGATAGTTGTAAGCCAATATGTGGTTGCTGGAATTGAATTCAGGACCTCTAGAAGAGCAGCCAGTGCTCTTAACTGCTGAGCGATCTCTCCAGCCCCTACATTTATAACATATAAAATATCTTTCATTGTATTGTTTAGCCTGGAGCTTTATGACTTGGTAGCTCTACTAACAGATAACAATAATTATATTCTTTTGTCAAGGATGTATTAGCATCATTGTCTAGCTACTGTCACATACTTGGAAGAAATCAGAGTTAAGCAATACCAGAGTTTCTTCTACTGATGATAAAATTAAGATGTGGTAGGGAAAAAAGCAAGTTTATTGCACTGGTGGTAGCTCAAATTATACAAACTAATAGGATGCTAGTTTTTGTTATGTTTTCTACAAGGTGAAATGAAAACATCAAAACATTGTTTTAGATAGATTCATGTACCCACACACAAACATATTACATGCAGGCACATCTTTTAAAGTGCAAACATTTCATCCACTCTTGGAACTTATGAACATGGTGAATTACTTGAATTCTAGTCTATAACTGCCCATCTTCCACCTCGACTATTTTATGCAATCGCTATGTTTCCATTTGGGATTAATGGGAGAAGGTCTTGAAGTTGTTATAGGAAAAGAAAATTTCTAACAAAACTTACATGACTATGAGAACTGGAGACCAAAGCTAAGTGTATAATATTCACTAATTTAAAATTACACACACACACACACACACACACACACACACACACACACACACACACACTTAAGTTTGCAGAACATTGTAAGACATATACCACTTGTTAAATAACACCTGATGCTGATAGAGTAAATCATTTGCTGTTCTTGGAAGGACAAATATTTAACTCCTAAATATATACGTACATAAATGGAAAATTAAGAAAATGTAAGGAATAAAGGCTTATATCAGTGGAAAATATGAACCTCCAGTGATCTCTGCACTTACACATTCATGCCTCATGATGTCGCTCTTCACTGAGAACTTTTTGTTTTGCCAAGAAAGTCACTTCCTTCAGAGAACTCGTCTCCAGTGCTAGGACGTCGTCAAATCAGTTTTTTAGAGGCAGTTCCAGGTAAGGTATTCTATATACTGTAGCTATCACTGCATCTTTCTGCGTGTACCATGTTGTTGTCCTGGCAAAGTAGCCCAGGATCCCAGGGTCTCCTACTCTGGCTTCTCCTCGCAACCTGGGAGGCAGGGAGCGGCCAGCTCCACTACACCGTCCCCGAGGAGGCCAAACACGGCACCTTCGTGGGCCGCATCGCTCAGGACCTGGGTCTGGAGCTGGCCGAGCTGGTGCCCCGCCTGTTCAGGGTGGCGTCCAAGGACCGCGGGGACCTTCTGGAGGTAAATCTGCAGAATGGCATTTTGTTTGTGAATTCTCGGATCGACCGGGAGGCGCTGTGCGGGCGGAGCGAGGAGTGTAGCATCCACCTGGAGGTGATCGTGGACCGGCCTCTGCAGGTTTTCCACGTGGAGGTGGAGGTGAGGGACATTAACGACAATCCGCCCGTGTTCCCCGAAACCAACAAAAGCATAATGGTTGCAGAATCAAGACCTCCAGAAACTAGATTTCCACTAGATGGCGCATCTGATGCAGATATCGGAGTCAATTCCGCCTTGACTTACCGATTGGATCCCAGTGATTATTTCGCTTTGGACACGCAAAACAATCGAGGGCAAACTTCCTCATTATCACTCGTGTTAAAGAAATCATTAGACCGAGAGGAAATTAAGGAACATATTTTATTACTAACAGCCAGTGACGGAGGCAAACCGGAGCTGTCTGGCACAGTTCAGCTGCTCATCACCATCCTCGATGTGAACGACAACGCTCCAGAGTTTGATCGGTTCATTTATAAAGTTAGAGTGCTTGAGAATGCACGTAATGGAACAATGGTGATTAACTTAAACGCCACAGATCCTGACGAGGGTACAAATGGAGATATAATCTACTCCTTCAGGCGGCCCGTATCCCCTGCAGTGGGGCGTGCATTTAGTATAGATCCCAAGAGCGGAGAAGTCAGAATGAAAAGCCAACTAGATTTCGAGGAAAATCAATTATATGAGATACCCGTGGAAGCAGTGGACAAAGGGAATGTCCCAATGACAGGCCATTGTACCCTTCTGGTAGAGGTGCTAGATGTAAATGATAATGCACCAGAGGTCACGATTACTTCCCTGTCACTCCCAGTCAGAGAAGATGCCCAGCCAAGCACTGTCATAGCTCTGGTCAGTGTGTCCGACCGTGACTCTGGTGTCAACGGGCAGGTGACCTGCTCTCTGACCCCTCATGTCCCTTTCAAGCTGGTGTCCACCTTCAAGAACTACTATTCGCTCGTGCTGGACAGCGCCCTGGACCGGGAGACCACAGCTGACTATAAGGTGGTGGTGACCGCCCAGGACGGAGGCTCGCCCTCGCTGTGGGCCACAGCCATCGTGTCTGTGGAGGTGGCTGACGTGAACGACAACGCGCCCGCGTTCGCGCAGCCCGAATACACGGTGTTCGTGAAGGAGAACAACCCTCCTGGCGCGCACATCTTCACAGTGTCGGCCACAGACGCTGACGCTCAGGAGAACGCGCTGGTGTCCTACTCTCTGGTGGAGCGGAGGGTGGGCGAGCGCTTGCTGTCGAGCTTCGTGTCTGTGCACGCAGAGAGCGGCAAGGTGTTCGCGCTGCAGCCTCTGGACCATGAGGAGCTGGAGCTGCTGCAGTTCCAGGTGAGCGCGCGGGATGCTGGTGTGCCTGCCCTGGGCAGCAATGTGACTCTGCAGGTGTTTGTGCTGGATGAGAACGACAATGCACCTGTGCTGCTGCCCCATGGAGCTGTGGGAGCCGGCGGAGCAGTGAGCGAGCTTGTGCCTAGGTCAGTGGGTTCAGGGCATGTAGTGACGAAGGTGCGTGCAGTGGATGCAGACTCTGGGTACAATGCTTGGCTGTCTTATGAGTTGCAGCCGGCGGCAGGAGGCACACGCAGTCCGTTTCGTGTGGGTCTGTACACGGGCGAGATCAGCACGACGCGCGCCCTGGACGAAGCAGATATGCAGCGCCAGCGTTTGCTGGTGCTGGTTAAGGACCATGGTGAACCCGCATTGACCGCCACAGCCACAGTGCTAGTGTCTCTGGTGGAGAGCGGCCAGGCACCCAAGATTTCTTCCCTGGCTTCCAAGAGCACTGCAACTTCTGAGGCATCGCTGGTGACTGTCAACGTGTACTTGATCATAGCCATCTGCGCGGTGTCCAGCCTGTTGGTGCTCACTCTGCTGTTGTACACCGCGCTGCGATGCTCGGCGGCGCCCACGGAGGGCGTGTGTGGGCCAGGGAAGCCAGTGCTGGTGTGTTCTAGCGAAGTGGGGACCTGGTCTTACTCACAGCAGAGGCGGCAGAGGGTGTGCTCTGGAGAGGGTCCACCCAAGACCGACCTCATGGCCTTCAGCCCTAGTCTCCCTCCCTTGCTAGGCTCTGCAGAGGAGACATGCCAGAAAGAAAGGCACGTAGAACATTTGAAAGAGGTAAGTTCACAATCATTGTTTTCACTAATTTTAACCTTTCTTTCCTCTTCCTTCGTTTCTTTCTTTCTTTTTTCCCCCTCGAAAGAGGGTTTCTCTTTGTAGCCTTGGCTGTCCTAAAACTCACTCTGTAGAACAGGCTGGCCTCCAGCTCACAGAGACCCACCTGCCTCTGAATCCTGAGTGCTGAAATTACAGGCTTGGGCCACCACCACTCGGCCTATTTTTAACCTCTCTAACAGT
This sequence comes from Cricetulus griseus, assembly GCF_003668045.3. Taxonomy (NCBI): domain Eukaryota; kingdom Metazoa; phylum Chordata; class Mammalia; order Rodentia; family Cricetidae; genus Cricetulus; species Cricetulus griseus. The sequence goes on along the minus strand of NC_048595.1, from coordinate 200,510,643 downwards.
TGCTCATTTATGATATTTTCCCTCTCAGTCTTTAGTCTAATTAAAATTTTCCATTATTGGCATTGGATTGTCCACTAACTAATGAAATATTGTCAGAAACCATATTAAAGTGTCACAATCTGGAAAAATTGTTATTTTTGTTTTCCTTTTTTGTTTTTGTTTTTGGTACTCTTACTAGCTTGACATGTTTGCTTTGTATTTGGCATTTTAAATAAAACCAATTAATGAGACTGGGGACATTTAATAAAATATTGTACTGAGGCTAAATCATTTAAAATTTTAGCCTTAATGTATATAGATACCTACACACATTGTCTATTTTTTAAAAATTCATAACTTTTCACTCCTACATGCCTTCCCTCCCCCCCTTGAGTTAGGATCTTGCCAGGGAGCCCAAGTTGAGCTCTAATTCTTGATCCTTTGGTTTGTGTTCCAGAGTGCTGGAATTTCAGGTGCAATCCATGACATTTGGTAGCAAATGCCTCCCCCCCACAGTGCATTAATTAATTAACTAATTAATTAATTAACTTATTTATTGTGACAGGTTCCCCCATGTAACTGTGGTTGGCCTGAAACTATGTAGACTAGGTTGTCCTGGAACTCACAGAGAAAACCTCCCTCTGCCTCCTGAGTGCTAAGATTAAAGACCTGTGCTACCACACCCTATTTGTTTCTAAGATTTTTCTATTTGGTCTTTTTTTGCCATCTTCTAGGGTCCTTGGTGCTCGGCTCTCTATGAGAAACACTTTGTGAATTTAATTATCAATTCCTGCATACCATAAACTTGGGCATATATAGTCATAGTTACTTAAACCTGACATTCATTAATTTATCATTTAAACTATGAATCTCTCTCTCTCCCTCTCTCCTCTCTCTCTCTCTCTCTCTCTCTCTCTCTCTCTCTCTCTCTCTCTTAACCAAACTCCCCTCCACAATTTCTTGTGTTTCTAAAAGTTATTTCATTTTATTTTATTTTATGTGTACGGCTATTTTGCCAGATTGTATCTATGGCCCACACGCATTTCATGCCTGAAGTAACCAGAGGAGGGCGTCAGATTCCCTGGAACTGGAGTTAGATGTGGTTGTGAGCCTCCATGTAGGTGCTTGGAACTGAACCCAGGTCCCCTGGAAGAGCAGTCAGTGTTTTTAACTACTGACTCATCTCTCCATCATCCTGTTTTTACGTTTAATTTTAATTTTTGTGTTTTAATTTTAATAAACTTCTCTGTATAAGTATGATTGCTATGTAACAGATTTCTCTATAATTTCTATAAATCAGCTTGTTTTGCAATATAAGCATTAAAATTAATGTATTAAAATACAACTATGTGTTTTTTCTTTTATGGGCTTCAAGGTCTGTAGGTTCAACTTAAAAGGTTCTTAAATGTTATATAGAAATTCATTGGGTTGGAGATGTGGCTCAGTGTATGAGTTGTATATAGTGTATGACATGCTCTGGATCCTATCACCAGTACCACTTAAATTCACCACTTAAACACTTATTCAGTATTCTATATGCCTGCCATACTCTAGATGTTAGCAGTTTTTCGGTGAAGTTTGTTGTGTTGTGTAAAGCCAAATAAGCATTTGGTATCATTTCCCCTGTACCTGAAGGTTTTCTCTAATACTTAGTGTACACCACTCAGATTCTTCTGAGAAACAGCTTTATTACCACTTCATTTACAAAAATATATCTTCACAAGGTATAGTTGACCAGGATATTATTTCTTGGCTTGTGTAGTTTCTGGTAAGAAAATTGCTGTCACTTGTACGTGTGTGTGTGTGTGTGTGTGTGTGTGTGTGTGTGTGTGTGTGTGTGTGTGTGTGTGTGTTTCCTTTCTGGGTTCCTAGAGTAACTTTCCAAATTGTCTTTTAAAAATCACTGAAGTCTAAATATTGATTGTATGTTCTTTAATTTGTTTTTTTTCTGTATTAGTTTGTTTGGGGTTTGTTGATGCTCCAGGATCTGTGGACTTCTTTTCACAAAATCTGGGAAATTTCAGCCATATTTCTTCAAATATTTTCCTTCTTCCATCCTTTGTGGGACTCCAAGTGCACATTGTTGAACTGTGTTGAACTACTTGAGGTTATTTTGCAGGTGTCTGAAGCTTTGTTCTCTTTTTGTGTCTTTTCTGTCCCTGTTTCTCACTTTGGATAGTGTTGACTGGTTTCCTTTGTATTTCTATAACTGTTCATCTTAATCAGTATATTTTTGCATTTCATACACTGTATCTTGTATTCATGTAAGATTCTATTTGAATATTTTAGGTTTTATGTTATTTATCTCCATATAGTCACCTTTTGGTCTCTATTCTTTAAAAATATATTATTATTGTGTGTATTTGTGTTCATGGTTGTATGTGCACACATATGCCATGGTGTACATGTAAGGTTTGAAGGACAACTCTTCTGGAATTAGGTCTCTCCTTACATTCTTTTTGTTTGTTTGTTTGTTTTTCAAGACAGGATTTCTCTGTGTAACAGCTCTGAATGTCATAAAACTCACTTTATGGACCAGGCTGGCCTTGAACTCACAGAGATCTACCTGCTTCTGCCTCCTGAGTGCTGGGATTAAAGGTGTGCATCCCCACCACCTGGCATCTCTTTCCATTCTTTATGTGGGTTGGATATCAAACTCATGCTGTCAGAGTTACACCAAAAGTGCCCTTGCCCACCAAGTCATCTCCCTGGCCCTGTCTCTATTCTTGAGTATATGTGTATATTCATACTAGACGTTTAACACTCTTCTTTTTTGAGGCAGGGTTTCTCTGTAGAGCTCTGACTGTCCCCAAATTCACTTTGTAGACCAGGCAGGCCTAGAACTTAGAAATCCACTTGCCTCTGTCTTCTGCATTCGGGAATTTAAAGTTTGTGCTACTATGCCATTATTGTCTGATAATTTGAACATTTTTCATTTCACGCTTTCCTTCTTCTGTTATTTTTCTTTCTGTGTGAAATTTATTTTCTTCTCTGTGTAGCCTGCCTATACTGTTGATTGCTACATCTGGGATCCCAAATGAAGTGGCATCTCGAGACATAGGACAGGAATCCCACTGTGCATCTTATAAATGGCACTAAACATTCTTCAAGCCATAGCACAACTATTCACAACAAAGAATTACCATCTCAAAGTGTCAAACCTGCTGCATTAAAGAACGTTGGACTTGGTGCTTTATTAATGCAATTTTCTCCTGAAGACATTACCCAGTGCTCTGTGTCTTAAGATCTCTGACTTTCCTGACTGGTGGAATCTTGAAACATTTCTAGTCTGTGTGAGTTCTCTAAGTTATTTTACTTAGACATTTTTAGTTATTGTTTCCATGGCTTTGTGGCATTTTACCCAATGCACATAGATATTAATATTCAACCAAAGATTAGATAAGACCCCACTGCTGATGCCCAGAGCTCATTTCTATGCATTTCTTAGTTCTGTACTCTCCTCTGCAAATTCTATTTTCCTGGACCTTTCTACTTTGACTTCTGCCTCTCCTGTACTGTGAGACCACTGGGCTCTGTTATTTTTCTTCTTCCTATGTGGCATCATAGAAATTACTTCCAGATGGTTCGATGAGGGCAATCTTAGAGTTCACCTCATTTCTTTCCTCTTTGCTCTCTAGATTATTATGGCACTTTTTTATTTATCATGGGATGACAAATTCATAAATTGTTATATATCATTGCATAATGTCTCTCTACCATGTTTATTTCTTTTAACTAAATTTCAAAGAACTTTCTATTAAAGATAACAAACTTGTCTTAAAATCATGTTTGGATATTTGTTTGTCTATATCTATACTTTCAATGTTTATTCATTACATGAAGTATAATTCTTAGTAAAAACATGTGAATGAGTATTTCTTTTTAAGCTTAATGAGATAATAACTTTATTTTAATGTAAAATTTGTATCATTTATGTTTAGTACAATGCCCAAAATGCTTGATCACATGCTTCCATTTTATTCAATGCCTACTTACTATTTTAATTTCTATTCCTTTTTATAACTTTTCTGGATTTGATGATTTGATTTAATGATTAGCTATTATCTTCCTCCTTCTAATTTACAGTTCCAGTATAGATTTTGTTTCTAATAATGAACACTTCCTTGTCCAAGTCTTGTTTGTACATGCTGATTGTGAGGCATAACACAGCGATTGGAAAAGATTAAACACATAGTCATGTTTTAGTCAATGTTGCAACCTCAAAGATGTAGAACATTTCCAGCACTCCACAGGCCCCTTTCTGATTTCTCACCTTTCCTAATGGTTCTAGCTTTCCAAATCTAACCTTTATTTTATTATAATGATTATTATTGCTTTACAAAAGAGTTTGATTTTGCTCTTATTAATGTTGGTACAAATACAAATTTAAAGTAAGTTTTCCCTTGTGTCTCATTCCACCTAATATTTTGTTTCTAAGATTTTCTGTGTTGTTGTGTGCTGTAATTTATCCATTTTTAGAGTAGCTTCTTGAATAAACAGACAATATTTTACTAGAAACATTTTTGACATCTTGACTGTTTATGGGTTCTAAAGAACACTCTTTTGAATCTGTAAATGAAATTTGCATATATTTCTATAGGTATAAATGTAAGATTGAAATTGCTGGGCTATAGGTTATTATGATAGTTGGTTTTAGTTGTTGACTTTTCTTTTTTTTATTTGTACTTAAGTTACTTCTACTATTTTTAAGTCATTTTTTATTTGAATTAGAAACAAGATTATTTTACATGACAATCCCAGTTCCCTTCTCCTTCCCGTCCTCCCCTACCACCCCCCAACTAAAACCCTACCTATCACATATCCTTTCTTCTATTCTTCCCCTGACTCAACCTTTCTGCTCCCTCATGACCTCTACATCCTTCCTCTGCTTTCCTTCTTGTTCTCATAGCTCCCTCCCTCCTCTTCCTTTGCTCTTAATTTGCTCAGGAGATCTTGACCCTTTCCCCTTCTCAAGGGACCATGTATGTCTCTCTTAGGGTCCTCCTTGTTTACTAGCTTCTCGGGTAGTGTGGATTGTAGGCTGGTAATCCTTTACTCTATGTCTAAAATCCACATATGAGTGAGTACATATCATGTTTGTCTTTTTGCGATTGGGTTACCTCGCTCAGAATGGTTTCTTCGAGTTCCATCCATTTTCCTGCAAATTTCAAGATTCCATTGTTTTTTTCTACTGAGTAGTACTCCATTGTGTAAATGTACCACATTTTCTCTATCCATTCTTCAGTTGAGGGGCATCTAGGCTGCTTCCAGTTTCTGGCTATTACAAATAGTGCTGCTATGAACAGATGTCTTTGTTGTATGAATGTGCTTCTTTTGGGTTTATGCCTAGGAGTGGAATTGCTGGATCTTGTGGTAGACTCATTTCCATTTTCTTGAGGAGTCACCATACTGATTTCCAAAGTTACAAGTTGGCACTCCCACCAGCAGTGGAGAAGTGTTCCCCTTTCTCCACATCCTCTCCAGCATAAACTGTCATTGGTGTATTTGATTTTGGCCATTCTGACAGGAGTAAGATGGTATCTCGGAGTTGTTTTGATTTGCATTTCGCTGATGGCTAAGGATGTTGAACACTTTCTTATGTGTCTTTAAGCCATTTTAGATTCCTCAATTGAGAATTGTCTATTTAGTTCTGTACCCCACTATTTAATTGGCTTGTTTGGTGTTTTGGAGACTAGCTTCTTGAGTTTTTTGTATATTTTAGAGATCAGTTCTCTGTCAGATGTGGGGTTGGTCAATATCTTTTCCCAGTCTGTGAGCTGACTGTGTCCTTTGCCTTACAGAAGCTTCTCAGTTTCAGCAGGTCCCATTTATCAATTGTTGATCTCAGTGTCTGTACTACTGGTATAATGTTCAGGAAGCAGTCTCCTGTTAATTCAAGGGTATTTCCCACTTTGTCTTCTAATAGGGTTAGTGTGGCTGGGTTTATGTTGAGGTCTTTGATCCATTTTATCTAAAGTTTTTTTGCATGGTGATAGGCTTGGGTCTATCTGTAGTCTTCTACATGTTTGCATCCAGTTATGCCAGCACCATTTGTTGAAGATGTTCTCTGTTCCAAAGTATAAATTTGGATTGTTTGTCAAAAGTCAGTTGTTCGTAGGTGTGTGGGTTAATATCAGGGTTTTCAATTCTATTCTATTGGTCTACCTGTCTATTTTTGTGCCAGTACCAAGCTATTTTCAGGACTATAGCTCTATAATAGAGCTTGAAGTCAGGGATGGTGATGCCTCCAGAAGCTCCTCTTTTGTACATGGTTGTTTTGGCTATCCTGGGTCTTTTGTTTCTCCATATAAAGTTGAGAATTGTTCTTTCAAGGTCTGTGAAGAATTGTGTGGGGATTTTGATGGGGATTGTATTGAATCTGTAGATTGCTTTTGGCAAGATTGCCATTTTTACTATGTTGATCATACCTATGGGAGACCAAGAGCATGGGAGATCATTCCATTTTCTGGTTATCTTCTTTAATTTCTTTCTTTAGAGAGTCAAAATTCTTACGGTACAGGTCTTTCACTTTTTTGGTTAATGTTACTCCAAGGTATTTTATGTTGTTTGTGGCAATTGTAAAGGGTGATGCTTCTCTGATTTCTTTTTCCACCAGTATGTCATCGGTATATAGTAGGGCTACAGATTTTTTTGAGTTAATCTTGTATCCTGACACTTTGCTGAAGGTGTTTATCAGCTGTAGGAGTTCCCTGTAGAGTTTTTCAGGTCACTTATGTAGAATATCATATCATCTGCAAATAGTGAGAGTTTGACTTCTTCCCTTCCGATTTGTATTCCCTTGATCTCCTTTTGTTGTCTTATTGCTCTAGCTAGAACTTCAAGGACAATATTGAAGACGTATGGAGAGACTGAACAGCCTTGTCTTGGTCACTGATTTTAGAGAAATTGCATTGAGTTTCTCTCCATTTAATTTGATGTTGGCTGTCGGCTTGCTGTATATTGCTTTTATTATGTTGAAGTATGTTCCTGTTATCCCTGATTTTTCCAAGAGCTTTGTCATGAAGGGGTGTTGGATTTTGTCAAAGGCTTTTTTGGCATCTAGTGAGATGATCATGTGGTTTTTTTCTTCACTCTGTTTATATGGTGGATTACATTGATGGATTTTCTCATGTTGAACCATCCTTGCATCCCTGGGATGAAGCTTACTTGATTATGGTGGATGATTTCTCTGATGTGTTCTTGGATTCAATTTGCCAGTATTTTGTTGAGACTTTTCACATCAATGTTCATGAGGGATATTGGTCTGTAGTTCTCTTTCTTAGTTGTGTCTTTGTGTGGCTTGGGTATTAAGGTTATTGAATACTCATAAGAAGAGTTTGGCAATGACCCTTATGCTTCTATTGTGTGGAATACTTTGAGGAGAATTGGTATTAGCTGTACCTTGAATTTCTGGTAGAATTTTGCACTGAAACCATCTGGCCCTGGGCTTGTCTTTGGTTGGGAGACTTCTGATGACTGCTTCTATTTCATTAGGGGTTATAGGTCTATTTAAGTTGCTTATTTGTTCTTTATCTAATTTTGGTAAGTGAAATCTGTCCAGAAAATTGTCCATTTCCTTTAGATTTTTGAATTTTTGAGGAATATAGGTTTTGGAAGTATGACCTGATGATTCTCTAGATTTCCTCTGTGTCTATTATGTCCTCCTTTTCATTCCTGATTTTTATTAATTTGCATGTTCGGTCTCTGCTGTTTGGTAAGTTTGGATAAAGGTTTGTCTATCTTGTTGATTTTTCTCAAAGAACCAACTCTTCATTATATTGATTCTTTGTATTATTATCCTAGTTTCCATTTTATTGATTTCAGCCCTCAAATTGATTATTTCCTGGCCTTTTCTTTGTTTTTAAACATTTTTTGAATTTAAAATATAATTACATCATTTCCCCCTCCCTTTTCCTAACTCTAGCCCTTCCCGTGTAGCTTCCTGATCTCTTTCAAATTTATGGCCTCTATTTATTTGTTTATACATATATATTACATATATAATATATACTTCCTATATACTAAAACCTGCTCAATCTGTAGAATGTTACCTATGATTTCAGGGCTGACCATTTGGTTTTGGATAACTAGTTTGGGGGAAGATTATTTTTATCACTCTCCACATTCCTTAATTGACTATAGTCCTTCATCTAGGATTGAGCCCCATGTGACTTCTCCTTTCCATGTTAGCACGTTTATTGGCATCATTCTTGTTCAGGTCTTGTTTAGGCAGCTATATTGATTAGACTTCCTGAATGTTACTGCTCTGATATTCCAAGAGACAAAATCTTACAGTAAACTTCCTGTTCCTCTGACTTTAACAGCCTTTCTGCTCCTTGTCCAGGTAGGATCTCTGAGCCTTAGATACAGGAGTTGTGTACCAGTTGGGGCTGGGCACCATGTGGTCACTTTTTACCTGCATTTTTTTCTCTCTTTTTATTATTATTAATTTAAGTTAGGGAACAGGCTTGTTTCACATGTAATTCCCCTCTCCCTCTCCCTCTCCCTCTCCCTCTCCTTACCCCCATTCCTTCTCCCCCACCTCCAACCTACCCCCCACCCCATCCACCCACCACTCCCCAGGCAGGGTAGGGCCCCCAACCGGGGCTCCACCAAGTCCACCAAATCTTCCTGTGCTGGGCCTGGGTCCCTCCCCATGTGTTCAGAGACAGAGTGCATCCCTTCAAGTGGGATGGGCTCTCGAAGTCCCCCACATACACCAGGGCAAAAAGCCAGTCCACCTCCGGAGGCTCCCAGGAGTGCAGGGGCCTCCCCGATGGCATCCATGATCAGGGGGCTGGATTAGTCCCGTACTGGCCTCCCAAAGAGCGTCTGGGGTCGATATGCTTTCCCTTTTTCAGGCCAACTGTTTCTGTGGGTTTCTCCAACCTGGTACAGACCCCTTCGTTCTTCATTCCTCCCTCTCTTCAACTAGGTTCCAGAATTCAGCTTAGTGTATTTCTGTGTATGTCTGTCTCTGCTTCCATCAGCCACTGGATGAGGACTCTAGGATAGCATAGAGAGTAGTCATCACTCTCATTCTAGGGGAAGGGCTTCTAGGCCATCCTCTCCTCCACTGCCCAGACTGTCAGATCGTGTCATCCTTATAGGTCTCTGGAGATCTTTCTAGTTCCAGATCTCTTCTCGGACCTATAGTGGCTCCCTCTGATATGGTATCTCTCATCCTGGTCTCTCTCCTCTATTCTTCCCCCAACTCAATATATCTGCTCCTCCATTTCTTCTCCTCTCCTCTTCTTCTTGTGCTCTTATTGTGGCAGCACCCACTCCCCTACCCTCATGCTCTCAATTAGCTCGGGAGTTTATGCCACTTCCCATTCCTGGGGTCCATTTATCCCTTAGAGTCATTCATGATTTCTAGTTTCTTTGGGGAAGAGGATTATAGGCTGGTAAACCTTTGCTCTATGTCTAAAAATCATATATGAGTGAGTACATACCATGTTTGTCTTTTTGTGATTGGGTTACCTCACTCAGGATGGTTTCTTCTAGTTCCATCCATTTGCCTGCGAATTTCAAGATTCCATTGCATTTTTCTGCTGAGTAGTACTCCATTGTATAAATGTACCACATTTTCTCTTTCCATTCTTCAGTTGAGGGGCATCTAGGTTGCTTCCAGGTTCTGGCTATTACAAACAATGCTGCTATGAACATGGTTGAACATATGTCCTTGTTGTATGGACATGCAGTATTTGGGTATATACCCAAGAGAGGAATGGCTGGATCTTGAGGTAGATTGATTCCCATTTTTCTGAGCAACCGCCATACTGATTTCCAAAGTGGTCTTACAAGTTCACACTCCCACCAGCAATGGAGGAGTGTTCCTTCTTCTCCGCAACCTCTCCAGCATAGGTTGTCATTGGTATTTTTGATTTTAGCCATTCTGACAGGTGTGAGGTGGTATCTCAGAGTTGTTTTGAGTTGCATTTCTCTGATGGCCAAGGATTTTGAGCACTTTCTTAAGTGTCTTTCAGCCATTTCAGATTCCTCTGTTGAAAAATCTCTGTTTAGTTCTGCACCCCACTTTTTAATTTCATTGTATGGTGTTTTGGTGGCTAGCTTCTTGAGCTCCTTGTATATTTTGGAAATCAGTCCTCTGTCAGATGTGGGGCTGGTGAAGATCTTTTCCCATTCTGTGGGTGGTCGTTTTGTCTTACTGACTGTGTCCTTTGCCTTACAGAAGCTTCTCAGTTTCAGTTTATTGATTGCAGACTTCAGTTTCTGTGCTTCTGGCGTGATGTTCAGGAATCGTTCTCCTGTGCCAATTTGTTCAAGGGTTGTTCCCACTTTCTCTTCTAGAAGATTCAGTGTGGCTGGATTTATGGAGAGATCTTTGATCCATTTGCACTTAAGTTTCGTGCATGGTGACAGGTATGGATCAATCTGCAATTTTCTGCATGTCCGAATCCAATTGTGCCAGCACCATTTGTTGAAGATGCTATCTTTTTTCCATTGTATGGATTTAGCACCTTTGTCAAAAATAAGGTGTTCGTAGGTGAGTGGATTAATATCTGGGTCTTCAATGCGATTCCATTGGTCTATCTGTCTATTCTTGTGCCAATACCAAGCTGTTTTCAGAACTATGGCTCTATAGTAGAGCTTGAAGTCAGGGATGGTGATGCCTCCAGAAGATCTTTTATTGTAAAGAGTTGTTTTGGCTATCCTGGGTTTTTTATTTTTCCATATAAAGTTGAGTATTGTTCTTTCAATGTCTGTGAAAAACTGTGTTGGGATTTTGATAGGGATTGCGTTGAATCTGTAGATTGCTTTTGGTAGGATTGCCATTTTTACTATGTTAATTCTGCCTATCCAAGAGCATGGGAGATCTTTCCACTTTCTGGTATCTTCTTTAATTTCTTTCTTTAAAGTCTCAAAGTTCTTATTGTACAGGTCTTTCACTTTTTTGGTTAGTGTTACCCCCAGATATTTTATGTTGCTTGTGGATATTGTGAAAGGTGATGTTTCCATGATTTCTTTCTCATTGAGTTTATCATCTGTATACAGTAGGGCTACAGATTTTTTGAGTTAATTTTGTATCCTGCTACCTTGCTGAAGGTGTTTATCAGCTGTATGAGTTTCCTGGTAGAGTTTTTCGGGTCACTTATGTAGACTATCATGTCATCTGCAAATAGTGAAAGTTTAACTTCGTCCTTTCCAATTTGTATCCCTTTGATCTCCTGTTCTTGTCTTATTGCTCTAGCTAGAACTTCAAGTACAATATTGAAGAGGTATGGAGAGAGTGGACATCCTTGTCTTGTTCCTGATTTTAGAGGAAAAGCTTCGAGTTTCTCTCCATTTAGTTTGATGTTGGCTATTGGTTTGGTGTATATCGCGTTTATCATGTTTAGATATGTTCCTGTTATTCCTGTTCTCTCCAAGATCTTTATCATGAAGGGATGTTGGATTTTGTCAAAGGCTTTTTCAGCATCTAGTGAGATGATCATGTGGTTTTTCTTTTTCAGTTTGTTTATATGGTGGATTACATTAATGGTTTTTCGTATGTTGAACCATCCTTGCATTCCTGGGATGAAGCCTACTTGATCGTGGTGGATGATTTTTCTGATATGTTCTTGGATTCGATTCGCCAATATTTTATTGAGTATTTTAGCATCAATGTTCATGAGGGATATAGTCTGTAGTTCTCTTTCTTAGTCTTATCTTTGTGTGGCTTGGGTATCAAAGTGATTGTAGCCTCGTAGAAAGAGTTTGGCAATATCCCATCTGCTTCTATTGTGCGGAACAGTTTGAGGAGTACTGGAATTAGCTCTTCTTTGAATTTCTGGTAGAATTCTGCAGTGAAGCCATCTGGCCCTGGGCTTTTTTTGGTTGGGAGGCTTTTGATTACTGCTTCTATCTCATTAGGGTTATAGGTCGATTTAAACTGTTTATCTGATCTTGATTTAATTTTGGTAAGTGATATTTATCCAGAAAGCTGTCCATTTCCTTTAGATTTTCCAATTTTGTGGAATACAGGTTTTCAAAGTATGACCTAAAGATTCTCTGGATTTCCTCAGTGTCCGTTGTTATATCCCCCTTTTCATTTCTGATTTTGTTAATTAGCATGCTCTCTCTCTGCCTTTTGATTAGTTTGGCTAGAGGTTTGTCTATCTTGTTGATCTTCTCAAAGAACCAACTCTTTGTTTCATTGATTCTTTGTACTGTTTTCCTAGTTTCTACTTTGTTGATTTCAGCTCTCAGGTTGATTATTTCTTGGCGTCTACTCCTCCTTGGTGTGTTTGCTTCTTTTTGCTCTAAAGCTTTCAGTTGTTCTGTCAATTCTCTAATGTGACTTTCCTCCAGTTTCTTCATGTGAGCACTTAGTGCTATGAACTTCCCTCTTAGCACTGCTTTCAGGGTGTCCCATAAGTTCGGGTATGTTGTGTCCACATTCTCATTAAATTCTAGGAAGTCTTTAATTTCTTTTTTTATTTCTTCCTCAACCCAGGAATGGTGCAATTGGGAGTTATTCATTTTCCACGCAAATGTAGGTTTTCTGCAATTCATATTGCTGTTGAATTCCAGCTTTAATGCATGGTGGTCTGATAAGATACAGGGGGTTATTTCAATACTTTTGTAACTGTGGAGGTTTTCTTTGCTGCCAACTATGTGGTCAATTTTTGAGAAGGTTCCATGTGGCGCTGAGAAGAAGGTATATTCTTTTGTGTTTGGATGGAATGTTCTATAGATATCTGTTAAACCCAGTTGGGTCATAACTTCTTTCAGATCCTTTGTTTCTTTGTTAAGTTTCTGTCTAGTGGTTCTGTCCAATGGTGTAAGGGGGGTGTTGAAGTCTCCTACTATAAGTGTGTGTGGTTTTATGTGTGGTTTGAGCTTTAGTAATGTTTCTTTCACAAATGTGGGTGCCTTCGTATTTGGAGCATAGATGTTCAGGATTGAGATTTCATCTTGATGGACTTTTCCTGTGATGAGTAAGAAATGCCCTTCTTCATCTCTTTTGATTGAGTTTAGTTTAAAGTTCAATTTGTTAGATATTAGGATTGCTACACCGGCTTGTTTCTTGAGGCCATTTGATTGGAAAATCTTTTCCCATCCTTTTACTCTGAGGTATCGCCTGTCTTTGAAGTTGAGGTGTGTTTCTTGTAAACAGCAGAAGGATGGATTCTGTCTTCGTATCCATTCTGTTAGCCTATATCTTTTTATGGGTAAGTTAAGACCATTGACATTTAGGGATATTAATGTCCATTGTTCGTTGGTTCTTGTTTGTTTTGGATTTATTGTTGGTGGTGTCATTGTGTGTGGATTTTGCCCTCCTGCTTCTTTTTGTGTTTGGCAAAATTAGATTATCTATTGCCTGTGTTCTTGTGCATGTAGTTATGTTCCTTGGGTTGGAGTTTTCCTTCCAGAACCTTCTGTAGTGCTGGATTTGTGGATATGTATTGTTTAAATCTGTTTTTGTCATGGAATATCTTGTTTTCTCCATCTATAATGATTGAAAGTTTTGCTGGGTACAGTAGTCTGGGTTGACATCCATGCTCCCTTAGTGCTTGTAGGGTATCTATCCAAGACCTTCTGGCTTTCAGAGTTTCCATTGAGAAGTCAGATGTGTTCTAATTTGTTTCCCTTTATATGTTACTTGGCCTTTTTCCTTTCCTTTTTATTTGCTCTTAATATTTTCTCTTTATTCTGTAGATTTGGAGTTTTGATTATTGTGTGTCGGGGCGACTTCTTTTTGTGGTCCAGTCTGTTTGCTGTCCTATAAGCTTCTTGTACTTTCATAGGCATATCTTTCTGTAGGTTGGGGAAGTTTTCTTCTATAATTTTGTTGAATATGTTTTCTGTACCTTTGAGCAGTGTTTCTTCACCTTCTTCTACACCTATTATTCTTAGGTTTGGTCTTTTCACGGTGTCCCATATTTCCTGGATATTTTGTGTTAGGGATTTGTTGGACTTGAGGTTTTCTTTGGTTGATGAATGTATATCCTCTAGCGAGTCTTCAATAGCTGAGATTCTCTCTTCTGTCTCTTGGATTCTATTAGTTATACTCACATCTTTAGATCCTGATCGTTTATCCAGTCTTTCCATTTCCAGCATCACCTCATTCTGTGTTTTCTTTATTGTGTCTAATTCAGCTTTCATGCTTTGAACTGTTTCAAGAGCTTCCTTCACTTGTTTGGTTGTTTTATCTTGGGTTTCTTTAGCTTCTTTAAGAGATTTGTTTATTTCTTGAATTTTATGGTTTGTCTTTTGTAATTTTTTGCTTGCTTTTTCTTCTATTTCTTTAAGGGATTTTCTTGTTTCCTCTTTGAAGATCTCTATCATCTTGCTGAGATAATTTTTGAGGTCCATCTCTTCTTCATGCACTATGTTGGGCTTTTCAGGTCTTCCTGTAGTGGAGTCCCTAGATTCTGGTGGTGTCATATTGGTCTTTCTGTTATTAAGCAAGTTCTTATTCTGTCTTCTTCCCATATCTTTTTCCAGTGAGTGCAGGAAGGATCTCTCTATCTCCTCTTGTTACTCTGTATTGTGTGTGGGCCAGGAATTCAATGTCCGAAGCTCTGGATGGTCTTGCCTCTCCTCGTAGTCTGCTCACTCTGCAGGAGTTAGGCCTCCATAGGGATCCTCCAGGCAGATCGGTTGCCGGGAACGGAAGGAAGTGTGTTCTGTACCCAGATTCAGGGAGCTCCTCCCTGCCTGGGCGTGTCTGTTTCAAGCAGGGAGAAGCCTGGAGGGATCTGGGTGGATGGCGCTTAGGACAGAAGTTGGGTCAAAGCAGGGGATCGCTCACCTGGTCTGGTCTGTGATGAGTCGGCGGAAGGGGAAGGAAGAGTGTCCTGTACCCGGATTCAGGGAGCTCCTCCCTGCCTGGGCATGTCTGTTTCAAGCCGGGACAAGCCTGGAGGGATCTGGTCTGGTCTATGATGAGTCGGCAGAAGGGGAAGGAAGCGTTACCTGCATTTTGATTGGTTATGGTTTCCTATAATGTTATACATCTGTTTAAAGAAGCAATTTCTTTGATGAGGGCTAAGACTTATATACCTTGTTTGTGGATGTGAATATAAATAGTATGTAGTTATGAGTTACTCTGGTTTAGTGAAGTGGGAGTTATAGATTCTATTCCAAGATCCATGGTTTCTCTCTTGTTGAGTGGGCCATAATTCCAATCAGAGAGCTTTTGGTTACTGCCAAGTATGCATGACAACTTTGTAGCCTTAGGAATATTGCACTATGATGGCCACTGTTTTTATTCACAGGCATCATGTCTTGGTAAGGGCTATTGGTTCCTTCCTATCTTGGAAACTTGTAAGATGCCTTCTAGTACCATGAAAGCTAGTCCTTAGGGAGAAGGCTTTCAAGTCAGAACCAGCTCAGATCCTCCAGGTTCTGTATCCAAAGTACATGGAAGCAACTAAGGGCAGAAGCAATAGTCTAGGTTTTAAGAGTCTCTTAGACAACCTTGACCAACAACATAAAAGGGGTATCGCATGCGTGGTGTGGTTTTTGTTAGTCTATAGCTCTTTGGGGAGCATTGTCCAGATGAGAAAATGTCATTTAAATTATATTTCTGTATTTATATATAGGCTTATATGTTTTATATGTAATTTTAGGCAGATAGATGATAATATGATTCCATATGACTTTATCAGGCATCCTTACTGTTATTTTATTCTCCTCCTGTATTAATCACTTTCTCTGTCCCTAATTAAAGCCCCCTTCCCCATTTATCCCTTCACATAACTTGTACCCTGCTGTTTCCCTCTCTACTGCTTCTCCTCCACCACAGTCTCGTTTTGCTTTGTTGATTTCTGCAGTTACTACAGGGTTATACACTCTTATATGAAGATCTGCAGATGAGAGGGAACATTTGATGTCTGTTTATTTTCTGGGTCTGGGTTTGGAAACAGGGATTTATTTGTAATGAGGGATTGTTAGGTAAGACAAGTGAACATGTCTGTGGGAGAGTTATTTTGATTATTTTAACTGAGGTGGAAAGACATTCCCAGTGTAGGCAGCATCATTCTGTAGGCAGGAGATTCTGAATTGCCTGAATGGAGAAATTATTAAGTCTTCTGTCTGGGGATGTAATATGACCAACTGCTTCAAGCTTCTGCAGCCTTGACTTTGCTTCCATGATGGTATACAGAGTCCCAGAGTTTCTGCACATCCTATTTTTTAAAGTTTGACATTTTGTTTGACTGAGTAATCTGTTCCCCTGCCTTATCTTCCAGATATGCTCTCCACTTTTCAATTTATTGGTGTGACTTTCTATTGATTTTTTGTTCAAATTTCTGAATTTTTTATCACATTTTATTTCATTTTTGTTTTTCTTCAGATATTTTATCTCTATTAAAATTCTATTTTTACATCTTGAAGTGTTTCTATTATTTCATTCAGGATTTTTTGTTTTGTTTTTGTCTTCCTAGTCTTCATCCTGGCATTTATTTGCATCCTCTTTGGGTTCCTTGATCATCTTTATTATGGCTTTTTTGAAAAAAACATTTTTGTATATCACCTAAGACACTTTTGGAGGGACAATCATTGCTATGGGAGAACAAATTGTTCATAAAGACCTGTTGTGTTTTAGTGATGGGATCTAGGTATCTGGAGTTAGGCCATTGGTAGTGTTTCTTGGTAAAGACATCTTTTCTTCCTTTCATTGACTGGCTGTTTGCATCTGTTTCCCATAGCTCAGATTTGTCAGGTTGTAGGCCAGAAGTATGGGGCTTAAGGTTCAGTCTTGGGCAATTCACTGTTGATGTTCCGATGGTGTATAAAAAGTAGTCCTGGCTCATCTTGGGCTAAGTTAAGTTTCTAAGCTCAGGAATAGATCTATAGAGTTGGAAGATTTTCACAGCCAATCTTCAGGGGAATTTATTAGGAGGACTTCTCAGACAGCTTGTGGTGGTAGAGTTGATAGCATTGGTGATGAAAGTCTAGGATTTATACCTAGATTTGGGTGGCAAGAGGGAGGGCAAGAGGGTGGAATTGGCAGTGTGAGTCTAGGCTCATATTTGAAGAGTAGGATCCAGAGGGAGATTATAGCACGAGTTCTAATTAGTCTTAATAATGAAAACCTGGAGTCAGTTATTAGGGGGTAAAAGCTGAAAGATCAGAGAAGCAGAGCAGCCAGCCACTAGAGCTCTTACCTCTGAAATCCTCAGAATGAAAAGAGACTGAGCTCCTGTCTCCTCCCACCTTATATTCCTTTCTCCGCCCAGCCATATCACTCCTGTCTGTGTGTACAGACCTCCAGAACTGTATGTTTAACTAGTAACTAGCTCCACCCTCTGCTTTAGGCAAACTTTATTTGTTAGAGTACAAAAAAAAGATATCACCACATTTTGCTTTTTGTCTAAAATTTTAAAAGGTTATAATTAATATAAGAAAAACTATATACAATAAACATAATAACTATATACAAACAGGCAATAAGTATATCAACAATTTCTAGTCCATTTGCATTTGACAAATTCAGAGAAAATACTCCATATCTATCCTGTCTTGGTGAATCCAGAAGGTTGTACTTAATTTACTTTCTATTCTAACTTGCATTGCCAAAACTATCTTTTTATGTCTCTCAACATTCTACACTTTTTATTTCTTTAGTGACTTTGTTTTCTGAATCTGGTAACAAGGAAAACTATAACTATAAAGTTTTCCACTCCATCAGAGACCGGAGAAGGAAATAATATTACCTGAGTAAGTAGAAAGTGCCAAACAAACAACTTCCAAAAACATGTGAAAAATGACAGAAATGTCTGGACAGCCATCCAAGATTCCTCTGTAATGTTGGAGCATCCATCTTCAGCCTACAGGTCTAGCATATACGACGGACTTTTCTGTGAAACAAGATATTCTGAAAGGCTGTCCTGCCTTGTTTTGGCAAAGTTTGGCAGTCCTTTCTGTTATTTTCTGCTTGTCCGTTTGGATGGCATACTGTCAGAAGTCAAGGCAAGAGCACTGTCTTGCCCAGTGGCATACTTGTTTTTTTGAGACACGGTTTCTCTGTGTAGCTTTGGAGCCAATTCTGGCACTCCCTCTGGAGACCAGGCTGGCCTCAAACTCACAGAGATCCACCTGCCTCTGCCTCCCGATTGCTGGGATTCAAGGTGTGCACCACCAATGCCTGACCCAGTGGCTAACTTTTGCCACAAAGAAAGTAAACTCCATGTGGAGTTTCTTTGATGCCCATCATCTTCTCTGAAGTAGATTGGTGATGCTAGGAGCAGACATGTCTCATCGTCATAAAAAAGAACCCATGGTATTAAAAAATCTTAATTGCCATATTCTGTAGATCTCTGAAGTGTTTGAAGACGACCTGTCTTTCTAACATATATCTGTGTTTGACCTTGAAAAAATATCTAATGTTACTACAAGTTCAATTGTAATAGGTGACTAATTGCTAACCTTCATTTCTTTATTATCCTAAATAGTTGGTAATAATAACTTTTAAGACGTAAAAGTTTCATATTACATTGTTAAATGGATTGCATATGTGCAATACCTTGAACAAGATTAGAAATGTATGTACAGTATGTTCTAACAAAATGATCTTAAATTTGTATACAATACAGAAGTCCAATCCAATGTAAAATATTTTAAACTAGTAGTTGCTTTTTAAAAGTAGATTCAATAATTACCTTTTTATCTTATCATATCTATATCCTCCTTTCCTTCTTTTCATAGTAGATTCAATAATTTACCCTTTTTACCTATCATATCTGTATCTCCCTTTTTTCTTTTCAAAACAAGAACCCTGAATCTAGTCTCCTTTGTTTAGCTTTTTCCCTGACCATTACCGATAACAACTTGTAACCAATTTCTCTAAACAATGACAAATATCCATAACCTACTGAATGACCAAAACCCACCCACCCCACCCACCTCTTGGGAATGTGGGCATCATGTTCTTACATTGACTTCCTGATGTCTGGGGGTGACATCTTTAGGGGTTCCTGAAAAGAAAAAGTTGGGTTAATTGTCAAGTCCTGGCAGAGGTAGCTGTGTCATTTGTTATCCAGTCTTTGCACATTGGGAAAGTACAGGGTTTCTCTCAAGTCTTGACTAGAATAGTTTGTGAGCCTGGATCATCTCATCTACTCACCTCAAAACTGTCCCTAGCATTTTGTAGTCCAAAGCCAATCTTTAGGTGGTGTTTTTCAGCTTAGTGGCATTGTCACAGTCCTGGTGGAATCATCATTGTGGGTACCCATCCTGCTTTTGAAGACTTCAAAGGTCACTGTTAGGCATGGTCATGGTTCACTGCAGAAATATTAAAATTTTTAAATGTCATATACAGCAGATCTTAAAGAAGTTAAAGGATCAATATTTTTTTTCAGCATGGCTATTTTTAGTTCATTGCATGAAGGAGTTACACTAGTCCAAGTTAAAAGCCGACCCCAAATGGTTATGTTATACAAGCTTTAAACTTGTGACAAGGGACAGGAGGAAAATTCTACTCATTGCAAGGAAATCCTCACTTAAGCTTCAGAGAGTCACAAGCACTTAAAACCCACGAACCCTCAGCTGGTCGTCCTTAGTCCTTAGCCAGTCCAATCTCTATCTGGACCTGGCATATGTTCTTGCACTGGTCACCCTGTAGCAGAATTACTTCTCCATATTCTGGATGTTCAATTACAGTACCATTGCAGGCAAATTTCTTCTTAAACACCTTCACTAGTTTCTTTTTATGGTAACCACCAGCGATCCCTTGGACAGTGGTAAGGGTCTTCCTGCCATTTCTCTGTTGAATTTTTATATGGATATAATCCTCAGTGCCAGCAAGAAGCAGGTCATCACCTTACTTGCATTAACAAAGGGTCGAAAGAGTGGAGGTTCTGGATAGCAGACATACGATACGATTCCTTTTCCTCGATGGAAACGGCCTGCAGAAGGCGACTGTGGGAGAAGGCGGGTAGGGGGCAGGGGGACAGAGTGTCGGGAAGCGAGGGGGCTCGAGGGGGAGGCAGCTGAGTCCTTGGCAGCAGCTCAGTGACTGGGGCCAACGATCTATAGTTTTTATGCACGGAGTACAAAAACTTAATTCCTAGTTACACGATAGAGACTCAAACCAAAATCATGTACAGGAAAGCTAGACGAAGCTTTTTTCTAGAATTAGTTAGTGCTCTATATGACCCTTAATATCATGACAAAAGCTTTAAAATACATATATATTAATCTTACAAGTTTTTATATAAATATAATATTTATGCTTTAAGAAAGTCTGTTAAAAGTCTAAATAAAACCAAAGGATTATGAGATTAGTGGCAGTCTTCAGATGTCTCATTTGTTTGGTGGTCTTCAGATTCCTTAGCTGGATGCCTTCATTCTCCTGAAAAGACAGAAACAAAACCCTTCCCAAACCCTGATTTTGGGGGGGGGGTTCCCTTATGGCAAGTTATATCTGATCAAATGAAAAGCATTTGCTGGTTTTAAAGTTAGTTTAGATTGAACAGACATGCTGCTTGATTAACTATTGCCTCTTCTTAATCTTTATCAATTTTGATGGTATCCATAGTTTTTCTTCTCCTGTGGAATCAAAAGCAAAACGCCTTCCCCAACTTAACACATGTCCTGGTTTCCATTCTGAGGTCAGCACATCTTTAAAGTGTACAGGCTGGTTTAATTCCATAGCTTTTCCTACTATCCATTGCTTCTCTGCAGCTGTTGTTCTTTTCTCATTAGCATCCAGAAAATTCAAAGTTAATAAAGCATTTTGCAATTGATTTCTGGGGGTCTAAATTACCCCTTTCTGTGTATATAGCATATTCTTTAGAATTTGATATGATCTTTCTGTAACTGCTTTGCTCTGTAATATGCTTTATAGTGTAATAAGCAAAAGACAGTTTCATTTTATTAGAGACATATGCTAGAGCATTGTCTGTCTTTATTTGTGCAGGTATACTCATGATGACCCTAACTTCTAACAAATGTGTGATTACAGAATTAGCCTTTTCAGAACTCAAAGCAATTACCCATTGAAAGCCTGAATAGGTATCAATGGGGTGGTGTACATATTTTAATTTTCCAAATTTTACAAAATGGAAAACATCTATCTGCTAGATTTCATTCTTTTGAGTACCCTTTGGATTACTTCCTGCAGGTACTGGAATTTGGTTGTATAAAGAGCAAGCAGGACATTTCTTTATAATTTCCTTGACTTGTTGCCAAGTGATGGAAAAATTTTGTATCAAACATTTGCTATTGACATAATGTTTTTATGAAATTCTGAGGACTCTGGCACATTGAATCAATTTATTCATTACCTTCTGCTACAGATATGGGATCAGATGTATGTTATGTATATATGGAATGATTCCTATTGCTGATTATTTCTTGTAAGTGAATAAATAATGAAGTTAATTCTGTATCAACTGGTATAAATTCAGCAGTTTCAATATACAAAACAACTCTTTCTGCATAGTGAGAAACAGAACTATGTTAAGGGCTTCTGTAAAATTCATTAATAGCATGAGAATAACATATAATTCTGACTTTTGGACAGAGTCATAAGGGTTTTGAGCCACTTAAATTTTATAATTTGTAACTTGCCTTTCCTGATTTATTTGCATCAGTATAGAATGTAGGGGCTCCAGATATTGGTGTTTCCCATACAATGTGAGGAAGGATCCGGTTTGTTCTCTTTATAAATAAAATTCTCTTACTTTTGGGATATTGGTTGTTAATCTCTCCCAAAAATTACTGCAAGCTCTTTGCCAAAGTTCACTGTCTACCCATAATTTGTCAATTTCATCATTAGTAAAAGGTACTACAATTTCTGCTGGATCTATTTCAGCTAATTGACGAAATCTCAGTTTTCCTTTTGGAATCAACTCATATATACCTTTTCCATATAAGTTTTTAATTTTTACTGTTTATGTGATTAAAAAGATCCATCCTAAGGTAATATTTTCCCTCTGCCTTAATATTCCTGTAGGAGAATGTTTAGAGGGTAAAATAACCAAAATGCAATCAAGCTTTGGATCCAAACAATCTACATGTGCTTCTTGTAATTTCTTTTCTATCAAAGCCAATTATCTCTTAGCTTTAGCTGATAATTCTCTTTGACAGTTTAAGTCCTTGCCACCATTTAAGGTTTTGAACAAATTACTCAGTTCATCACTGTGTACCCCTATAGATAAGAAATGTCTCCTAGAAATCCTTGAAAGTCATTAAGTTTCAGCAATTGATCTCTCCCAATTTTTTGTAGATATAGTTTATATCCTAAGTAAATAATAGAATCTCCTCTTTGTATTTTTCAGCATCAATTTGTAATCCCTGACAAGACAAAACTTTCTTTAGTTCTTCAAACATTCTTTCTAAAGTATCTATATTTGAATCAGTAAGATGTCATTCGTGTAATGGAAAACTATAGAGTGGGTAAATTGCTTACTTATTATTTCCAGTGGCTGCCTAACAAAATATTGGCACAGAGTGGTCCTATTTAACATTCCCTATGTAAGAACCTTCCATTGATATCAATTAACAGGCTGAGAATTATTATAAGTAGATGCCATGAAGGCAAAATTTTCTGTTTTTTTTCCTTGTAAAGGTATAGTGAAAAAACAATCTTTTAAATCAATAACAATAAGAGGCCATCCTTTAGGTAATGAAGAAAATAAAGGAATTCTGTAGAGAGTCCATTGGTTGAATGACCTTACTATCAGCTCTTAGAACTATTATCATTTTCCATTTTCAGACTTCTTTTCAATAACAAACACAGGAGCATTCCAAGGGCTGGTTGATTCTTCAGTATGCTGAGCATTTAGCTCCTCCTTTACCAGCCGTGCTAAAGCCTGAAGTTTCTGTGTTGTTAAAGGCCTTTGCTCAACCCATACAGGTTTTTCTGTCAACCATTTTAAAGGTATTACTGTTGGTGCCTTTGAAAGAACAGCAGCTGTTGTGCCCTGTTCTTGTATAACCTGAATGGCTGGTGACTGTTCTTTATAATATCTTGAAGTGATATATTATTTATGATTTAATAAAGATTGTCTGAAGGATCAGAATGCAAAGCCAGCCATGCTAGTTAGGTATAGAAGCTGGGCAGTGGTGGCACACACCTTTAATCCCAGGACTCAGGAGATAGAGGCAGACGGATCTCTGTGAGTTCAAGGTCACCCAGGACTACATTAGAGTGACTCAGTCTAAAAGAGAAACAGCTCATGCATTTAATCCCATCAATAGAGAGTTTATAAGGAGCTCAATACAGTCTCAGAAGAATCTAGAATTCTGAGGCTTGGTGGAGAGCAATGCAGTCTGGAGATGCAATCTGAGGTTCAGTAGATTGCCTCTTTGGTCTGAGCATTGATAGAGGTGAGAATTCTCTAGTGACTGGCCACTTTGCTTTTCTTATCTTCAGCTTATACCCCAATATCTGTCTCTGGGTTTTTATCATTTGTACTACAATTCCTTCTAATATTTTTCCCAGGAACATACATTAATTTATGACTTGTTTCTAAGATTGGAGGAATGCTAATCTGAGAATTCGACTGCTGCAACAAATCACATCCCCATAAACTCTTTACTATGTTAAACACATATGGCTTTAATTTTCATCTCTGTCATTCTGGTCCTATACATTTGACCCATCTCATACTCTGTTTTACCAGAGATAATCCCTAAAAGTTGAATATTTACCTCCTAAAGAGGCCAGTTTGAATGCCAAGATTCTCGTGCGATTATTGTTACATCTGCACCAGTGTCTACAAGACATTCAATGACAATGTCATTCATAATTTTAATTTTGTTTTTTTATCTATATAAGTTTGCCAAAATATTTGCCTTATGGTTTCTCCTGAAATTTTTGTTCTGTATTCTATAACTTTTCTATCATTCAGAGAAGTATGGTTTCTTACAATAGGCATTAGGTTCTTTAATTGCTCTGGGAAAGCATTTCCTCCATGGTTACAGTAAACAACCGAACCAAATTTAACATGGCAGTCTGGAAGAGGACCCTCAAGGCATTTCCTGATGGCAAAGGGTTACCTTGACTGTCCCTTGTTGATCTAAATTCATTAGCTCAATCACTGCCTTTGCCATGCCTTCTGCATAGTCCAGAAGGGAGGGGTATTCTGTTTGATTTATGTTTAGAAAAACATTGTTTCTAGGAATGCCATGTTTTACAGTCCCTTAGGCAACCTTGCTTGCCACAACTGAAACACTTGACATTTCAGTTTTTCTTCAAACTTCTGGAAATCACCTCTCCTATCCAAGCATCATCATCATCATCATGAGATTCAATATTGATTATATCTCTGATCCATTCCTCCAAGGGTGCTGATTTTGCATTTAATGACCTAATTACCCCATTGCATTGTGCATTAGCATTTTCAAAAGCCAGAGATCCCATTATTATTTGTCTGACTTCTATTTACTACTGAAGTCAGTCTTTGTAAGAAATCTGTGAAGATGTGCTTTGAGCTCTGTGTAATGTTAGTAAATGACTCAATCTTATTCCCTAACGCTCCAATTCTGTCCCAGGCATTCAAAGCTGTTGTGTGCCATAAATCCAGGATGTGGTCATCATATAGAGATTACCTTTGTACATCAGCATAATCTCCCTCTCTAAGAATTTGGTCTTGAGCGATTTCCATACCTTTAGCATTACTTTGTTGTTCAATGGTCTTAGCCTCTCCTTTCCACCAGGTCCTCCATTTTAATTGAAGACCAGGCTTCAAAACTGCTGTAACCAAGACTCTCCAGTCTTGATGGATAATTCTAATACAATTTGACCACAAGTTTATCATCTGTTTTTCAGAAGGTGAATGCATGCACATGATATTATCATTTTCTTGAATGTCCTTAAATCTAACATTTCCACAGGAATCCATTTAACTCTTGTACAGCCTTGGGGATATCTATCATTTGGCAGTTGTTCCTGTAAGATGACTGGACAAATTAAAGTTGTTTGTTTGAAAACCTTAGGCTGTTCCTCTCTACCCTAGAATGCAGATCACTTGGTTCTCAGTCAGGTCATGGGAGTGGGTTTTTCAGATATTTTATAATGAATGGTGTTGGATCTCATCATATGTTTTGTCTTTTCTTAAAATTTATTTTGGTTGTTTACCTGGATTAATTTTGAAACTGTGAACCAGCCTTTCACACTTGCAACAAATCTCATTGGTTTGTGATAAATGTGTGTGTGTGTGCATATATATATATATATATATATATATATATATATATATATATTCACTTGTCTTACCTAAACAATCCCTCATTACAAATAAATCCATATATATATATATATATATATATATATATATGTGTGTGTGTGTATGTGTGTGTGTTTCATATATAAATATAACATATAATGTATAAATAATACACAATACAATTTATTACATAATATAAAAGTTTTCCATTACTGTTGTAATACATTACTATGAATTTAATGGCTATGAAGAATTTTTCTTTTTGGAGACTTTCGAGAAAATTTCCATTCTCTTGTCTTTTTAGCTTCAGAAAGATACTTGCTGGATTTATGATTTTTTAGCTTGTGATTTCTCTCTCATAGCACTTGACTGCTGAATACACTGTGCCCTCTCCTACCACTGACTGTCTCTTATGCCTCTTTTTAAAAATAAGGTGATTTAAAATTAAGGGCCATTTGAGTGCTAATCTGGAAACCTAATACAGTAGAAGCACCCTAAAATACATACATACATGACGGCAATCTAAATGAATTTGACAAGTAAATGGGGGAGACAGAGTCCCAGTTGGTCATCTCTTGCCACTAAATGAAGCTTCAAGTACTGGGATTGAGTTATATCTAATTGAGTTGCTGGCCAAATGGGTCTCATAGGACTCCCCAAACAACTCAGGCTGTGGCCAAGATTATAAGCTGCTCACCACAGAAGAGAACACCTACACAACTTATTGAACATGGAGAACTCACGCTGGTGCCTATATAGAGTCTTCTCTAACCCCTATGTTCTAGCATCTTTGGTACTCTACAAGCTACCAAAAGAGAAATGTAAACACCAAGTCAGACATAAATCCTTTGAACTATAATGGTGTTCTGCCTGCAAGATATGCTAGGGCAATGGTGGCACAAAGCTTGTGGTAATAACTAACCAATATCCTATTTGATTTAAGGTCCACTCTATGAGATGGAACCTATACCCAACATTGCTTGGGTAATCAAGAACCAAGGCTACATAGTCTGGGGACCTTCAGTAAAACCAAATACTACTGTTATTTTTAACAAACCAATAAAATGACTTCTAGTGACTTTCTGTTATAGTTACAGATCAGTACCTTGCAAGCCGTTGTCAGAGAAGCTTCCTCTTGCACCAGATGGGATCAAATGCAGAGACCCAGATGCAGACATTATGCAGAGAGTGAGAGACCTTTGTAACAAGTCTTTTTTTTTGTCCCACCAGCCAGCTCCCAACTCATGACACAGACTTATTAATTATGAAAACTCAGCTGGTAGCTTAGGCTTGTTTTTAGCTAGTTCTTATAACTTAAATTAACTCAATTCTATTTGTCTATGTGCTGCCCCAGGCTCATTTACCTCATCTACATACTTTCTATCCTGCTTTCCTGCCTCCTCCATGTCTCCTCATGACTCCGACTTTTTTCTTCCCAGAGCTCTCTCTGCCCAGAAGCCCAACCTATACCTCCTGCCTAGCTATTGGCCATTCAGATTTTTATTAAATCAATCACACTGACACATCTTCACACAGAATAAAGGAATATTCCACAACATTTCCTCCTTTTGTCTAAATAAAAAAGGTTTTAATGATAAGACATTGAAGCTACATACAGTAAGAACAATTATCGGGTAAGAATCATATTACAATGTTCAGTCCATTTGTATTTGGCAAATTTAGGGAAAATACTCCATTATCTGTCCTATCTTAGTAAAAAAAATTTATACCTAAACTATTTTTAATCATAAATTGTATTACCATCTTAAAACTATCTTTTTAGACCTCAAAACATTTTCTTAGATAATCAATTTAAGCTTTTATGTCTCTCATCCTTTTACATTTTATACACTTTGTGAGTTTTTAAAATTTTGGTAACAAAGAAAACTATAGCTGTAACTCTCTCATCTTCAACTCTGTATGAGATTCCAAGAGGATATAATGTTACCTGAGTAAACAGGAATTGCAGAGAAAGCAACTTTCCAAGCTAAGAAATGACAGAAATAGCTCACTGCCTGGACAGTTACCCAAGGTTCCTCTGTAATGTTGGGGCATCCATATTCAACCTACAGGCATAGAATGTCTGACAGACTTTTCTGTGAAGCAGGAAATTTTGAAGGACTGTCCTACCTTGTTTTGGCAAAGTTTGGCAGTCACTTTTTGTTTCCTTCTTGTCCAGTTTGTACAGCATGTTGTCAGTAGTCAATGCAAGGTCAGCTACTTGCCCAAATGACTGGCTTTTGCCACAAAGAAAGAAAACTCCATATGGAGGTTAATCAATGCCCATCATTCTGTTTTTGAAATAAATTGGTGCTGCCAGGAGTAGACGTGTCTCACTGTCATGAAAAGCCTTATGCTATTTTAGCAATTTAAATGTGTTTGAAGATCACCTATCTATCTAAAATATATCTCGGTATGACCTTGAAAACATACCTAACATGACTATAAGTTTGATAGTTACAGATGACTAACTATTAACCTGTATTTTTTCATCCTAAATAACTTTCAAGGACTAAAATGTTGCATTATGTTTTAAATGAGCTGATAGGTACAATAATTTATGCATTTATTTTCATAGACTGAAGTTTCAGATTTTATTTTCAGTGTCACCAGCTGCTATCAAAAGATGTTTTAAGAGAATATTCATGCACAGTTGCATACAAGTCAAACTGTCTTAACTCCAGGATATTCCAAAACTTTTCCCTAGAAACATACATCATTTTGTTTCAATCTGTCACAAAATTTTTTTCTTTGAATTAGAAACAAGATTGTTTTACATGTCAAGCCCAGTTCCCTCTCCCTCCACTTCCCCCCCACCGCCCCCAACTAAAACCCTACTTATCATATATCCTTTCTGCTCCCCCCAGAGAGTGAGGCCTTCCATAGGGTGTCATCAGAGTCTATCATATCCTTTGGGTGTGTCTTGGCTCAGAGAGTATCCCTCTATGTGCAATGGGCTCCCAAAGTCTACACTTATGTTAGGGATAAGTACTGAACTGCTACAGGAGGTCCTGTAGATTTCCTAGGTTTCCTCACTGAAACCCATGTTCCTGGGGTCTGGATCAGTCCCAATCTGGTGTCCCACCTATCAGTCTGGGGACCAAGAGCTCCCCGATGTTCAGGTCAGCTGTTTCTGTTGGTTTCACCAGCCTGTTCTGGACCCCTTTGCTCTTCACTCCTCCTTCTCTGCAGCTGGATTCCAGTTCAGTTCAGTGAGTAGTTGTGGGTGTCTGCTTCTACTTCCACCAGCTGCTGGATGAGGGCTATTGTGTGGCATATAAGTCAGTCATCAATCTCATTATCAGGGGAGGGCATTTAAGGTAGCCTCTCCTTTGTTGCTTAGATTGTTATCTGGTGTCATCTTTGTAGATCTACAGACCTTTCCCTAGTGCCTGATTTCTCTGTAAACCTAAAATGTCTCCCTCTATTATGGTATCTCCATTCTTGTTTTCTTCAATTCTTCCCCCTACTCAACCTTTCTGCTCAATCATGTCTTCCTCACCCCTCCTCTTCTCCCCTTCTTATTCTCCTAGCTCCCTTCCCCCCTCCTCCCTTGCTCCCAATTTGCTCAGGAGATCTTGACCCTTTCCCCTTCTCCAGGGGACCATGTATGTCTCTCTTAGGGTCCTCCTTGTTTACTAGCTTCTCTGGCAGTGTGGATTGTAGGCTGGTAATCCTTTACTCTATGTCTAAAATCCACATATGAGCGAGTACATACCATGTTCGTCTTTTTGTGATCTGGTTACCTCGCTCAGAATGGTTTTTTCTAGTTCCATCCATTTTCCTGCAAATTTCAAGATTCCATTGTTTTTTTTTCTGCTGAGTAGTACTCCATTGTGTAAATGTACTGCATTTTCTCTATCCATTCTTCAGTTGAGGGGCATGTAGGCTGCTTCCAGTTTCTGGCTATTACAAATAGTGCTGCTACGAACATCATTGTACAGATGGTACAATACTTTAAACAAGAATGTGCCATGTTTTCCATCAGCTTATGTGTTTCAATATTGGTTCCCTGCAGTGAAATTTGGAAAGGCTGTCAAGCCTGTAGGAAGCAGGTTTTTGGTAGAAGGAGTGGCTCACCGGGGTTTGGCCTTGAAGCTTTGTAGCTCAGCTCTGCTTCCTGTTCTCTGTCTGCTCACTGGCAGGAAACATAGAGAGATGAATGTTGATGCTCACTCTTTCTCCTCCTTATTCAGCCCAGGACTCTGTCCCAATGGAACAGTGCTCCCCACATTCAGAGTGAGCCTCCCCACTCAATTGAACATTTCTGTAAGTGCCTTTACAGGCACACCCAGAAGGCTTATATTACAGGTGATTCTAAATTTAGTCAAGTTCACAGACAAGGTTAACTCCCCAAAGGACTTTATCACAGAGTAGCCTCAATTTCCCCTACCAGTCCTTTGTTGATTTGCTGCCATTCATCTTGCCTATCCAACAGTAGGATCTTCTCCTGTATTTCTATCATTATTGTTTTAAGTGAGTAGCCATCTTTTATATCAATGAAGAATAGCAAAATTAACAATATGGTGGGGCAGGAGGCATCAGGGAATCCTGTGTGCACAAGGAATCTAAGGAAAATTTTGTTAAAGTCAGACAGAAGGATTCACAATTCCTGACAACTAGAAAAATGCAAATATGGAGTTTTTACCCAGAATACCAAATGGGGAGGTGCTGGAAAGTTTCAGAAATAAAGATGGTAGGAAAACCCTGGAAAGGAAACAGCAAGGCTTAGAGTGACTGAAACTAGACATGGAGCAGTTCAGAGCCTCCCCAGAATGCCAGCTGAAAGCAGGAAGGAAAGAGCTGGCACCTCCAGGGCAGCTGAGCGACGCCAAGCAGCAGTTCCCTCTTCAGGCAGAGTATTGTGCACAGATGGGAGCAGCCCCTGAACCCTCCCACAGGCTTCTGCAATAGTGAGGAGATCAGCTTGCACCCTCCCATAGGGAGTCTGCAGTAGTGAGGTTAAACCGGTAGGGGACCCCAGTAGTGAGGAGGTTGATATAAAACATTGACCGTTTTAAACATTATGGGTCAACAATGGAGAGTTTTGTGAAGCCACTGGATGCATGTAATGGCATCTTGTTCTGCCAGTGGACTTGGGGTGGTGGCTGTATCCTAGGGGTGTGGCTTCAGGTGTGTGGACATGATCCCTTATAAGGAAGGGGAGGGGCTGGCTTGGTCTCTCTTGGGTGTGGTTGGAGCATCCAGGAGGGCAGACTGCATCTTCAGGAGCAGGAAGACCGTGGCATCGATTTAACTTCATTGTGTTAGTGCTCCCCTAATAAATACCTTTTAATTTATCTGGGTTTTTGTGGACTCCTTTAAACCCACCTTCAGATGGGGGTATGAAGGGGTGGAGGAGGTCAACTCTAATGAATGTTAGTTTGTGCTGACTGGAATTGTAACAGAAGTTGCTGCCATTGCACACAGCTGTGTGTTCTTATTCAATTTTAGTTGAGTGCAGCTGCTGGAGTAGGGAGTTTTGAAGATGGGTCCATAGGCGGGCTTTTCTGTCCTTCCAGTCAGCTCCCAAATTACCACAGAGACTTATTAATTATAAATGCTCTGCTGATAGCTTAGGCTTGTTAGTAATTAGCTCTTACAACTTAAATTAACCCGTATTTCTTATCTACTTTCTCCCATGTGGCTCAGTACCTTTTTTCAGTATGGCATATTCATCTTGCTTCTCCCTGCATCTCCTGGGACTCTGCCCTTCTTCATCCTGGTGCTCTCTAAATGTCTTACCTCTTCTTGTCTAGCTATTGGCTATTTACCTCTTTATTAAACCAATGAGAGCAACACATCTTCACAGTGTACAAAATGGGTCAGTTCACCAGACTGAGAGTGGTGATTCTCACATCCCTGTGCAGTGTGAGCATCAATTCATAAGACTTGAAATGCATCATTAACAGTCCAGAATCCACTACTTAATGTGGTGGCTTTTGAGTGATGCAGACACAGAGGCATGTCTTTACATTTTGCAGTCACGAAGTCTGTGATTCTAAATTCAGAAATCTTTTCCAAGTGGCTCTTTGCGTTTGAGCTCTCTGTCCCCGTGTTCTGCCTTGTCCAATAGACATAATTCCCACCGGTGGACTGCTGTCTTGGAGCACCATGAGGTTGGTGAACATGCTGCTGTCTCTTCCTCTCCCCAGGTCCTTTGTGTTCAAAACTGTCACTGTTCACACTGTGTCAGAGAGGCAAGCCCTGGCTGACTAGAGATGGAATGATGGATATGCATCTCTCATCTCCTTCCTGGAGTGTCATATCCAATCTTGCTGGAGAGGTGACCAAAAAAGAAGGTATCCTCTAGCAAGTCTCTGGACACCTGGAAGAGGTTTTCTGGGGTTTCTGTTGGTGCTTCACAGCAGCAGGTTAACCTGAAGATGGAGATCATATCACATCTACCATGTGGTCATGCATTCCCAGATGAATTTCTCTGAAAAACAATCCCTTCTCTTTCTAGTACCTATAATCCCTTTGATATTCATATTTACATTTACAAGCTTTTGGTAAACTTATTTTCGATGACACTGGACATTTTAGTTCTGTGTTCTTTTGTTGTTGTTTTTGGTTTTTCGAGACAGGGTCTCTGTGGCTTTGGAGGTTGTCCTGGAACTAGCACTTGTAGACCAGGCTGGTCTCAAACTCACAGAGAGCTGCCTGCCTCTGCCTCCCAAGTGCTGGAATTAAAGGTGTGTGTCGGGCAGTTCTGTGTTCTTATGATTCTTTTATTTTTGTGTAAAGAAAGCTCAGTAAAAATGCTGGGATTTAGTTAAGGTCTTTGGATATGATCATCCTGGATTTTTCTAGGGAAATGATAATTCCCATGACAAACACATTTCTAAGAGGCAGAGGATGTTCACGTACACACACACACACACACACACACACACACACACACACACACACACACACACACACACACACACACGAGAAAGCCAAGTGAAAATGCATCAGAGTTTGAGTATCTTAACAGAATTTGATAGAGGCAAGAATGGAATCCTAAAACCTCCTGAAGGAATGCAGCTCTCCAGCCACCTGGAGTTTGCACTTCTTCAGAATTAGGAGAAAAACTGTCTTAAGCTATCAAATATGTGGTGATTTGTTACTATCGCTGCCAGAAACCAAACAAAATGTATTTCTCTACCTATTGAAAACCCAATGAATCATTGTTTCAGGGTTTGGGATGTAGCCCAGGTGGTAGACTGCTTGTTTAGCATTATCTGTCCCTGAGTTTGAGCTCCAGCACTATATAAAACTGAGTATGGTGATGCACACCTGTAATTCTAGCACTTGGGAAACCGGGAGTTCAAGATCATCTTCAACTACATCATGATAAAGGCAGCCTGGCTACATGTGGCCTTGATTCAAAAACAAAATAAAAAAACATAATTATGAAATATACTCTGCTTAATTTGATATATTTTAAAGGTATTGAGAGTTAAAACTGTTGATATATAGCAATTCTTTCTTACCGTCTCTGGCTCTATTTCTTTGGATTTGAATTACCAAATGGTGTCATTTCCTTATCTGGTTCAGGTGTTCTCTTACCTCCTTACTCTGTACTATGTTGGTAAATTTGTTACATTTCTAAATGGTATGGCTTTAACAACACATTTTAATATCTTATTTTATATAATTGCTTTAAATACTTACTTTCAAAGTATGGTTTCCATAACTGAAAGTAAATACTTTGTTGGTCATAGGCTTCTTGAAGAAGACAATGAGCCCTCTAGTAGTCCAGTCTCAAAGTACATTTGATTATTTGACAGCCATGATGTATTTGTCGATGTAACAAAATTACCCAAGACTGGGTACATTGTAAGAAAAAATTTTGTTTATTTTGGCTCAAAATTCTGGAGCAAGGAAAGTCAAATAACATGGTACAAGAACCTAATCAGCTTCTGTAATGTGCTGAATTTGGAAGGTAGAGGAGTATACCAGGGGCACAACCCAGTAAGACATAGAGCAAGAAAGCGAGATCATGAAGCTGAATTGGCTTTCTAAAAACTGACTCTCTTCCCCATAGGAGAACACACAAATTGGTTATCCAATACCAAATGGTCTGAAAAAATATACATACAAGTAACATTATATGACTGTACATGTTGTATTTATATATTTAGGAACACACACAACAACAATTTTTTAAAAACCAGTAATTTGAAAGAGAATGAGGTGTGTGTGTGTGTGTGTGTGTGTGTGTGTGTGTGTGTGTGTGTGTGTGTGTGTGTTGAATAACACAGGTTGGTTTGGATCAAGAAAATTGAAGTCATGTAATTATATATTAATTTAAATAATTACTGAAAAACCCTGCTCTCATAGTAACTTATCCAGTTCCCAGAGCCGAACACACTGCTGCAAAACTAAAATGGGTATTAATCACCTAATCACCTTTCATAAGACTTCGCCTCATAAAGGTCCTTCACTTCCGGGTGTGGTGGTGCAGGTCTTAAATCCCCGCACTCAGCAGGCAGACACAGGTAGATTTCTGTGCATTTGAGTCCAGCCTGGTCTATAAAGTGAGTTCCAGGACAGTCAGAGACACACAGAGAAACAATGTTTCAAAAAAAAACCCAAAACAACAAAGCAGTTTTTATAAACTATTAATATTGTTGTATTGGGAATCAAGTTTTCAATATATGAACCTTTGGGGGACAAACCATATTACATACTTTTTTCCATAGATTGAAAGTCAAAATTCACCAAGCATAGTGGTTTGTGCCTTTAGTCCCAGCACTCAGGAGACAGGGGAAGGTGGATCTTTGTGAGTTCAAGGCTGGCCTGGTCTACAAAGAGAGTTCTAAGATAGCCAGGACTGTTAAACAAAGAAACCCTGTCATGAAAAACCAAGACATTTTTAAAAGTCAAAATTTATTTCTTTATTATAGAATATTAAGGCAAGAAAGTTATGGAGTTTTATTACTTCTTCTAAACTCTAATTCATAGAATTTCACAGTATGAAGAGCTACACCATTTTGTTCAGTCGGATGATCTATTTGAATATTTCCACATATGAAATGGTGAACATTCACAGCAGATCTTCCTCTGAGATGCAGCTGAAAATTTCTCACAGTTGTGGATTAAAAGGAAAGCCTAAACACACAAACCATTCTTCCTGACAACAGTTTATCAGATGATGCCTAGCTTGACATTAAAGTCTGACAAATATCCTACCAATATTTTCCAAAAGACGCTCCATACAAGTCTCATAGGATTTCAAAAATGACAAACACAAACTGCCAGCTCATCACTAGGGCACACACTTAAGAGAAATTTGATAAATGCTTGACAGCTATCATGGGGCATTTGCCACCTGCCTTTAAATATTATATGAAATTTCCCCCCTAAAAATCTTGAACACACCAGGATATTTCTAACAACTATTCAATACTGACATAGGTTTTTCTAGATAATACAGGGTAAAGAAATATATATCTGTTATAAAGGAGGTTAAAATGTGTTATTAGGGGCTGGAGAGATGGCTCAGAGGTTAAGAGCACTGACTGCTCTTCCAGAGGTCCTGAGTTCAATTCCCAGCAACCACATGGTGGCTCACAACCATCTGTTATGAGAACTGGTGCCCTCTTCTGGAGTGCAGATATACATGGAAGCAGAATGTTATATACATAATAAATAAATAAAATCTTTAATAAAAATATGTTATTAGATGAGAAAATGTCTAGATAATACAATTTTCTATTTGGAAAAACCCCAGACTATCAAGATTTAAGAGAATTAGCAAAAAAAGGTTCTAGTCCCCCATTGCCAAAATATATGAATATTCAAATCTCTTATATAAGTGTCATTGTGTTTATATATAATCTATGCACATCCTCATATATACTTTAAATTGCCTTTAGATTACTTTTAATACCTGTTACAATGTAAATGCTGTCTAAATATTCGTTATATTTATTGTTCAGGAAAGAGCTTAAAAAACCTACATCTTAGTGCAAGACCAACATTTGAATATTTTCAACCAGTGATTAATTGACCCTGGATCTTGACCCAAAAGTATAAAAGCTGACTGTACAAGACAAACATGGTGTTTGTGGTTCTGTTTTATTTAATGACCTTCAGTTCATCTGTTACAAGAAAATGACAAGAACTCCTTTAGATAATATTCCATTGAATACATTTGCACTTTATTTATTCATTTATAGTCTGATGGATTCTTAGATTGATTCCAACTCTTAAGTTATTTTGTATAATGCTGAAGTGGACGCAGAACTCCAGATGTCTCATTGACATACTTATTTGATTTTCTCTGAATAAATATTCTAAGTAGTGGGATTGTTAGACCATTTCTTTGGCTTTTTCTTAATTTAAAAGAATTTATATTTTATTTTATTTTTAATATGTATAGGTATATTTCCTGAATTTTAGTCTGTGCACCATATGCATGTGGTAACCATAGAGTTCATAAGAGGGTGTCAGATCCCTGGGGAACCGGAGCCACCGAAAGCTGTGAGCCACCATGTAGGTGCTGGGAATCCAACCCCAATCCTCTACAAGAGCAGCTAGTGCTCCTAATCTCTGAGCCAGCACTCTGCTACTCATTTTTTGAAGATTTTTTATTTGAATTAGAAACAAGATTGTTTTACATGACAATCCCAATTCCCTCCTCCCACCCCCTCCCTACCCCCCCCCAACTAAAACCCTATCTATCACATATCCTTTCTGCTCCCCCCAGAGAGTGAGGCCTTCCATAGGGTGTCATCAGAGTCTATCATATCCTTTGGGATAGGGCCTAGGCCCACCCCCGTGTTTCTTGGCTCAGAGAGTATTCCTCTATGTGGAATGGGCTCCCAAAGTCCACACCTATGCTAGGGATAAGTACTGAACTACCACAGGAGGTCCCGTAGATTTCCTAGGTTTCCTCACTGAAACCCATGTTCCTGGGGTCTGGATCAGTCCCAATCTGGTGTCCCAGCTATCAGTCTGGGGACCAAGAGCTCCCCAATGTTCAGGTCAACTGTTTCTGTTGGTTTCACCAGCCTGGTCTGGACCCCTTTGCTCTTCACTCCTCCTTCTCTGCAGCTGGATTCCAGTTCAGTTCAGTGAGTAGTTGTGGGTGTCTGCTTCTACTTCCACCAGCTGCTGGATGAGGGTTATCAGGTGGCATATAAGTCAGTCATCAATCTCTCTGCTACTCATTTTTAACTTTTGAGGATTCTTCATGTTTTCCTTAATGACTTCACTGATTTACATTTCTACCAATAGTGTTAAAGGTTCCTATTTTTGACTTCCATATCAATACTTCCTCCTTCTGTTGAAAATCATTCTAGCTGGCATAGGATATCTTGGTATTGTTTTATATTTTCATTTCTTTAGTGATAATTAATTTTGAGCACTTTTCATACATACCTGCTAGTCACTCGTGTATCTTCTCTTGATATGTGTCTATTTAAGTATTGTATAGCCCTGTTCCTCCTTTGACAGTTCTGGGACACTCAGGGCGTTTGGCATGCTAGGCTAGTGCTTCATCACTGAACTGCATCTCCCTTGCCCATCTTTTAATTAGTTCTCTTTTACTATTTAGTTGAATTTTATGCATGTTAATATCTTATCAAATGTATAGCATGCAAATACATTCTCTAATTCTCTGTACAAAACTTAAATGTATTGGTTTCAGAGGATAAAGAACTTGAATGTGGTCCAGAGTTTCAAGGATAAAATTAAAAAGCCACAATGCTCATGAAATTGAGGAGCACAATTCATGAAATAGAAAGAAATACAGAAATGAAGGCCACATCAAAAGTAGTAAAATGGCAAAGCATGCTGGGCTGTGGGTCAGGGGAGGAGCACTTCTTACCCCATATGTGAGTCCTGTGTTTGATCCCAGACTGTAAAAAGCAAAGAAGACAGAAACAAAGACAAAAGCAAAATTGAAAAGCGATACCATGAGAAGGATGAAAATAAATGGAAAATGGCAAACTTGAAAATTACAGCTTGAATCAGGAAAAAGACATCCAGCACACCTCTAATAAACATCCTTTAAAAATAAAATACATGGGAAATGGGAAGAATGCAAACGCATTATTCATGAAAAATTGAAGCCAGGCCAAGTGGCAAATGTCTGCCTCTCAGGAGGCATCGGAAGGTGGATCTTTGTGAGTTCAAAGCCAGCCAGGGCCACACAGAGAAACCTTGTCTTAAACAAACAAACAGAAATAAATAAAACCTAGATTTTGACAAATATAAACATCAGAATTTGACTTTCAAGAATGTCTATCTAGGTTGCTTTCAGGATAGCAGACAGGCAGTGAGGATAGTTTGGCTTTACTGTCAAACTACAGTTTGATATATAAGATTATTATACAATATTCAGAGCAAAGGGCCTAGCTCTTTACCTTTTTGGCTGATTGACTTTAGGGCCAGATTTTAAAGGTGAAATAGAAAATAATTTCAATTGATAATATTCTGATAATTGATGTATAATTACACAAATAAGTACATACAGAGCAGAGTTAGAGTGTAGATTCAGAAACAATGGTTTAAGACATTTTAGAAGATGTGGCATATAGAAAAAACCATTTCCTTAGAGCAGAAACTTAAGAAATTACACACAGCAATTTGTTACTGGTAATAGGTTTAAGTTAAAGAAAGGACAGGAGATTAAGTTACTTGTTAAGGGTGTGTAGCCTCTCTTTTGTGTGTCTGAGACTTAGTTAAGCATCCGAGAAACAAAGTCATGTCAGACAAATCTCTTCTGTCAGGGGTCTCTGTTAGATTTGATTTGAGTTCTCAGTTAAGCTGTTTTATAAAGTTAAAATGCATTTAATATGGTTTTGATGTTCTAGCTGTTAATTTCATAATGCCTGGACTACTTCCAGGGAATAATGCAAACCATTAGGAAAGTTTTGCCTAAAGTGTAGTAAGTTTTCTTGATGAGCTTTTTGGTGGATAACAGGTTTGCTGGTTTCTTATTTGAAGACATCTAATAAGAGCGAGTGTAAAGCAGCCAGCAGTGTTCTGGATCTATGGCTGAAGGCCAAGTTAAGGTGGATGGGTTTGTATTAATCTGGACATCAGAGCCCAGGCAGGAAATCAAGATTCTGATTTTGCTTATTTTCTATGTTAAGTTAAGTTATACACCCAATTAAAAAAAAACCTTGAAAATACTTGGATCTGGGACAGGAGTTGGTGGCACATACCTTTAATCCCAGCTTTCGGAAGGCAAGAAGCAGGCGGATCTCTGTGAGTTCAAGATCTGGTCTACAAGAGCTAGTTCCAGGAAAGCCTCCAAAGCTACACAGAGAAACCCTTCTTGAGAAACAAAAACAGAAACAAAAAGACAAAAAAGCAAAAACAAAAATTAATGGATCAGGAGAAACTGTGGAGGTTTTGCTAAAGAGAAATTTTTGTCAATTCAGGATTTGATGTTTGTTTGGTTATGCTATCAAAAAGGCAAATATAAGGGCTGGAGAGGTGGCTTGGTAGTTAAGAGAACTGGCTGCTCTTCAGAGGATCTGGGTTCCACTTCCAGCATCCACATAGCAGTTGGAAATTATTTGGAACTCCAGTCTCAGGGGATATGATGCCCTCTTCTGGCCTTTGCCGGCACGAGGCATGCCCACACATGAAATAATAGTTCTAAAAAAATTATTTAAAGGAGCTTATATATTTGGCTTTCATTATTGCGCTATCCTTTCTTTTAGTCATTGCTTCCCCATAAATTCTATTTTATTTGGACAAGAACGCAATGCTATTTATTCTGAGAGTTTGGGAGGCATATGGTGAGGGTGGGGATCAGATAAGTGATGTCTACTTATTCATGGCACAAATGAGATCCTTTGAAAGTGGATATCAATGATTCTTTAAGTGGGGAGACAGGAAAAGGAAAAAAAACTAAAAATGTGATGTTTGCCCTAGAGATTTTTCCATGCTGATTCTTTGAGTTTCTTTTTTTCTTCTTTTCCTTACACTTTAGTCTACAACCCATACACTGTCCTTCCAGATACAGCTCAGAACTCCTAAGCCTGATATAATTGCAGGCTTGCATTCAGGTCTAAAACTAAAGTGGGCTTACCACATTGTATGTCTTTCCAGCTGTATTTATTCTGCTGAGGATAAATGGGAAAGTTCAAAGAATAATCATTCATCCCATAGGAGGCAGCCTAGCCAGGCTGGGCTAAACTAAGAGGAGAAATTGCAAATCCTGCTCCCTGGCAGAGAAACAGATAATTCATTTTGCTTTGGGAATTTGGTGAGGAATAGATTCAGATTTACTGGCTGTTTGACATTTTACTAAGATCTTTTAATGATGTCCACATCGGTGCTACCTTGTAGGCCCATTGCGCTTCTTGCTTTATTTTTGTCTCAGATTCGATAGTTTTCTTTGGTTGGTAAAGGCAAGCTAGTGAGGACTCACTCACCCTTTTCATTGCCCTGTTGCTTCCTATTATCTCCAGTTCCCGGGTGAGACAGGGAATCTGCCTGGAGACACTCAGGGGAATAATTGGAATTCAGTGGAGCTCTGCAGTTAGTAATTCCACTGTGAGTCTTAAGAAGAGGGTGCCGAGTTTGTCCATTTAAATTGGCAAATTGAAAATGGAAAATTTCACAGTACTAAAAAAGCAAGAGAAATGTGTGATTAATTTACACTCGTAGTGAACTGGCTTTTTGGAACCCACTCCCTATGGTGGAATACCTTGCTCAGCCTTGATACAGGGGGAGGGGCTTGGTCCTGCCTTAACTTGGTATGCCAGACTTTGTTGACTCCCCAAGGAAGGCCTTACCCCCTTTGAGGAGTGGATGGGGGTGTGGGAAGGGGGAAGGCTGGGGAGGGAGAGAGGGGAACTGGGGTTGGTATGTAAAATGAAAAATATTTTTAAATAAAATTTTAAAAGGTTTACAGTCACCCACATTCAAAAATCACCACTTTTAGGCAACTCTCTGGCCAGAAAATACAATATAGTGTGAACTTCTCCCCCCAATCCCGTTCAGCTTTTGCCTTTCAAATTTTGATCTGTGGGGGTTTGAACAACTGTATTAAATGAAAGATTTTGAATGAGCAATTTAATGTTTAATACTTATTTCAATCAGTTTTTCAGCTTACCCCACAGGGTAAAAGGTGAACTATAGGGTGCTAGGTAGAGTGCGGACTTGTTTTTGTAGCCTAACAGAGACGCTTCTCGTAAAACCTATCTGTTCTCTCTGCAGAAGAGCAGATTGAACGTGGAGCTGCTTCCCTTTGCTGCTTCCCGAATGTTTTTACAGGGAGGGAATTCAGGGTTCTGGTCACACTGTGCGGAAGGACGACAGCCAGTGCGTTCTTTTCCTCCACACGGTCACAGGACCTCTTTGGGGACAATTGACAAGCCTGCTTTTTGATTCTGGGTTCTGACTGGTCGATGGCATCCTATTCCATACTCTGGAGAGGCTAAGGCATGAAAAGAAAGGTGGTAGATACTCTTCAGGGAAGAGAAACTGCGGGTTCGCTGAAAAATCGGAGCGCGGACTCTTAATTCCCACTGGCTCCTCCGCTGCCTCCAAAAGCTTAAGTCCAAAGGAAGTTTGAAATGAACACCTGTCCCCAGAGACTCCGCCTTGTCGCCCCGTATTGAACTAGCCGTGGCTGGTGGAGAACTCAACAGCCACAGGGAGTTGACCTAGAAAACGTCACTGGCAAGAGGCGTGTCTGTTCCTCTAGCATCTTCCTGGTCCAACACGGAGCTCGCTGCCAGTCAGGCTCCAGACCCAAGTCCTTGGCGAGCGCCGCCCCAGAGTCCCCACCCGGGCAGTTTAACTTTGCACCCCTAGGCGGCGCTGCGCTCCTCCGCACCCGGAGCACCCTGCAGCCCTACCCCGGTGGAACGCCGGTGGCCGGGCCACTTCAAGCTTGCAGTGCTAGCGGGCGGAGCAGCAGGAGCTTTCCAAGGCTCCTTCTCTTCGGGAGTTCGGAGCATGGTCCCAGGTGACGGCAGCTGGAGCGTGGACGCCGAAAGGGAGGATGGTGGGCTGGGGGGTGGCAGTTCTGTGTTGGTGGGTTTCTTGTGGTGCTACGGCGGCGGGACAGCTGGAGTACTCGGTGTTGGAGGAGACCGAACCCGGAGTCTCTGTAGGCAATATCGCCTTGGACTTGAAGCTGTCAGCAGCTGCTCTGTCCTCGCGGAACTTACGCTTCCTTTCCAGGTACAGCGAGCCCTACTTCGGGGTGGATCTGGGCAGTGGTAGCTTGGTGGTTCGAGAGCCAGCGGACCGTGAGCGGCTATGCCGGGCCAAAGCTGATTGCATCTTGACCTACGATCTAATGTTCGATGACCCTCTGGAGCTGCATAAGGTGCGTGTTCACCTCCTGGACACCAATGACAACTCACCCCTCTTCCCTGCTGGAGATGTGCACCTGCACATCCCGGAGTCCCTGACACCAGGAGCCCGGTTCACTCTTCCCAATGCACGAGATGCTGATGAGGGAAGCAATGGGGTGCTAAGTTACAGCCTAAGCTCTAGCCAGCACTTTCGCCTGGACATGGGGTCGCGGGTCGATGGCAGCAGATACCCGGAGTTGGTGCTGGAGAAAGTGCTGGATCGAGAGCAGCGGGACACCCACCTGCTGGTGCTCACTGCTCAGGATGGCGGCCTGCCTGCACGCTCTGGAGATGCTCAAGTCACCATCACTGTGGTGGATACCAACGACAATGTGCCTGCATTTGAGCGCTCCGTATACAGTACTAAGGTTCCAGAGACTGCACCCAATGGAACTGTGTTATTCCACGTTCGAGCCTCAGATCCGGATGAAGGATCCAACGGGGACGTCTGGTACTCCTTAAGCAACAGCACACCAGCAGAACTGAGGTGCCTCTTTCACATACACCCTAAAAGTGGGGAGGTGCAGGTAGCTGCTTCGCTAGGTCCACCGGAAACGTTGTTGGAAGCATATGTTGAAGCAAGAGACAAAGGTGCTTTTAGTCTAGCTAGCACTACTAAACTGCTTGTCCAGGTGACTGATGTGAACGATCATGTCCCCCAGATGGACTTTGTGACTTTCCTCAGCCCAGTGCCTGAGGATGCAGCTCCTGGCACAGTAGTTGCTCTCCTTAGTGTAAAGGATGAGGACCTTGGTTCCAATGGTAAGGTCACTTGTAGCATGTCCAGCAAAGGCCCCTTTCGGTTGAAGGCTTCCTTCGACAGCTACTACAAATTGCTGACGAATGGGCCCCTGGATCGGGAGCAAGCAAGTGAATACCAGGTCCTAATCACTGCTTCAGATGGTGGCTCACCCCCACTAAGCACTCGAAGGACATTCACAGTGTCCATTGCTGATGTGAACGACAACACACCAAGCTTTCCACAACCACAACAGGAACTTTTTGTGGCTGAAAACAATAGCCCTGGAGTTTCATTAGGAAGTGTGTTTGCTCAGGACCCAGACCTGGGGGAGAATGGCCTTGTCTTTTATGAGCTGTTGGATGTCATCCCTGAAGGGATGCCAGCTTCCTCCAGCTTGGTGTCGGTGGAACCAACTAGTGGTGTTGTCACTGCCAGAACTTCCTTTGACTTTGAACAGCTCAGGGGGCTTCGCTTCCGAGTGGAAGGCCGAGATGGTGGCATTCCTCCCAGAAGTGCAACGGTGACTGTGAACCTGTTTGTGGTAGACAGGAATGACAATGCACCAGACATCTTGTTTCCCTTGCCTAGAAATGGCTCTATCCCGGTGGAACGAGTGCCCCGCTCTGCTAGAACTGGACACCTGGTCACAAAAGTGGTAGCAGAGGACGCAGACAGTGGTCCTAATGCCTGGCTCTCCTACCACATTTCTTGGGCTTCTGATTCTAGTCTTTTCAGAATTTCAGTGAATATGGGAGAGCTTCGAACTGCACGTTTAGTTTTTCCCACGGATGCGGTTAAACAGAGGGTAGTGGTAGTGGTTCAGGACCACGGAGAGCCACCACTGTCCTCCTCTGTCACTCTGGGTGTGCTATTGAGCAACTCTGCTCCTCAGGTCCTTCCAGACTTTGAAGATATCTGGGAACCAAGAACACAGCTTTCTGCCCAGAACTTGTATTTGGTAATAGCCCTGGTCTGCATTTCCTTTTTATTTCTGGGGTGCTTGCTTTTCTTTGTGTGCAACAAGTTGAGCCAGAGACCAGCTTGTTGCTCTCAGAACTGCTGTCATTCTCCAGAAACTGTGAGACGTGAGAGGACCATGTCTTCTGGTCCTTGGGTGACATCAACCACAATAGATGTCACTACAGTGGAGAGACTTTCTCAGACATACCTCTATCAAACCTCTCTGGGACTTGGTTCTGGTAGGAGCAGCTTGCTCTTGCATGGGAAATACAATGCTGCTGATCTGAGAAATCTGGCCACTGGTGTAGGACTGAATTTGCCAATATCCTGTGCTCAGATTCGGAATAGAAAAGGAGATCATACAAATGACAAGGCCCTGGTAAGCACATTTTGTGGTGTTTGGCTCCTCTGACAGGGAGATAGCTGCCAGCTATGTTCTAGATTGTTTCTTAGAGGAGTCTTTCTTCAGTTTATATTTAATCATTTGTATACTTCTCTATATTTCAAGAATTCTGGGAGTATGCTTTAGAGAATTTCTCTAGACACCAAGGAACTAAGTTAATTTTTATAAATCAAATTTAAAGATTGATTTTGTGTGTGTGCCTGTGCACATACATGCATGTGCATGTGTGAAGCATGGTAGGCCTGTGGACATCAGAGGAAGTGGGATTTCTCTTTCTATCATGGAGATTCAGGTTTCTGAACTCCAGTTGCCAAGCACCTTTATCTTCTGAGCCAGAGGGTAAAACATTAAAACTTATTAAAATCAATAAGGGTAACATGGACTAGAGGTCTAAAGTCAATGAAGGGCTGGTGTGTCTCATGGGCAACAGATACGAGACGGGTGCTCAGATACCTAAAGTGAAAAACACGTGAATATGCAGATCATGAACAAAACATGGAAGAAGAGACACTCAGATCACTATAATACTTTATGAAAAGATGATAATCACTGGAGATGTAAAATAAATTGCAGTGGATACTCATCAAAGACAGAAACAAAACATGAGTGAATATCTGGATGGAAGGAAGGAATCAAAGAGACATTTGTAGTCAA
This sequence comes from Cricetulus griseus, assembly GCF_003668045.3. Lineage (NCBI taxonomy): Eukaryota > Metazoa > Chordata > Mammalia > Rodentia > Cricetidae > Cricetulus > Cricetulus griseus. The sequence continues at coordinate 200,466,459 of NC_048595.1, read as the reverse complement.
GATGACATTTGACTTTGGTCTTGAATGACATCTAATAAAATATGGCATATTCTGCATCCTGTACTTTTTCTAAGTATCATTGTGGCAAGTACTCTTTCAGAAAGACATGCCTAAATGTGGTTAATAGCTCCACAGCACTTTGTAAAACACACAAAATTACAAGCATCTCTCAGACACCTATGGGCAATGACTCTGATAACTTTTATTTTGTGTTTTCCAAAAACAAAACTGAGTAATCTTTTGTCAGATACATATGTGTCTTCAGAGTTATGTTTATTTTTCAAAACTCATTCTATTTGAATTCAGTTTTCTTATTATTTTAGAAGCCACTATATTTGAGAGTAGTGCACCTACTGCAAGTTAAGTGATTGAAATACTTCAGAGGCTTTGGTAATCTCAAAAAATTTGAATGGAGTTAGAACAGTATGTTTTACACAATTAATATTATACACTATTGTAATCATGGATACAAGAAATTATGAATGCAGAAATCGGGGAAGGAAGAGAAAGCATCTCTTGCTTTAGTCTTCTAAGAAATAAGAGGAAAATGGCTTATGAATTATTCTCCCCCAAATAATGATGGGACTGCAAATGCAAGAGATTTAGATTTATTATAATGTTATATACTTACTATTCTTACATGCTATAATAAAACCTAATATATAAGCTATGCCTATGGAATGAACTTAATGAGTGTGCAAGCAATGGTTTGGAATAGTAATACTTCAACATGTTTTGCACATGTGTATATGTAGTTAATAGTTTAATGGCCATTTCCAGATATAATGGCTCAATGATTATTTTCTTCTCGTGACATACACAACGAAATAGTAAAGCAGAGGAACTTTCTGGCCCTAAAATTTCATGAAAACACTCAATGCTATATTCGGGATAAGCATGACTCCAGTTCTTTAGATGGCAAAGGGATCAATAGAATGCACAAATTTACATTGTGAAATTTGCAGAAAATTCTACCAACAAAATCTCATTAGTGTTAAAGTGGGAAACTGGTGTGTCCAATGTTAACAATTCAAGCATCAAAGTACTTGATATGTGATTACCATTTATTTAATTTATTTATGTTTTTGCTTTGTTTTGACACTGGGTTTCCCAATGTTACCCTGGTCTGGAACTTAACATGTAGACTAGAATAGCCTCTAACTCATAGAAATCAGCCTGGCTCTGCCTCCAAGATGCTGGAATTAAATGCATATGCCACCACTCCCTGTTCATTGCTTTCTGTAAAAAGAGAGTTGAGCATTTTGATGATAGGGATAGTTTGAGAAACAGGTTTGACTAGAAAAGGGAAATGTAAATAAGTCATTATAAAGGCCAATGAATATGAAATTAAAAAGGAAAATGAAACATTTATGTAAAAAACAAAAGGCTGAGCAGTTGTCTTAGTGAGTAAGATTGCTTGCTATGAAAGCATGAGAAACTGAATTTGAATCTCCACTATCCATGTAAAACACTGGGCAAGCCTGCAAACTGGGTGTTGGCTGGCAGAGACAGGCTGAACCTGGGCACTACAGGGCTAACCAGACAAGCCCAACTGTGAGTTCCGGTTCAGTGAGAAACCTTGCCTAGATTCAGTAAAGGACGGAGTGGTAGAAGACCTCCCATGCCCTCCTCTAGCTTTCACACGTGGAGCACGGGGACATGCACCTGCAGGTCCCCATGCACACATCACCTGCACTATTAAAAAACTAAGAGCTAATAGCAGAGAGGAAATACCTCTCTTTCACATGTGATCTTATGGGAAAGACAAAGTGGCAAGAATACGTGGAATCACCTGTTTATACTTTGTTGAGTTTAAGTTGTTTTCTCATTTTAGTTTGTTTATAATATATTGAGAGTTATAATACCAAAAACTGCCAGCTTAAGAAATCCAGTCAAATGTGGATTTCACCTGCATCTCTCTTATTGAAACTATGTATCAGACACAAACAAAATTGACCTACTGTACAACAAATAATGCACCTCATGTCCCTGTTTTTTTTTTCTGTTAAGGTAGTCTAATTTCTTAAGCTGGCATCAAAAAAAAGGTACCCCTGATGGGTAAATTTCAACCTGTCATTTATAATTGAAGTGTTGGCAATTTCTTCAGAAAACCTACAGTATTGTAACAAAAATGGATCGGGAAACAGCATACAACTACTACTCTTAAATATGTTATATCAAAGTTACTGGGTTGAGCATCTCACTGCTATACTAATGTGTTATTGTTCCAGAATAAATAGGTTAAGGATATTTGCAATGTGACCTGCTTACGGAGTAATAGAATGGTTTGGTATTCAAAATGTTTTTGCTTATTCATGGATATATGGTTGCAAGTAGACTTTATCATAGATTGTAACTATTGGTGATACTGGTAACTTTACAATATTTTAGAGTGCTGTAACCTAGGAAGCTTGCATGACATGTGAAATATATTCAGATTTAAAAATCATTTAGGGGGCTGGAGAGATGGCTCAGTGGTTAAGAGCACGGACTGCTCTTCCAGAGGACCGGGGTTCAATTCCCAGCACCCACATGGCAGCTCACAACTCTCTGTAACTCCAGTTCCAGGAGACTTGACACTTATACAGACATACATGAAGGCAAAACACCAATGCACATAAAATAAAAAATAAATATAAAAAATAAAAATCATTTAGATAGCATAATGGCACTGATTGTAAAATAGAGACTCTTTGAGCTTTGTGCAGTGGCCAAATGAAGTTTATACAAGGTGTGATTATTGCTAATTGAAAATAGGGACCCTCAGATAGGTAAAAATAAAAAAGACTGTGAATTTGAAAGAGAGCAAGGAGTAGCATATGGAAGATCTGGGAGGGAGTAAAGGGAAGGGGTAAATGATATAACTATATTATAATTCCAAAAGAATAAAAAGAAATAATATAAAAAGAAAGATAGCATCATAGCTTGAGTGGACAGACAAGAAAAGCAATACTCAGAAATATGTGAGTGGGAAAGTATTGGCAATATGTCTGATATGTTAGTGATCTATTGATTTTTTTTGTCTTCAAATCTGCAGTTAGAGCAAAACAATAATATTCACTTCTATGGGTTGCTTTGAGGACTGACTAATTGCAAAAAGGTTTTTATTATGTTGTTCAAATACATATCAGAAATACTAACATCTGTAAGAATATAAAATAAATATGGCCCACAACACAAGCTCCTGACTGCAATATTATGGGCTATAAACAATTTGTTGTTAAGAGTAATCAAAACAAACAAAAACACAAGCTAAATGATGAAGGGGATTACTTGTCTTGTTCCCTAGGTGTTTTGTTTGTTTGTTTTTCCACGTGGCTCTTTTTTATTGAAATTTTATTGAAAAAAATTTCCCAGCCAGGCGTGGTGGTGCATGCCTTTAGTCCCAGTACTCAGGAGACAGAGGAGGATGGATCTATGTGAGTTCAAGCCAGCCTGGTCTGCAAAGCAAGTTCCAGGACATCCAGGGTTACACAGAGAAACCCTGTCTTGAAAAATAAACAAGCAACAACAAATCCTCTCCTTCAATTCCTCTTATATCTTCCCCACTTCCTTACTCAAGCTTTGTTTTTCTCTCTCCTTCTTTCAAAAAAACAAAGAATACCCCCGAGAAACAAAAACAAAAAAATGTCAAACAAAGCAAAATGAAATAAAAGTTCAAAATATTATTGGTTTTGTCTTTTGTTGACCAACAAACTACTCCTGGGCATGGGACCTGCCCTAGAGTGTGGTTGATATACCCACTGATACTCCATTGGAGAAAGCCGAGTTTTCCTGTGGCCAGTGGGTATCAACTGAAGATGGTTTGTGATAGGACCCTATGCTCACTCCCCTACCTCAGTACTGGGATCGCATCTGACTTGAACCTGTGCAGGTCTTATGCATGCTGCCAGACTCTTTGAGTTTGTATGTGTAGTAGTACTGTTGTGTCTGGACAGCACTGTTTCCTTAGAGTCATCCATCATCTCCAGCTATCACAGTCTTCCACCCCTTCTTCCACAGTTTTCTGAGCCTCGAAGGGAGGAGTTTGATGAAGAACTGAGTGCTTCAGAGTCTCTCGCTCTCTGCACATTGTCCAGTTGTGGGTCTCTGAGTTAATTCCCATCTACTGCAATAAGCTTCTTTGATATGGTTTGAATGAGGCCCTGATCTGTGGGAATAGCAATGGGTCCCTAGAAGTCATTTTATTGCTGGGTTCATTTTGCAGAATAGCATGGTAGGTTTTTTCCATTTGCTCATGACTTATCTAGTCTCAGGTTCTTGGCCACATTAGTTGTTTCAGGTATGGGTTCCATGTCAAGGAGTGGATCTTAAATCCAATGAAAATTCACTGGAACTCCTATAACCCTCATGCCGCTATTGCACGGGTGTATCTTCAGTCAGGTTGCTGTTGTAATTTGCAGGGATTATAGGTTGGTGATAGTGGTGATTACCTTTCTCCTCCAGTAAATACGAAGTACCTTCCAGTACCATGACACTAGTCAGGGGTGAAACTTCTAGTTAGGCACCAGCTTAACTTCTCCATGCTGGATGATATAGACAAGTGTTGTCTTCAGCAATAGGGCTTCACCATCAGGTTGCAGAGAGTAACCAATAGCTCTGACGATAGCCTGTGATGGTTGGGGGTTTCCATAGGGCTCCTTTAGCCAGTGACTCAACAAGATATAACCTATCATTGGAACTGGAGGTTTTACTTGGTAGCATAAGATATCTAGTTGGGAAATTCTCTCTCCTGTTATTTGATGACTCCATATAGGTTCTTTTAACATATCTTTATATTTTAGTAAGCGTCTATAGCAATAGTTTTTTGTATAGTTTTTCAAATTGCTTTTAGTGTTAATTGTCCCTCCCCAAATTCCTTCTTTTACCCTTCTCTTCCACCCCTCCCTATTTAATCCTCCTAGTCTACTTCTCCCTTTGTCTTTCCATAACAGTATATTGTATTTATTCTACCATGGGGCATACTCTTCTTGCCCCAGCCCCTTACTAGGTACCTAACTTCTGTGGTTATATGGATTGTGGCACGCATATCAAAAGCTTAAAAACTAGCATCTTCCTATGAGAGAAAATGTACAATATTTGTCCTTTTGTGTCTTGGTTACCTCACTCAGGATGATTTTTTTCTACCTCCATCCATTTACCTGTGAGTTCCATAATTCCATGTTTCTTGATAGTTGAGTAATATACCATTGTGTAAATGTACCACATTTCATTATCCATTCATTAGTTAATGGACATCTAGACTGTTTTCAATTTCTGGCTATTTATATATAGAGCAGCAATGAATATAGATGAGCAAGTATCTATGTAGTAGGATGAAGAGTTCTTTGGGTTTATATATCCCCAGGAATGGTATAGCTAGATCTTGAGGTAGATCTATTCTCAGCTTCCTGAGGAACTGACACACTGATTTCCATAGTGACCGTACAAGTCTATACTCCCACCAGCAATGAGTAAGTGTTCCTCTTACATCACATTCTCAGAACTTTTATGAAGAAGGAGTATTGGATTTTGTCAAAGGCTTTTCTGTATCTAATGAGATGTTCACATGGTAGATTATATTTGTTGATGTACATATTTTGAATTATTCCTACATCTCTGGGATAAGGCAACTTGATCATGGTAGATAATCTTTTTTATGTGTTCATGGATTCAGTTTGCAAGTATTTTATTGAGAGCATTTGTATCTCTGTTCATAGGGATATGGGTCGATAATTTGGTGGGGTTTTTAGTTTTGCTTTGATTTGGGGATTTTTTTGTTTTGTTTTGTTTTTTTTTATTTTTTGAGACAGGGTTTCTCTTTGTGGTCCTGGCTGTCCTGGAACTCTCTTGGTAAACCAGACTGACCTTGAACTCATCGAAATCTGCCTACCACTGCCTCCTGAGTGTAAAACAACAAAAAATGACCCAGAGACTGATAGTGAGATTCAAACTTCAAGCTTCTTACCTCTACCTCAGGCTGAATGGGCTGATCCTGTCAGAAGCTCTCACCAAGCCTCAGATTGTAATCTCTCCTCAGCATGGCTGGAGAATGAATGCCTCTCTGAGACCTTGCTTCTGTGTTATATACTTCCCTAATGTTGGGATTAAAGGTGTGAGTGATAATTCTCAGTTAGACTGATTCACTCTTGTGTAGATCTGGGTGGCCTTGGTTGGACTCACAAAGATCCGGTTATCTGTTAATTCCAAATCCTAGGATTAAAGGTGTGTACAACCACCTCCTATCTTCTGTCTGCTGGGATTAAAGGTGTGTGCCTGACTTCTATAAGGCTTGTGCTTGACTTTGTTTTTCTGTATCCTCAGTCAAGCTTTAATAAATCATAAAAAAATATATCACTACACCTGAATGCTAGGATTAAAGGCATGTGCCACCACTGCCTGGCTTATAGTTTTACTTTTGTTGTTAGGTTTTTGTGTGACTTTGGTTTCAGGATAATAATGGCTTTATAAAAAGAAGTAGAACACGTTCCTTCAGTTTCTGTTTTGTGGAAAAATTTGAGGAGCATTGGCGTTAATTCTTTTGTGAAGGTCTGGTAGAATTCTGTGCTGAATCCATCTGGCTCTGGGCTTTATTTTTTTGCTTGTAATACTCTAATCACTCCCTCTATTTCACCGGGAGTTATAGATATGTTTAAATTACTTATTTGATTTTGGTTTAACTTTGTTAAGTTGTATATGTCAAGAAACCCATCCTTTTTTCTAGGTTTTCCAACTTATTAGAGTACATATTTTTAGAATTTGTCCATATGATTCTCTAAAGTTACTCATTGTCTTTTGTAATGCCCCTTCTCTCTCTACCTTTTAGTTAATTTGGCTGAGGGTTTGTCATTCTTGTTAATTTTCTCAAAGAACCAATTTTTATTTCATTTTTTAACATTGGTTTTGTTTTATTTCATTGTTTTCCTTTGTTTCTGTTTTGTTGATTTCAGTCCTGAGTTTGATTCTTTCTTGCCATCTGCTCTTTTGGATACTTATTTCTTCTTGTTGTTCTAGAGCTTTCAGTTATTGAGTTCCTAATTATGCACTCTCTCCAGTGTTTTGATGTGGATACTTAGTGCTATGAAATTGCCTCTTAAACCTACTTTCATTATCTCCCATGGGTTTGGTTGTATTCTGTTTTCATTTTAAATTCTAAAAAGGTTTTTAACTTCCATTTTGATTTCTATGAGTTTATATAAACTTTCTGTTGTTATTTATAACCAACTACAATCCATGTTGTTCAGATAGGATGTAGAGTGTTATTTCAAATTTCTTCTATCTGTTGGTTTTTGTCCTAGTGTTTGATCAATTTTGGAGAAAGTTCCAAGGGCTGCTGATAAGCAAGTATATTCTTTCATGATGAGATGGAATTTTCTGTAGCTGTCTTCTAAGTTTGTTTGATTTATGACATTATTTCATTTGAGCATTTCTCTGTTTAGTTTTTGTCTGGATGACCTGTCTACTGAAAAAAGTAGAGTACTAAAGTCACTTTCTGTAACTGTGAAGGTCAAGCTCCTGTGCTTGCATGAAAGACACTTCACTGGCTTAGCCATCTTAGCTCTAATGTGTAATTTAAAATTCATACTCATTTGTAATTTGGTTCCTGAAGTATGCAAGTAATTCAAATGTGAACATATTTTAGTATGTAAAAGTAAAAAACACATTTGTTCATACTATCAGTGACCTCATAAGAGCCTTTCATATTATGAAGCTGGAATCTCACAATGGTAGATACATGTCTTCCAAAAATTTAAAAGATTTAACCCATTTTTAAAAATGATGTGTACAAGTGTTTTACCTGTATGTATGTCTGTTTACCACATGTGTGCCTGTACCCTCAGTGGCCAGAACAGGACATCAGATTCCCTGGAACTGAAGTTACAGGTAGTTTTGAACTGCTGTGGGTACTGGAAATGAAACCCACGTCCTCTGAAGAGCATCTGGTGCTCTTAACTGGTGAGCCATCTCCCAGCTCCCATAGTTTCTCCAAAGTTCACTCATCCCAAATCTTGAGTTTTATCATTCAGAGTAAATAATGCTAGTTTTTTTTATAGCAACTAGCTTATTTCATTCATTTTTGAGAGAACATCAGTCAGATAGTCATGGTTTGTTAGTATTTCTTGTCAGTAAAAATGCTGTTCTGTAGAGAAACACCCAATCATCCTGAAACAATTGGCATTCCTTGGGGCAATGACATTTTCAGTATGTAGCAGAAGCATCTGAAGCATATTTTTTCCAGGTTGGTTTTCTTACATAAAATACTTAAAACAAATGCACTTAATCGTTGAGGTTTAATAAAATTAATAAGATGAAGTGCTTAATCAAGGACATCCCTCTAGTGTTTTCTTGCTGCAAATGTGTGATAATGAATGTAGTGATGATTAGTGGAGCCTGAAGACACTGACTTAATTCCATCTGTGGTGGTAAGTTTTTCCTATTAGTGCTTTTGTATCATCTGTGAAAATGCAAAAACAGTGAGAAAGAATGTTTTGGCATAGTTTTGAACTTAACTTTGAACTTAAAGACTATAAGAAAGTAGAGTGAGCAAGCCCTGAGGACAAGTCAGTGAGCAGCACCTCTCTATGACCTCTGCATCAGTTCCTGCCTCCTGCCCTGCTATAGTTCCTGCTCTGACTTCCCTCAGTGATGGACTCGAACTATAAGATGAAATAACTCTTTTCTCCCCAAGGTGCTTTGATCATAGTGATGTATTACAGCAATGGAAACCCTAACTAATATAGAAAGGTAGCACAAATTCTTGATTCTTTCATTTCTTCAGTAGTTTTCAGAATAGCAAGGCTAGCCTGGTAGCAGAGATTTTTAACCCCAGGTATATGGGAGGCTAAACAAGGAGGATTACAAACTCAAGGTTTTCCTGGGCTAAGGAGTAAGTTGAAGGCTAGACTGGGCAACTTAGTGAGATCCTGCCTCAAAAAGTTGGGTAGATAGCTCAGTGACAGAGAGTCCTTGTCTGGAATGAGTATGACTATAGGTTCAGTCCCTAGCGATGTAAAAACAAATAAAAACAAAACACAGAAAATTAATTTCCTAGTCCCCTAAAAAAAGAAAAATAATTTTTTAAATGTTGAACAAACTTTAGACAAATGCTGTGGAATAATCTTTTTGTACACTGTGAAGATGTATCTTTGCCAAGGTGCCTTCTGATAGGTTTAACAAAGAGCTAAATGGCCAATAGCTAGGCAGGAAGAGGTTGGGAGGGACTTCCAGGCAAAGAAAAAAGAAGAGGAGATGAATCTAGGTAGGGGAGAGAAGCCAGAGGAGACAGAGAGAAAGTAGGACATGCAAGGGGAGAGGTAAAAGCCACGAGCCATGTGGCAGCATGTAGATTAATAGAAATGGGTTCATTTACGTTATAAGAGATAGAAACAAGCCTAAGCTAAGGCCAAGCTTTTATAATTAATAAGAAGTCTTTGCCATTATTTGGGAGCTGGTGCTATACAGAAAGACTTGCTACCGATAAATAAACTTAATATGACTCAATACATTACAATTATTATTATTTTTTTGTTTTTCAAGACCAAGTTTTTCTGTATAGCCCTGGCTGTCCTGGAACTTGATCTGTAGACCAGACTGGACTTGAACTCAGAGATCTGCCTGTATCTGCCTCCCCAAGTGCTGGGATTAAAGGCGTGCACCACCACCATCCATTATAATTATTAATTTTTAATGTTCAAATTATTTGGGTTTGTTAAGTTTGGTTCTATTTAGCTGGGATACTGAGTCTATATTTATGTATGGCTTCTTTTAAATCTTTTATTTTGATGTAATTGTAGAGTAAAACAGTCTTATAAGTCATGTTCTACATTGCCTTTCCTAGACCTGTAATCAGTCATTCTCCAGTATTCCTTCCACTCTTTTTAGTAGGTTATGTTTAAAATATAATTCAGAAAACATATGTGTTTATTGTTACTGTCAAGCTTTTAGGTATTGTTAGTTACCGAGTTAAAAGATTTTAATTTTTAATTAGGCATGGTGATGTACACCTTTAACCTCAGAACTCAGAAGGCAGAGAAATTTCTGTGAGTTTGAGGCCAGCCTAGACTACAGAGCAATTTCCAAAGCTATGTAGAGAGAATCTGTCTCAAATGAAACAAAACAAGAACAAAACAGTGACAGCAAAACAGATTAATCTTTTTTTTCATTCATTTATTTAGCTCATAAATAAAGTCATGCACAGTTATGATACAGAATACAGTATGTTCACAATGGCATGGCTAAATTAAACCAATTAACATGTTATATCACACATATTTATCATTTTTGTTTTGAGAACACTTAAAGTATACTATCTCACAACTTTTAAAATATAGCATATTGTTATCAACCATATTCATCATGTTCTCAGTAGACCTCAAGACTTCAGAGAGACCATGCCTCTTGTCCAACTGCAGTTTTATATCCTTAAACCAATCATTTCCCCATTGTTAAAAGAACCACATTGAAGCCTAATAGCCGCAATTCTGCTCTCTGTTCCCATAAGTTCATCATTTCTAGGTTATACATGAAATTGAAATTGTGTGACATTTGTCTTCCATTGTGTCACTTAATTTTTTTGGCAAGCATATAACTTTACTACTTACTAAAGATGAAATCAAATTTGCATGCACAGGTGAGCACTCCCTGAAACACCTTGGATTCATCACATATTTGAGTTTCAATTAGCATATATATATATATATATATATATATATATAGCAATAATGGCAATATGTTATGCATCAATAGCAGCAACAGTTTTTCCAGGTTCTGCAGTCCTTTGAACAAAATTGTAGAGACATCCAGCACACTCCATTTAAAAAACAAACAAACAAAAACAAAAAACAAACAAACAATAACAACAACAACAACAACAAAGTGAAAAACAAAATCCCAGAAAACAGCACAGTTCTGTTACTCTTGTGGTACTTGGCACCATTTTTTTTAAAATTAGTTTCTCAGTCATCATCTGGGAGGAAACCATTCTGAGCAACATTATTAAAAACAATTCTGATAAAGCATGGTCACTACTATGTATCATAAAGCAGGTCCACATATGAGTGAGTGCATATCATGTTTGTCTTTTTGTGATTGGGTTACCTCGCTCAGAATGGTTTCTTCGAGTTCCATCCATTTTCCTGCAAATTTCAAGATTCCATTGTTTTTTTCTGCTGAGTAGTACTCCATTGTGTAAATGTACCACAATTTCTCTATCCATTCTTCAGTTGAGGGGCATCTAGGCTGCTTCCAGTTTCTGGCTATTACAAATAATGCTGCTATGAACATGGTTGAACATATGTCCTTGTTATATGAATGTGCTTCTTTTGGGTATATGCCTAGGAGTGGAATTGCTGGATCTTGTGGTAGACTCATTCCCATTTTCTTGAGGAGTCGCCATACTGATTTCCACAGTGGCTGTACAAGTTGGCACTCCCACCAGCAGTGGAGGAGTGTTCCTCTTTCTCCGCATCCTCTCCAGCCATAAACTGTCATTGGTATTTTTGATTTTACAGATTAATCTTTAAAAAGATGAAACATATAAGTTGATATTAATCTTTCTAACTCAAGTTCATCATTCTGAGGTCTTTACTAACTTCATCAATCTTATATTTATCCTAAACCCAAAATTAAAAATTTCAGTTACATCAACAAGATCAATCATTTGTTACCATACACCGTTCAAGCAACAGACTTAGAAAATAATGCTACCACAGCACTAATGACATGGTCACTATAATTAGTGTTTTACTATTCTTGTTATTCTTAAGATTCAGATAGCAGTAAGCACACCCAGGGAAGTTACTACTTTTTATTGTTTTAAAGTATCTTTGAGTCTTTTTAAATTTTAAAGTATCTCTTTATAGATAGCTACCAGTTATATATAGAAATCACGCTCATTTATTTCAAGTTTCTTTCAAAATTTTTTAATTATGTGAAGTGTTTACATAGCTCCAAAATAAATTTATGGACAAGACACATTCAAAGTAACATCATACCCATTCCATATAGTGTGCATTCTTCATTTGATTTTTTTCCATTAGAAATATAAACCCAACATAATTTCAGAGTAGTACATAGAAATATACGTTGCTTTTTAATTCCTTTTTTTTCTTTAAAAACTCATTAGGTAGCTAAGGGAGATTCCGAACTTTTAATCCTCCTGCGTCCACCTCTGATTGCATCTTCATGCTGGTTTACATGGTATTGGGGGTCCAATTCAAAACCTCCTGCCTACTAGGAGAGCACTCTTCTAACTACACTACATCCATGGGGTGCTCTTAAGTGGCTATCACCGTATGTTCATGGATTTGACTTGTTAATTATGTAAATGTCCTTGAGTGATACTTATTTTTGGTGATCTTCTATTTTCTGTGTTTGGTTTAAGTATTAACATATTTTAAAATATTTACACATGAATTGGTACATATTCTCTGCTCTTTGGTTTTTGGAAAAAAATTGTGTAGAGTTAGTAATACCTTTCCCTTACGTTTTTATAGACTACAGCTCTGAAACTGCCTGACTATAGACTTAAAGAAGGTTTCTAAAATATAAATTCAATTAATTGGCATAAAACTATTAGTAAAATTACCCTTTCTTAACCCTCAAAAAGAAATTTGTTTAGCTAAATAATGGGGTTTAATTAGTATTACAGTGGATCTATAGAAAATAGGGCTTATACTGGCAATATTTTAAATTCAGATATTTATTGACTCTATACAAATATTAGGTTCATCAGCAATAGTGAGGAATTCGGTTCTTTTACAAAGCTTATTCTTTAATTTGTTTAACATATTTTGCTCAATGTGACAAATTTTAATGAAACTTAAATCTAAATGGCTACATTTAGGTAATAAGTTCCAGAAATTTTCCTGTCTTAACTTGAACATTTAGATCTTAAATTACCAGTGCTGACTTTAGAGTAAGGCATAATGTGAGAGCTGATATTCATTTTTTTTCTGTGTCAACCCAGTCAGACTTTCTACATTCTCAGCACTATTATATTAGATTGGTGCGATTAAAAAGAGTCCCCCTTTCACTGTGTACTTTAGTGCTTCCATTCTCATAAATCAAGAGTGCACACTCATTGGTTCTGTTTCTAGACTCTCTTATGTTTCATTTTCCTCCTTGTCTATTCTTAAGCCATTTTCATCCTGTGTTAAATATAGTCGGTTTAAATTGTGTTGGTGTGCAGTTGTATAAGTTCTCCCACTTTGAGATTAATTTAGGCATTTTTGGCCCTTCTCTTTTCTTATATAAACTGCAGAAGCAGCTCAATACATTCCTACCAAAAATCCGTGGCTTTAATTAGTATTACTTTAAACACACAGAAAACAGTGTTTAAAATTTTAATTAAAAAAATAAAAAAGAGAATAGGAATTATACTGACAATATTTCATTCAGATATTCTGAATCTATAAGAATATGGGGTTTAACAGAAATAGTGAGGAATTCAGTTCATGCACAAAGCAATTTTTTTATTTCACTTGTTTTTCTCAGTGTTTACTTTTGCATAAGTGTGTGTGAAGAACTATTGCACAAGTTTTATTACATACCTGACATTTGGGGCTATTCACATGGTCTTTAAATTTTTAATTATATATATATATATATGGAAATAAAACTGATTTTTACATCAATGCGTACTAATACCTTTGCCAACTTTAGTTTGCCAAATTTAGCTTTAAGTTTATATTACTTCAGATTTTTCTTTTTAAAATAAAAAAACTATCTTTTATTTAAAATAATTTTAGGTGTATAGGTGTTTTATCTGTACCATGCATATGCCTGGAGGCCCACAGAATTTAAAAGATGTATTGGATTCTCTGGAACTGAAGTTACAGGTGGTGATAAACCATCATGTTGGGTGCTGGGAACTGAACCCATGTGCTCTGGAAGAGCAGTCAGTCTTGACCACTGAGTCATCTCTCCAGCCCCTATTTAGATTTTTCTACACATACTATCATACTATCTCCAAGTAATACTGGCTTGTTTTATTTTGTTTTACTTTCTAAACATATATTTTGCTTTAAGGTATTAATTGTGAAATCTGCCATCATACTGAACAGAAATGATGATATGAGTAGTTTTACCTTATTGGTAATCTCAGAGAAAAATAGTATTTAATATGAAATATGCTGCCTGATTGGTTTTTTTCAAAGATCCTTTTTACATAAAGGACGTTTTATGTTTTTCTAGTTTGCTAAGAATTTTAAAAATCATTAATGGATCTTAACTACATCATGTATTTTTCTGCTTGTGAATTGAGGTCGTATGGGCTTTATCCTTTTATGTATTACAAGTTCTACTAGGTTTTAATAATAAAAACTCGGAGACAGATAATGAGTTTAAAGCAAAGCATCCAGCCAGTAGAGAGTTCTTAACCTCTGCCAATGCTCAGACCAAAGGGGTGATCCTGCCTCAGACTGCATCTGGATGGAGTCTGCATCTGTCTCCATCAAACCTCAGACTTCACTGACCTCCTCCTGTCTCCTCACACCTTATATTCCTCTCTAGTGCTGGGACTAAAGGTGTGGGATCCCAAGTGCTGAGATCACCTTTGTATAAGCTCTGTTTCTCATTTAGACTGGATTCATTTCAAGCAGCTCAGGATGGCCTTGAATTAAGAGGGATCTGTGTGCCTCCTGAGTGCTGGGATTAAACATGTGTACACTACCTGGCCTCTATGGTTAATTAATGTGGGTGTTGGGATTAAAGGTGCGTGCCACTACTGCCTGTACTGCGTGTACCTACTGCCTGTAGGTAGCTCTGTACTCTGATCTTCAGGCAAGGTTTATTTGTTAGATCATAAACAAAATATCACCACATTTTTATTTATTTATACAATGACTCAGATTATTAATTTATTAATGACATACCCATTCAATTTTGCTTTGTTTGAAATTCAAACCAAACTTAGAGTAAATCTAGGTTGGTTGTGTTACATTATCCTCCTTTATATCATTGGCTTTAGTTCTTTTTACTATTTTATTTAAAATTTTTAAAATCTGTGTTTATAGAAATTGACTTGCTGTTTCCCATTTTTACAGTGCTCTGTCAGGGTTTGCAACCAGTGTTATACTGGCCTCATAAAATAAGTTGAGAGAAGTTCCTTCCTTTTTAACTCTTTGAGTTTGTCTTTGTCCATTTGGGTTACTTCAACAAAATACCATAAACTATGTGACTTAAGAGCAACATAATTAAAAAATAGCTTTATATTAGCTTACGAAGTAGTGGGCTTCTATAGGGGCTTTTCAAATATTCTTTGATTCAGTTAACCAATCCCCCCTGCCCAATCTCCTTTTACCTCCACTCCATCCCCATCCAAACTTAAATCTTAAACCTCTTACATGTCATTTGGTTTTTGCATCTTCTCTCTTCCTAAGACCTCTTCCCCTCTCCCTCTCATGGGCCCTTTATAGCTTCCTTTATAGATTCAGCTCTACAGATTTCTGAAATTAAACACATAAACTTAAAGATTCAATGCTAGGATTCATATGTAAGAGGAAACATGGAGCATTTGTATTTCTGGGCCTGCACTACCTTACTTGGTATAATATTTTATAATTCCATCTATTTTCCTGAAATTTTCATCATCTCATTTCTCTTTATAGCTTAGTAAAGTTCCATCGTGTGTATGTACTACAGTTTCATTATCTATTCATCAGTTAATGGATGTCCAGGCTGAATCATTTCCTAGCTATTGTGAATAGAGCAGTGATGAACATGGATGTGCAAGGTCTCCTTTGAGTGTTTTCCCAGAAGTAATATAGCTAGGTTGTATGGCACTTCTACTTTTAGCTTTTTGAGAGATCTCCACATTAAATTCCATAGAGGTTGCACAGTTTACACTGCCACCCACAGAGGATACGGTTTCTTCTTTCTTCACATCTCTGCAGTATTTGTTGTCTTTTTATCTCCTTATTTTTATCAGTTCTTTGAGAATTTTCTGTAATGTATTTTGACCATATTCCCTCTCCTTCAATTAGTCCAGATCCTCTTCACTATCCACCTTTTTGTGTCCTTTTTTTGGATACAGGGTGTCTCTGCAAAGCCCTGGCTGTCCTGGATCTCACTATGTAGACCAGACTGGCCTCGAACTCACAGAGATCCGCCTGCCTCTGCCACCTGAATGCTGGGATTAAAGACGTGCGCCACCACACCTGGCTTGTGTCAAGCACAATGTATGCTGCCTATATACTCTCCGATGTGTGGCCTTCACTGGAGGGTGATTTGCCTACCAGGGGCCATGCCCTGAGGGAAACCTGGCTCTCTCCTTCCTAGAAGCTGTCAGTTGCCAACAGCTCCTTAGCTGGGGTGGGGATTCATGCCCACCTCCCCTCTCAGTGATGAAATTCTGTCTGACCAGAGCCTAAGCAGGTCTGGTGTGTGCTGTCTCACTGGCTGGGAATCCATATGCTTAACTGCCCTGCTGTGTCCAGAAAACACCATTTTTAGTAGTAACCCACCACCTATGTATGACTCTTATACTTTTTTCTGCACCCTCTTTCACCATGATCCCTAAGCCTTGGGTGGATAGGGTACGGTATAGCTGTTCCATTAGGAACTGAGCATTCTGCACTCTTATTCTCTGAACTGTGACCAATTGTGGGTCTTTGTGTTCACCATCTACTGCAAAAAAGAGGCTTCTCTGGGTTGCCCAGTACTCTAGTTCATGGATAGAATCACAAGTCATTTAGTAGAATTACAGCAGTGGGTTCTCTGTTAGGGCCGATGACCTTCCTAGCCTCAAGTTCTTCATTACAATATCAGTTTCAGGTATGGGTTTCAACTTGTTGAGCAGGCCTTAAATCCTATAAACTTCATGGGACTAATGCATAGTGGGAATGTCTTGCCAGCCTGGGCATTGGTGTAGCCCACAGGTTTCACAGCTCACTAAGATTCTTAGATCACCCCCAGATTTGTCCTGCAGTTCTCCCATTGTCTTGTCAGACTTCCAGTCCTCTTTAAGATTTAATATTTTATCCAGAACATTTGCTTGCTTCAGTAGGATGGCTGGTGTGAATAATTTAGGTTGCCATTACTTGATATTCCCTACCGTAAGTTTTATCACCAGTAGACTAACATCTACGTAATATTGAAGTGCTTTTATGTATGTCTTAAAATATCTGAATTACTTTTCCCTTGAAGATGAGTATGTTCATTTTCTCTAAACCTTGGTAAGGATATTTATATCTCTTTTCAATTTTTAGAAAAATAATTCAATTATAATGTATATTAAATAATGGTATATGTAATAACTGAACAAAATAGCACATGTTTTTACTTAAAATGTTCACCTAGTCAAACTTTTCAAAAGTAGTATTTGTGGCTTTGCTTGGCATAATTTTTTTCATATTTATTTATTTATTTGATTTGATTTTTTTAGCATGAGGAAGTATGGAGAGAAATTAGATGCAATCCGTATTGTTAAAAGAAATATAACAATAACCTGGTAGACCATAAACTATAATACAGTCACATTGAAGCTAAAATTGAAGTAAATCCATACAGCCTGGGAAACCGAAAGGACATCAACAACTTAGTGGAGTGTTTGTTGGAGTACTTGGCTAGGCAGGGGCATCTTCCCAGGCATAGTGTCTCCTTTCAGAATAACGGAGTGAACTGGGAAGCAAGGGAGTAGAATATGGAGTTCTCAATCACATTTAAAACCCCAACTAAAGGCCTGGAAAAATGAGAAAAGACATAATTTGCAGAAAATAGTCTCATTTGTCCAAAACATAGTCTATGTATCCAAACAAGATAGAAGTTGAGGCTAGACTAGCGAATAATAAAATTTAGATGATCAATGCAATCCTTAGGGCTTTAGGTTTTATCCTAAGAAGGTAGAGAGTCAGTAAGGATGGCATGCTCTCAGAGTAACTTTCCCATTCAAATATACCACAGCTACATCAGAGACATTTTAGAGAAAGAACAAAACCACCTGTAATCCCAAGACCATACATAAATATAGTGATATATTTTATATCTCTTTAAAGTTTTTCCATGCATATTTAGAAACAATTAAAATCATCCATAAGCATATGGTATATTATTATAAAGTTAACATATATTCATTACTAAATACAGTAAAATTTAAGGAAATGTAACATTTTACATTTAAGCAATAAAAACATGTATCAGTGTAGTTTTTTCCTCTTTTTCCAATACAGGGTTCTCTGTGTAGCTTTGTCTATCCTGGATCTCACTCTGCAGATCAGGCTGACCTTGAATTCACAGAGATCTGCCTACCTCTGCCTCCCAAGTTCTGGGATTAAAGGTGTGCACCATCACCACCCAGCTTGCCAGCATAGTTCTAAAGACTATGTATAATTTGTCTGTAATAATTTGGCTTGCTTCAAAAATAAAATAGCTGTCTAGAATTATGTTTATATTAATATTTATAGATACAAGTAATGGAAAATTAGATACTTGGAAAATCCAAGAAAGTTGATTGAAAAAAGTTACTTGAGTTGCCTTGCTTCAAATCATATAGAGGTGACTGGTTGGATGTTGAGAATCCAAATAATTATAGATTTTATATTTTCTCATGTAAAAAATGGCAAAGTGGCCTTTTCTAAAAAAAACCAACAAACATAAAAATCAAGGAATAGCTTTAATGATAGTGAAGGAAAAATGAAAATTTTGTTGACAAAGATTTTTAAATCTTTTATAATGTGCTCTTAGGTTAAATATTACCAAACTATATGTTCTCTGAATTAGTTGTGTTTGGTCTTGTGCTAAAAAAATTCAATGGGGTTATCATTTTATTTTGACATGACTTTCCCCCAAAATTTGTTTTTAAGAATAACCATATAAATCAGGCGGTGGCAGCACATGCCTTTAATCCCAGCACTCCAGAGTCAGAGGCAGGCAGGTCTTTGAGAGTTTGAGGCAAGCCTGGTCTACAGAGTGAGTTCCAAGACAGCCAGGGCTATCAGTGAATAGAAGTGTTTGCCATACAAGGGTGAGGACTTGAGCTCAAATTCCAGAACTCATAAAGCTGGATACACAGTGTGAATGTCTGTAGCCCTGTGTTCCTATCGGAAGATAGGAGACAGGGTCAGGGGACCACCCAGAAGCTAGTGGTGTACCTAGCCTGGTGTACAAAGTAGAAAAACAACAAAGGGAAAGAACAACAACAGACACCAAGGGCTGCCTTTTGACTTCTACATGTGTGCCATGCAACTGCATTTGTAAGTGTACATTCACACACAGAGAATAATCATACAGGAAAAAGTAAGATTTGAAGTGTAGGCATTCTATTGTCAGAGTTAAGCTTCACAAGGATATCATTAGAAATATTGTGTAGCTCCCGTTGTAAAAGACCAGAGTGGAAGAAAGGAAATTAGGTCACAGTTAATAATATACAAGTAGTCAGCTATGGAGATTTAAACTGATGCCAGGAGGAAACAACTTGGTGTGATATAAAGAGGAGAAATGATAGGTTAGTTTCAGAAAAGGAACAAGGAGACCCTATCAAGGTTCATAGAAATGATACGTTAAGTTTTGGAAGTATTTGTGTATCTGAAGGGAGCTCTGAGGATATGTTTTGAGTCATCTGCATTAGGGCGATACTTGAAGCTAAAGTGTGGAAGGAATAATGGACAATATATAAAGTGGGGTGGCAGGGGTGATGAGGCAGGTAAGATCAAACTGTATGGAAAACATTTTAAAGTCTGAGAGAATGAAAGTCCACAACCCAATAGAGAAGAAATGGGGTGGAGGTTTTCGGGGCGGGGCG
The DNA here is from genome assembly GCF_003668045.3 of Cricetulus griseus. Classification (NCBI taxonomy): domain Eukaryota; kingdom Metazoa; phylum Chordata; class Mammalia; order Rodentia; family Cricetidae; genus Cricetulus; species Cricetulus griseus. Next base: position 200,446,742 of record NC_048595.1, on the reverse strand, counting down.
GGGGGGGGGATCCTGAAGGGATTACTTAGCACAAATTGCAAGAGGAATCTTGAAGAATTAGAGTTGCTTGCAAACGTAGGATGTTAAAGTCATCAACTAAGAAGTGATCTCTGAAGTATTCATTGGTATGGTCATTATGATGTCATTGAAAAATTAGCAAAATAAGTTTCAAAGACAAAAGAGACTGAAGTGAACTTATAGCTAGTTGACAGTGGAGAAAATGCCAATGAGGAGACAAAGCCTCATTGGTGTTGAGAGAGAACACTTTTGTGATTTAGAGTACTGTTATCTTCTCTACTTCTGTAATACTTGTGGGTTATGGATTTATCTTTGGTAGCCACGTGTGGGAATGTCTTGGAAAATACTAAAATTAACTTTGGATTAGGTCTAAGACAGTTTGCTTCTATTCCCCAGCTCAGTACCCACAAATAATATGGATACCTAAGCAATTAAAAAGAGGCATAGTTTTTATCTCTGCTCTGTTAGTATTTGGAAAATGTCATGGAGTAGAAACAAGCCATTACTTTTGGCTTCTTCTCTTAAAAAGGAAGGTGTATTCCATATCTTTCCAAAGCTTTTAACAATAGTGTGTGCAAGACATTTAATTATTTATGTGGATAAGATTAAATACATCTCCCAAACATCTTTGTCATCAAGAATTAATATAAATATTGGGGAAAGTACAGCAATCTATAATTTTTTACTATGACAATTTTTGCCTTCTGTTCAACTAGAAAATCAATTAGATCTGATTGTATCTCTGTGAAGACCAAAGCTCAGAGCCTTAGGCTCTGAGCCTTATGCACTGTCCTTCTTAATCCGTCATCATTGGGTTCACAAATATTTAATTTATACCAGTTTCTACTGCCAAATAAGGCTTACCTTCTGTGTGATAAGAGAGAAGCTGAAAGTAGTTCATGTTCTTATTTTTACCTCTGAGATTCATTATTCATCCTATTTAGATGGGCAGAGTGATGAATTGTGAATTTTTTATATGCAGTTTAGGCATATTTCAGCTCCCATATGCTTCATATATTTGTCTCTGCTCCGTAGTACACTATTTTTATACTACAGTCTATTTTAAAACTAATCAATATTTTATCTATAGTTCTTTATATATACAGTTTTGAAGGTAGTATATACTCAGACTAATTTTATTAAATTTAGGAACTTTTGTACTGATAGCTAAATAGTCTCCTGTACATCAGATTTACTAGGGTTTTTCAGAAATCTACCAGAAGAAATTGAATGTCTGTATTTGAAGATTCTTTTTCTGTTTATAGTATCAATAGGTTTACATCTAAACATGTACAAAAACATTACAAAAAAAGTAAATCTCAAGAATTCCCAAAGATAGCAAATGATCTACATTCCAATGAGAAGCTCCATGTAGATGAAGAATAGTAATTTCCTTTACCTCATTTTTTCAGTTTTTTGAAATTACATATACAAGTCTTACATAAGACATATGTGTTGTAAATATTTAGTTTGCACTGTAGTCTTTTAGTCTTTATTTTTTGAAAGCCAGAAGTTTCTTTTGCTTATTTTTCATTACTGGAAATCACACCAATGGCTCACACATGTTAAGAAAGTGCTCTACCATTAAGCCACATCCTAGCCTCCAAATTTTAAAAAAATTAGGAATGTAAATTATTCTTTTTGTGTTTTGATTTGTGTCTTTACTTTAAAAGCATTTCCTACCATGTTAGTCGGGTGTTCTTATGTTTTCTTCTAGTATTGCTCAGCTTTAGCTTCTAGCTTTATGATCTAGTCAAGCTCATCTTTTTGTGAATGGTTTGAGATAAGATTGAGATTCACTTTTTTTCTACCCAAATATTTAGTATAAAATTGTTAATGCTTGCAGATACTATGATATTAAATACATTTAAATAGCCTACCAAAAGGCCTGTTAAAAGCTAACCAATGAATTCAGTGAAGTTACAGGATACAAAAATCACCTGAAGAAAAAAAATCACCTGAAGAACATATCTGAAAAAGAAATTTTAAAATATTATTTGCAAAAATAATTAGCTACAAAAATAATAAAAATGGTCTGGGGATAAAGCTCAGTACTGAAACATTTGCCAAACATGTGCATGGCCCTGGGCTCAATCTCCAAGCACTACATAAATATCAATAAACAAGTAAGTAAATAAATAATTATAATACAATAGAATAAATTTATAATGTATAGGAGCAAATTCAACCAAGTAGCTGAAAATGTGTACAATGAAAAGAATAAAAAACTGATGAAAGATATAGAAATCCCAAATAGATGGAAAGATATCCTGTTTGTGAAAGACTTAATATTATTAGATAACTATATTCTACAAATTTATATGTTCAATGTAATCCCTCTCAAAATTGTAATGATATTTGACAGAAATAGGAAAAATGAGGGAATAATTTAAAAACTTATAGTCCATTAAGTTAGAAAACTGAAAGGAAATGGTTAAATTTCTAGAGTCACCCAAATCACTAAATTTAAATCAAGAAGAAATCAGTGTCTTAAATTGACCCATAGTAAATAAGGAGATCAAAACAGTGGTTTTTAAAAACCCAAATGACTAAAAACATTCAGGCCCAGATGTATTCACAGCAGAATTATACCAGACTTTCAAAGAATATCTATAACCAACATTCCCTAAATTATTCAAATAATAGAAACAGAATGAGTACTTCAAACTCCCTCTATGAAACTGATGTTACCCTAATACCCAAACCAGGTAAAGATACAACAAAAACACAAAACTACAGGCCAATATTCCTGATGAACATAGATGCAAAACTCCTCAATAAAATATGTGCCAAATACAGACACATATCAGAAACACATCATCCACCACATTCCAGAGATACAAGGATGGTTCAGCATATATGAATAAATACATGCAATAAACAAATGGAATTAAAGACAAAAACCACTGGTCATCTCAATAGATTCAGAAAAGGTCCTTAGACAAAATCCAACATGTTTTGTGATTACAGTCCTTGCAAGAATAAGACTGGAGGAAACATTTCTAAACATAATATAGGCCAAATGTGACAAACACTCAGCTAACATCATCCTAAATGGAGAAATACTTGAAGCAATTACATTAAAATCAGGAATGAGACAGGGCTGTCCACTATCTCTTCTCCTTTACAATATAATACTTGAAGCCCTAGCAATAAGATAAAAGAAAATCAAAAGATATGAATAGGAAAGGGAAGTCAAATTATCCCTATTTGCAGATGATATATTACATATAAGAAATCACAAAAATTCCGCCAGAAAACTTACAGAAACTATCAACAATTTTAGCAAGTTGACACAATACAAAATCAGCTTAGAAAAAAAACCAGCAACATTTCTTTTTAATTAAATAATTTTTATTTAAATTAAAAACAATCTTATTTTACATACCAATCCCATTTCCCTCTCCCTCCTGTCCTCCCATGCCCCCCACCGACCCCCATGCCAACCCCCATCCACTCCTCGGGGAAGGTGAGTAATGTTTTATACACCCAAAACCAAACATTCTGAGAAAGAAATTATGGACACACGCCCATCTGTAATAGCCTTAAAAATCTAGAAATAAACCTAATCAAGAGGTTTAAGATTTCTTCAATGAGTACTTTGAATACCTGAAGAAAGAAATCAAGGAAGACCCTATAAAATGGGAAGACATCTAATGCTCGAGAATGGGCATAATTAATATTGTGAAAATGACCATTTTCTCAAAAGCAGTTTACCAGTTCAACGTAGCCCAAATAAAATTCCCCATAAAATTATTTTCAGAAATAGGAAAAAATCCTAAAATTTATATGGAACCATGAAAGACTCTGGATTGCCAAAGCAATCCTGAGTAAAAGGGAAAATTCTGGGAACATTACTATTCTAAGTTTCAATATTTATTACAGAGCAGCAGTTATAAAAAAAACAGCATGGTATTAACACAAAACAGACATGTAGACCAATGGAACAAAATAAAGACCTGAACATGAGTGCCCATAGCTACAGCCACTTGATACTTGACAAAGATGCCAAAACAACACTGGAGAAAAGACAGCCTCTGTAAGCAATGGTGCTGGGATAGTTGGATGCCCACAGGCAGAAGAATGAAATTCAATCCGTATCTATCATTCCACACAATAATTAAATCCAAATGGATCAAAGACCTCAATGTGAAACCTGAGACACTGAAACTCCTGAAAGAAAACACAGGCTGTACCATACATGATGCAGGTGTAGGAAAGGACTTCCTGAACAGAATTCTATTTGCTCTGCCATTAGGACCAGCAACTGACAAGTGGGACCTTACAAAACTAAAATGTTTCTGCAAAGCACATGCAATAATCAGTTGAGTGAAGAGAAGCCCACAAAGTGGGAGAGGATCTCTGCCAGCTATGCATCTGATAGAGGATTAGTATCAAGAATACATAAAGAACTCAAAAAGCAAAGTCAAGGAAACAAATGCCACAACTAAAACATGATCTCTAAACCTGAACAGAGGGTCCTCAAAAGCAGAAATAAAAATGGTTTTAAAATATCTCAAGAAGTGTTACTTCATTCTTAGCAATCATGGGCATGCAAATTAAAATGACTTTTGCACCATGCAGAGATGCTGATGACCTGGAGGGTGAATGACCACAAGCTTACCCCGCTCCTCGGTGAGATCTGGGATGTGCAGTGACGTGCAGGATGAGAGACTAGCTCCTTGTCCTCTTTGGGACCTAAATCTGATGTTTGACTTCCCTTATTTCATTTGTACCTGGTTCCACTCAAGAATCTCAGTGAGTATTTATGTAGCAATTGTGTAACTCCCACACTTGTAAATACAGGCTGGATAGAATTGCTTTCTCTGCATTACATTTTACAAGTCTTCAGGACACCCCACTGACATGCCCTGTTTGCCTAATTAGATTGCTACTTAAATTCTAGGGACAACCTTATTTTATTCATCATTGGACGATATTGCATATATTTTATTAAAGAGACAGTAAACTGAACATAATGCCAAAAAATAAAACTACTTTGAGATTTATTTTTATTATGTTTTATTTAAATTAAAAACAATCTTATTTTACATACCAATCCTAGTTCCCTCTTCCTCTCATCCTTCTACCCCCACCCCCACCATCTCCCTATCCTATCCCCCATCCTCTCCTTAGAGAGGTAGAGACCTCCCATGGGGGATCATCAAAGTTTGTCACATCAATTGGGGGAAGACCAAGGCCCTCACCCCTGTAACTAGGCTGAGAGAGTATCCCTTCATAGGGAATGGGCTCCAAAAAGCCAGTTCAAGGGAAAATCTCTGAGACCAACAAAACAAGGGACAACAAATGTTGGCAAGGATATGGGGTAAAATGTAGCCAGGAAATTTTCAGGTAAATTTAAAGAACTAGAAATATTATACAGAGCTACCCAGACCCAGAAAGACAAATGCTGCTGGTTTCTAGCTCTGAATCTTAATGTGTGACTATGTAACCTGGCGTAACCACAGAAACCAGGAAACTTAAAAAGGACATGTAGTGTGGAAGAAGGAGCTCTAGAGAGAATAGCAGGACACAGGACTACGAGGGAAATGGTGAAAATGAGAGCTTTAGCTGGGGAGCGGTGATGGAGAGACATGCAGCTATAGCCTTTGGTTGCTTCATAGAGGTTGAAGATAAATCTCTAATGCTGAAGACACCACACTTTGGACACAGAACTTGGAGGACTCAAGCCATATATGACCTGAAAGCCCCCTCCCTGAGGACTAGCTCACAGAACTTGAAGGCGCCCTACAAACTTGCAGGAGAGAAAAACAATCACTAGTCCTTCCCAGCTGTGAAACTTACAAATGTGTCAACATTGACCATCATGGCAAGATATTCCCAACGGTGAATAATGCTACTCATATCTTAGGTTACCCAAAGGCATCTTGGATAACCAATAGCTATATGTTTTCACTTAAAGCCTACTTTATAGGAGGGAATTCATACCGGGTCCTATAAACACAGCCAAATAGTTGTAACTAGTAAGTCTATGAGACCTAGAAGAGATCCTACTATGGCCACTTTCCTAAATTAATATAGTTCCTAACTTCATTCTACTTATTCTTAATGCCCACAAGACAAGTGTAGCTTTATCAAAGATGATTTGTTTTACAGCAGGTTGAGACTATTACAGAGAAGCACAAGTGGTCAAAATGCAAGGAACCACTGACAGTGGGGTGCCCAGCACCAATCAATACATCTACAGCATAGCCCCTGTATCCAAAGCTCGAGAAATATTGAATAAAAGGAGATGGAAAGATGTAAGAGCCAGAGGACCAGGATGCCTGCTGTGAGACTGGGCTCTCTATATGTATCAGGGAGGCTACCCCTATGAAATTTCACTAAAATGGTTGCCTAAACAAGACCTGGACAATGACAATACCGGTTAATGTGCCCATGTGGATGGGGAAATCTCACAAGGCCCCATTCCTAGATGAAAATCTATAGACAATTAATGGGTGCTGAGCAAGGGAAATCAATTTTTCCTACAGATGAGCCCCTAATTGGTTATCCAATAACAAGTGATAAGCCCTAAACACATACACACACACACACACACACACACACACACACACACACACACACACACACAGAGAGAGAGAGAGAGAGAGAGAGAGAGAGAGAGAGAGAGAGAGAGAGACGCATGCACAGGCACACACAAGTGTGTGTGTGTGTGTGTGTATGCACGTAACAATAAATAAACTCAATAGGTTGTGTGTGTGTGTGTGTGTGTGTGTGTGTGTGTGTGTGTGTGTGTGTGTGTGTGTGTGTTTCTTAGTTACTTTTCTATTGCTGTGAAGAGACATCTTACCAAGGCACCTTATTGAAGAAAGAGTTTACTGGGGCTTACAGTTCTGGGGGGGTAGAGTCCATGATTTTGTGGTAAAGAGCATGCCAGCAGGTAGGCAGGGTGCTGGAGCAGAAACTGAGAGCTTACCTTGCTAACTGCAAGCAGGATGCACGTAGAGAGCTAACGGAGAGTGGTGTGAACTTTGAGGTTTCAAAGTCCTTCCCCCAATGACTCATCTTTTCCAACAAGGCCACACCTCATAATCTCCCCCAAAGAGTTCAATTAACAGAGGACCAAGTATTCAAACATATGAACTTTTGTGGGACATTCTTACTCAAACCACTTGCATTGTGAGTGTGTGTGTGTGTGTGTGTGTGTGTGTGTGTGTGTAAAACAATAATAATTAAGAAAAAGAGGTCACAGATTTGGGAGGGAACTGGAATTGGGGGGTCAATAACATGCAATAGCATTATGTCTAAAAATGTGCACATATTTTAGTTAAAATGATTTATTGCTAATATGTTAATGATCATTCTCAGCTATTGTAAAGATGTTGCTAGGAGGCTTTCTTAATATTTAGTTGCCACAAATCTTCAATTTGTACAAAATGCATTATGTGTAGAACACAATAAAAGTAAGTTCAGAAGTTAGAGAGATTTCTCAGTGGTTAAGAGCACTGACTGATATTCCAGGTTCAAGCCCAGCACCCACATGGTAACTCACAACAATCTCTTATTCCAATCCAGAGGATTCCACCTTCTCTTTTGCTCCACAGGCAATAGGCATGCATGCATGAGGTGCACAGACATTCTTGCAGGCAAATCATCTGTACACACAAAACAAAACAATAAATTATTTTTAAAATGGTACAATAAAATGAGGTGTCGTCATACTAAATTCTTTTCCTATATATACAAACTTATGATAAAGTTTAATTTTTAAATTTAAAGTCTAATTTTAAATATGGATCAACAAGTAAGAGATCAACAACAATAGCATAGTAAAATAGAACAGATGTAACAGTATTCCGCATTGAAAGTTTCTACCTCTCAGATCAGTTCTTATTCTGTATTGTATTTTTGGTTTACAGTCAACAACAGGAAAATAAAGCTGTAGACAATGAAGCCACGGATGAAGAGAGAAATTCTTACCCAGTTTTATTTTCAAGTTCTCGGATAGTTGCTTGGTGTGTTTTAAACTTTATTTATTAATTAGTGTGTGTATACTACATGTATGTGTGTACAAAAATTATTGTTAACATTGGTTGCCTTGGTGTAGGACAGGACACTAGATTTTCCACTGTGAGTTCTGAAATCACTAACTGACCTCTCCTCTTGTCAAGAGGCTGAAATTTGTTGTCTCTGTGTTTATTATGGGCTTAAATATACTGGATTCAGCTTCAGGCCTGAAGTTTTAGGGCTTTGCTTAAATATTTTATTTATCCAAGAATGAAATCTAAGAGTTTAAAAAATATCTGCCTAAAAGATTGAAGAGGCAAATATTGTCCCCTGGAGAAGGGGAAAGGGTCATGATCCCCTGAGCAAATTGAGAGCATGGGAAGAGCCGGGAGGGAGCTACGAGAATAGAAGGGAAGAAGAGGAGGGATGCAGAGGTCATGAGGGAGCAGAAAGGTTGAGTCAGGGGAAGAATAGAAGAGAGGGTATGTGATAGGTAGGGTTTTAGTTGGGGGGTGGTAGGGGAGAACGGAAGGGAGAAGGGAACTGGGATTGCCATGTAAAACAATCTTGTTTCTAATTCAAATTAAAAAAAATATTAAAAAAAGAACTAAAAAAAAGATTGAATGACTGTTTGGAGAGTTAGGAATGAACACATATTTTTAAAGATACAGACTTTAACAGTAAAAATTATTTAAAACACTGTAATAGATTAGTCAATTTAAATGAAATATTCAAGTAAACGGACTGAATTTTTCAGCTACCATTTAGGTATTTATGGAGTCATATGAACTAGATTATGAAACTTCTGAGGAAAGCAAAATGTTGTGGTAAACATGATTCTGTTTTTTTCTATATTATGAACTAGAAATTTTGTGGATAAATCCTAAGTCAACAATTGTCTTATTTACAAGTGATGGGTGTGATAAAAGGCATAAAATTTGCAGAAGGTTTTTTGATATGTATGAATAAAATATAAATGTAAATTATTTTTAATTAAAAACCTTCCAGAGGGGCTGGAGAGATGGCTCATTGGATAAGAGAACTAACTGCTCTCCCAGAGGTCCTGAGTTCAGTTCCCAGCACCCATAGCAGGCAGTTCACAACTTCACAACCTCTGTAACTCCAGAGGATCTCATGCTCTTACTTCTGGCCTTCAAAGGCAACTTTATGCATGTGGCCTACACACACACACACACACACATAAAAATAAATTTATTTTTTAAAAAGGAAGCCTCTCAGAGTAAATACATAAGCATGTATAAAAGCACATTTTCAGAAATGTACCTAAATATTCAATTGTGTAGTAAAATGTTATGAAATATCTTTTTGTTATGAAATATCTATGCAATGAATATTATGTAACACTGAGAAGGAAACAGTAATATATATGCATACAGACATATAAATAATACAGGGAAAGATAGCCATCACATGTGTAAAATAAAAATGTAAAAAAATCAAAGTTGTATAATAGTATGTAGAGTGTGATTCCATTTTGGAAAAACATATGTTGATATATTTACATATGCACAGGTTAAAGTCTAGAGAGATCTGCCAATACCAAAAAAAAATGAGACTTAATTTTTACTGCTTTAAATGATTAGATAAGTTTAATTTGTGTTAGTATGTATTTTTAAATACTATTGAACCAGAATAAATAGAAAAACAAGAAAAAATAAAAAGAAATCAAAGGAAATGCAGCTTGACTTTATCTGGATCATTGTTGTATTTCTAACAGGCTATCTGGTGTCACTATTGGCCCTTGCAAAAAATGATTTAAAAATCTCCCTTACTCCACAACTCTTGCTAGGTAGAGCAACACTAATCCACATAGCCCATGTGTCATGGCTGTCCAGTACATCCTGTGTGTGCACTGATTTATGCACCAATAAATGTTTCATACACGGTTAAAATTTTAAATGAACTTATAGCAATTGGATCACAGGTGTATTCGTTCAACCTGAGAGTACTACAGACGCCAGTCACGGGAGGCTCTGATGAAAATTTCATTAGAGAGGATATTGAAGATCTGAGGGTGACAGCTGCTATAATAGATGTGATGCTGGGTTAGAAAGAGGGAAAGTGAAACTTTCATCCACTTCTACTTGAAATCAACTTCTCATTTCTGGTAACTGTCAAACTGTTCTGCTTCAACTTTAAGGTTTCAGTAAGGTTACCACCATGTTATCTTGTATTCACCGTCTTTACTGGAGAACTGGTCAATAGAATTAGACAAAGGGAAATCATAAATATTGATTTATTTGGAAGCTTTGTACATTTTCCCTGTTGTATTAGGAAAAGCTGAAGTTGGCACCCACCAGGGAATGTTGCTGTGGAGGCGTCTTTGAGAGCGCTGGCTCAGTGATGCTCACAGAATCAAACCTGGATTTCCTTCTCAATTCTTTCAGTGTAGTTTGCTTCATCCACGTGTGGAAGAAAAGAATGGAAAGTGCAAAGTAAAATGGAAGAATATGAATGTTATTTCTAAATAGCTTTAACAAAATGAGATTTGTTAAGATAATTATCTCATCAGAATGCCTCAAAGTATCATTCATAGAAAATGAAATCCATCTTACCTTGGCTAATTTTGATGGCTATATTTTATCTCCGTTCTTGTTCTTCTGTTGTATGTATAAATGCTAAATGAATTATAGCAAAATCCATCACTAGGAACATGACTGGGAATTATGTCTGCAAATCAAATTCATCTGTAAAACCCCCCACTACTTACATGGAATATGTCAAGTGGGAAAATACTGATTCCAGCAAGGGCAGAGAATACAAGAACAGTTTGGATAATAGAAGATGAATAGATGAACCCCCCCCTTTTTTACAGCATTATTTTGGCAATTCTAATTGTTTATATATATAATACTTATATATACAGAAGATCAAAGTCTTTACAAAAGAAGTTTATAATTGTGAAACACTGCTAAATAGGAGTCTATGTAAAATATTTGAAATTTCGTAGTTTGTGAGCAATAACAAGATTTCTATTAGAGGTGTGTGTGTGAAGTGGACAGATGTTAGATTACTCAAAAATAATGATGTACAGGAGTCTGGGACAGAACTCACTGGTAGAGCATTTACCTCGTATGTGCAAGGCCTTGGGTTCAATTTTCAACATTCTCCCCAAATATATAAATAAAACAACCCCTCCAAAACAAAACAAAAGAAAACCCAGCTTACCCAAAGCACAAAACAAAATGACAAACAAAACAGAAAAGAAAAGATAGCTGGCAGGGAAAAGGCGAATGATTAATAAATGAGATCTTGTTAAACTAAAAATCTATACAACAAAGGAAACAGTTAATCCAATGAAGAGACAGCCTCTGGAATGGGACAAATCTTTACACGCTATACATCTGACAGATGTTTAATATCTAGAATATACAAAGAACTAAAAAACACTAAGCAGCAAGAAATCAAACAGCCTGATCAGTAAATGGACTGATGACATGAGCAGACAATTCTCAAATTATAGCTTACAAATGGCCAATAAACATGAAAAATGTTCAGTTTTACTAACCACCATAGAAATGCAAATACAAACTACCTTGAGATTTCATCTTATCCAACCAGAACAGAGTCATTTAAGCAAGGAAATGACAACAAATTCTGGCCTGGATGTGGACTCAGTAGTACCTTTATACATTGATAGTAGGAAAGGAAGTCCCTATGAAAGTGTCTAAAAATCTAAGAAAAGATCTTTCATATGACCCAGCTTGAGCAAAACACAAATAGATAAAAATGCAAAGAAATGTTCTTTTGAGGAGGAAAAGAGGCCTGGGAGGAAAAAACTTTCTGGAGAGTCTGATAAATTTCTTTGCCTCTTTGGAATTGAGTTTCAGCCAACCTCATTAGGGTCTTACAAGAATTAAATGAGATTAGATATACACAGAAGTAGTAAACTGTAAACTCTTAAGGAATCAGACTATAAATGGGACCCCCAAAGTCAACAGCTATTGATATCTGAATGTCAATGTCATTCACATCTACCCATGTATGTTACTGTCTGTCTGTAGACCTACTATCTGCCTGGCTATCTATCCATGAGAATTAATGACTGTTTTGGCTAAACCCCACTTGGGAACAAGAATGTTCTTTAGTGCCAGATTCCCTTTTTATTTTATTCTGTGGCTAAATCCCAAAAATTGTAAAGGAGAAACGGGGCCAAACAAGGCTTTCTATTAAAATAAGAGGTCCAAAGTGATGAATGGAGACTTGGAACATGTTTCAATGGCAAACGAGGAAGCCAGAAGTCAGTTTAAATACAAACTTACGAACTGGAGGCATGTACTGAATCTCAAATAGAATATTGGTACTAATTTTGTGAATTAAGATGCAGCTTGTCCTAGACAGTCATAATTCTTGTTCCAGAAGGGCTCAACTCGCTTCTGGATTGACCGGTACCGTTGCTGCTACTTACTAGTCTTGAGTCATTGAGAAAATGCTGACTAGGATATGATAGAGGGTAGAGCCCTGAAGTCCCTCATTAGAATCCCTCCAAGTTGAACCATCCCATTAATAAAACCTCTTTGGCACCGCTATTCAAAGAATTATAAAAACCACATGGTTATACTGTGTTGCCATTTTCTTACTTCATCTTGTCTCGTCTTTGTAGGTAAGTAGGATATTATTTAATTCTCCATAAATTTCAGATAAACTGTGTCTATAGCACCCCCATCAATGATTCTACCAATGAAAAACCCCAAAAATACCTGTTTGGAGAAAAAGCAAACAAACTTTAAGTCTGTGTAATTAGTTTGAAGTCATCAGTTTTCAGATGAGCTAGAGCAGGTCCCAGTAAGAATGCCTTCATTTCTGAGTGTTCATGAGTAATTAATTACCTCAGTAATGTTGGAGTGTGGGAGGCATTTATATCAAGCTCAAAGGCTTTTAAAAATTAGCATTTTGTGGTCCATCTGTAAGTTATTTTAATACCTTGAATGATCCCTCAGGCATATCACATTTAAAATGTATCCTTGTGTGTGTGTGTGTGTGTGTGTGTGTGTGTGTGTGTGAGAGAGAGAGAGAGAGAGAGAGAGAGAGAGAGAGAGAGAGAGAGAGAGATGCACGAAAGCACACACACACATGTGTTCAAGCTTCAGCATACTTTCAGCACGTTTATGGAGTTAGGACAATCTTGGAAGCTCTCTACTTCCACTTTGTTAAGAAAATGTCTCTTGTTTTCTCTGCTCTGTGTAGCCCATGCTAGCTGGCCTGAAAGCTTCTATATTCTTCTGTCTCTGCTTCTCATCTCCACATACCTTTTATTATTGCTGTTATGCTTTCTCTCTCCTCTTAACCTTAGATTTAAACTCCATTTAACCACTGAATTTTATAAAATGAAAAAATAAATGGTTTAGATAAGATATTTTCCTAATGAATCTCAGTCTCCAATCTCTGATTCTTGTTAGGTCACCTCAATTGAGAACACTGATGAAGAAGTAAAATTTGATTTTATCTGTTGGTATTAACTATCTGACCCAAGCCTTTAGCCTGTCTCTACCTTTTTATTGTTAATAATCTGAAGATGGCTTGAGTCTCTTGTTTACTCTAAACAGTTCTGAGATGCCTCAGCCACATAGCTACAGCATTTCAGTTTCTCAGGACAAAGTTTCAGAGGATTCCTCCCCAAAATCCGATTGTTAAACCCAAACATTTTCTGGGTACATTCTTTCTGGATGAAGGATATATGAAAAAATCCAGCTATCATTTCATATAGAAAACATTGCATCCCTCCCAGTCATTGCAAAACTACACCTTCATAATGGTATAATCTCATTGCGGAGTATTTTCCTGTGGAGAGGGAGATCAAGAGTCCTGTACCTTTTTAACAAGATAAAGTTTTTGAAGTCGTATCTCACTGGCCTTGAATTCATGAGCTTCCTACCTCTGTCTCTTAGGAGTCAGTATTAGTTATAGAAGAGTGCTCCTATGCCTACTATGAGATGAGTTTAAAAACTACTTTGTGTCATACTAATTATTAAGGATATCTAGTTGTCTCTCTTTTTATTGTGTAACACATGCCTAGTTTGTAGAATAGCACTCATTCATGAGTTATAAATAAAAGTTAGGGGCCAGGCATGGTGGTACCTGCCTGTAATTCTAGCACTTGGGAGTTTGAGGCAGAAGGATGAGTTCATGGCCAGCCGTGGCTACACAGCCAACTCAAGGCCAACCTGGGCTACACAGGATGCTGTCTCAAAACAACAAAGATTTTAAAAATAAAAAGGAAATTAGATTTTCCTTTTTGTGACATATATTCATACTGAAAGCCTGATAAAACTAGTGACTAGTTAGTATTTTCCTTTTGTCCCATGCCCCCAAACTCAAGTCATTTGGTTATTCAAAGTAAAATGATTTATAATGATGTCAGTAATTAAGGAAAATTGATGAGAACTAGGAGATTTTCTGAGTTTGAGTATTTTTTCTTGCAGTCTTAATTCTGTTGTGATTGGTTTTTGCTGCTGTGCTCAATGACCTCATGGGAGATGTATTTTACAAATATAATTAAGAAACATAATTGAGGAATATGATTTCGAAGTTCTTGTCCAGCACAGGGGCAGACAAATACAGTGACCTGTCTTATGGCTCTTTTTATCATGTCACCTTTTATTAATTATGGAGAAGTAATTTTATTTTGTAATTAGTAATTTTACTATACAGCTGGATATAAGTTTTTTCCGGGGCTGGTTTAGTGGCTAAGAGTACTTGCTGCTTTTCCAGAGGAGGTAAGTTCGATCCCCAGCACCCATATTGGGTGGATCATAACCACTTGTAACTCCAACTCTAGGGGATCTGAGATCTGTTCTGGCCTCAGTGGGTACTCCCCACACACACAATCAGACACTCACAAAGATACATAAAACAAATACAAAAGAAGTGATATATAAACCATATATTGTTGATATGAAAGAGTTGCTTCTTTTATTTTCAAGATACAGGGTAAGTTCTAGAAATATTTGAAAACTTTGGAAAAGCTAGACGTTGAGTATACTTACCTGTCCCCAGCCACCATTTGCTTCGTAAATGTCATAGTTGCTTATCTGTGTCTAAGGAGTCATGCCACATATAGGTGATTAGTCAAGATGTTATTTGATACTAACAATTGTTACACTTAATAAACACCACTACCACCAATAACAATAGCGTGCTTGCCAGAAACTGTCCAAATAACTTATTAGTTATTCTAATTATAACAATAACCTCATAGGTTTTATTTTTGTTTCCATTATTTAAAACAAGCAAACTGAAGGTTAGGCATTGAAAGATACATAGTCTTTAGCAGAGGCGCAACTACTTCCATATTTTATGCTCCCAATCAGTTTTACTCTGTTTTTTAATTGGAATACTTAAAGGTAAAAAGGAAGGAAAGCACAATAGTATGACTGGGGCATTAGTACAAATGTTTGTAGATGAGGCACTTAGCAACAGTCTGGGCAATCACATTGCAAACATTGGTAAGGTTGGCAGGAATCTCAGTACAATATAGTGAGAAAAGAAATCACTGTGGTGCCAAATAGAATATCAACTCTTTAGCATCTAGTCTCTGGAAAGGAGGCCATTTTTGCTGCTCTTTTGCCCTTCCAGCCACTGAAGGAGTAAATACTAGTTGGAGCTTATAATTCTGAAAAACAACAAAAAAGAGGACATCTCAGCCGCTACTCTTATAGATGTCTGAAAAACAAATTCTGCGTTTTCCTCCTCTGGAGGCACAGTACTTGGGGCTTCTGTTAAAAGCACCACAAAGCCCTTGTCACTTTTATCTCTTCCTTAAGTGCCTGTGATCTTTTCAGGGGCATAGGATCATGCATGGTCAACACCCGGTGGCTTTGGGCAGTTGTGGCAGCGACTATGAGGCTTGGAGGAGCTGAGGGGAAGAAAGGTCACTTTTCCTGACAACTTATAACTTGATTCCACTTACAGGCCATTTGTTTTCTGAAATAAGTAATGGGTGAGGACATAGGCCAGGTCTACAATTTGTGCTCTTGAGAGATTAAGGCTCCCAGAGATCAAATTACCACAGCAAACAGACAGAGCTACTGGGGGATGTTTGGGAAGGATACAGACAGAAGAGGGAGAAGCCAAGGACCTTAAAAAGGAGACAGGAATAGATTTTGATGGAAATTGCTTCCCACTCTGCACCCTTGATGGAACAAAGAGGACAAATAGGCAGGGATGGGAGGAAACTTAGCTTCTCTAGAAGGAATCGGTTAGGTTGTGGGACACTGTTAGTGGATACACTTAGTAGGTCGTAGAAGGAAGGATGTGCTGGCCCTGGTCTTCGAAATCTGGGCTCCATCAACTTGTCCTGCCAATGGAGGGAACCATGCCAAATGTCAGGTCTCACTCTGGCTTCCTTCCAGTACATAGCTAGAAAGTTACCCAAGGGGCCATCTATGTAGCACAAGGAAACTGGGAGATAAGGAAGAAAAAAGAATGTTGCAGCAAATGGAGTTTGCACAGGGGCCTGTGGTTTCAAGCCTTTCTGGAAGAGGGTTGGGAAAGCTGACTATTCAGAACCGGGAGGCAATGACACAGCACAGAGCGGCCTCCTCTGCTCCTTCAGCTTTCATGCTCACTGAAGAGCATTTGCGTGTGGCCTCTGTAACAATTTAAGAGGAGTCTGAGGCGGGCACAGAGGTACTGGAGACCTGTATTTGCAGAAGATGAGCTGTACCGCCGATATTTCTGCTATAGTAAGATAAAGCCCAGCTTCCTACGTTTTGCTTAATAACAGCAGAGTGATATTTTTTTATTTCTTTCTGTAAAGCATTAATGAATTCAAATTCCAGCCTGGCTGGGCAGAACGAGAGTAACTCTGCTGATTTAATGGCTTTGTAGGCCCTTGACGACATTGTCATCCATTAAAGAAAAAAAAATTAATCACTCTTGAAAGAAAATGTCTTGCGCAATAAATGAAAAGATTTGAAGTAAGATTAGTAAAAGCACGAGGAAAGAGTGGCTTGAAATTTTACTACATTTTTCCCCCTACTGTGACCGAAACAGGTTGAACACGGGTTTTTCTTGAAGCTTTAAGGAGCCAGTTGTTTAAGGAGAGAATTTTAAACACTGACGTGTTGGTAAATGCCAAAATACACACTGAAAGTTAAGGCACGTGGCTGGGAGCTGGACTGAGTGCTGGATCCCAGGACGCTTGCTCCACGGAAGAAAGCACCAGCCATTTCTTTGCCCTTTGCCCTAGGAGTTAAAGGATTTCTGTACTTCTAAGAAACGGGGCTGGGAAGGTGTGGGGGTCAAGTAAACAACTGGTCCACATTTCAAAAGCCCCAAAGCCCCTCCTCAGCGTTTACTTCCTCTGACTGTTAAGGCACCGCCCAGGTTCCCCTACAGTTTATTTTCCTGGATGGCGCTTTGAAATCTTTACCTGGGGAACTGACAGTGGGAGTTCTAGGGACTCAGCTGCTTTTCTCAGGCTAATCTTACAAGATGCGTTAAGCCTGCTGGGGAGCGTGGAGACTGGATGAACAGGACCGTGGGGGCAGGGATAAAGGGAGTGGCCGCGTTCCCGCGGTCTGCTGGGATTCGGCGGGTCGAGGATGAAGGAGAAGGGGCTGGAGTAGATGGAGTGGCAGGGCGGTGCACGGTCGCAGTCCGCTGCCACTTGGGTGCGGAATCCGAGCTGGACTTGCGGAGCACCTCCTCCCTCTCCGCTTCTCCCTCCCTCTCCTTAGAGCATCATCAGCGGCGGCGGCGGTGGCGGCGGCGACAGTCGCAGAAAACCAAGACCCGTGGAGTGCCTGGAGGCAAGTGGAGGAGCTGGGATATGGGGAGTCAGCGGGGGCGGCAGGGCCCGGAGCCCTTGAGAACGCCTGGGAGGGGAGCCGCCTCGGGCATTTGTAGCGCGTGAGCCGTGAAGAGCCGCGAGGGCGGAGGCGGGGCCCGGCGAGGAGCAGGCTCGCCAAGCTGCTGCCTCCCGCCCTGCCCCGGCTGCCTCCGCCAGGGCCGGCGGCTATGGAGCAGGCGGGCACCAGACCTGGGGCGACAGAGCATCCACGACCCCTGCGGCCCTTGCCCTGGCTGCTGTTTCTGTCTTTCCGGCTGCTGCTGGTGCTGCTGCCAGGCCCTGCGGCCTCCCAGCTACGATACTCAGTGCCGGAGGAGCAGAGCCCGGGCGCGCTCGTGGGCAACGTGGCCAGAGCCTTGGGGCTGGAACTGCGGCGCTTGGGACCCGGCTGCCTGCGCATCAACCATTTGGGTGCGCCCAGTCCGCGCTACCTGGAGCTGGACTTGACCAGCGGAGCACTCTTCGTCAACGAGCGCATCGATCGCGAGGCACTGTGCGAGCAGCGGCCTCGTTGCGTGCTCAGCTTGGAAGTCCTGGCGCACAACCCGGTGGCAGTGAGCGCAATCCAGGTGGAGATACTGGACATCAATGATAACTCACCGCGCTTCCCGCGGCCCGACTACCAGCTTCAGGTAAGCGAATCCGTGGCACCTGGAGCGCGGTTTCACATAGAGAGTGCACAGGACCCCGACGTCGGCGCCAACTCAGTGCAGACCTACGAGCTCAGCCCCAGCGAGCACTTTGAGCTGGACCTTAAACCCCTGCAGGAGAACAGCAAGGTGCTGGAGCTCGTACTGCGGAAGGGCCTAGACCGAGAACAGACTGCCTTGCACCACTTGGTTCTCACTGCGGTGGATGGGGGCATTCCAGCTCGCTCAGGCACGGCTCAGATCTCTGTTCGCGTCCTGGACACTAACGACAATTCTCCTGCCTTTGACCAATCCACTTACCGCGTCCAGCTGCGGGAGGACGCTCCCCCAGGCACACTGGTAGTGAAATTGAATGCTTCGGACCCGGATGAGGGTTCAAACGGTGAACTCAGGTACTCCTTGAGCAGCTACACATCAGACAGGGAGAGACAGCTCTTCAGCATCGACGCCACTACAGGGGAAGTGAGAGTAAGTGGGACTCTGGATTATGAGGAGTCTTCCTCTTACCAGATCTATGTGCAAGCGACTGACCGGGGACCAGTACCCATGGCGGGTCACTGCAAGGTGTTGGTGGACATTCTTGACGTGAATGACAACGCTCCCGAGGTGGTGCTCACAGACTTATACAGCCCAGTGCCTGAGGATGTTGCTCTCAACACCGTTGTGGCCCTTCTCAGTGTGAACGACCAAGATTCAGGCTCCAACCGGAAAGTGAACCTAGGTCTGGAGTCTACACTGCCTTTCCGGCTGAATGGCTTTGGAAACTCCTATACACTAGTGGTGAGTGGCCCACTGGATCGGGAGCAGGTAGCTGCCTACAACATCACAGTGACAGCCACTGACGGGGGAATACCACCACTCACATCTCAAAGGACACTGCAGATTGAGATCTCTGACATCAATGACAATCCACCAAGCTTCCTTCAGGACTCCTATTCCATCTACATCCAGGAAAACAATTTGCCGGGTGTGCTGCTTTGCACTGTGCAAGCCACAGACCCAGATCAAAAGGAGAATGCAGAGGTGACTTACTCACTCCTAGACAGGGAGATTCAAGGGCTGCCGGTCACCTCCTATGTCTCCATTAACAGTGCCAGTGGCAGCCTTTATGCTGTCAATTCCTTTGACTATGAGAAATTTCGAGAGTTTTTTGTGACTGTGGAAGCCCAGGACAAGGGGAGGCCGCCACTCAGTAGCACTGTGACCGCCAATGTGTATGTGGTGGACATGAATGACCACGCCCCTCATATTCTCTACCCTACCTCAACTAACTCATCAGCAGCCATTGAGATGGTGCCTAGGACTGCCCCTGCTGGCTACCTGGTCACCAAAGTCATAGCCATGGATTCAGACTCCGGGCAGAATGCTTGGCTCTTTTACCATTTAGTCCCAACTTCTGACTCGGACCTCTTTAAAGTAGAGCTTCACACGGGAGAAGTTAGGATTACCAGAAAGATAGGAGATGAGAGTGGTACCACTTTCAACCTGACCGTGGTGGTTCGTGACAATGGAGAGCCGCCTCTGTCAGCTACTGTGGCCATTACAGTAGCTGTGGTGGACAGGGTTTCTAAAATGCTCCCCGACACTCAGAGACATATAAAGAGTGCTCGGACATACTCTGAAATCACACTTTATCTGATAATAGCATTAAGCACAGTGTCTTTTATATTTCTCTTGACAATCATTGTTTTGAGCCTCATCAAGTGCTACCGCCACACTGCTTATGGCACGACCTGCTGTGGAGGCTTCTGTGGCGTGAGGGAGCGGTGCCCTGCAGAGCTGTACAAACAGGCCAATAACAATATTGATGCCAGGATACCACATGGCCTCAAAGTACAGCCTCACTTCATTGAGGTTAGAGGCAACGGCTCTCTCACCAAGACCTACTGCTACAAGGCCTGCCTGACAGCAGGCTCAGGGAGTGATACTTTCATGTTTTACAACACAGGGGCCCAGACAGGGCCAGGGCCTGGGGGAGCCCAAGCATCGGTGACTGACAACAGGCATCTCACCGGCCAAAGTGGGCAGAGTGCCGGGAACCTGATTATCCTAAAAAACGAGGCTGTCTCTCAAAATGAGGTGAGGGAGTGATCAGAGTGTCTCCAAGAAAGCCATGCATTCTTTTTCTTTTTTTTTTTCATGTGTCCCTTCCCCTAGTTCCATGTGATTGGCATTACTGATTTATTAACACCAACAAGGTTTATCTGGTAAATTGAATATTAATGGTATCTCTGATCTTATTATAACCTGCTGTTTGCTGTCTAGGAAATAAGCCCTGGGGAATTATTTTACTTACCATTTTCTAATGGCACAGGTGAAGAATTAGCCATAAAAGTGTTTGAGAAGTGAGGATTAGTCTTGAAGCCCAGCTCTGTAGAAATGGAACAGGTCTGGGAGTAAGGGTTATATACTGGACGTAATGTGAGGTTCAAGGAAAAATGACCTCTGCCATATCATCTACAGGGTAATTGCTTTGGGCTTAAAAATTAAATATATACACTTTCAGACCTCCAGAGATGCATGGTTACTTCTGGGTACTGTTGCTGTTTTTATCTTAGAGGTCCACAGTAAAAAAAGAAAAAAAAGAAAAAAGAAAAAAAACATTGGCAGGTGGATATCTGTGAGTTTGAAGCCAGCCTGGTCTACATAAAGAGTTCCAAGCCAGCTGAGGCTACATAGTGTGAGACCTTGTCCCTAAAACTTATTCAATCAATTACACAGGGCTAATGTGATAGGCTTCTCTGGAAATTCACATTGGGGTCCCTCTGAAGCTAGAGTTTGCAGTGGCTGGATGATATGGTCACTCTTGTGGAAGGCTGTGAGAGGGAGTGAATGGTAGTAAGCCAGAGTAAATGAGTACAGATTTGTCTGATTGGCTGAGGGAACTCAGAGAAGAATTGGGCTAGGAGTATGTGGGGATGGTGAAGACCAGGACAAGCTGAGGCTGGGGAATAAGAGACCAAGAACTCCAACCTAGCCACCTTCCTTAGCACACTCAGAATTAATTTTAATATGAGGTCCCAGAATTCATTTTAAATATCCTCAAATATTAGTAATCTTCTGATTCCATGTTAGCAATTTGTGCTTTTGTTGAAACGTGAAGGATACTTTCCAAGCCTTTCACGTCTACAAGTTAAATGACAATACTCTGAAAGTATGTGTTCATTTTCTGGATCCAAAATTAGTCCTGCAATAGTATAAAAGGCTTAGAAGGTGGCTGGTTTACTGTACATGATGGTTTGTATTATGTACTAGTTTTGAGTTTTAAGTAGTCACAGGCCAGATTGTTCATTAAAATGAAGAATGCATAGTACGAATGAATGAAAAGTACACTAATATTTTGGTACACTTGGGTAGTAACTCTGTGCATGCCTTGTGTTCCTTTAAACTTGGATTTCAAAGCAAAATCCTGTCCTATAAATAGGGGTGAATTTACTTTCCAAATAACTACCTTGCAGTTAGGATTCTGAGAGTCAGCACAAAATGAATTAATAATATTTATTTTTCCTATAGTTTGTGGCTTTTCATTAGCACATTGGTAAAGTTTACTAATGTCTATACTTCCACATTCAAAGTTCACAGCCATCTTAAGGAGAGTAATGCATAAGCCACAGAATCTCCATTCTTGGTTTACAGTAGATTGCAGTTTTCATTCTCCTCTGGCTGTTATTCACTTATCAGAAGAGCTGAAAGTAATCAATGCTGAGTTCCCATGGAGGCGGATTGCAGACTAAGAAGGGGGTGGTGGTGGCAGGGTTGGGGGCGGAGAACAGGGAGGAAGTGGGGCATTAAAGCATTTCCACAATCGTTACATGGTAGCTTTTGGAAGCCTATAAAAATGATTTGTCTTTAAATAAAGATGCTCTAGACTTGTGCTTAACAATTTCAGGTAGCGTCCTTTGGACTGGGGCAGCCTGCAGGTGGTGAAGAGATATGGAGAGCAAGCCAGGCCAGGCTCAGCTTTGCCACCAGCTGTGTGCTGGAAGCATAGAAAAATGACATGCTTGTCCTTTCTCCTTCGACCCAACACTTGGGGCATTTTGATACACGAACTATTTCTGTCTTTCGCTGACCTGTATGTTAACAGTTACTGTGGCACACAAACCTCTGATGGAGAGATAAAATTATGTCAGAAAGTGATTGCTTTTGTGGGATTTTGCCAGGAGAGTGCATGAATTTAGTAAAGGCAAATGATATCTGAAAGACGTTTCTCAGAATTCAGTGAAGTGTCCCAAGGTCTACAGCTCTTGAGTTTATTGCAGTTATGGAGAAAATGTCAGTCCCATTGCTCTAGCGTGGCAAAATGGCCACAGAAGTCAGTCTGTTTTGAAAATCATCATTGCTAGGTCAAGATGACTTTCCCAGGTAGGGCTTTCTCTTTCTTTCCTAGTTACTGCAGATGGCAAGAGGGTGCTGGAATGCTACTAATGCCATGTGCCAGCATTTAAATTAGATGGGGATTGGAAATGAAGAGTGAAGGAATTTTTACTCATTGGCCACCCTGCTATATATACTCTACTTTGCACTATGTGTATATGGGATTTTATTTCTTGTACGTTTTACATGAAACAATATCAGAGAGGTTATATAATGTAACACACTGCTAGTTGTATTTTAAGCCACATCTTTCTGACTCTAAAGCCTGCTTTCTTCAATAGTAGGAGTAGACAGAAATCCCAATTATATTTTTTGCATGGGATATTCAGGCAGAATGCCACTGTCAGCTATTTATTTATTTACTGCTGTACCATTGGCAAAGCTTACTCAGAGCTTTTATCTTTGTTCTTTCACTAAGAAAGCTATCTTTTGTTATTTATTAAATATCAACATTTAGCATCAGACTTACAGTGTTTGTTTGTTTTGTTTTAATTTCCTGAGTTGTGCTAGGATGGCTTTTTGGCAACAGGGCAGAATTTCTCTTTGGATCCTTCGGAAAACCTGAAGAGAAAGTAGTTGGCACCTCTTTCAGAGTCTCCATGAAAAGACCAAATCCTAAGATTGATTGCTAGTGAGTCATTTGGAGTCCTCAGTAGCACAGCATGTGAAATCATGAAGAATGGCAGAGAGGTTTAAGTTTGGCTTCACTTTTCTGTATAATGAAGCAATTTGCAGTTATCAGATCCTCAGTTACTTCTACCAACTGTACGTGCATATACAACTTAATCCAGACAAGGGTTTCCTCTAGGATTGACTTTGTCATTTTGTGGCTCTGTCCTGGAATGATTTACACTCAAGGTATAATAACGTGATGGTGTGTTATTGTCAGAATAGACAAAGCTGCTTTTTTGTAGACAGAGTCTCCTATGGTCTACGCTGGCCTCTAACTCAATACATAGTTGAGAATGACCTTGAACTCCTGATCCTCCGGAGTGATTATATGCATGTGATATCCCACACCACACAAGACCAAGAGATTTTATTTTGTACTCATTATTTTTATGTGTATGTGTGTGTGCCTACAAATTTCTTTGCACCACAAGTGTTTCAGAGCCCACAGAGGGCAGTAGAAGGCATCAGATGCCCTGGAATTGCAAGCAGTCGTGAGCCTCTATGTGGGTGCAGGGAGCTGAACCCTGATCTTCTGAAAAAGCAGCAAATGCTCTAAATCACTGAGCTATCTCTTCAGCTCCAAGGCCAAGAAATTTTAATCATGAATTTCTATTCTAGCATTTCATCTTTGATGACCACTTTTTAGTGGGTGGGGATGTTTAGTGTTGCCATTTTCATTTGGGCTATAGGACTGTCCTGAGGGGAAAAGTTTATTGTTCTTGGTCTAATAGCACAGCATTTTCTTCAAATGAATCCCTCCTCATTTTTCCCATAGAGACAGTTGAGCCAAACAGAAGAATGACTGCTCTTCTCCATCTCTTTAGACTATATATATATATATATATATATATATATATATATATATATTAGCAGTGTGTTCTGCATCAATAGCAGCAACAGCTTTTCCAGGTTAGACATACATATTCTTATTGCTGGAAAAATGTGTTTGTTGTGGCTTGCTTGCCCTTGACCTACCCTCTCCTCTGACTCCACTGTAATCTATTACATGGGCATCTGGTCTTACTCATAACACTGCATGGTCACAGCTTGGCATTTTATACATTGTCTATTGGCACTCTGTCTGCCTGAAAGAATAGCAGGTTCATTTCTGGATTCTTGCCCTGGTTGGCTATGAATTTTTGCTTTCAATGAGAGGTCAGAATGATGTCAGTTTGCAAGTATTTGAGGAAAAAAATGCCATCACCAAGATACTTTTAGGAGAATTTAATGGAATAATCCTCCTCCTCCTCCTTTCTTCTTTCTCCCCTTTTTCGTCCTCCTTCTGTTATCATACAAGATGATTGGTTGCATCATGGAATTTTCATACTTTCTTTTTATTGGTGCTCCCCCGACCATCTAGTCTCCTCCCTCCTTTCAAGTAGCTCCCATTCTGATTTCATGTCACATGTAGTCTGTTATCCCAGGTGCAGTTATTTGTTTGATTTAGTTTTGGTTTTTCGAGACAGGGTTTCTCTTTTGAGACAGGGTTTCTCTGTGTAGCCCTGGCTGTCCTGGAACTCACTCTGTAGACCAGGCTGGCCTTGAATTCACATGGGTCTACCTGCCTCTGCCTCCTGAGTACTGGGACTAAAATGTGTACCACCACTGCCTGGCCTTTTTATTTTTGATTTTTTGGTCTGGATGTTTGTTTTTACAGGTGTTTTCTTAAATGTGACTTTTACAGGACCTCCCTCACTTGGAACAGTTTTCATGGATATTATAATATGAACACATTTTACCTTATCAATATAATATTTTGACCAGTATAATCTGTAGCCATGACTTTAAAGTTCAGAGGTCAAGAGAACTCTTTAGCAATGTTTTAAATATGCTAACCTAAAAATTATGCAGGCTTTTTCTTTTCAAGAATTTGAACTTGGCACATGCAAAGAAATATCTGACATTGCAAAGGTGAAGAGAAATGTCAGTTTCTTTCTGGCCTTGCTGGCTCCAGGGAGGTCCTACTGTGTGGAAAAGAGTTGCTGCTGTACTGCAGGCTGTGCATCCAGAATAACCAGACCTTGCACTTTCTGTTGTACTAGAACGTATCATGCATATTTTATTTTCCTTTCCTGTTCTGTAGCTTGGAGTTTACATGTTGTACTTGGAAGGAAGGTTTCTACCCAGAATCCTCAAGTTTATCTTTTTCCAAATTTTGATTTACTGAAATGTAATGTACAGTCATGATTATTATTTTCAGTATTATGTTTAATGCATTCCTTTTCTATTGCTTTGTAGCAAATTACCATGAATTAGTGGTTAAAACCTCATCCATTTAGTGTCTTATAGTCCTGCGCTGTGTGGTTGAGTTTTTCACTTCAGTTTTCATAAAGCTAAAAACTTCAACACCTAATGGCTAGATACTCTTTTGGGGGTTCTGGAGGAGAATCTACTTGGAAATCCATTCAGGTTGTTGGCAGAGTTCTATTCCTTGGGGAGAGAATCCTATGCTGGCTTATCTCTTTTTGCTGGGACCAAGGAGGGCCCATTACTCCCCGCTCAAAGATGTCTCTCTTATGTCCTGTCATGTGACTTGCTCACAGGGCTGGCCTTAGAGAATCACCTGTCACATGGAGTCTCGATCATGCTTTCCATCTTTCTGACTTCTTTCTGTCTGGAACTTCTAGATCTGGATGCCAAAGGCTCTTATGACTAGGTTAGTCCTACCTGAATAATCCCCCTTTTTAGAAAGACAGCTGAGCGGTATAAACGCAATTATGGCGATAAGTCACCACACTCTGAGTCTTGAGATTATACAGGACATGCACATGTGGTGTGGAGGTCTCGAGGTTGTCTTAGCACTCTGCCTACTGCAATTTAGATCAATGTCTATTAGACAGCACTCTGAAAAATTGGCTGTGGATACATCCTGAATGAAAAGGAAGATATTGCATATAGTTTCAAGTTTCAAAGAGCAGTTTATTGACAAATTCAACATTGATATGCATAGTAAGAAGACTGGTTTTGTGGTTGTTTTTGTTTTTGTTTTTTTTTTTTTGCATTTGGTTTTTCAAGACAAAGTTTCTTCGTGTAGCCCTAGCTGTCCTGGAACTCATTCTATAGACCAGGCTGGCTTTGAACCCACAGAGATCCACCTGCCTCTGCCTCCTCAGTGATAAAATTAAAGGCCTGCACCACCAATGCCCAGCTGAAAAGACAGCATTTTATTTCACTGAGCGTTCATGTGAGTTTATGAATAACAGGATATTTTAAACCTGTTTTACTTTAAATTTTCTTAGAAATGACTCAGCCTTTTGTTGCTTAAGGATCCTATGGCACAAATTACAAATAATACAGAACAGGATAAATTAAATTTTGCTATAATTTTAGCAGGAACTCAAGTCAGTGCTTGTTCTTCAGTAATATTACATCACTGGATTACCTAATTGACTTTTTTTCTGCATCTGATGTTCTGTGACTATCATTGTATTAAAAGACTAACTGGAGTACTTCACCATTGGAAATTCAGCACACAAAAGTATGGTGGCTGAGTCTGCAATCTTAGTGTAGTTAGCAGGGGGAGTCAGGAGAACCAAGAATTCAAAGTCAGCCTTGGCATAGCGGTTTGAGCCAGCCTGGGCACATGATGCCTTCTCTCAAATGAACAAACATACAAACAAAACCAAGAGATATAATGTCCAAATATTTTAGAGGTAAATAATCATAGTTAGACCAAGGCCTTAGTGTCTTGTAGCAGATACGTCAGTTGTCAGTCTTTCAACCTGAACTTTTTCCAAATTTAACCAAATTTTGTATGAAATCCACACATATTTTTGGGTTTCAATTTTATATTCTTTTAAGATGGATCAGTATCTAGGTATGTTGAAGTAAATATGTATTCACCAACCAAGCAAATTTAGTGTCTTTGAAGAGCACTCATTTTTATATTTTAAGTACAATTATCACAACTTGTGTGACAGTTCATTTATTTAAAATACTCTAAAAGGCTGAGTGTGGTGTCACACCTTTGATCTCAGCACTTGGAAGGCAGAGGCAGGTGGATCTCTATGAGTTTGAGGCCAACCTGATCTACAGGGTGAGTTCCAGGACAGCCAAAGTTGTTACACAGAGAAGCCCTGTCTTGAAAACACACACACACACACACACACACACACACACACACACACACACACACACACACCTCTGAAAACCTATCCAATGTCAGACCTCTGCTACATTCTAAAAGTTCATGAATTCTGTGTTCACTAATGTTGTGGGGGATATCTGTGTGTTTTATGAGTAAAACAGTTACAATCAATTTCACAGAATGTATCGTTTGGTTAGAAAAGTATTAGGATAAAGGTACTTATTTCATTGTGTAGTATTAGATGGTGAATTACAATATACTATTTGCTTTCTTCCTTTCTTTGTCCCTGTCTGGTCTTATTGCCATAAGAAATCTCGTAACTATCATTTTGGCAAATGAATCTGAGAAGTACGTTGTTGCCAATCGACTGTTAATTGAAAATAGCAACATGACAAATTAAATGTGTTGTTGAGGAAGCGAGATTGTGTAATAAAGCGAGTCTCCTGCTCAGTCCTGATAGAATTGTGCCTTTCAGCAAATCGAAGTTAGTGATTTCATTCCCCAAGATCAAGTTTCGGTAATTTTCATCATGAGTATTACCCAATCATAGAAAAATAAGCAACAGTCACTCAGGAGATGCCAGAATCTTTCTAAAAAGATTTTCTTCGTGCACAAGCGGACACTGGTACTGCCAATGGCAGGAGGAGATGGTGATGGTGAGAATTTAATCAGATGTATTTTAGTCATGTTTTCAGGTTCACAAAATTCTTTGCAAACACTCTCTTTCATTGCCTCTAACAGTACTTGTAGAGAACAGAAACTTGCTTTATATGGTCTGTGGGTGATTTATGCTACTTTATATGGAACAATAATAACATGTTATAGATTTAGAAACCAAGGATGAAGCCAGTAACATCAACATATCTTGCCAGCAGAATACAAGAGAACGAAGTGACAGCTTGTGCGGGGTGGAGGTCAGCGGACAACAGCAATACAGTATTCAGACTCGTCACTTTTCTAGGCCTTGATTTAGGTTCTCTGGGTACCGCCTAGCCATCCCTAAATCTGTTAGAAGTTTGGGATTCTGGCTCTATCACTTCTCTGTGAACTATGAAGTGTTTATGAAAATACTTTACACAATTTGCATGAACTATGTGAGCGATGAGGAAGACTAGTTTGTACTTTGAAATGGTTTATTGGCATTGCTACAGCTTTATGATGCTAACTATGATCATGTAACCAGAGGAAAGCACAATTACATCCCATTTCCATTTTCCATCTAAACTACATCTTAGTATTCACGCTTGATTTGTCTCTGGTGAGTCTGAGTACCTTCTAACCAGTACATGGCTCCCCACCTGGCCTTCGGGTGCCCATACTTTCCCCTTTGTTACTTCTACTCTGGAATGATAGTCTGTGGGCAGAGGGCACACAAAATTTCTTTCTGGGACACAGGTGGTGCAGAAAGAGTCAGGGTCTTCATGGACTTCAGCTACTTCCTGGTAAGCAATCAGAGCCTAGTGAAGAGAATTAAATGAGGAGGTAAAGTGTGAGAAAGGAGCGGGGAGCCAGTACAGTACTATCCCTCCTCTATCAGTAGAAGAAGCTGTTAGCAGTTGCTAGTGTTATGACTGGACACATCCTTCCCGGCTCAAACACACTGCAGTCTGCAAAGCCAGCAGTAGATTGCAGTCCTCTGCAGTCCAGCCAGATCGGCAGAATTTGTGTAATTGTGTTTTCTGTTATAGCTAGACTACAGAATTGAAGGTGTGCCTTTGGTGGGGCATTTGAGGGTAAAAACAATGAAAGTTTTTCTTGTCACAAGACAGACTGCTCTAGTGTTTTAAGAACATAGACTTATATTGGGCAGAGCAGAACTAAATGTGACCCTCACAACACTCCTAAATATGAATTTCCTTGATATTCAGTCTGGGCCATGTAATTTAATTTTCTCCTAAAAGTGATATGTTATATGTTTCATTTTAGCATCCCATATGAAATGTCCCGTTTGGTATTTTTGACTGGATGCATGAAAATATTGAAGGGCCAACTAATCGAGTAATACTGCCCTGGGAGCACATTGATTTGCCATGTTAACAGCAAACTCCCTTTGTGATTTTTGCAGCCCCGACAGCCCAACCCTGACTGGCGTTACTCTGCTTCGCTCAGAGCAGGCATGCACAGGTATGTATGTCCTTCCTTCCTTCCTTTCTTCTCTTGGGAGTAACTTGAAGTGGGTTCTGTTAGATAAACTGTATCTCCCCAGGCCAGAAGCAGCTGTTTAAATTCAGACGCTTTAAAAATTGTGCCCCGGGAATGCAATTATTTTTGTCTCCATGATTATTTCTTGAAACCTTGGAAGTAATCAGTGCCAAATGCTTATTGAGTACTGGGAAATGAAAATGCTATGTGGAATCATTGGCAGGTTTCTGTACTTTCACCAAAATTCTTACAAGGATGTGTCAGCTTAAAAGCTTTGGTATCAACGTAAAACTATTTTAAATTTCCTGTGATGATTCAGACTCCTTCATCCCCTCTCTCATCTACACTTTGTCTCTCTTAAAATTTTAATTTATAAAAATCAGACGCTTTCAAATTTGACTACATTATGAATGTATATACATACATTGTTTCCCATTTCCTATTCCTTGTTCTCCTAGCTTACCCTATTACATACTGTTAGCCACAATAAATGATAGCCATTGTTGTTTATGCTTGCCCCTGAGAGAATCTTCTGTCTTCTCCATCATTTTGCTCTCTTATTGTTACCAATATCATGGGCTCTTTAGAGATGAGCCATGTTTATTGAATATCTGGAGACCAAATCTAGCTTGCTTTAGATCAACTTAGAGTAATAGCATTACTCAAGACCCAGATTTAATATAGTTTTGTCTTGTCTACTTTGTCTCTTTGACAGTAACTGATTCCCAGAGTGTGTCCATGCCATGGGGCCAAATGAAAGAGTCGTTATTTGTGACTGTCTTTGAAAACCAGATAGGGGGCTCAAGAAATTAATGATTATATTAGCAAAAGGATTTAACTTTGAAGAAGAAATGAACTCCAGACTTTAAGCCCCTCAGAATATCTGGGCAATTATTGAGTCTTCATCAAACCTAGGACAATGTCCAAAGAGAAAGCTTGTAGAATAGTATGTGTAGAATTAATGAAAATATAATTTTGGCTCATTAAACATGCATTAGATTAAAATAAAGTAGTGCCTTCTCAAGCTTACAAATGATCAGAGATCATTATGTGGGTGCTATTTCTGAATCAGGAGCAATCAGGGAAGGACTGAAGATTGGTAACGGGCTTGTTGAGATGTCATGCTGGAACCAGGCTCATAATTTTAAGCTAGAAACACTCATGCAGATGCTCTTCTGTGAGGCACCAGAGGAATTGTTTATACTCATTAAAGATGACCTGTGCTTTTGTCTGCAGCTGAGATGTTTGTGTCGTTGTGCACTAGGTAAATTAAGCTCTTTTTTCAGTATCAGCTTTTACTATTTCGATTGAATTCATGCTTTGCTTGAAAGGTACCAAGGCTGTGAGGTGCAGCTTTTTTTAAAACTGTGGTTAAAATAAACTATTAAAGAATTGTCACTTTCTCGTCCCATAAGCAAATGGACAAAGCTGTTCCTGTTCAGGTTTCAGTTAGGATATTAAGAGATTTAAATGGTAAGAAGAAAGGAAATACAATTTGAAACTAAAACATTGTATCTTTTCCAT
Organism: Cricetulus griseus; assembly: GCF_003668045.3. Taxonomy (NCBI): domain Eukaryota; kingdom Metazoa; phylum Chordata; class Mammalia; order Rodentia; family Cricetidae; genus Cricetulus; species Cricetulus griseus. The sequence goes on along the minus strand of NC_048595.1, from coordinate 200,415,487 downwards.
GGTGTAGTGCATTGAACATGTATCAGAGCTGGGAAATAAAGAATGTTCCCTTTTCGCAGAGCATCAGCTTCTTGATCTGTCTAACCTTCGGTATCATGTCACTTGTATTTTACTTTTCAGATCTGCTTTGAGCTGAACTGATTGCAGGGAAGTTACATCTTTATGTCCACATAATTTTCTGGTAGATTCCCAAACTTCCAAAGGACATAAATATTTACAAAAAATGAGAAAATTCTACTTTGTAGATGAAGATAGCAGTGTTAGGTCACAGCTTAGTCAGGGGATTACCCCGAGTGTTTGGAGTGAAAGAGCAAGGGACTGCTTGGATGTAGGATCCTCTTTCCTATTCAACTTATGACCCACCATATCATTATGAGGCCTTCACTCAGTCACTGAGGCTTTGGTAACTTAATTTGAGGATAAACAAATGTCTACTTAAAAGTGTCCTCCAATTTTGGAGAATTTCCCCAGCTACTGAGTTGGGATCCCATTTTCCTTCTTCCTCTGAAGTTCTGATGTGCACTATAGCTATAGACATACATCAATAGACACAGTGCTCTTCCTGTCCTTGGATAGTTTGTTTTCTCTCTGCTAGCCTCCAGGTGTCTCTCTTTCAGGTCAGGTCCCAGCGGTATTTTATGCTGAATTAATCTCTTCTGAATGTGGACCTATGAATTGTTGTGATTGGGTTTCTCTTGTCTTAGGATATGTTGGGTAGGTCACCTGTTTGTAGAACAATACAGAAAAAAATAAAAGAGAAGTAATGCTAAGAATTATTCAGGGTTGGTGGCAGACAATACTTTTATTACTGTCTGTCCATACTACTATTTCTTGTAATATATACATATTATATATATATATATATATATATATATACATATATATATATATATATATTCTTTCAGGAAAACTAACAAAATAGTTAGTGGGCTGGGTATGGTAACACATGCCTATAACGCCAACTGCTTGGGAGACAGATAGAGAAAACCAGCAACTTTAAAGCCAGTTTCAAAGCCAGTCCTCTTAGTATCATGCTGTCTTAAAATAAATTAGGAAGGGTTGGAGATGTAACTCAGTGATAGAGACCTTTGCAAGTATGTATGAGACCTAGGGTTAATGGGCACCCCCACTCCCAGGAGTGAGTTGGGTAGCCAAACTGATATTACTGCTGACAATATTAGTGTTTTTTAACATGAGAGAGGGTTGGGAGTTTGGAGAACAAGCTTCCTTCATCATCACTGAGATGTTAAAATGACATTTGTCGTCTTGTGGGTCTTTTGTTAGATTTAATGAGCACCACAAGGTATTAATGAAAACCAAAACCACCAAAGATAGAACCCGTTATTATCACTGTGGCACAGCAGGCAGTAAGTCAGCAATGGTTTTTCACTTTTACAAGGTGACTGTTCAGCAGTAATGGTTGCAGTTTAAGCATGAGCAGGGAGTGTTAGCTGCAGACCTCCCTTCATAATGGAGGCAATTTCTGAGGGTGGGAGAAGAGTTGAAAAAGCATTAATGGTCTAACTGTTATCTGGGTCTATTTGTTTCCTCAGCTCTGTGCACCTGGAGGAGGCTGGCATTCTACGGGCTGGTCCAGGAGGACCTGATCAGCAGTGGCCAACAGTATCCAGTGCAACACCAGGTAAAGAGTCAGGATCTCTCTCTCTTTTTGTTTGGGTTCTGGAAATTGGTCAAATGACCTGGTTTTGTAAGAGATGGCTCCTTTTTTATTCTTTCCTATAAACTCGGTCTCTGTATATAAACAACTGTTTTGATTTTATGCTTGAAGTTCTTCAAGAGTTGAAAATAGATAAACAAGAACTTATTACATCTGTTTTCATTTTAGAGACTGAAGAAATAGAAGTTTGGGTTGAACCCACATTCATAGAGCTTCTGAGCAGCAGAGATAGGGTTCAAACACAAGTGTATCCAGGCATATGTAACAGGGCTGCAGAGTATGCTGCTTTGTTAAGAATCCACCCATATTAAAATGAGTACATGCTAAGAGCACTAGCTGTTCTTCCAGAGGACCTGGGTTCTATTCCCAGCAACCACATGGAGGCTCACAACTGTCTGTAACTCCAGTTCCAGGGGATCTAGTATCCTTACACCAATGCACATAAAATAAAGTTAAATAAAGTATTGGGGCTGGAGAGATGGCTCAGTAGTTAAAATGAGTACATGCACACATACATAAAAGATGACGTAAGAAGGTATATGTGAGGACTTCTTTCTAAAAATAAATAATCGGATGCCTTTCAAATGGTTAGGCTGAATAGCATGTGCAGCTAAGGGCCTGGTTTCTGCTGACAACTCTAAGGATTTTTCATTTATTCTAATCAAGCAGCATTTGCTATTTATGAGCGTTTCACAAGTCAACTAAAAGTAAGATTTGTCAAAAATGCACAAGTTGAAGCAATTTATCAGACAGCTAATATTGGCAGATGGCAAGGATAAGAACAAGAGTCCATTGAACAAATCTGCAACCCCAGTGCCAATGAACAAATGACTGAGGAGTGTGTTCTCAGAATAGTAAATGTAGGGTGAGGAGGCACCTAGACACTTCCGAGCTACTCAAAGCCACATGTGAAGTCATGCCTGGTCATCCTACCTTTAGGCTTACTCCTGTTGTCATAGAGACATTATAGGTTAGTTTGGTGAGCTAGGAGCTAGCTTTAAATATAGCTTCCCATGAATGACATTGGTTGATATAAATTTCTAGACACATGTGAAATAGGAACATTTATGGGTTATTTCATGTTTTTGACCCAGGTTTCTTCTTCATATTCAAAAGGATATTAGGAATATATGTCCCTAATGCATGCATGTGTACACACCACACATACACATACCATGCATTTACTACTGGTCAGCAAGTAGAATGCATCCAAGTTCTTTTTCTTTATTTTTTTTATTGTTGAGCATTACATACATGTATACAATGAAACATAATTTATCTAATTCCCATGTACCCCTTCCGAGTTTCCTTATGTATTCCCAACATATCCCTTCCTAACTTCATGTCATTTATTTTGATAGCTCACTAAGTCCAGTTAGTGCTGCCCATATGTGCATGGGTGTGGGGCCATGCACTGGAGAACCGGAAACCTACCAGTGGCAATTTCTCTCTCCTCCATCATCCATCCACTGCCAATAGCTTCTTAGGGAGGAGTGGTGCTTGGAGATCATCTATCCCAACTATTCATGACCCATGTTTTTGATGGAGACAGATGATGAATTTCCATTGCTTTTCTTTTTTGCTGGCTGCTGACACATGACTCATGGCCCTCGTGGAATGGGGAGAGCTCACATTTTCTAATTACTCCGTGGTGACCTAACCATGCTTTTTGAAATGCCCCCACACCAATTACATGAAGTTAAAAGGGTTCTCCTCTGCCTTCTGCCCTGTCCTTTGTACTTTTTGGCATTAGAACTCAAAGTGTGATTTTTGTTGTTTGTCAAAGAATGGTGTGACAACTAAGATTTAGAGTGAGGGCTGAGCTGAATTCCAATGCCATGCTTACTCACTGAGTGCACATAGACAAAGTTCCTAAATGCATATCTTTTAAACTGTTCTTTCTGTAAGTTGAGTGTAGCGATGCCTTTGTTATTGACTTGCCATGAGAACAAAAGGAAAAGAAGGGCCGAAGACAATGGTTGACATGTAGCATCAATGCATATGCCTTTTTGGGGAAATACTTAGGTGGTGCATAATCTACTCTCTGGCCCTGACTTACAACCTCCTGGCTAGAATTTTCAGTGGTTTCCATTTGTAGCCCAGATACGGGTCCTTTGAGGTTACCTGGGTCATTCACTCATCTATACAGTCCAGTTACCCACCACTACCCTCCTGGACTTGGGATGAGGAGGGTTTATTTGTTGTTCCCTGGAGAAAAGGAAAATGCTTCTCCAAATTTGATTTTCAATCCCAAACAAATCCTATTTTTCACTGATTGTGTTATTCTTAGTGCTTCATGACGAAGGTGCAGTTGCTTCTGGAAGGTTTCTTTCTTGTGCTTGCAGGTCCTTTCACTTGTGTCTGAGATGTTCTAGTGTCTTGCCAAACTGTTCTTTTCATACCAACACTGGCAGTGGCTGTAACCATAGGCACAAAGGACCTGGACCTGCTGTGCCCTGCTCCTTATTCATGTGTGTGCTTCTTGGAGTTGCTTTCCCTTTTTAATTCTTCTGCTTTGTTGGTAAGCTGTTCATTTAATTTCACAGTCTGCAGAAGCCTAGAATAAAGAAGCCATATTCTGAAGGGATCAATGGGGGCTACAGGTGATGTTTTATGTAGGATAAACAAGTCAGGCATTAAATTGGTTAATTCTGATGATTGGCCCCTGTTCTCCAGCTCTGCCTTTTGTGTAAGCAGCACTGGATCACATGCCTCCTTATTTCCCTCCAGCTTCCCATGAGACTGAGCACAGAGAAAATTAGCTAAGCAGAGAATGCACAAAATATGGTTACAGCCCCTGCAAGGATAGAGGAATGTGTTTTAGAGAGAGGGATGTTAGAGGGCCAAACACGGACAGGTGTTACAACTTTTTAACTTTGTCTGGGTGAATGACCTGAAAAAGTCTTAATGAATATTCTCTTGGGATTAACTCCCAGAGGAAATCCCAAGAGATTCTAAAAAAGATGGGCCCTGCCTGCCAGGAAACTGGTTTGGCTATCTGTGGTGGGTGGGTCAGGCTGCCCTTGCCTACTAGTTCTTCAAGGTTCCTCAAGAGCTACAAGATATGTGCAAACTGGTTGTGATAGTGCACACTTTAGCACAAGGGAGGCTGATGTAGTAGCAGGATCTCAAGTTGAGGCCAGCATAATCTACATGGAAAACTCTCTCTAGGAAAAAAAATCCACTCCAAATAAAACAACAACAACACAACAACAACAACAACAACAACAACAAACAACAACAACAAAAACCCACTAAACTATCCACTAAAGCAAATGTAAAAATATTTTAGAGTGGGAAATCCAACTGGATCTTCCAAGTTCTGCATCCATGGAGTCAGCCAACCACAAATAAAAATATGAGGCAAAAAAATGCATCTGTACCAGACACATACAGGCCTTGCTACTCTTTCCTAAATAGTACAAAGTAAAAATGTACATAGCGTTTTCATTGTATTAGGCATTGTCACTCATCTGGAGATGATATGAAGTACAGAGGAGGGTCTATGATATGTATTACAGGCAATCACTACACCTTTTGCATTTTACATGTGATTTGAACCTCAACTGATTTGGGTGTCTGTGGTGGTCCAGGAGTCCATTCCCCTAGGGATAACAGGGGATAATAACTGTTCTCTATATTTATCAGAAGAGCTCAGGGAATCCCAAGGCACATAACATTGCCAAAGATAACATTATAGCCTGTGAAGCAAGGCCCAGGGGACCTGGGACTAAGCAGTGAAAGATTAATTGAGTGGGATAGGCTCTAAGGCAGTGAGACTTAGCTAGAGAACTCAGGGTACTAGACAGTGGTTCTCTTAGTGTAGTTTCTGCTGTAGAGTACCAACGACATCTAGGGACTTGCTAGAAATGAAGAGTGTTCAGAAGAACTCCCCATGTAGTCTCAGTGCACCCTAAAATTTAGGAATTTGTCTAGAGGTGGGTTTGGTGATTCAGGTCTGTAAGCTCTCCTACTCAGGGGGCTGCCAACAGGGGGGATTGCAAATTCAAGGCCAACTTGGACAACTTAATGAGACACTGTCTCAAAATAAAAAGTGAAAAGAGCAGTAGAATGTAACTCCATGCTAGATTACTTACCTATCATGTGGGAAGCCCTGGGCTCAGTCCCCAGTGTTGAAGTCACAATCAGTAACAGCAAAAATGAATTGGGCTAGAGTAAATATTTCTGATGTTACTAGTATGTTTAGAGGCTCTGAAACTGAGGAAGCCATCTGTTTATGATTCTTGTGGGAAGCAGGGTCCTTTCCCAGACCCCAGAGATAATTGTTAAACACCCAAATGCCAGACTCAGAGCAACCTTCCTTGGATTTTTTTTTTTCTGTGCCACTTGGTTGCTGTATGTCCCCAAGACCTTTCTGTGCTCAGTTTCTTTTTCAGTAAAATGGACATAAGTGTAGTGTCTTCCTTATGAGGTCATTAGGAGAATTAAATGACATAGAACTCATATATTGAAGGGTCCAAAGAAAAACAATTAGTAAAAAAACAGCTATTTTTTTTGTGTGATTTCTCATAGAAGAGACGACTTTATCCTTTACTTTCAAAATTTAAGCCTGAGTTTCTCTGAGTCGCCTCTTTTGGGAGGCTATGCTACTGAGATTTTATTTAAGTGCCTGTCTCTCTATTTCCTTGTAGGATTGCTTTTGTCCTGGTTTGTGGCCTCTCTTTACTTTGTGGGAAATTGACATGATTGTGTGTCCTAGTTTTATAGGGAGATCCAAGCACTTATTAATTTTATAGATTTTTGCCTTTCTGACCAAGCCAAGTCCTCAAGGAAAGGCTCCATCTCTAATCAGTCCTCCCAAAGAAACTATATTCCTTTAGTTCTTTTGGAGTCCATTTAGGAGGCTGTCAACATCTTTTATGTCTCATGAGTGAGTGCAGCCTCAGGCTCTTTGGGGAGAATTTAGAGAGAGAGCATGCTGTTCCACTAACCTGCTCACCCTGGACTTCAGCTGTTGTCATGGCAATGCTGGTCCTGGTAGGTGTGTACATATCCTTATTAGGATAAAAAAAAAATGAGTTCAGGGATCTCGTGAGTGGGGCAGCTCTTCTCTATGTCTTTCACTGTCACCTTCCACTTGACAGTCCAGGAAAAGAGCTCTGTGTAATGATCTCAGGAAAGCAAACCTGTGGAAGATGCAATTTCATTGTCTGGGGGTTCGAAGCTCATTATGCTTGGTGGAGTGGTCTATGTAGCCCATGATAGACAAAGATGTGTTTGTTATAGCCTGGCCTGGGGGATGATATCAAGGTGGCAAAGGAAGGATTAAGCCTGGAGAAGCCAGGAAGCTTTGTTGCCTCTGTCTATGTGTCCTTTCTTCATCTCCTACTTGGAGAGACACTCTGTATCTTTTTTTTTTTTTTTTTTTTTTTGGCTGTGTAGGTAAAAGGATGGGGTTGAGAATATCCTGGTATTCTGAGGATTTATTTATTTATTTATTTATTTATTTATTTATTTATAAGAAGTACCTTCTGCAGTAGTTCTCTACCCTGTGTGTTTTCTGTATATTTCCTTCATACCAATTTTTTCTGGATTGGTAACTCAAGGCAAAATACAACCAGGGTTGAAACCCTGTTATGCACTAAGAAATTTCTTCCTTCTCAGTGGCCTCAAATGGAAACTCTATGTCTTCTGGAAATTACCCAACCTTGTATACACTCATGTGTGCTTCTTGACACACATTTTGAAGACATATGCAGTGAGGAGAGATGGACATCAATAACTGTTCCCTAAGGCTGCAGTTTTCTTCAGACCCCAAAGATGCAAAGACACAAGCTAATGCTGGGCCAAACAAACAAACAATCAATCAAACAAACAAAAAGGACCTTAATAGTAGTTTCTCTGGTTATCATTGATCCATTTGACATGTTGACTACATTGGAGCAATAGAGTATGGTTCCTGAGGAAATTCCTCCTGACAACTTTTGACTATGTTTTAGAAAAGTCATATATTTTATTCTTTTGTTTAATAGTTGTGTGGAGCCAGCTGTGATGATACACACATGTAAAGCAGCACTCAGGAGGCTGAGGCAGGAGGATTGTCAAGAGTTCAAGGGTGGCCTGGCCTATATACTGAGTTTCAGGCCAAACTATATAGTAAGATCCAATCTTTAAAAGAAGAAAGAAAGAAAGAAAGAAAGGAAGGAAGGAAGAAAGAACGAAAGAAAGGAAAAAGAAACAAGTTTTCTAAAATGCTTTTCTAGTTCTTGCTATTCACTTTGACTGTTTTTGTTGCATTTTTAAAGCCCTCTATCAACAGTCAGAGTCAGGTTTTGCCAGGGAGATCCTATTGTAAAGAGCCCAAGAAAGGGAGAATTTCACAATTTTTCCACTTGACTCAGCTCAAAACTAAAGACAACAGGCTGCTTGCTATTTGCGAGCTTTGTGGGGAAGGGGAAATGGAGGGTGGAGTCTGCACTTCCTTCTGTGAGGAAGATCAGGATTGTTTAGATTAGGGGTCTGGGAACTCCTGTTTTCAAGGTCTGCTTCCTATGGACGGGTTTACAGTAGAATTATCATGACAATTCAGAATGGTGTTAAGCATTGCAGTTCCAGAGAGTCTTGCTCTACCCCTCACCCACACTGGCTATCATTAAACTAAAGCCTGCCATGGTGATAGCAAGGGACTTTTATGGCAAGAATTTTTGGAGACAGTCAGCCAAAGGAACTTGAAAAATTCATCTTCCCAGAAGCAGTCAGCCTTGCAGTTGAGAAGGTCACTGCCTAATCTGGAGAAACATATTCAGGTCAAGCATTGGCTGTAGACCAGGGGTCTCTAGGGAAGAGCCATCAGGCTTCTGATAGCTGGAAACAAGCTTGAGAATTGCAAGGGGACTTTCTCTGACTTGGCACTTGAAGTCTCATTGCTCTCAATCAGCAAAAGGGGGGGAAGCAGAGATGGAAGCTGCTCTAATCTACCTTCTGAAGCCAGACACTGCCTCAGCAACAGTCTTGTCTACCTTCTAGGGACAGGACTAGGGAAAGGATGGAAGGAGCCAGTACTAGAGGAGATATTACCAAAGGATATCCAGGAAAAGAAATGTTTGCACTCCAGTTTAAGCAGGAAATTGAGAGCTTTGTAGAAATTTGAGGTATGAAGAAGTAGCTTTGGATGGCCAGGTTTGGGTCCACAAGAGAAAAGAGGCAATGAGAGCTTCGTTATTACTAGAGTCATATCTCTTACCTGCTGTATCCCAAATCCTTGGTCTTTAGATGACAGGTTTCATCATATGTTTAAAAAAAAAAAAGACTTAAAAATGAGTGAGGGTTGCTTTGTAGACAACAGTCTAAATAAGCAAGGTCACTGTTGATGATTCAATAAAAGTCAGCAGATTGAGTTTATGTCCAACAAAAGTCTACCCTGTGTCCAGAATGGCATGCTGGGCCAAAACTGTTCCCATCATTAGTTGGAGTCAGATGAATACCCTAAAACCACTGAAAATGTGAGCAACAGATGCTCACTCACCAACCTGAATGAAGAGAGGCTGGATTTTTTGGGGGGAGGGGAATCACTGGGTGTGTAGACAATTCTTAGGAAGACCCATTTGAGTCTGTAAATTTGATGATGAGCCACAGAGCACAGAATTTTCCTTTTTAGCTAAAGTCTACAAGGAGGCTGTTCCCTACCTCCTCCTAGGACTGGATATAGAACTCAGTGCCTTGTTGCACGGCAAGTGCTTTGCCAACTGAATGTATCCCAGTCCTCTTCTTAGGAAAACAAAATGAAACAAACAACAAAACCCAACAACCCTAAATCACATAAACAGCCCTAGGGAGATTTTCCCAGTGAGTTTATTAGTAGGAGGGTCTTTGATGTGTGTGTGTGTGCGCGCGCGCGCGCGCGCGCGCGCGCTGTGTGTGTGTGTGTGTGTGTGTGTGTGTGTGTGTGTGTGTAAGTGCATGTGGAGGTCAAAGGACAACTTCAGGTGTCATTCCTCAGGGGCCTTCCACCTTTATTTAGAGACAGGGTCTCTCACTGGGCAGCAAGCTCTAAGGATCAATCTGTTTTTGTCTCCTTGGTAGAGGGTTATAAGCATGCAACACCATGATTGACCCTTTTTAAAAACATCAGTCTGGGAATCAAACTCATGTCTTTGTGCTTGTTTTTGTTTGTTTGTTTGTTTGTTTGTTTGTTTTTTTCGAGACAGGGCTTCTCTGTGTAGCTTTGGAGCCTATCCTGGCACTCGCTCTGGAGACCAGGCTGGCCTTGAACTCACAGAGATCCGCCTGCCTCTGCCTCCCAAGTGCTGGGATTAAAGATGTGCGCCACCAACGCCTGGCTGTCTTTGTGCTTGTAAAACAAGCAGTTTACCAATAGAGCTTCTCCCCAGTCCTTACACAACTCTAAGAGAGAAGTACATTATCATTCCCATGTTTCAGAGAAGGAAACTGAGGCTTATGGGAAATCAGTGATTTCCTTACATCACACAGCTGACCAAAGGGTTTTGCTCACTTTTATAGTCTCAGTGTCAAGTGAAAGGCCCCCACACACCAATGCTTAAGAAAAAATTGTTGAACTCATTAATGAATACAGTGCCACAGGCAGCATTTCAACCCACATCTTTCTGTCATATTGTCCCCATGGCAGGTAAAGAGAATAGGTTGACAGTTTCATTGTCTCAGCTCTAGGCCAGTGAGAGGCCTAAACGGGTTTAATGTTATTGCTATCTCAAGTTAACATAAATTTTGTGATTTCAGATATCACAGATTATTATCTTACAGTTTTGGAAGTCAGAGTCCCAAATGGGGATAAATCATGGTGTGTTTTAGACACTCAAAGCAAGGATACACTTCCCTTCAATTGCCAATAGCATGTTTCATCTTTCCATCTGATTACCACCCCCAACACCTTTGGTATCCATATTTGCATGAATAGTGTGTTCATAAAAATTTAGGAATTCTCTAAGAAATACATGATTACCTTGTCATGCTTCCTGTGTCTTTATGGGTCTTCTGTAGCAGAATAATTAATATCCCTTTCTACTACCAGTCTGTATAAAGTAGTTGAGGCCTTTTCTATTCCGTCTCTCAAATTCTTCCAGTCTCTACCCATTGCCCAATTCCAAAGCTCCCTTTACAGTTTTAGTTACTTGTAAAGGCATCATTTTGCCTTAGGGTACAAATTACATCTCTATATCCAAAGACCACCAAAGCAAATGAACACAAAATATGTAGTTTAAAACAGTGTAACTTGATTATCATATCTGATTTGAAGATCAGAAGCCCAAAGTAGGCTTCACTGGCTACAATAATGGAGTTGGAGGGGTTATATGTCTTTTAGAGGCTCTCTAGAAGGACCTCTTGAAGTTGGGCATGGAGGCACATAACTGTAATTACAACACTGTGATGCTAACAGCTGGGAGGCTTAGGAGGGAAGATGTGGAGTTCTAGGCCAGTGTTGGTAGCATAGCATGACACTGTCCCAAAAGTCATTAGAAGAATAAATAAGAGGACCCATGTGTTAATACTTTGTAGCTTTTAGAGACTGCCTGAATTTCTAAACTTTTGGGCCCTTGTTTCAACTTCAAATTCAACAATGTAGCATCTGCAAATCTTTCTCTTTAATTTCTAAGGACATTGTAAATGTGCTGAGCTTGCCTAGCTAATCCAGCATAATCTGTCTAAAGATCTTTAATCATATATAATTAAGATCACTTTTATCATGCAATACAATATATTCACAGGTCCTGGAAATTAGGATAGGGACCTCTTTCAGAGAGGGGCACATCATTTTCCCTACCGTGGGATCTTTGGTGTTCAAATAGAGGTGGCCATGCATGGGTTGATAGTTTAATAAAGGTGGAGGTAAATTAAGATACATATTAGGAAAATGAAGGGGGTATAGTAATTGCAGACTAGACTTTGAATCCTTTTATGAATTGTCCTAATTCTAGTTGAGACTAATTAATCATCTTTCCTCTCCAAATCTTAACTAATTTCCTGAGGTTGGTGTGATGGCTAAGCAGGTGAAGTGCTTATCTTGCAAGCCTGGCAACCCAAGTTCGATTCCTGGAACCCACATGAAAGTGGAAGGAAAGACCCAACTCCACAGAGTTGTTCTCTGATTTCTGTGCGCTTACAGTGAAATGTGCACTGCCCACAATAGTATATATATATATATATATATATATATATATATATATATATATATTACTATATATAATTAAAAAAACAGGTACAAGGAGCTGAATGATCAAAGTTAGTATGATTATTACTGGCAAAGATACTTTGAAGAATATTATCAGGGCCTCCAATTTCCAAAACAAAGGGGATGAAAATAAAAAGCTTTCTGTCGTTCCACCTACCCCCAGTGCCCACCACCCCCATGGGAAGAGAGAGCTATCCTAGTTTATGGATTACTCAGTACAAGTTGGGGAGAATAGAGAAAAAATTTAGGTAAGGTATATTGTGAATAGATAGTGACTGCTGGTGTGTGGCACAATCCATTTAAAATCAGGCTTTCCATGCCCCTCCTCCCCAAACTGAATAAACAGTTATTTCCTATGAACAGTAAACAAAGGAATAGGAGTAAAGGTCTCTTCCTTTCTAGCTCTTTCCTGAGCACACCACCCTAAGGATAGAAGAGTCCATATGGTAATCATTCCCCTCTCTGTGGACAGCAGAGGAAATGTGGGCAGAAAGGGAGTAACTCCCACTACATTATCATGTTAAGGCCTGAGATTGACTGCTATGCACCTGGCTTAGAAATTGTGTTCTACCGATTGGGGAGAGACAGGAGAAGACACACCCTGCATCATCCCAAAGCTTATCCAGAAGAGTAACCGTGGGGCGTTATAGCTGCTAAAAAATGTCACTGTCTACAAAGTGATGTCAGGAAACAGTCAATGCATGTGGCCTGTCTTCTCTGCTTCTGATGTCTGTGCCTAGGAGGAAGGAATTAAATGTACAATTAGGACTTTCTTGAAGAATAGGAGAGGATAGTTAAGAGCCTGACCAGTAGATATCTGTCTGCACTGGAGGCTTGAGGAGTGGGAAGTGCTTTAGCCAGTATTCTTCTTTATCTTTCCAGGTTTTCCTCAAAGCTGCTCCCTACATTAGAGACAGGAGTTGGGTAATTTGGGCCTAGTGCTCTGGGTTTATAGGTACGTCAAGGTTTGTTTGATTCTTAGGTGTACCTTGAACAAGAACCTGGGTTGACACCAGCTTCCTCCCAAGATGTAATAGGCGAGGCACTTCCAAAGCCTCTCTACACTCATCACTCTGTCCTCCCACTGCTGATGGCCATGAGGCCTTGGGCTCATGAGAGACCCTCCTCAGGGGCATAGTCTTCTATGAGTTCTGTATGGACTGAGATGTTGCAGTATTGCTCCTGAGGTCTGCTGTCGTGGGACTGTTTAGTCAGTGGCCAGTGTCACTTCAGTTTGCTTCTGTCCAACTAAGAATGAGTTGATTCCACATAATTGCCTCTGGGAAATTTCTTTTGGAGGTATGGCCTTTTTGGTGTTTTATCTTTGACTCTAGAGTTTTAGAAGTATACATTAGCTTCTGTGATCTTTCTCACTCAGGGTCACAACCTTGCCTCCAGGATAATAGCCTCTAAGTGGCTGTGATTTTAAAGGTACTCGGAAGATCTTTACACCAATCATGGGCCAGGCGGGTTGTTACAATTCCATTGTGGTCTACCAGCATTTATTCCTGTTCTCTCTTTCTATCCTTCATTGCCACCCCACCTCCCACATATAGATGAAGAAGTGAAATACTGCCTTCTTGCCAGAGATACTTCCCTTGGCTTGGGAAGTACCCAAGTATTTGCAAGTACCCACGTACTCAAGTATTGAGTTTAGTTGGGACCTTCTGTAGAACCATCAGCCATTAATTAAGCCCTTACATCAAAGCAGGTTCTAATCCAGCTGATATGATTAAAATTTTAATTGTATAACAGTTCTTTCCTCGTAATTAGTCATAGAGAATAGAAACATGAAAAGTAAGATAGAAATACGAGGGGGGAGGAAGCTGGGCATTCAGAATGCCTGACTCTTTTGTACTCATTACAAACTTCATGTAAGTCAATTGAGCTCATTCATCTTCTCTGAGAGTCTCCCCAAATTACTTTTGCAAGATACAACCCTTTCTCTACAGCCATCTATGGAAGCCTAGATGATGGAATTGGAAGTCTACAGACCATGTCAGATATTATTTGGCATTTAGTGTGATATATAGAAGAATGGAGAGTATGATGCAGAGAGAAAGAAAATTCCCAGCAAAGGAAACAATACATGAAAAAAAAAAGTCACAAGAAGTAAATAATCTTGGTGACTAGGAGCCATGCACTTGGTGGGTGGGGTAGGAAAGTAAATGGGAACTGATATCAGGAAGGCAAACTAAAGCTAGTTTTTACAGGCCTTAAATACTCTGATTTTAAAAAAAAAGCAACAACTGATAGTTTTACTCTCTGGCAGTAGAGCTCCAGGGTTTGTTTTTAGGAAATGCTTTAAAGCTCTTTCAGCTCTACCAAATCTTCAAGTATCAGCCTGTCAGGTGTCAGGATGAGTGAGTGAATAAGCTAAGAAAAAAAGCCTTTCCCTCTCTCAAACTGGACTGGCTGGTTTTGTGTGTCAACTTGACACAAACTGGAGTAATCAGAGAGGAAGGAGCCTTAGTTGAGGAAATGTCTCCATGAGATCCAGCAATTAGTGATTACTGGGGGAGGGCTCAGTCCTTGGTGCCATCCCTGGGCTGATGGTCCTGGGTTGTATAAGAAAGAAGGCTGAGCAAGCCATGGGAGGCATGCCAGCAAGCAGAACCCCTCCATGGCTTCTGAGTCAGCTCCTGCCTCCAGCCAGGTTCTTGCCCTGTTTGAGTCCCTGTCCTGACTTCCTTCATATTGAAGAAACAGCAATATGAAAGTATGAGCCAAATAAACCCTCTCCTCCCCAGCTTGCTTTTTGATCATGATGTTTCATTGCAGCAAAAGAAACAAACCCTAATTAAGACACAAACCAAGTTTAGAAACTTTAGGATAGGGAAGTAAAGGGAGGCAAATCCAACATTACCCACCCAAGTACATTCTTACAAATACATAGGACTGGGTTGAGAATGTTCTTCATCAATTTAGGGGGACCTGGTGTGATCATATCTGAGGAAGTGTAGATCATGAAGGCAGGTGTGTTTAAAGCTGGTTTTATATTACCACAGTTTACTGAAATAGCACTTCACAGTGCCAAAATCTTTTGTACCACCCAATTAATGCAATGATATGTAAAACAGGGGTGATTGGGTAGTGCCTGAATGTTGCTCTGAATGGTTTTGTATCAAGCACCAAAAAAATGCTACCAGCACTCTTTTCACTAAATTTAAAGCTCTTAAGTTATTACAATGCCTGGCACTCAAAGTAAGACTTGAAACATTTTTTGCCATGTTAAATGGCTGCGATTGAAGTATGTAGGTCAGGGTGGTGGTGGTGGTGAAGGTCTTCCATGCTCCTGTCATCTTGCTACCGTGGCGTTCTGACAGATTCTCCATTTTGTGTCCTCAATGCAGAGATATCACTACTCGTCTAGAAATGGTTGCTTGAGGCTGAGAAGTGACACAGCAACACAGAGCCTGGGATCGCTGCCAAATTCCAAGAAGCACAGATTGAGCAGAGAGGGGGAGGGGAGAGCAGAAAAGTTTGAAAGAGTAACCCAAGGCAGGGGATGCTTTCTCGGTAGGGGGACTGTCTGTGCCTCACACACTTCTGGGTAGGGCAGGGAGTGGGAACGCTCTTGGAAGTGACTATCACGGGGCTGGAGGAGGGTGCTAGCTGTGGGATCTAGGGCTAGGCTAGGGTAATTTCACTGGGATCTAGGTCTAGGCTAGGCTAGTTTCACTGGCCACTTCATTTAGGAAGACTTCTCGGTCAGTCCCTAAGAAACTTGGGACAAATGGCTAACTGTGGTCTGTTAGCATACCAAAACAGCACTCCTGCCCTGTAGGCTCATTTGGTACCTGTGGCTTCTCCCAGCAGTCTCACCTTGCCACTACCCTAGACCTCTCCAGGCCAGGGCCTTCACTTTCACTTCCCTTCCCCCAGATTCTACTTTGTTTGATTTTGTTGTTTTTCTAGCCAGGGTTTCTCTGTATAGCCTTGGCTGTCCTGGAACTCACTTTGTAGACTAGGCTGGCCTGGAACTCGAAGATCCGCTTGCCTCTGCTTCCCCGGCGGCGTGTGCTACCAGCACCTAGCTCTCCCCTTCTTATTCTTATATAAACCTGCCAGTTTGACCCTGCACACTCTCAGCTCCTGTCTTGGCTGGCTTTGGGCCTCTTTGCCACTTGGACTCTCTTTCTTTTCTCTCTCTCACTCTGCCCTTCTCTTCTCATGGCCCAGTTCGGTCTGGACTTTCCCAGATGCCTCTGGCTGTTCTCTCCCTCCTATCTCCAATAAAATTCTTCTCCTCAACCATACCTAGGAGCCATCATGTCCTCATTTTCATATAATCACTATCTTGAGACTCTTAATTTCTTATCAACCTCCTTTCCCCCATTTTCATGAAGCACTGTGAGGTATGGGTTCCGATATACACAACAATGATATAGTGCCTTGAGTTTTGAACTAGGCTGAGCGTGTGTTTGTTTTGATCTTTTTCTGTTTGATTTAGTTATGAAACAAAAATTATGAAAATCAAATCCCTAATGAACTAAAACAATGAGCAATGCCTCATTCTCTACCTGGCTAGTAACAAGTACTTCAGAAACATAGTGACTATCTCCCAGAATGCCCATAAAAGTTTTAGAGATAAAATATAATTATATTATTGGTGTATAGTAAATAGTATGATACTATTTACATAAAGATGCCATTCTCTCAACTATTCTTCTTCAGTGAGGCAATCATTGCTAGCAATTTTGTGAGCATCCTCCAAATAGTTTTTAATTTATAAGTTTTACTTATTTACAGGATTTCTTTAAAGAAGGAAATATGGTGCCCCCCTCCCACATGCAGAAACGCATGCCTGGGGGGCCCCATGGATATTCTGCTTCAGAGTGGTAGATTGGTTACTATTGCTAAAACCAGACTGATTGATTTTCTATCACCCATAGTCTGTAGTTTACATAGAGTTCACTCTATCAAACATTTAAAACATTTGTTAAGTCCTATAATATATGCCTTTTTCATAAGTCAAAGCAGGATTTGACATGCATATTAGTGTATAGTTCTATGTATATGTATATATTTTAGTTTTCTTTTTATTCTTTGTCTTTCACATCATACATCTTGATCCTGTTTATTTCCCTATCCATTCTTATCTGACCTCTACCCTTGCAAACTTCCCCCCAAAATAAAATTTAAGAGAAAAAGAGGAAAAAAAATCTTATCATGGAAGGTGCAGTGTGACACCGTGAGCCACTAAGTAAACCCTTTTATCCATATATCTTTACTTGCGTGTTTTCATTGCAAATAAAGATATATGGAACTTGTCTGGTTCAAGGCCTCTGGTTTCTGCTACACTATTGATGCTGGGCCCTCACTGGGGACCCCTCTTGGATATCTTGTTGTTGTTCTGTGGAGATGCTGCAGCTTTGGGTCTGCAGGACCAGTCCCTTCATGTGCTCCAGCAGATCATAGACGGGATGGATACTGGGGTGGGCCAACTCATAACCCTGGTTCTAGGCCTGGGTTGCAGGGTTGGTTAGCTCACCAGCTCTCCCCTGTTCTCACCACCAGGGTGAGCACTCCAGCATTGCCCTGGCTAGTTCATCCCTTGAAGTGATGAGCAGGGGGGGGGGGCGGGGGGGGGGGCAGTGTTCCTGGTTTCATGTCCTCAGAGTCGGCTCTCCCAAACCTACACCATCAGGGCCAGCTCTCTGTGTTGCCTAGTGGAGGTACAAGCAGCTGGTGAGGGCAGGGCCAGCTTCCCCACTCTTCTGACCTCAGGGCCAGTTCTCCCAGCTGCCAAGGCAGGAGGGGTTTGGGGTGGGAGATCATTCCCCTCCCCCATACCACCATATGGCAGATGAGGGGCAGAGTTAGATCGCCCATGCTCAAGGACTGTCTCACCTGAACACCCACCCACACCCCAACACACCCCCATCAATAGGGTCATCTCTACTGTGCTGCCCAGGTGTTTTTTTTAATACTTTTAAAAATGCTTATGTTTGCTGGGCAGTGGTGGCACACACCTTTAATCCCAGCACTCAGGAGGCAGAGGCAGGTGGATCTCTGTGAGTTCGAGACCAGCCTAATCTACAAGAGCTAGTTCCAGGACAGCCTCTAAAGGCACAGAGAACCCTGTCTCAATCCCCCCCCACCAATGCTTAAGTTTAACAAATATGTAAGTCAGTAAAATAGGTCTACATCATTCTCTAATAAGGCAGGTAGTACTAAGCAGTAGGCTGATATATAATTCATTTTTATTCAGTTTCTTTTTAGCTTCTTCATTTGTAAGCAATGCAATATATGTATTCTTGTACAAACCATGTCTTAATACATTTCCACTAATATCTGTGTAAGATGTATTTCTAGAAGAAGGATTGTGAGGCCATAGGGTATGAAAATAACAACTTAGTGTTGTTATCTGTGGTTGTACAGTAACTGTGACACCTTTCCTTCTGACCCCCTCCCCCCATCTGTGCTATATGTCTAATACAGTAACACTATCATTAGGAGTCTTAGCCTCCATACTGAGAGTCCTGGAGCAGAGAGAGGAGAGAATTTACTTGTAAGCGACAATAGTAATAGTTAAAATGTACTCAAACAGTATACCAGGTACTCCTAAGCACTTAGCCCATTAAGCTATTGTTATGCCCATTTATCTGCTTAGGAACTTGAAATAGGGTTTAAATAGTGAAAGGAGTTCAGGAATTGAAGCATGGCCATTTCATATTATGAGTGGTGTTTTTATGTGTTGGACATACTGTCTCTAGGAAATTGAACATATCACCATGCCAGTTACTCTACCTTAAAATTCATTTACTTGGGGGTTGGAGATTTAGCTCAGTGGTAAAGCTCTTGCCTAGCGAGTGCAAGGCCCTGGGTTTGGTCCTCAGCTCCAGAAAAACAAAATTTCATTTACTTGGCCAGTGTGATGGCACACCCCTTTAATCCCAGCAGAGGCAGGCCAATCTCTGTGAGTTCGAGGTCAGCCTGGTCTACAAAACAAGTTCCAGGACAGCTAGGGCTACACAGAGAAAACCTGTCTCGAAAAACAAACACAAAATTCATTGACTTACCTATTTTGCATACTATATTGTAACTCTTCAAGAACAGGTCACCTTTCCATAGTCACTTTCCTGATTCATATCCATGTTCTTTTTTTGTGGGGGGTGGGGAGGGTGGGAAAGGTGTCGGGTGGGGAGGAGTTGGGGGGCTTCCGAGACAGGGTTTCTCTGTGGCTTGGAGGCCGTCCTGGAACTAGCTCTTCTAGACCAGGCTGGTATCAAACTCACAGAGATCCGCCTGCCTCTGCCTCCTGAGTGCTGGGATTAAAGGCGTGCGCCACCACCATCTGGCCCTATCCATATTCTTAATGCCTTCCATGTAATGGCTACTGTGCTGTAAATAGATAGTGGTAAGAGTAATAAAGCTTCTGAGGAGGGATTTTCTGCATTTTACAGATAGAAACCATCAAACCACTGTTAACAAAATAATATAGGAGAAAAGAGAAGAAAGCAGAATAGTAGAGATGTGCTTGCTCCCATGCCTAACATTGTTGCCTCTTCCTGAGGCCCCAAGAATCCCTCCCTCCCTCTCAACCACTTCTAAACTGGAAAGTGTCACTGTGGGTGGTCCTCAGTGACACCTGGGAGGGGCAGACCCTCTGGGAAAAGGTCCCTGGAAAAGACATTTCCTGGAAGGACTGCCCACAGAAATAGGTTAACTGTGGTGATATATTATTTATGATTTATTAAAGCT
The DNA here is from genome assembly GCF_003668045.3 of Cricetulus griseus. NCBI lineage: Eukaryota > Metazoa > Chordata > Mammalia > Rodentia > Cricetidae > Cricetulus > Cricetulus griseus. Next base: position 200,395,934 of record NC_048595.1, on the reverse strand, counting down.
TGCCTGAGGGTTCAGAAAGCAAGGTCAGCCACAAGCCACAGAAGCAGGCACACACAGGATTAAGGAGACAGATCTCTGTGAGTCTAAGGCCACCCAGATCTACACAAGATTGATCCAATCCTGAAGAGAAACAGCTCACACAAAGATTATCTCAGCACCTGGGATCACACACCTTTAATTCCAACACTAGAGAGGCATAAAAGATAGGAGCAGGGTCTTCAGCATTCAGTATCAGGCACTCACTCTCCAGTCACAGTGAGGATAGTAAGACATTGAAGTCTCAGGATTCTCCAGCCACACTGAGGAGAGGCTTCAGTCTGAAGTTTGGTGGAGGCAGAACCGCATTTCAGTCTGAATTAGAGTGAGAGCTAGTAGCCAACTGCTTTGCTTTTCTGATCTTCAGCTTGAAGCTTGAACCCCAATATCAGTCTCTGGGTCTTTTATTTTTCGTGTTACAATTAACAGTGTACTGTGACCCTAAAGGAATTGTACATACTAATGATAACCATTCTTTATTTCAGTCTCCTCATGCCAGGCATCATTCTCTGTAATTTATGAGCCTTGTCTCTTTTTAATGCTCACAACCCCATTGGGTGGATATTGTTAGAGAACATTGTTAGGTGGCTGTGTTTTGCATATGAAATGATAGGCGCCAGAGGCCAAGTGAATGCTCACGGTTTCACAGCAGGTAAGTATCGGAGATGAGACTGCAGTTCAAATCTTCGAGCTCTCCTGCAGAACCTGAAGTCTAAGCAGTTTCCTTCGTGTGTAATAATCAGCTGCCACGGAGGAGTAGGATATTTGAGAAGAAAGGCTGTAAAGGGAAATTGCTTTTTCTAAAGGACCTAAACAACCAAGAAATAAAACAGAGAAAACCGGCAGCATGAACCCTGGCTGGGTTATGGAGGACATTGAAAAAAGTTTGTTTGTTTTTTCAAGTAGAAGGTAGGAAGGTTTGAGACCAGCCATTCCAGTGTCTGAATCTGGGTTTCCAGCACATGATGCCTTTATACTCTTAACCTAGAAATGGCAGAGTTATTTTGGGCACAAAGCGAGAGCTGTGGCTTTAAAAATATGCCAACTGTATTCTCTCTTCCGCTCCAAGATTACTGAAAATTAGCCCAGCTGTGGCCCAAAGGCACCAGACAGTCATAGAATCTTCTTCCAGATCAGCTCATCCCACCCAAAGAGATCGGAACACCAGGAGTGGAAGTTTTGGTGACCCCTGGGGGTCAGCCTTTCACTGGCCCAGTCTGACTTCCAATCAGAGGTGCACCCCCCCCCATCCCCAATCTACCCTCCAGACCACAAGCTAGGCCAGAGAATCTAGAGCAGCTCTACCCCTCCACACACAATAGACTCCCAGGCTTCCCAAGGTGTGTTTTCAGGGGAGTAAGTTGTCTTACTGAGCCAAGCCATCGAGAGAAGAATTTTTCAGCTTCTTCATTATCAAATCCCCATGTGATTCAGAGCAAATCAACTTGCTCTAATTGAAGCCTTCAGATTTTTATCTGAAAATAAACATTATTTAAATCCAAATTTAAAGTAAATTTAATTAATTGTGCCTTAAAATTCATCAAATAAATATACATATGCAGAATATGCAAATAAACTGCCTGACTCAAGACAAGCCTTCAATATATATAATAGTTCTTTAATAAATGAGTGACTCTTCGGTGGCTCTCTCTTACTAGCAAGTAAGAGCTAAGGAGGTTTTTACTTTGTGCCAGGCAGGTGCTCTTTAAGAATTACATTTTATCTCGTAACAACTGCTATTATTGCCTGTTTGACACATGAAAGCAGAGGCGCAAAGATATTAAATGATAAGTGGAACCAGGTAGCTAGGCTTAAACCTAGGTATCCTGGTAACAAAGTTTCAAGTCTTGTAGAGTTTAGGGAATATATGCTGACAGTTTGTTTTTATGGGAATTCTTTCTGTGCCCACTGTTGAAACAAGCAGCAGCAAGGAAATGAAGGCCGTGGTTAGTTGGGCCCCAGGTAGTTGTAGCCTTTTCTGTTGTTTTTCTAATCCAGAACAAGCTTCGGATTTCAGACTTGAATTCTTCCTGTTTTGTGAATGCGGTTTAGGTTTGTGCAATTGACCAGTGGCTGAGGGGTGGCGCTTCTCCAGTCAGTTCACAAACCCAAGCGAATATGGGAAGCAGGGTGGGCAGGAGGAGGGGATGGTTTACATCTATAGTCTCTTTTTTCAGCAGTTTGGGTGTGCATTTTTTGTTTTTGTTTTCCCTCTAGGCAGAAGGAGCATCTATACAATTCTAAACTCCTGATAAATTCTGGGGCCGGGGGTGGGGTGGGGTGAGGCAGGGTCAAGGGGCAGTTGTTTAAAACTAGAAGACACAAAGGAAATCGGAGCCGCTTGAAAGAATGCAGTGACTGTAGTGACTAACCGTGGCGCGGATGGCAGAAGCAGGAAGGGAGAGGGAGAGGCGGAGTGGCACACGAGCTCAGCGAACCTCTGAATACATACAAACCCAGAGCCTTTGGTGACCAGACTCTAACCGCAGTATCCAGATCAACAGCAGCCCACCCCCGGAGCAGCAACAGTCCGGGGAAGCTGGCTGGCTGGCTGGCTGGCCCGGAAGCGCCTGTAATCATTTAATAGCTTTTGCTGGGTGCACTGACGGATCAGAGTGGGCGGTAGGCAGGCTCCAAAGTGCTGTCTGGCAAGATAGTCCTCGGCTTTAATCACAATGATGGGTTTTCTGGAAGCTCTTTATTAACCTCGGCACTGAATCCCAGAGATGGTAACAAAGGGATGAATGGGGAGAAAGGGGCGGGGCGGGGGAGGCTGAAACCTGGAGGCTGAGCTGTGATTTTCCTGACTCCTCACTCACATTCGCACCCCTCCCCCACCTCTGTTCCTTTCAGCAGATTCTAGCTCAGAGGCCCCATCCTGCTTGCCTCTGCCTCTCCCAGATGGCTACAAAACAGATAGCCGTAACAACTCCTGTGCACGTATTTTATTTTAAGTTTTCCCAGGACCTTGATACACAGATCAGGATGTGCCTCTTTCTATCCAGATCCTAGTTCCAGGCTGCACCAGGTAGTAACCGTGTGACCAAAATTGGTCTTTAGGTCCCTCATTTACAAAACAGACACATATGCTAGCAATATCTATTTCTTAGAGTTCTATTTGCCTCCCTTTGATTTCTTGCAGCTCTGAACAGGGCACTGGGGAAACGTTTACAGGCGTTGCATTTACCGAACCATCTTCAGACCCTCCCCTGGCTTTTGATTCCCCAATCATTCCTAGTCCCTGAAGCACGCCATGAACTCGTGCAGCTAGGCTTAGTTTATCGTGAAAGAGGAAAGATAGGAATTTTGCCCAAAGACCCCTGTGCAGTGCCCAAGTGGATTATAGGATTACATGAAGTTGCCAGCTAGCTACTTCAGGAAAGCAGTTTTTGAAGTGAAAAGTGAAGCTTTGTGCTTTTGAAAAATGCACACTATTCTACTTTTTAAGTTTAGAAGAAACTGGCCAATACAAAAAGAAAGAAAAAAAGGAAAACCATTTTATTTTCATAATTATGATCCAACTTTACTAAAACTTTCTTGTCTTCTGAATATCTGGAAGGGTTCTTCCTAATGATCCAAACTCTTATGGGCTCAATATTTGTTATACTTTCTTCCTAGGATCTAAAAAGCCCACTTATTTGGAGTCAGGGGGTGGGCATGGTACCGGGAATTGAACTCAGGACCTTATTCATTTTAGGCAAGAAATCTTATTCATCTATATTCCCAGACCTTTTAGCGCTTAAAAAAATGTAGACAGGGTTTCTCTATATGATCCAAGCTGACTTTGAACTTGTGATACTTCTGCTTCAGCCTCCAGAACCAGTTCTTCGGATCTTGATTGACTGTGTCTGGGTCCCTGAGAATAATGGGGGGCCTGTGGGAGCTCTAAGAAGGAGAGGAGGTATCGCTGAAAGAAGATTTCCCCTGTGGACCATTTTCTGGGACTGGCTTACAGCTGGAGTTTGTTGCATCTTCCCTCACCACTTTCTTCAAAAGGAATTAGATCCCTGGATCTGCCCAAAAAGCATTTAACAGGCAGACCTAGCCATCTTCAGTTCTCTTAGTCAAAGAACAGTTCTGAGTGGGAGGTCAGTAAATGCTGTCTTGTCAGATCCTTAACCTATGCTTTCTCTTGAGTGAGTCACATTGCAGATGCTGCTGAAGCCCTCAGAGGTGTTTCTGCTTACAGAAGGAGACCAGAATAGGTAAAGCAGCATAGTGTCTGGGGAGTACTGGAGAAACCACTCCTCCTCCTACTCCAAGGAAGCTGAACATGTGAGGGCTGACTTGAATAGCTCTCTGACTGCCTCTTCAGAGTTTAGCCTGAGTCAGGTAAAACCAAGACTGCCAGCAAAGGCCAAGGAAGCTCCCTGATGTATTAAAGAGGTCAACTGACTGCTGGCAGGTGGGCCTGCTGCAAGGCCTCCCTAGGCCAGTGCACGAGGCAGCTAATGTTCTTTTACTCTACAGAATGAAGGCCTCTCTGAGTGACTGCAAGAGGGCCCTCATACAGAGTCTATGGTCAGAAATTTTTCTGTTCTGAGTTTTTGTAAGGTTAAACTAAAGCTCTCAGGTGGTGCTGAAACCTAGTTCTGGACACCAAATCCAAAGCTTTTAAACGCTTTAAAAATATTCCGTAGGGCTGAGACTATGGCCAAGTGGCAGAGTGTTTGCTTAGCATATGCAAGGTCCTAGGTTCAATCCCCAGTTGTTCTTTTTCTGTTTGTTTTTAATTAACATAATTTTACTGATTCTTTGGGTATTTTAACATCATGCTGCTTTTCCAGTCCCTCCATATCTGCCCTCGCCACCATAGTGTTGCCCCAAAAAAGGAAATTTTAAAAATATGAATTCAAAGCAAAACCCACCTTGCTCCTCTATCTTTCCTGCCTCTTCAACAGCTCTTCATTCATCTGAGTGGCATTGGGAGCTGCAGTGTGTCACGAAGTATATGCTTTTGTCCAGTCAGCTTTATTTGCAAATGTTCATTGAAATAAGTTGTCAGTTAGATTCCAAGCCTCTGGCTTCTGGTACAGCATCAATACTGGACCCTCACTGAAACTCCTCTTGGATATCTTGCTGTTGCCCCAGTTATAGGGATCCTGTGGCTATGGTTCTGCCGGATCAGCCCCTTCACACACTCTGGCAGGTCATAGATGGTGTAGATGTTGGGATGGGCCAACTCAAAGCCCTGGATGTGGGTCTGGGTGGTAGCTTATTAGTCAGCCCAAGCTGTTGGGATCAGGGTCAGCTCTCCCATGCCCTTGTGGGGTTTTTTTTGTTTGTTTTTGTTTTTGTTTTTGTTTGAAGGCACTACACTTGTTTGAGGCTCAACTTAGCAAGACCTTGTCTCCAACTAAAATAAATAAATAAATAAATAAATAAATAAATAAATAAGGAGGTGGTATGACTCAGTAGTAGAGTACTCGCTTAACACGTGAAAAGCCTTGGGTTCCAAACAAAAATAGACACCTTCCCCATTCCCCCTTTATTCTAGGTCTTTCAGAGTTGGAGCCTGTATCTGAAAGTTTAACAGCTAGATTCTGGCTGAGCTAAGCTGAAGATTGGATTATTTTTATAAGAAAGGAAGTAGTTTTAGCCTCAGAGGGGGAACAATGTCTCTTGCCCTATCCCTGGAGAGCTATAGCATTAACTCTACCAAGGGAAGTGTGCTATGAGAAAAGGGGTTTAGTAGAGAAGGAAATTTCCTGTCCCCCACTTTCCTGCTTTCTGTAATCTCATGCCTTATCTGCCCCCTAGTTCCAAGCACTGTGAATATGTGTGTGTATTGTGTGTGTGTGTGTGTGTGTGTGTGAGAGAGAGAGAGAGAGAGAGAGAGAGAGAGAGAGAGAGAGAGAGAGAGACCCATATGTGATACCATTTATGGAGCTTACATTGTGCTGAGCTTCAGGATTGCCACTTTGTTTGCATTACCTTTTTGGACTTAAAAGTATCATCAGTATAGACTTGCTTGGTCTACCAGAATGGGTACCATTTCTGCATTTCACAACAACCGTTTTGTCCATTAACTTAACAAATATTTATATACATGATTGGGCCAGGAATTATATAGGCATTGGTTATATTGGTGGATGTATCTATATCTGTATACCTTGCCTTTGAAAATCTTGCAGAAGTAGATTCTACTAGGTGAAGAAGATACTATTAGATGCTTGGCCGGAATGATTAGAATACTCTGTAGTTTGAATTTTCTTGGGCCACCAACTAGCTCTCAAATAAAGATACAGAAACTTATTATTCATTATGAATGCTTGGCCTAAGCTTAGGCTTGTCCCACTAGCTCTTTTAACTTAATTTAACCTGTTTCTAGTCATCTATGTTTTGCCTTGGGGCTTTTTACCTTTGTTTCATTGTGTATGTCCTACTTTTGTGATTCCTCCATGTCTGTCTGTCTGGCCTCTGGCATCTCCCTGGCATCTCTTTTTCTTTCTTCCTGAGACTAAATTCCTCCTCCTACTTACTCTCCCTGTCCAGAAGTTCCACCTATATATCCTCTCTTGCTATTGGCTGTTCAACTTTTTATTAGATCAATCAGGTGCCTTAGGCAGGCAACACATCTTTACATAATCAAACAAATGCAGCACATCTTTGCACAGTTGAACAAATATTCCACCACATTTCCCCCTTTTTGTCTAAATGAAAAGAAAGGCTTTAGCTTTACCATAGTAAGACTATATACATTAAGAAGTATTATCAAGTAAGAATTACTTTTACAATAGCCAGTCCATTTGCATTTGGCAAATTCAGAGAATACTCCCTTAGCTATCCTATCTTGGTGAGTCCAAAGTTGTATACCTAGTTTACTTTCTATCTTAACTTGTATTACCAACCCAATATTATCTTTTTAGACCTCAAAACATTTTCTTAGATAAACAATTTAAGCTTTTGTTTCTCAACTTTACAAACTTTCCATCTCTTATGTAAGTTTTTTTTCTGAATTTGGTACCAAAGAAACTGTAACTATCTCATCTTCAACTCCACCAGACACCTGAGAAGGATATATTATTACCTGAGTGAACACGAAGTGCAGAACAAACAACTTCCAAAACTATAGAATGGTAGAAGCATCTGGCTGCCTGGACAGTCACCCAAGGTTCCTCTGCAACATTGAGCCTATGGACAGACTTTTCTGTGAAGCAGGAATTTTGAAGGAATGTCCAACCTTGTCTTGGCAAAATTCAGCAGTCATTTTCCTTTGTGTCCTGCTTGTCCAGTTTGTATAGTATACTGCCAACAGTTGGGGCAAGGACAGTTTCTTGTCCAAATGCCTAGCTTTACCCCAAAGAAAATGAACTCCATATGGAGGTTCATCATCCTTTTATGAAGTAGATTGGTGTTGTCGGAGGCAGACATGTCTCACTGTCATGAACAGCCTTAGGCTATTAAACATCTTAAATGCCATATTCTGTAGGTCTCTGAAGCATTTAAAGATCACCTATGTATCCAAAATACATGTTTAACCTTGAAAACGTACCTAACATGACTACAAGTTTGTTATAGATGACTAACTACTAACCTGCAGATAAGCCTTGCACTTTCCTATTACACAGAGACTTGGCTACAAATGGGAAAGAGAAAGGCTTATCTGAAGTCCTGGCTAGAATAGTCTGTGAGGCTGGACCATCTCAGCTAGCAGCCTTGAAGTTTTTCTGAACATAGAACTTTGAGGAAACTGCAACAGAGGAACTCTGAAAGGCTAAATCACCTGGACCACCCATTTACATTGGGGTCTTGTCCCCTTGCTCTGAAAACACACAAACATTCAAAGGAAACATATATATCATCAATACAAGATGGATTATGCATTATGCACAGGCCAGCCCAAGATGTTTTCTTTGTTTTATGTTTGAGGAGGTAAAGCCATCTGTCAACTTTATAAGTTTGTTTGGACTGTACAGCCAAACCATATGAAAGGATGGCATGTAATAATAAGTCATGAGGACTATAACCAACAGGATTTATCATGTCTCATCCAGTCTTAGAGATATTCCCATGTCAAGGGGTCAGTATATATGTTACCTGTTTTGTAGTCTTTCTAGGTTTATTTCTTCATTTCTGTAGCCAAGATTTTCAGGAGGTCTGCCCCAATCAAATCTTGTTTCTGTTAATTTTGAAGGAATCCACAGCCTTTCCTGTGGAAACAAAAACATAACCTCTCTCTCCCCCAAAGCAACACATTTTTGAATTCCATTTTAAAATTAAGACATCCTAAAGTATCTAGGATGGTTTTATTCAGCAGTTCCTTTTTCAACCCTGTGTCTCTCAGCAGCTGCCATTTACTCATCAGCATTCAAAAAATTCAGTCAACAAAGTACCATACAGGATCCCAGTGTATTTCCCATCTTTATGTGGCTTATTCTTTTTATATTACTTTTAAAAATAATTTTAAAAAATTCTTTAAAGACTTTATTTATTTTTAAACTATTTTTCCTGTACTGTCTATACCCATTTTCTTTTCTTTCTTAAGTACCTACGCACACTGTAACCTCTTTTTTTTCCAGTCTGGACCTGTTTTACTATGTACCTGTAGTGTTCTCTGACCATGTGAGTCAAACCTTAAACTGCTAAGTGGCAGCTAGGCCCTCTGCCATGTGGCTTTGGTGTTGGCTCTGCCCCCTCCTGGGGTCCTTGAGAGCTGAACCTTAAGCACAGGGGCCTGGCTGAGAGCTGCCTTTAACCACCCCAGCTCTAGGAGGTTGGCGACTGAATTGTGGCAGGTTTTTTACTTAGCTTGCTGTTTCTACTTAGTTACTCAAGTGCTCTGCTGCACAGCAGCACCTCTTTAGGAGCTGTATCTATTTGTTTGTTTTGTTTTTAGCTTTCTCAGGCCCTAAGTGGAAATTTGGGTCCCACATTGGGACTTCTCTGAACAGATAGCATTTAATCACAGATTAGAAGAATGGGGAATCAGGGTAAGAATGGAGGGAGGGGCTTGAGAGGTGGATCAGTGTGGTTAAGAGGGTTGCTGCCCTTCCTGAGGACCAGAGTTCTAGAGAAACAGATTCCCAGCATCCACATTGCAGCTCATTGATAATCATTTGTAGTTCTAGTTCCAGGAGATCCAACACTCTCTTTTGGCCTCCTCAGGCACCATGCACACACTTGATACACAGACATACATGCAGGCAAACTCCATAAACATAAAAAGATATTTTTTTAAAGAATGGAAGGAAGATCATTTGAGATGCTCTGGTTTGTTTCTAAAGTCACTGTTACACTTTCTTGGAGAAGTCTTACACTGAAAAACTCTTATTTTCCCAAGGCTTAGTGTAAATCTTACACCTTCAGAATCTACCTAATGGTTTCAAGATCTTGAGGTAAAACAACCCCAGGGATTGTTTGAGAAACTGAAAGGATATCTGTGAGTCTGGAATGGTGGTGTAGGGAAGATTTATAGAGAGTGGAGAATAAAGGCATCATGTCACATATTATTCATGGTTCTCATATACAATATTAGAAGAGTTTCTTCCCTGCCCCCCCAAGACAGTAGAATAATTTGGATAATTTTAAGCGGGAGAGTGATCTCATCTGATTTCTATTTTAAAGAATTTTACTTCCATTTTTAAAACTTGGAGGACTTAAAAGAATAAGGCTAATTTGGCTACTATGTGGGCGACTAGAGAGAGGCCAAGAGGAAGCAGTGAAGCAAGGAGAGAAACTATTGCTTTGGTTTGTATAAGAGATTATGCTGTCCTGAAAAGAATGAACATGGGAGAAAACAGAGTCAGATATACTTAGGAGGTATAAATAGTAAGTCTTGGCAATGTCTTGTAAACCGAGAGCAGACAATAAAGAAAAACAAAAGGTAGCGCTGCCCTTCCTGGCTTGAACAACAGGGTCAATGAGATCTCTCATTCTCATGTGTTGGGACTGGAAAGATTTAGACCAGACTAGAGGGAAGGAATCAAAAGTTTGATTTTAGATTTCTTCAGTTTGTAAGTTTTGTGAAATTTTCTGTTAGAGGCATCAGAGAGGCAGTTGGATGTAGGAGATTACAGCAGAGGGATAGGGACCTTAACTACAAATCCATATCCCATTAGTGTATTCATTTATATGTTAATCTTTTTATTTTGAGATGATTCAAGGCTGTCCTTGAACTTGTTATGTAGCCCAGGCTGTTTTTGAACTTCTCCACCCTTCTCCTTCAGCCTCGTGAATGCTGGGATTATAAGCATGTGAAACCATGTTCAACTTTATTATCATAGTTAGATGGTCGTTTAAACAGGCCAATCAAACAGGGATGAGACCCTGAAAGGAGGGTATAGAGATAATAAAGGCAGTCACAGGCCAAATCCATCACACACTTGGGAGAGGAGGATCGTTCATAGGAAGCTAGTCAAAGGCAAAAGGAAAAGGTCAGGAGAATGCCGACTGCTGTGGCCTGGCACAACTCTGCAACATATGGAAGACAAGAGGAAGAAAGTCTCTGACTCCTTTTTTCTGTTTTTTCTAAAAGTGAAACAGATTTGCAAAAGCAAATGAAAAATGTTTGTACACACACTAGGGAGAACCGTTAGAAGACTTGGATCAGTAGTAATAACCTGTGCCAACCAGTCACTTTCTTCCATTTAAGTTGCTGTCCTCTGGAACTAAAAAGTTCATCCCTTTGTCTTATCTCTTGTCTAAAAATCACTGCTTCTCCATTGAATCCTATGAAACCCAATTTAAAGCTACCACACTTTACGAACTGCCCACCCCCTGGTTTTTCTATGTATATATGAAATGCATACATTCTTAAGTGGTTCCCTTTCTTTTTCTTTCATGTTAATATGTCATGTTACAGGAGCCTAATCCTGCACTAAGATCCCATGGGGTTTATTCTTCTCCTGCATGACAAAGTACTTATGAGTCACTGTTTCAAGAAGGAATTGTTTCTGAGGGGATTGATAGGGTAGGAATTGAAATGTAACCATTGGTTTGGGAAATAGTATAGAGAACTTGGTGTAGGCAATGTCCAAAACAGTAATGCTCCAGGACACCAAAGAAATTGCAGGAAGCAAAGCATGGAAATTCCAGATGTGAACGAACAATCCTAAGATGCAAGTGAATGTAAGTTGTTTGGCTGAGCTTTCTGTGAGTCTACCAAAAAGCAGAGTCAGATGAATAAACACTCTTGTGGCATTAAAAGGTTCCAGTGTTATGGCCCCTGGGGTCACTTTTTCAGATAGACCATCACTCTCCCTCTCCAGCTCTGGCTATGACATCTTATGGAGTATCTTCCAACTTGATTGACTCTTGGAGTTTTGCATTGGAGCTTCCTGTAGTCATCTGCAGGCTCAGTGCAAATGCCACTTTACCTCTAGAACCCCATGTAACCTTATCCAATAAAATGAATAGTTTTCTCCTTTGTAGTTCCACAATACTTTGCATATGCTTTGGTATATAGACTATGACCACTCTGGGGAAGGAGGCTTAGTTTGAAAATGAAATTGACTTGGAATACTATATCCAAACAAGTTGATTCAGTCTATAGCAGGAGTCCATCCTCTTGTATTATGGAGTGGCCTCTGTACCCTACTTCTTCCCATTTCGTCTCTGTTCTATCCATACAATTAGGATGGATAATTAATTCAAACAGATCATCTGTAGCTTGGGCAGAAGTAAAAGTGAAAATAAGCCAGGTGGTAGTGGTGCACACCTTTAATCCCAACACTTGGGAGGCAGAGGCAGGTGGGTCTCTGTGATTCCAAGGCCAGCCTTGTCTACAGAGTTAATTCTAGGACAGCCAGGGCTGCACAAAGAAACCCTGTCTCCAGAAAAAACAAAACAAAACAAAGGAAACGAGAGAACATAAATGATAATAATCCATACACTGAAAGTAGCATTTTCTGCTTTACATCTGTATACTTCCTGTCTTGTTCCCAGGCAAGCTACCACAGCTGTCTTATTTAGGAAATTCTTTGCAAAGACCCAAAACCATGTCATTAGAAAACTAGATTTGTGGGCCCTGTGGTAAGAAAATCTGCCCTGCTAATTGTTTCCAGACACTGGCTTCTCCCTCAGACTTGAGGGCAGTTTTTCCCACTTGTGTATGTCATAAGGGAAGGCATTCATTCACTGTTGTTGATGTTTTTGTCTTTCAGAACCTGAGGCAGGAGAGGTGTCCCCTCCAGTAGGTGCTGGTGTCAACAGCAACAGCTGGACCTTTAAATATGGACCAGGCAACCCCAAACAGTCTGGTCCCGGTGAGTTGCCAGACAAATTCATTATCCCAGGATCTCCTGCAATCATCTCCATTCGGCAGGAGCCTGCTAGCAACCAAATTGACAAAAGCGACTTTATAACCTTCGGCAAAAAGGAGGAGACCAAGAAAAAGAAGAAAAAGAAGAAGGGTAACAAGACCCAGGAGAAAAAAGAGAAAGGGAACAGTACAACTGACAACAGCGACCAGTGAGGCCACCAAATGGAAACAAGCCACTTAGCCAGTTTTTGTAATAATGGCAAATCTCTCCCATGTAGCAACTCCCTGCTCCTTTCTCCTATGACATGAGCCCTCTTAGAGACCTCAGAAATCTGCAGAAAGTTCCCTGTGTCTGTCTTGATCGCATTTAACAGGTTTTGTCTTAAAGCTTTCCTAAGTCTGGTGTTAACTCTTTCTCTCCACTCTGGCTTGTTTTCAGAACCTAAAAAGCAGACCCAAGTTTCCTTTCTCCTCCGCCGCAAAGGAGAGGCTTCCCAGCCCCGCCAGTGAGAGTTGGACTCTCAGCCCTGTGCTTCAGGCATCTTGATGACATTTGCAGGGCAGGCTGAAAGGTATTCAGGTTGAGCAGCTTGGGCGTTTGTGGTCACTGGGTGTGTGTAGCTACCATGAGTGTTCAAGAGCCTGATGCTGGCTGGGATGGTACAGATTAGACTAGTTGACACAAGAAGGGCTGGGAAATAAAGATACAGAAATATTGGAGTCTTCAGTCTGGAGGGGGAAATGTGAAACTCAAAGGCACCAGACTTTCTCATCTCAAGGTGTGGTGGTCATCCTGTAGCTGACAACACCACCCCCACTGACAAAGCTTTAGGAGTCCCTCAAGTCTGATGGCTATAGTATCACTATACTCAAAGCCTGTATGCACACAAGTCAGCAGTCCAAGTGTTTAACAGAGGGCCAGCCAGGGCAACAGAAGCAGATCTGATGTTTCCTGTGCATGTCCTTGTGCTCACTCACACTATTAAAAATTCTTTTGCACACAATGTTTATGAAAAGGACACACCCTTTTCCAGCAACACATATGCAAAAGAAACACCCCAACACCTCACTTTATGCTGTTTGTTGTTTGATAGGTTTATTAAAAAAGAGAAAGTCTATAGCTATAAATCTTTAAAGAAATATGATGAACACAAATCCCCCAACTCCCCTCAAAAGAGAATCCAGTCTACAGCCATTTAAAATGATCATTGCTGCTACAGAAGTGCTTTAAGAGAATTGCCTGGAACATCTGTATTATACCGGCCACCTGCCAATCACAGCTTTACTCTTTCAGGTCACTCTGGGGCTGCCTCTTGCATGTATTAATTACTAAGTAAAAGGACCTTTCTCTCTCTCTTTTCTAAGAAAAATGATGTGCACTTTGATTACACAACCTTCTCTAACCCACTATATCAAGACCCAGAAACTGAAGAAGAATATCATTTTCTCATACATACAGTGAGCAGATTTTTCATTCCTCTGATCCTGTGATTGTCTCGGTGTGATAGCCTACACCTTCGCCTTGTTTAGTTTTCCTTTTCTATTAACACTCTGAATTGCTAACCTTACTAACACCTATGATGTTACCTGAATCAATCTCCCATATGTATGCTGTATGCTATTATAAGACTCCTGAGATATACTTACTCTGTGCTTGTGTATGTGAATGTTAATGCAACTATTACCTAGAGTGAACTTTAAGCTTTATTGTTGAATGTAAGCCCATTATATTTCCTTTTGTACACCTGTGGAAAAGTGAAATAGTGTTTTTTTTTAAACCATTGTTAATCAGCTTTTGTGTATGAAAGACACAGTAAAATTTCTTTCTTAAATCAAGATGCTGGTGATTCAAGAAATTTTATTTATGGTCAGCCAAGGGCTGTCTCTTGCCAAGACTCCTGCTGGCAAGGGAATGAATAAAGCTGTCTTTTTTCTAGTAACAGTTCTGGAATAAATACTGAAGAAAGTCCCTGAGGGTATGCAAGCACAAAATTGTACCAATCTGACCTCTTTGAATTTGCAGATTACTTTGAAATGCTATCCGGAATATCAGCTCATAGAAAGTAATAAAATTTACTGTTACCATAAATAAGGCATTTTAAGTTTGTTGTGCACAACTTAGGAGTTTGGTTAATTATATTATCTACTTAAAGTAAATATAAAAAGTAGGAGTCTGTTTTAAAAGGCATAAAATCTTAAAAAACAAAAACAAAAACAAAAAAAACAACTGTCTTGTCTACTTTTAGCTTCATTCTCCCATACTTTGAAGGGTGTGTAACTTCAGCTCTGCAGGATTGCATGGGGTAAAACTGTTGACAACACATGTGAACCATTGCTACATTGTAGGTTGTGATCATTTTGCCCCACTGAAGCCCATGTAACTGACCTTACGTGCCTTTTGAACTAGGAGAATCGGGCTAATTTATTAATGATGATAACTATAATGTATATGTACAGCACTTTTTAAATTTATGAAGTGCTTTCCAATTCGTGTTAGTTACTAGTTATTACAGCTGTAAGGATAAAACACGTCATGTGGATTCATTTTTAATTGGTGCTATTGGTATTTCCTCTGTTATTGCTAATAAATGGAAACGGTGGTGTGAAAGCAATGGTGGTCATTTCTAAGTAGAAGAGTAGAGAAAATGGGGCACTGGTGATCATTAGCTGTTAGTGCTGAAGAGCATTTGTCTGGCTGTCACCCTCGTTTTTATATTTATCACTGAGGCAAACAAGGATGGAATCGAGAATCACACTCCACAGCCAGGAGGCTGATGGTCACTTCCCACTTTGCTATTTCAATCTGGCAAGAACTGCAGCAAGTCCGTTTTTATCCCTGGGGACCCCTCCCCCAGACATCTTACTTACTTGGTTAGCCCTTGTACCTCAGGAACAAGGTACAAGGAATTAGGAAGCCAAATAACCACACACACACACACACACACACACACACACACACACACACACACACACACACACGGCCCCCACAAATGAACTTTTGTTGGCTGTAGAGTGCTTAACAGCTACTACCCTCCTGGGTGGGTTCAGCCCATGCCGCTACTCATTCTATAACAGATTAGATTATCCTTTTGAAGTTAAATTTTGATGAGTGTAGGCTTTACATGTGGTATTTCTCAGTATGGAGGAGTGTAAAACTGGGTGAGGGGGACCATCACTTTATATCAGAAGACATCTCTGTCTTTGATCAGTGCTTGGAGGTGAGAATGCAGTGACTTTTAGTGGGTAAACACCAAGGACGCTGTTCAACACCCCACAGTTCACAGGAGAGCCACCACAATGAGTTTTCAGGCCCAGAATATTAATAGTAACCAGAGTGGGGAACCTTGAGAGAGGGAGTGGCATGCAACTTGTTTAGCTCACTTTTGAAGGGGAAAGGAGATACTGTTAACAACCCCTCCAAGGTTTCCACAAGGACTGAAGTTGCTGACTAGGGTATGTACGGATATTCGTGTTAGTAACACAGTATTTCTCTGTCACTAGACAGGGCCTGGCAAGATGCTGCTCTCAGTTTTCCAGTCCCAGTCTCCTCACTCCCAAAGCCATGAGCTCATAGTATAATCCTTATAACTGTGGGGAAGTTGTTTTTTTTTTTTTTAAATTAAGATTATCTTCAAAAGGTTTAGTCACAATTTCTGCCACATTATGTGCTCAATAAATCGTCAATATTATCAACAATCCTTTTCCTTACCTCTTTTGCTTAGAACCTTTAGGGTTGCAGCTTATCTTATTCAGCAAAATGCAAATTAGAGAGAGTAAAATAAGGCAATGTAGAATTGGTATTAAAAATACTGGTCAGGTGGTAGTGGTGCATGCCTTTAATCTTAGCACTGGGAGGCAGAGGCTGGTGGTTAGAATCCAGCCTGGTCTACAGAATGAGTTCCAGGACAGCCAGGGCTAAAAAGACAAACCCTGTCTGAAAACAAACAAACAAACAAACAAACAAACAAACAACAACAACAACAAACCTCACTAACTGGTGTGAGATAACTAAGCAGGTACAATCAAGCACTTGTGATCTGAGTTCAGTTCCTGGAATACACTATAAAGAGAGAACTGACTCTAAAGGATTGTCCTCTGACCTTCACACATGAGCTATGGCATGTGTGCACACACACATAAATAATAAACACAAGCTTAAAAATTTACTCATATCCTTGGTCAATCTTGGAGGAAGAAAACTCCCATAGTGCTTTCCATTTTTCTATCAGAAATAAAAACCAAATCTCCAAGTCAATAGTTAAATGATCAATCTGTTTACAGCTGTTTCAAAATGATCAGTGGTCTGAAAACACCCTGGGGCTTGAAGTCACCTTCAGGCTGAAACAGGTCCAACTCTGTGAGTCTAAGTATAGCTATGTAAGGGAGAGGCGAGGCCTGTGGCGACTTCTTTTTACAAATAGGTTAAAAGCAGAACCGGAACATCTTAGATTTGCCTAGACTCATACAGGCAATAAAGGACAAGTCAGGATGAATCCCTATAAGGCTACTTTATGAGGGTCTCCTACATAGCGTGAAGGATTTACCCATTAAGATAGCAGTTCTCAACCTGTGGGTCATAACCCCTCTGGGGTCTCATATAAGATGTCCTGGGTATCATATATTTACATTACAACTCAAAACAGTAGCAAAATTACAGTTAAGAAGTAACAATTTTATGGTTGGGGTCATATGAGGAACTGCATTGAAGGGTTGCAGCATTAGGAAGGTTAAGAACCACTTCCGTAATACATGCAACTAAGATGGGTGCAGTGGCCTTTAATCCCAGCAGTCTGGAGGCACAGGCAGACAGATCTCTGTGAGTTTGAGGCCAGCCAAGTGAGTCCCAGGTCAGACAGAGCTACATACTTAGACCTGTCTCAAAAGAAAGGGAAAGAAAAAAATCACCATGGATCTCACTGTAAAGGATGAGCGTCTAGAGCTTGGCTGCCGGCTGTTGGACTCCTCAGCAAGATTCTGGGTCCTGGATCTCATGATAATGATTTTTTTTTTTTTAAAGTTTAAAACAGCCCTACAAACAAAAACAAAAACAAAAACAGCCCTACAATACAAATAACTGACCAAACATAAATTCAATTCACATGTTAAACCTAGATTCTAAAATCCATTTAAACAGCAAGACATGTACTAGAACAAGGAAACAAAACAAAACAGACAAAAAGCTACAACGATATCAGGGCAGGAAAGCGGAAGCTTCCTTAGGAAGTAGCAAGCTGGTCACTCCTAGCCCTATTTAATCTCGTATTTACATGTTTCCTCCCTGGGTAGAAATGATCACATTATTTCCCCTGATAAGCTTGACTGCTGACTGGCATGACACAATGCAGCTTGCAACTAAGATACCCCCTTTTACTCAGGCACGAGTGTGTACATGCACATGTGAGTACACACACACTCACATGCGTGCATGTACCTTTTGTTGTTAAGTGCACTATAGTAAATGAGTGTGGTGCTATCCTGCCTTTGATATGTACCCCATAGCCGCACATCACAACTCTATTGTTGCAGTACTTAGGTTAAATTCTTGCTGGTTTCCAGTTTCTCCTGAGGCTGATCCGTGGAGATCACTTTGGAGCTGCTGAAATATGAAACCCTGAAATCTTTTTTTTTTTTTTTTTTTTTTTTGGTAAACCAGAAACAACCTCCGGGCTTGTGTTTTCTTCCTTCAGCTCCTTTGAAAGGTACTAGAAGATTTACTTCCATAATGTAGTCTCTAGTCTTCATAAAGAAATGGGGAATTAAAACTGGAGAAAGCTAAAGGAAGACGTGAGATAGTGAAAATGATAGTGAAAAACTGAAGTTCAGTATTTCATTGCTACAACATTGTCAAATGATGTGCAGCTCTCCAGGCACAAAAACCACAAGAAATTCCTGTAAGTATCAACCAGTGCAAGAGAAGAGCTAAAAGTGCTTAACAGCTGCTGTAAGTATGTGGGAAGATTGATTTCATAGCTCCCACTTTTAAGTTTTGTTTCTACTGTGTTAACTGATTTTATGTGATACTGAATTTCTGTGATGAAAGTCGCACACGTTCTTCTAAATAAACCAAGCTGTCCAGAGGTACATTAAGAGCATCAGAGGTTCATGAGATGACTCGGCCAATTCATGCGCCTGTGGCCAAACCTGAGTCCAGCCCCCAGTGCCACATGCTAACAGGAGAGCACTGCCTCACACACACAGGTTGTCCTTTAGCTCTCACAAGCATTATGCTCATGAATAAATGCAATCACATTTAAAAAGAACAACCATTACACAGGTCACCGGTGTAAACTTTTTCTGTCTTTTTCCTCTGTGTATGCGTCTGCATGTATCACTCACAGGCTAAGGTTTTTTTGTTTTTGAGGAAAAGTTAAAAAATTACTGCTATGATTGTTGCCCCGTAGAACTTTTAACCTGATAATAACATAGAGACTTCCTCGAGTCCCATAAAAATCCAGATCTTAGTGTATTCAGCTTTTCCTGTATTATGTCTGGGTTATGTCTGGATTTTTGCCGCCAGAAAGAAAAAGTAGCATGTGTTTTTGGTGATAAATTCTGCTCCTGTACTTTGTAAACCTTTGTGTGTTCTGAAGAGGATGTGTGCAAGATTGTTAATGAGCTTTATGAAACCCCCTCAACAATAAGAACATCCCTCTATCTGAAAACAAATTCATTTTTAGTAACCAATAGTATGTTTTAGCTCTGTTTATGGTTAAATGCTGAAGAACAGGGACACACACACACACACACACACACACACACACACACACACACACACAAAACAAAACAGGGAAAACCTAGGGAGGTTTATCTTTGCTTATTTATCCAGAAAAATGAGGTGGCTGGGGAGGGGGTTCCACTTCAGCCAAAGACTGATACACATGTGTGAAAAAAAAGATCTTCAGAATTAAAATACCATCTGAGTTTTGATATCATCTGGCTTCACACTGAGGAGAGAGCACTCTAATTTTATATCTTAGCTGAAAGGTAGAACTTGGTACCCGAGGAACTGATTTTTCTTTAAGAAAAGTAAATTGCTTATCAAATAATAAATTTGACAGCGAAGATCAAGGCAACCATTTACAAGTTAAAAAAAAATCTCAATTGCAAAACCATCTGGCTCAAAGCTTGAGATGATTTTCTTTTTTAAATTATTGATAGCGTTTTCTCTCATAGTTAAGACTTTCAAGAAAGAATTGCATCCACAAGTCCTTGGGCTTACTTCATTTTCTATGGCTAACAGCATTCCCTATCCAGATCAAGCTCAGATTGCTCCAGTTGCTCTCCAGACCTCTTCCTTCTTCATCCCTTTCAGGCCTAAGGCCAGTTCAGGAGCCTTGGATCTCAGCAGCCTCTATCTTTCTGTCACAACTTTCGAAGAGGTACAGGGGGATGAAGGCCCAATATCTGGCAAGGTTGTTCTAGAACATCGGTGAGTGGTGCGTGCACATGCTTGCACATGGTAGTTAGAATAGGAAGGCAGTGCTAAATCTCACCTCGGATTTAGGGAGGGAAGGAAGCGCTTGTACATGCTAAACCCCAGTGGGGTAAAATCAAAATTACTGTTATTTTGTTTTGTGCAGCTGTTGAATGGCAGGTTCAATGGGCAAGACAAGATCATTTCTACTGACAGAGATATATATTGTAGGGTAGATTCTTAGATGACAAAAATTTTTTATTTATGTTAAGCCAAAAAGGATGATTTATAAATAGGACACATGATTATCTCAATGAAACTCAGGATGGAAATGAGGCTGGACTTCCAAAATGACCAAAACTAGTAATTCAAAAGCCAGAATTATTTTCTTTAAGTTTTTCTTCCCCAATTATATCTATTTCATTCTTCTCTATGTTTCTTCCCCCTTTTCACAGGTTCCAAATATATAATCCCTTGGCTCTAGTGATCCGTAAAAGTTACCTTGTATTTCAGATTCCCAACTCTGAAAGCATTCATGGTCCCACCAGCCATGAGCTAAGTGGCTGTTGCGCTTAGAAATGAGAATCCCAAGAAAAGAGGTGAGAAGATGCTTAACAATCTGATAATAGCTGCTATTCAGCGGGTGTACACTAAGCCTCAGCCATTGCACATTAGAGAGGGCCCGAAAGAAACTTCCTTAATAATGAGGAAATTAAAGCCCAGAGGGAGGAGAAGGCTGGAGAGATGGCTTGGCTGCTAAAGGTTAGGCTCACAACCAAAAATTTAAGAGGAAAGAACAGCTTTTCCCACATCACACAACTAGTCAGTGACAAAATGAATTCTTTCTCCTATTACCATGTACCACAAGACCCAAGGCAACCAGGAGTGAATTACAGCACCCATTTTTTTATGCCTTTGAGAACCATAAACAATATAATCTAGAGTGACTGTGCTGATATTGGATAAATTCACTATTATATTTCATTTCTCATTTTATTCAGAATAAAATATCAGTATGATTTCCATCTGTTGATTCTAAAGTAACACAAGCTTTTCTTTTTAAATACATCATATGGAGCCTGGTGCTGGTGGCACAAGCCTTTAATCCCAGCACTCGGGAGGCAGAGGCAGGCGGATCTCTGTGAGTTCGAGGCCAGCCTGGTCTCCAGAGTGAGTGCCAGGATAGGCTCCAAAGCTACACAGAGAAACCCTGTCTCGGAAAAACCTAAATAAATAAATAAATACATCATATGGAACCCTAGAATTCACAAAAGTAGCGAGTAAAGCAGAAAGGCACCATTAGGAATCTAAACTGTGTTTTCCATTCAGTTTTCAAGGCATGTATAACTGGATGGTCAAAAAGACAAGCTAAATAGCAGTCTTCTCCCTTGTCCAGAATTCTGAGTTAATGGACAAATATTATACAAGAAGAGCATAAAAGTCAAATGCATTCTTTTTAGTAATAACAAAGATGAGTTAAAGCATAGACTAGTGTGAATGCTAAATGTGGCCACCAAGTGAGCCTTGGAATTATTCAGCTCTCCCATCATAGAATCAGGAACTGAAAAGAGCATGGAGGGAGAAATGAATGAGTATTCCGATTCCACTTTCAAGGATGAAAAGAGACAGACCTGAGCTAGCTATTAATTATTTATTCTTCCTCAATTGTCCAATTATTAGTGCTGGGTAAGGTTGGTGCACACCTTTAATCCTGGGACTCGGAAGGCAGAGGAAGGTGTATCTCTGTAAGTACTAGTCTAACCTGGTCTGCATAGCAAGTTCCAGGATAGCCAAGGCTATACAGTGAGACTTTGTCTCAAAAAAATTTCTCCAATTAAGTAAGTCAGCATAGTTTCACAAGGTAGTGAATAAGGTGGTGTGGAAAAACTGATGGTGTAAGACCCCCCGGAAAGCTCAGGCCTCCACGATCTCAGCCCAAGACCGAGGCCACCACAATCAACATACGGAGTCGAAAGCTTGATGCAAACTGCACAAGGCTTTATTGTTGTTTAATGAGCTAACCCTATGTTAGCTCGGGTCTTTCACCCACCCGCCGTGGCGGATGGCTAGAAAAGACAGCTCCAAGCATCTGCATAGAGATCTTATAGGGCAGTGTAAGGGGAGTGTCTAGGGGTACACACAGGCTCAGGATTGGTATGGCTCCAGGCTTGGAGGGCTTGCCCTGTGTTGATTGGTCAACTGGTTGTTATGGCCCATAGGCCCTCTCAGGGTGGTTGCTAAGCTCTGCACATCATTGCTGTGCACTTGTCCGTAAAGCACATTCAGAGCCGAAAAGCATAGCACTTCTGATTGGTCCCTTGCCACGAGGCAGGCATCTGACCTCTTAGTGACTAAGGCAAGGTCAGACAAGCATGTGTTCAGCTGTTATGGCTGCCAAAAGGGGAAGGCATCTGACCTTAGTGACTAAGACAAGGTCAGACAAGCATGTTTTGGGCTGTTATGGCTGCCGAAATGGGGAGCTGGTCCTTTCAATAGTATGACTGAGTTCTCTGCCTCGTGGGGAGCATCAGGAGGCAGAAAATGCATTTTAAAAGGTTTTAAAGGATAGTACTAATCTTGCTTTCTATTATTTGCTTTCTTTCCACATACATGTAAATTCTTTTAAGTTATATGTAGTAGTCTGTGATATAGTAATACTTTATTTAGTCAGATCTCTGGTAATAGAAACTTCACTGTAAAGTTTTATTACAGTGGAAAAACTTTGGATACATTTGGCACATTATTCTAATTATTCTCTTCAGATTAGTTACAAAGAAGTGAAATAAATAAAAGTACACACACATACACAGAAACACATTTGCACAGACACACACATGTACATACACGCATGCTCAAAATGAGTGCTAGGAATGCAGTGAACATGAAACAACATGTTGACAATTTCTGCATCTTGTCCTGTGCCACATATAACCAGTCTTTCTCATTTTTGAAATCATAATAAGCAAACAATGATGATTTAACTTGTATTTCCTTTTATTTTTGCAGCAGTAGGCATTGAACTCATGGCTGTAAGCCTGCTAGACAAACATTCTACCACCAAGCTACATACCCAGCTGCATTTCTTTGATTACAATAAAACTGTGCATTTTCATTTTTTCCATCTCTTCCATTAGAAGAATGTTATTGACTGTCCTAACATATGGAGTCAACTACTTATCAGAATACAAGATACCTTTAAGTATCTTAGCAGCAAATTTGGCTTTAAAACATTGTGAAAAATTGATAGCGTTATTTGGCCCAGTGGATATACCAGATAGATTAAAGTGTGTGATCTCCAGATCAATGTTCAGTCTATATATGTGCAGTGGATAATTACTGCAATAAATGCAGACTTGACATTTCAGAGAAGGAACGTAGTGCATTAGGCCTGTGTCCCAGGGGCCTTGTTGCACCAGGAGCTTAGAAACCATGAAGCACAGGAGGCCAACTATGTTGACCCTAGAGTTCCACCTTCTAGAACTCATATGAAAACCAGAGAGTGCAAGATTTTGTCTTCCATTTTCCTAAGGAGTCCACATGTGATTGTTCCTAGTTTTGTAGGTACTTGAAAAGCACCGTGACGAATTCCCACAAGGGTGGGTTGAGCCTGCTTCCTACAGGTATCAGAGTTGTTGAAAGGTTGAGGGCAGCCAGATGGCTCGGCAGGCAAAGGTGGAAGGAGAAATAGCTTCGTCCTCTGTTCTCCATGTAAGTGTTGCCCCCAGTCGAGTACACCCCCACACAATAATAACAAATAATTGTGCTAACAATACCAACAGTTGATGCTGATGTCTCACTCTACATCAAGAATGATAACCGTAAAAGAACTAACATCTGAGAAGAGCTTAGAAAAGTGCTGGGTGCAGAGGAAGTACTTATGAAATTTGAGCCTCTTCTTTTCTTTTTCTCCCCTCACAAGTTCACACTATGGCACCTGACCCCATTCTGAATGATTCTGAATCAATTTCTGATAATTGCCCCCCCCCCAAGACAGGATCTCTCTGTGTAGCCCTAGCTATCCTGGAACTTGCTTTGTAAACCAGGCTGGCCTTGAAAATCAGAGATTCAACTGCCTCTGTCTCCAGGAGGACATCTCCCATCATCACCGGATTGCTGGTATTACAGGAGTGACCATCCTGCAGGCCTTCTCCTCCTTAGCCCTCCCCATCCCAACTCTTTAATTCATCTTCTTTCGGATACCCTTTCTCTTCCCTGTTGATTCTCTTCTGTTCCTCCTCTCCCCTTTTGCTTCATTATCTCCCTCCCTCCCTCCCTCCCTCCCCTCCCTCCCTCCCTCCCTCCCTTTCATATTGTCCTTATTAAGCTCCCTTTTCACCTTCTCATCTCCAGTGAAACCTCGATTGTGGCTGAGACTCCAAATAATACACATTTAACAAGCTTCAAAAATCAATGTACATTAAAACGAATCTACCTGATATTTAATTAGTTTAAAATTTAATTTTAAATTTAACAAATTTTATATAGGACACGTGAGTTCTCCCTTTTCTGAGTATGTTTGCATTCATTAAAAGTAGGTTCATTTTCCCTCTCATATTATGGAAGTTTATACTGAATTTTCTTCTTTTAATTTTAAGGTAAAAGATATTTTAGCCTACTAACCATGAAGAGAAAATGTCTTTTCCTTCAAGTTCACTTGATTTTGTATTTCTTTCCAAGTTCTCTGCCTTTCTGTTTGCTTACCTGGTGTGAGACAGCAGAGGTCAAAGAGGAGAACACGTGGAACTGTAGACACGATGGAGACAAGAGTTCTTGCTCACACCATGCCTCAAACCCCACGAGTAGCCCTTGATTAAAGAGATTAATGTAAATTATACTTGAAAGAAACAGAATAAAACAAAAAGGCTTATCTATTAAGTACCTTTTAGGAGAAGGAAATCCTAAGCTTGCAGGCAGTAAATCAAAGCGCAAAGGCTAGATATGATCACATAGACTCGTTCTTTATAATCCTAATGTAAAAAGGCAGCTGGACTGTCAAAATTTTTACAAAAAATAAAATAAAAATACTTTTTATTATATGAAGAAATCATAAAAATGTATAAGATAAATGTTTGGGCTTCCAGAAATAAGAACAAATGACTCCGTATGGAATTGCAAATATGGAAGATGTTCAACTGTTTGATGGCATTAGTGAGCAAAAGTAATAAATTTAAATAATTACATATTGGGTATTATCCATTAAAATTTAAAGTAGGGCTTCGGTATAATATGCTTAGGGGTAATGCCCATGACCAGTATACCCAACATTCTGGGTTTAATCTCCAGTGTGTGTCTGTGTGTCTGTGTGTCTGTGTGTCTGTGTGTCTGTCTTAGTAGTAGCAGTGGTCTTTTTCTTTTTTTATTTAAATTAAAACAAGCTTGTTTCACATGTCAATCCCAGTTCCCGCTCCCTCCCCTGCTCCCCTGCCCTCCCATGACCCCTTATTGCATCCCCTTTCTGCTCCCCAGGGAGGGTGAGGCCTTCCATGGTGGAATCTTCAAAGTCTGTCATATCATTTGGAGCAGGGCCTAGACAGAGAATATCCCTTTATGTGGAGTGGGCTCCCAAAGTCCATTCGTGTACTAGGGATAAATACTGATCCACTACTAGGGGCCCCATAGATTAACCAGACCTCCAAACTGACATCCAGGTTCAGGGAGTCTGGGACAATAGCTGATGGAAGCAGAAGCAGATACCAACAGCTAAATGCTGGAATCCAGTTGCAGAGAGGGAGGAGTGATGAGCAAAGGGGTCAAGACCAGGCTGGAGAAACCCACAGTAACAGCTGACCTGAACAAGGAGGAGCTCATGGACCCCAGACTGATAGCTGGGAAACCATTGTAGCAGTGGTTTTTAAATTTTTATTCATTTATTTAATGTGTATGGATGTTTTGCCTGCTTCAACTAAGGAGGGAAGCCAAACCCTGAGTGTGAGCACCATTGGATGGACCTGAGTAGGAGTTTTAGTAAAAAGGAATGTAGGAGAAGACAGGTGAGCACTGGCTGTTGTCTCTGCTTCTTCATCATGGATGAATGTGAGCCAGTCCCTCATGCTCCTTCTACCATGCTCTCCCCACCAACAGGTCTATATTCCCAAACCCTGAGCCAAAGTTTTGATCAGGATTTTTTGTCATGAAAATGAGAAAAATAATGAATATACCAATTCTCAAAGATATGAGATACCACTTCTGCTCTCTTTTCAATTTTGAAGGAGCTGTAATAATTTGATATTTCTAGCCCATATGCACCTGATCCTGCACTTCTTCTTAGGAAAAACTCTGCTTCCTGACAGCAGAATTTGGAAGGGTAAACAGGGCATGCATAAGCCATCTGTTTCTTTTCTTTTTTCTTGAATCAAATTCTCTATCCAGAGCCCATGTTCTACCCTGTGCCTGCCAATATCTTAAGAATACCTTGCTTGGGTTCAGTTCTAGAAGTCAGTGTAAGAATCACATTTTCCTAAGTATATGAACATTTCTCTAATATACGTTCCCTAATATCAGACTTGTCAGTAAGAAATGATCCCCATTTACCTTCTCTGTTTCATACATTCATTGCTTTGGATAAAAAGAGGAGTGTCTGGTCCCATTGAGGTCCCTTTGTTATGATGTACTTAAAGCTTTAAAGGTGTTCAAAACATTTTATCATTTTATAGAAATTAGTTAGACAAAGATATATACACCGATATCTTCAGTATTTTAATTTTTAATAAAATAATGGTTAATGTACCTTTGTTACATCCACTCAAGTAGCAAAAGTCAAGATGTAAAAGAATATATACATATTTAATTTTATGGTAACTACCATAAGCCAGGTACTTTGCTATGTAAAATGAAAAGGGGAAAAAAAAGACTGAAAGAAAGTATACCAAAAGTCTTAACAGTGCTTTTTTCTTAGGTAGGGAGAGCAAGTCTGATATCCTCTTTGTGTCTTAGAATTTAGAATTGGGAGGAGTAACTTCTGTTGTCTGTTCTTAGCTTGGGCCTCCCCATCACCAGTCTCCCATAGTTCAGTGTGGCACCTAGAGCTCTAACATTTTCATCAACAAGAGGGAAATCTTAAGAGGTTTCTCCAGAAGTTCCACCTAGCATATAATTTTTTAAATTTCACAATATATACACAAACACACACACACACACACACACACACACACACACACACACCATATAGCCACATAGCTCAAAGTAGATATAAACATCTATAACCAGGGTTCATTAAGGAGAAGAGAATATTAGAGTCATGAACTTTGTCAGAAAAATTGATGAATTAGAAAAATTGGAGGTGTGTCAAGGTTTTATAAAGAGGAAAATAAAAGAAAATACTTTGTATGTATAATTTAAAAAATTCACTCAAAAACCACCATGAACAACATCTAAAGACAAAATGCTCCTAGAAATTAGAAAGCCACAAAACAATATTTCAGTCAATAGCAAAAAATGAACACTTTAAAGGATTACATTGCTACTCCAGCCAGGGAAGCGGGTAGGTCAACTGCAGCTCTTCCCCTAGGGCCCCTCTCCCCCAAATCCAATCGATAGCCTCATCCCTCGATCTGCAGCAAAACACCTGCCGAGCCTCCCTTCTCCTCCTGCCCCCATCCCAGTGGATCACACAGATCTTCCCCTCCTAGCTTTCCTCCCCATTTATTGCTTTGTCCCAGACCCCAACTCTAGCAGGCACTCCCTGGGAACCCACAAGCCCCTCTGAGCAAGGAAGCAAGTAGGCTGATGGCAGATCTTCACTTGTTAGTCCTTTCCTCCAAATCTAATCCCTGAGTCTCACCCCTAACTCCCCAGCAGGCCACCTGCTGATCTCCGCCCCCCCCCTGCTGTGCCCATCTCCAGGGGACCACACAGGCCTTCCCTTCCTTCCTTTACCCTCCCACTCGTTGCTTTATCCCAGCCCCCAACTCTAGCAGGCAAAGCCTGGAAACTTGGAGGCCGCTTGGGAAACCAGTGGGCTAACACTGCAGGTCTTCACCTCCCCCTTTGCTCCTCCAAGGCCATCCCCTAACCCCATCCCCAGCCCCGTAGCAGACCTCCTGTTGTGGCCTCTTGCCACTCACTTCCCGTAATCCCAGGGGTCGAAGTAGATCCTGGTGGAAAGCCCTGCATTCCTCCCTACTGTGGACCCTTTCAGCGACCCCTCCCCCAGCCGATCCTATTCTTAAGTGTTGGCTCCCAATTCCCAGAAATTTTACCTGAACCACTAGCGACCACACCTACAAGCATCCCAGAAGCATTTCCTACCAGACAACACACAACCACCACACTCTCCTAAGAGCCAGAGAGGTCAACAGAAGCCAAGGGACATCAACCCCCAAAAGACAAGGCTAGATATTAGCACTTATAATTGCATCTTCCAAAACTCAGATGCCTAGATGCCAGTGTAAAAACACATTTAATAATACCCAGAACAGTATGCTTCCACCAGAGCCCAGGAACCAATTAGGGTAGGCCCTGAGTATTCCAACATAGCTGAAGCACAAGAAAAAGACCTTAAAATTGCCTTTATGAATATGACAGAGGTCTTTAAAGAGGAAATTAATAAATCTCTTAATGAAATCTATGAAAACATGAACAGGAGAAGAAATGAATAAAACAATTCAAGACCTGAACGTGGAAATAGAATCAATAAAGAAAACCCAAGCTGAGAGAAATTGGGACATGAAAAATTTAGGTACTCAAACAGGAACCTCAGAGGCAAGCCTCACCAACAAAGTACAAGAGATGGAAGAGAGAAATTCAGGCCCTGAAGATACAATAAAAGAAATGGAAACCCCAGTCCATGAAAATGCTAAATATAAAAATATCCTGGCACAAAACATCCAGGAAATCTGGGACATTATGAAAAGACCACATCTATGAATAATACGAGTAGAGGAAGGAGAGAAACTGAGGTTGAAGTTACAGAAAACATTTTAAACAAAATCATAGAAGACAATTTCCCAGACCTAAAGAAGGAGGTGCCTATTAAGGTGCAAGAAGCTTACAGAATACCAAATAGTCTGAATCAGAAAAGAACGTCTCCTCAGCACATAATAAAACACTAAATGTACAGAGCAAAGAAGCCAGATGGTGGTGCATGCTTTTAATCCCAGCACTAGGGAGGAAGAGGCAGGCAGATCTCTGATCTCTCTGAGTTCAAGGCCATCATGGTCTACAGAGTAAGTTCCAGGACAGCCAGGGCTACAAAAAGAAACCCTGTCTCAAAAACAAAAACAAAACCAAACACAAGCAACCAAGAAGAGAACAAAGAAAGGATATTAAAAAGCTTCAAGGGGAAAAGACAAACTAACATATAAGGGCAGACATATTAAAATAACACCTGACTTCTCAATGGAGACTCTAAAAGTCAGAAGGGACTGGGCAGATCTTCTACAGACTTTAAGAGATCACAAATACTAGTCAAAACTACTGTGACGATCAAAAATTTCAATCATAATATATGGAGAGATAGCTAAAATTAAGGTCCATTTGAGAAACATACCTAATACAATGGAGAGATCCTAAAATATATAAAATACATGAAAGTGATCTAACTGAAATTGCCAAATAGTGGAGGAAACAGCCCCACTGGTCATCTCTTGTCACCAAATGCAGCTTCCAGTACCAGGACTGGGTTACATCTCATTGAACTGTTGGCCAAAAGGGACCCATGGAAATCCCAAAGCAATCCAGGCTGTTGCCAAGACTACAGGTTGCTCACCACAAACTGACAGCAAGGCTCCATTGCTGAAGAGAACACGTACACAATTCACTGAACACGGAGAAGTTAAGCCGGTGCCTACATAGCGCCTTCACCATTAAGTTCTAGCGTCTTTAGTACAGGAAGGTACTCTGCATGCCCCTTAAAGAGAAAGAAAAACACCAAGCCAAGCAGAAACCTTTTGATCTTCAGTGCTGTTCTGCTTACAAGATCTGCTTGGGCAGTGATGGCACAAAGCTTGTGGGAAACTAACCAATATCTGAAGGGAGACACCGTAACCACGCCTCCTACGGGCTGGCTACAGGTGTGCCCGACCACGCCCTAATGAGCGTGGTCAAGGTGATGTCAGGGTGATGTGGAAGAAATTTAAAGAGTTAGGGAACGCACATGGGAGCCCCTCTTTTCCCTGTTCTACTAAAAGAATGTGGCAAAAAAAAAAAAAAAAATCCCTAATGACATTCTGCTACAGTCATAGATCAGTGCCTTGCTCAGTTATCAACAGAGAAGCTTCCTCCTCAGCAGATGGGAGCAATACAGAGAACCACAGCCAGACATTATGCAGAGAGTGAGAGAATTTGGAACACTCAGCCCTAAATGGGATGTCTCCATCAGGGCTCAGGGAACTCTGTGGAAGAGTAGGCAGAGTGAGTGTAAGAGTCCGAAGGGATGCAGAACATCAAGAAAACAAGGCCCTCTAAGCCAACATGATCAAAGCTCTTACGGACTCACAGACACTGAAGAAGCATGCACAGGGCCTGCATTGGTTTGCATCAGGTCCTCTGTGTTTATACTATGGCTTCCAGTTTAGTGTTTTTATGGGATTCCTGAGTGTGCAAAACAGTGGGTCTCTGATTTTTTTCTGTTTGTTTTGTTCAACTCTGGTGTATTAGTTTTTGTTTTACCTTATTATATTTATTATTTAAAAAGGTTACATTGGATGAATCATATGAAGCATGGCATATTGGCAATATTTTTAAAGATTTATTTATCCTTATTTTATGTTTATGAGTGTTTTGTTTTGTTAGCAAGTATTTATGTGTACTGTGAACTGCCATACCTGCAGAGGCCAGAAGAGTTTTGGAACCCTGGAACTGAAGTTACTAAGGTTATAGGCTGCCATGGGAATGCTGAGAACAGAACTCAGGTTCTCTGCAAGAGTAGTAAGTACTCTTAATTGCTGAGCCATCCCTCCAGACCCAACAATATTTATTTTCAGAGTTGTTTTTTTTATTTTATGTGTGTGTTTTGCATGCATGTATGTATGTACACTGTGTGTGTGTGCCTGGTGCTTGCAGAGGTCAGAGGAGGTTGCTAGATCCCTCGGAACTGTAGTTATGACTTGTTATGAGACACAATATGGGTGCTGGGAACCAACCCAGGTCTTTTGCAGGAGCAAATAAGTGGTCTTAAAAGATGAACCGTCTTCCCATCTTCCTCAACAGTATTTTTCAGAAATATAAAATAGTAGAAATTTTAGCATCCCTTAGAAACTAGCAGATTGAAAAAGAATCCACAAATAGGCTAAAATGGACTATTCAAACATTTATTTTAAAATGCAAAATCATTCAGAAAATGTGAAACCCAGTTCAATCTTTATTAATAGCACACACTGAAGTATGGATCATTCTGCCTAGGTTGGAGTTACAGGGGTATTATCTGGTCTAATGAATGAACACAGGACATTTCCATTTTAGATAAATAGCAAATAAAATGTTAGTATAATTACACCTCATGAAACATGTTCTATGGAATATTTGGGACACACCTTGAGAAAGTATATTTGTTTTGTCAGATATTTAAATCTAATTGGGTTTCTTTACTTAATCTGGCAATGATTGGGCTCTACCACAAGTGAAATAATGTGGTTTCAGTGTTATTGCTTCTATCTTCTCTCCAGGTTAGACCCACCTAATTCACAGCTTGGATTGGGAATCAATGTTGTAGAAAATGTTCATTTTAGATGAGTTAATTAGGCAAATTGCCATCAGGAGAATTGACTTTCAGTGAATTGGTATCAAGGTGAGCTAAATCCCTTCAACCACCTTATCAAGCTATTTAAAAAAGTTGTTTCCCTGTCTTGGTAAGTTATGTCCATCTAAGAATCTAATTCATTTTGTAGGTACTATTTGCAGTGTTCCACTTTGAACTTGCCATCTGACCCTGGGTCCCTTCTTTTATAAGTCATGTGTCTTGTGGGGGGAAGGGCTTGTTTCTCATCTATCACGACTAAGGCCTGTACTAAAGATGGCAAACACATTCTCCAATGTGGAGGTTAATGTTGAAAGACATTGGTTTAAATTGGCCATGACTCAAAAGTCCCCATTGACTCTTTGTATATCTTTATTTTTCTCTTGCACAGATGGAGAAACTGGGTACAAATAATTGATTGATTTGTGATTATTAGGGGCACAGCCAGAGGAAAACTCAGGTGCCCAACCCCCCTAGTTAATTAAACTAACTTAAGAAAAGGCATCATAACAAAAGTCTCCAATTTGGTACATTCCCAGACTGTTTCTGAAACAAAGTGTCACCTGAGGGCATGTCTTTCTTCTTCTCTGCAGCCTAAGTGCTATCGGTCTCCTCATCAGCTCCAGACAAACACTGTGGCAGAGAAGAATAGGCTGTTATTTGATGCCAAATTGGATCTGCAGAGACTCTGTGGACTGGACTAGAGAATTATTACAGTGACTCAGTATGTGTGTGTCTGTTTGTGATTTTTAACATTGATAGCTGGCTAGACTTACTTTTAATTTCCTCTTAAATATTAGGATGTTTCGAAGTGTCCACAGTTACTGATTAGACCATTGTGTTTCTGATCTTGGTGATAGAATGTAGCCTACTTTTAGAGGAAAAAAAATTATGAAGTTTGAACTGAACTTTCTGTCTACTCACTGTATCCATAGGAAGATACAAATATTTTTTCAACTCAGCACATTTTAATCACCCTTGTTGGCCTTTGGTTCTCAAATGCTACTTACCCATGGGAGGAAAGGACAATCTGTTCCACTATCATTCCTGTGTTCTGGTCTTCTAAAAATCAAGTGTTATGAATGGGATTTGGCTTCAAAATGAGTAGGAAGTCAGAGTGTTTACTCCTCCTGCTATGAGTAATAGCTAAAGACACTAGTAAGAAATTCTGCACTAGATAGCAATTGTTGCTAATCTCTGGCCTTCACATCCACACTGGACCATGTCAAAAGGAATCTTACATGCTTAAAGGAAGACGCTAGTTTTAGCTAAATGAGAGCCTTGGAACTTAGAATATTTCTGAGAAGTATTCAACACCTCTCACTACGTGTTACAGAGCCATCAAAGTCAACTTTCAGTTTATGTTGGTTTCCAAAAACTCAGAACTCCCTCATCATTTCTTGTCACCCAGAGTAACTTCCATGTGGCTTAATAGGTTTCTTTTTCTTATGTTATTCCTATCCTCAATACGAAAAGCCTTTCCATTGTACATTAGCAAAATTCCCATTAGCAAATCACCCAGTTTAATGAAATTCTACCTTTGTATTTGCCTGAAACCTGGCTTTTCCTTAGGTCAACAGCTTCATTTACTTTTCCTAAAAATACAGCCATGTTGTCTTCTTAGCCTTTATGCCAGTGAGCCTAGAGATAAGAAATCTATGTCTTGTTTGTCTCTGACACTTCTAGCTCACTCTACATCTCTTGGTCTTAATGACAACCAGCTTAGACTATCCTATCATCAACTTCTGTCAACTTTATCGTTGATAGAAATCCCCCTATCAACTTTCACGCCATCTACCTACCAACCTCAAGGGAATTTCTCTTGTTTATGGTGGCTTTCGGTGAGACAACTTGCTACTCTTTCCAGTTCTGATTCTTCCCTCGTTCTAGGTAATTTCAATATCTGCACAGTTGCTTCTCCTAATGTTCCCATCTCTTAGCTGTCTCTCCTCTAAGTACTGGGTCTTCTACTGATCTCAGCTACCTATTCTATCCACACTATGAGAAAGACACTTTCTCAATATAAGTTTCAAGCACCAAATGTTATAGCTATCCCCCAGTTTTCCCAACTCAATCCCACCCTATTGTTAAAAGAATTCAACCAGTCTAATACATAAAATTTATTAGTTCCACCATCCCTTCTTATAATCACCACTACCCTGTGACCTTGTTTACAGCTAAAAATAATCTGTGGTCAACCATTATAATCAACCCTTTTGTATATCCTTAATACCCTGGTCCTCTCTCAACTAAATATACTCGCTTATAGAATCCAAATTTTCATAAATATAAAAGTTTGCCTACACCAGACTTGTGTTCATATAGGTTGGTGTGGGGGAAAAACCATCATAACTTTGCTAGTTCTTCTCATTTTGTATTGTGATTACAGATGGCTCTTAATTCTGTTTGGCAAGTACATGGTGTTGTGTAGTTCATTTACTCTTCCTTCTTACTCATTCTACCTTGACTGCTTCATGCCTTTTTAAAAAAAAAAAAAAAAAAAAAAAAAAAAAAAAACCTTCAGCATACCCCATCTTCTCCATTGGTAGACCATCTTATTCATTTACTAATAAACAAAGTGATTAAAGGAATGACCTCAGAATTCTTACCACATTGACATATTAATCTGCCTTTTTGGTTTTGTTTTGTTTTTTGTTTTTTGAGACAGGGTTTCTATTTGGAGGTTGTCCTGGAACTAGCTCTTGTAGACCAGGCTGGTCTCAAACTCACAGAGATCCGCCTGCCTCTGCATTCCAAAGTGCTGGGATTAAAGGCGTGCGCCACCTCCGCCTGACCCTGTCTTTGCTTTTTATGCCTTGCTTTATGTTCTGTGATGGTTAAATGAACTGGCTATGTGCATATCTGAGACTGTCTCTATATTTGTGCTCAAATGCTTTGCCATAGCGTGCTCTCAAGGACATTGCTTTCTGTCTACAACTTATTATTGATTTCTTCCTTTCTGCTGAATCTTTTCCATCAACATACATGAGTGTTGTTCTCACACCTTAAATAACCACTTATTGACCCATTTTTCCTTTCAGCTACCATTTTTTCCTTTTTACAAAAAATTCCTTGCAAACGTTCTCTGTATTTATCACTTGTTCTCCTTTTGTTTTTTCTCAAAGTTTTAAAATCATTGTATTTAATATGGACTCACAGAGGCTATGACAGCATGCATAAGACCTGCATAGGTTCAAACCAGACAAAGTCCCAGCATTGAGAAGGTGAGGTAGACACAAAATCCCACCATGACCAAGAATCTATTTGTAGATGATACCCTCTGGAAAAGGGAAAAATCAGTTTTCTCCAATGGTATGCTACTGGGTATATAAAACATATTCCAGGGCAGGCCCTATGCCCAGAAGTAGTTGACCAACACAAACCAACTCTATGGGTTCTTTTTGTAGGTTTTTTGTTTCACTTTGTTTTGCTTTGGTATTTTTTGTTATATTTGTTTTTTATGTGTCTGTTTTGATTTTCAGATTTTGAGAGCGAGAAATAAGAGAGAGGGAAGGAGAGAGCTATATAGAGAGAGCATCATGAAGTTTGGTGGATAGGGAGATAAAAGGATCTGAAGGGGAGTTGGATGGAGGGAAAACATCATCAAAATATATTGTATAAAAATTTTTAATAAAATTTATTATATTTAAATAACTAGTTTCCATAACTGTGTGGGATATTCCATCAAATCTATTATATTTGATGGAATTATTATATGCTATATACAATATATAATTAGTACTTATTAATTTAAAAATAAAATGAAAATGTCTCAAATCTAAATCTTATGAACTCTATCAAAACTAACCTAGTTTAAATACCATTATTTTGCCTTTGTCATTGCAGTGGCTTTCCATTGCTTCCCCTTATACCATCTATAGAACCACCAGATGCGCGTGTGTATGGTCTTTGCTTGGGGGCATGTGTGTGTACCCCATGTGTGCATGTGTAGACCAGGTCAAAATCTATTGCTGTCACCTCACTTTTGAAACAGGATCTGTCGCTGGAGCTCACCAGTTATCTATGCCGGCTGATCAGCATGCCCCGGAGTCCTCCCAAGACTGTAACTTTGTTTTTGTTACTGTGATAACACCATGACCAAAAACAACTTGTGGGGAGAAAAGGGCTAATTTCAGTTTACAGAATATACTCCCTCATCAGGGGAAGACAGGGCAGGAGCTCAAGGCTGGAATCCTGTAGTGGGAACTGAAGCAGAGGACATGGAAGAGCCCAGCTTGCTGGCTTGTTTTCCACAGCTTGCTCAGTCGGTTTTCTTCTATAACACCAGACCACCTGCCCGTACACAGTGGGCTGGGCACTTGCACATCAATTATTACCCAAGAAAATGCTGTATGTGCATGCCTCCAGACCAATCTGATGTAGGTTCCTTGGTGGAGATTCCCTCTTCTCAGGTGACTCCAGCTTGTGTCAAGCCAGCACATCCCCCCTCCTGGCACTGGAAATTACAGCTTTATGTCACTGTGTCTGCTTTTTACAAGGGCTGGCAATCTAAATTCAGGTCCTTACACTTAGCAACAAGCACTTTATTTACTGAGTCATTTCCCCAGCTCCCAGGCTTATCTTTGTATAACATAAATAAAACCTCTATTTTAAAAGTCTAATTTGTTTCTCATCATTTCCTTCTACTTTATTGTACTGGTCTCTACCTTACATAATATTATGCACATGTTTGCAGGCCTCCTAAACTCAATGAATTCTACAATTTCTTCTGTGTACTCAGAGCCTAGAAGAGAATTCAGTAAGCATTTGATGAATCATTTAATCCTTATTTCTAAGTTAGTGTCTGATTTTACAACCTAGCAAGACAGAAATCTGCAATGCCTATATGCTTGCATCATGTACTGTATTTTTCTGTAAACTTCTTAAATTAGTTTTCTTCTGCTGTGTAAGTACTGTGATGAGCTATTTTCCATGAGGCATTAATCTATAAGCCATCTTTTTAAAGTATAAAAGAAAAGATATTGATTCCTCCATGACTTCCTCTCCACTGAAGACAGTTTCTGAGCAGGAAAGATAAAATCCCAAATGAGAAAAGGTATCAAAACATAGGCAAAGATCACAATTTGTTTTCTCTTTCCATAAGTATGAGCCAGACATTGTAGTAAGCTTTTTACATGGTCCTTATACTTGTTCAGCAAGCACTTTACCTATTGAGCCATTTCCCAGTAGGCAATGAAGAAAAGGCATTGGACAGGTAAGGTCTGTGGTGCCGTAGAGTTTATAGTATAGTGGAGCAATTTGACAGCTAGTAAGTAAATAAATATTTAAGTGATTTGAAATTGTGACTAGTGATCTTCAGCAAATAAGCACCATGCTGCATTCGCAAAGAGCGGAGCAGGCTTGCAGTTGGCAGAATATACTGCTTCCGGTGAGATGTATTCATCTTAGTCCCCAGAATCTGCAAATACAT
The DNA here is from genome assembly GCF_003668045.3 of Cricetulus griseus. Lineage (NCBI taxonomy): Eukaryota > Metazoa > Chordata > Mammalia > Rodentia > Cricetidae > Cricetulus > Cricetulus griseus. Next base: position 200,359,177 of record NC_048595.1, on the reverse strand, counting down.
TCCACAGCAAGGAGGAATTAATGCTGCTTCTCAGCCAGTCTTGAGGATGGGAGATTATCCTTTATCATCTGGGTGGACCCAGCATTATCTCTGAGGTTGTTGAGAGTGGAGTGGGAGGCAGTAGAAAGAATGCCAGAGTCAGAGGGAGACTGAGTATGGCACACTGCTGTTGTTGAACGTGGGAAAAGGGTCTTCAAATCTGGAAGCACAGCGGTCCCTGAGAACTGAAAGGTGAAGAATCCGATTATCCCCTAAAGTGTGCAGAGGGAGAGCATTCCTGCTAATGCCTGACTTTAGTTCAATGAGACCCATTTTGGACTTTTGATCTTAATAAGCATTAGATGATAGGTTTGTTAAAAGTCATCCTGGCAATTTGTTACAGCAGCAAATGGGAAACTAATAAGGACTTTAAATTCAAAGTCTGGAAGAGATTCTCTAAAGAGGTTTCATTAACCTGAATTGTAGGATTTGAAGGGATATGCCCTGCAAAAAGCTGCTGATAGCATGTTCAGGTGGAAAAACAGGAAAGTCAAGGCTGAACACAGATTTGGGGAGTTAGGAGTTAAAGTGTGGTGACCAAGGAGAAAGTAGATAACAAAAGATTGGAAATTTAGACAGGAGAAATCTATGTAGGGTCTAACAGATATTAAGGAACTTAGATTTTACTGTCAGTGCACTGTAAAGACATTCACTGGTTTAAAGTTTGAGTTTCACATGATCTGTCATATGTCTTTTTTAAGGTGTTCTTTAATCACGAACCAGTCATTGTACACAGTTTAATACATTTTTACTGAGTAAACCTACTCTGATTACTACTACCCAGGTGAAAAATCTAACAGTTTTTAAAAATTTATTGTGCTTTATATTCGTAGAATCACATTTCTGATTTTTTTCTGCCAAATATAACTTTTGTGAGATTTATTCATATAGATACATGTAGTAGCAGTTTAAAAAAAATCACTGTTGCTGTATTTCTTATTTGGAAATATACTTATCCATTCTGTTCTTTAAGTATATTGGTTGTTTCCAAATCTGTCTATAATGGACATTCTTGTACATGTTTTTTTTTTGTACACATGCAGACATTTTTGTTAGGTATACATTTCTAAGTGTATACTTATTTTAAACCTTAATGTTACCAATTTTGCAGAGTGATTGTAACAATTTGCACCCCATCAGCAATGTGTGATAGTTGCAGTTGCCCCATCATTTCCTTCTTTCTTTCTTCTTTTCTAAGACATGGTTTTTCTGTGTAGTCCTGGCTGTTCAGGAACTCGCTTTGTAAGTCAGACTGGCCATGAACTCGGGGATCTGCCTGCCTCTGCTTCCGGAGTACTGGGATTAATGGTGTGCACTACCACTGTCCAGATAATTTTCAAAACTTGAAAAATGCCAGCTTTTCGCTTGTTTATTTGGCTTGTTTCTTAAAAGAGTAAAAGGCATTTCATTACAACTTTTAACATTTCTTAGATGATTAATGACGCTGAAAAATCTTTGGTCATTGGCTATTTGTATAATCTCATTTACTAAGTGCTTGTGCAATGACTTAGTACCTAGGTTAAAAAAAAAAAATTCTGGCAGGGCTGTGGTGGCGCACGCCTTTAATCCCAGAACTTGGGAGGGAGGTAGAGGCAGGCAGATCTCTTGTGAGTCAAGATCAGCCTGTTTTACAGAGTGAGTTCCTGGACAGCCAGGGCTAAACAGAGAAACCCTCTGAGCCCCCTCCCACACAATTCTGAATTCTGTGGAGATCATATTAGACAATTTCAAATTTTCATTTGTTTTGTTGTGACATGAATAAGTTTTGGCATATTCAAAGAAAATTATGAATGCTCCTGTGCAGTGGAAATATTACAGAAGCACAGGTATGCTATACAACGCTATCAGTGTACAGCTTACCTTAAAATTAGCCATGGAACTTTGAGTCAAATCATGTTTTCTTAAAGGTGCTGATCTGTATCTGCTGATATCTGCCCCAATACCAATTTAAGGAAAGTATTGGGATTTAACTCAGTGACAATATCTCTTACCTGGTACATATAACACAGAGTTCTTTATCCAGAAATAAAAGGCATCATACTATTTTATGAATTGAATTTATTAATTAAATATTCCTTAAACACAAGCTTTACAGAAATTTAATGACTGAGGGAGAGAAAAATTCAATACATAAAATTTTAGTGGCTTCCAGAAAAAAATTAATTTTACTAGTTTGAAAGTGAGGAAAATGAATGTCGAGGCATAAATACATGGAGGAGAGAGGGTATGCCCAATTAATGGGATTTCTGGCTGGCTGCCCAGAGAGATCCTGTAAAATTCTTTTCTACAAGGTAAAACGCCTCCACTGAAGGCAGTGGTATGCCCACCGAGAACGAGGGGCCCCTGCCCAGGGATACATTAACTTTATACTGCTCGCTCTAGTGCTCTCCCTGCGTTCTTGAAGGCTCCTTTTCATTGTCTTGCCCTTTAAGAGGGCTTGCGTTTGCTTTTTCTCTTTTAAAGACCTTAGTATTTGCTCTTTCCTTCTCCCTTCCCCCACTTTCCTTCTTAGGGTAACAAAGCCAAACCACAGCCCCTTTTGGATATTGTTCCAACACAGTTACTGACTCTATCAAGTAAAATTCTCCTTTGAATTTTTGAATCTTCATAGTTTATGTTGGTCGTCTCACTGTGCCATCGTGGCCCCTTCAATTTTTAGAAGCCAGTGACCCCAAATATCATTCCTGAGAATGAACTCGCTTTTTTCTTCCCTATCCTCCCTCCTGCAGCAACTGAGACAATCCCCTCTGCAGCCTGAGGCAAAGATTTAATGCTGTCAAGAGCACAGAGCAGCCCGCTATCCAAGGCTGAGAAGGGCGGGCCTTAGCCAAGTCCTGTGCACTGCAATCCTGGAACTACACCTTCCTAAGCTTGCTCTATGTTTGAAGATGCTGGTGCTAAATTGATTTCCAGGGGACAGAGGGGGAGGGAGGAAGGAGTGTGTTCGAGCACCGAAAACTGCGGCCGAGTCGCCCTCTGCTGGTCAAAGATGAGAATGATCGCGGCCGAAAACAACGCTTCGGAGGCGGCAATCCGTTTAAAACAGATAAATAGCGACTAAAACCCGGCTTATTTTGCCCATTTGTCAATCTGAACAGTGACCGCGAGTTTTAGCTCTACCTGAAATTTAATATTCTCATTCTAAATTCTAGCCTCAAATAATATGCTATCTTAAGCCCATGCTCATTTACTCTTAGGTTTCCATTATTTTAAATCGCTAATCAAAATTTCCCCAAAGAGCTTTTGGTCTAATTGGTTGCTAGGCAACTGGAAAAATGACACCTAAGCCAGCCGTTACTTATAGAACACATCTCCGGCAGGTGTCTCTGCCTAAGACAGTAATTTCATGCGAACAAAAAGACAGTTGTTGTTTGTGTTTTCAAGATTAATTGATTGGAAAACGAGAAAATGCGGTCGGTTCCCATAATGGTTTCTAGAAAGCTGACAGACTGCCTTGCACAAAACGAAGCCCTGGCTGCCATAATTCACAGAGGCTCGCTCCGCCTTTGCAGTCTTACGTGTCTTGTTGGAATAAACCAACACACGGAGGTTAGGTAATGAAACGTCTGCCCGCAGCAATACAGTATTTAAAAGACACTTATATTCCAGCGGGGAATGAGAGGAGAGAGAGAAAAACCCGAACGACTAGATATTGCAATGTATGGTACCAGTTAATGCCAGCTGGTCCCTCTGCTAGTCTGAATGTCTCAAGTCAAGGGGTTCCTATCCACCCCTCTACCTCTGGCATTGTAAACTGGTCGATCACGCGGCGTGTGGAATCGGTTGAGATTGGCCGGTTCCCTTGTCAGGTGAAAATCTCCGCAGCGAGTCATGGGACTCAACTGGGCGGTGTCGCTGTCCGCATCTGGGGTGCTGAACTCTAGGCGTGGCCATGGAGCTTTCCTTTATATGACAGCTTCCGGTAGGGCGGTGTCGGGGGCGTGCTCTAAAAAAGTGGTTCCATCTGCCACCTGGTGTTCGATGAGGAAAGTGCTGGAAGATAAGGAAAGGGCGAGTTATGAAGTTCAAAAATTACTTTAAAATTACTTTAAAACTCCAGAAACACAAATTGGAGGGGTTTTAGTCCTCAATAGTTGGTCTGTTGGGGGGTCTCATACCTTTTTAGAGACATCTAGGGTACAGAAGAACATAGACTTACTAGAATGATCTCTCATTACCATCCAAGAAAATAACCTGTAAGTTTGTTTAAATAAATGTTACCACACATTTTCCAACATGTCTTGCTGTCAAATATGCGTTTTAAAGTATCTTTACAGTACTTTACAATTATTTGTTGAAACATTAAAATAAATGCTAAGAAAACTCTTGATGGCCAAATATGTTCCAGGAAATTTAGCTGGCTATTCATCTCTGATGTCAGTTTTCAGAAAATCAAACTAGTGAATATATTTGTAATGTAGTAAAAAGTAATAGAAATTCTATGGGGGAAATTTTATTTCTTTTTGTTTTCTTCTGGCTCTAGTATTTAAGCTATGAGACTGTCGGGAACAGAGAATTTGTGATATGCTCATTTCTTTTAATCTGTATATTTTATATTATCCTACACAAAGTCAGTGTGAATGTTCATATAGTTGCCTTCAGGTGAGGGGGGAAACTTCAAGCTGGTTTGTACACAGGGACTGCCTAATATGTAATAAAACTTGGGAGAAATATTATATGTCTCGTCCTGTTCTTGAAAATATAAACACATGTAAAGGTGGCTACATCTTAGAGAGCATTAAGTCACAATTAATCATCAAATTTCTGTGTCTCTCATGGCAACCCCTTCTTCCTGATTAGTTTGGTACAACTCTTTCCATCTTTTAAAACAGTGACTATTATGTGTGTTCAGATGTGTGGGTTACAGTGCAAAAATCAGTCCTAGAAAATTGAGATAAAAATGACTAACATTCTTAAACAAATCTATAGTTCTCAAAATAAAAAAATAGACCCATCCAACAGGGACACTAACCTTTATTTGTCGGTCAACAGTTATTATTTGGTATTATTATAATGGTTTCTACCTTTAAGACTTAATGCATAACGTAACTGTTATTTCTGCTTTAAGAGTCAAACACATTTTATTTTTAAAATAATAACTGTAATCAAAACTTATATGCTAAACTTAGGATTGATTGCATTGTCCTCAATCAAGAAATTGAGAAGTTTATCAGAGTATAATAAGGAAAAGGCCTGTCTTCATTTGATCAAATTGGGAAGTTTCCAATCACACTCAGCTTTCCTGGAAAGCCACTGTAGTCTGTACCACCAATAGGAAGGCAACACATGAACAAAGACTTCAAAGTCATCAGCTTAAAACCAGAGTGTAATGGAAATCTGTCCTATTAACAATAGTATTGGTTTATGTTACAGCTTCTTATATTACTATGGGGAAAGAAACACGTTCACAGGCACATGCTAAACAATAAGAAGCATTGCCATTTAAAGCAACAAATGGGAGATCAAGACCAGCTGCATAAGTCTGGCTGCCAAGTACGTCTGCAAAGCATCCAGCTCCTGCCACAATGGGAAAATAATCCCCCACCAAACATTAAATACATGAAAGAACACAATAGGAGAATAGAATTCTAATATAGTAGTAAAATTTAAAACTGCAGGTGTTTTAAAGTACATCTGTTCCTAAAATAGGATTTTTTTCAGCTTTAAACATATGCAAAACTCAGGTATCCCAGATGTTAATGATTATTTAAATTACCATGATAAAATATTATTATTAAAATGGACACAACAGAAACAATAAATGGGAGAAGAGTCTCCAGAATTACACTTAGTGTATTTCTAAAGGTGTTAAAAATAAATGACAAAATTCTTAAGTATACAATTTTAAGATCATTTAAATCTATGGTTTTTGAGGTAAATAAATTAAAATAAGCACTACATTTTCCTCAAATGTTAGAGCAAATTTATATCTGAACTAATTTTATAAACCAGAAATACTGTTTTGCAGAACACATTAGTAGTTAAACAGTTTTTATCTAGTGTTGGGGCTCAGAAAACAAAACAAAGTAGAGTGTTTTGGCATCCTGAATACTTCAAGCTGAAGGATATGGAAGACCTTAGTTATACAATCTTTTTGACTTTACACTGTCTTCCAGTATCTACCCTCTTTCTTCCTCCAATCAAGCTATAGAAATGAGAACTCAGCTTTCTGAAGTGGGTCATGGAGATTAGAAATCATTTTTAGAACAAGTGATAAAATCTGGAAGTATTATTGCAGGCCAAAACAAAATCCTATGTCCTATATTACTTAATAGTAAACAGGGCAGAAAATCTTCATTTGATAAGTGTCCACCTTACACCTGGAAGGAGTAAATACAAGGAAAATGTGGACAAGGCTTGCTGGTTATCATTAGATAGTATCTTTTTTGTCCATTCACATTTCCAGATGTCTGTCCTAGTTCAACAAACCAAAGCATTAAAAAGATTTCCCTGGGTCTTGGGACTTAATTTATGATGGCTTCTATGTCATATAAATCTTCAGGTAAAGGAATTTGTTAGATTTTCACTTGTTTTCCTGACTTTTGTTATAGGAGTGCAAGCTATAACCTTATGACGGACAAAGAAAGACGCTGAGTCTCTCTGACTCCCAAGTCAATGCACAATTACTATGTTTTCTTTTGCTACTTAAGTGGGGTTTCAAAAATAGCATTGTCTTAGTTTGGATTACAATTGCTGTGATGAAACACCCAAAGCAGCCAAATGTCCAAAGCAACTTGGGGAGGAAAGGGTTTATTTGACTTACATGACCACATCATAGTCCATCACTAAAGGAAGGCAGGACAGGATCTCAAGCAGGAATCTGGTAGCAGGAGCTGATCTGGAGGCCATGGAGAAGTGATGCTTACTGGCTCCTCATGGCTTGTTCAGTCTGCTTTTTTATAGCACCCCAAACCAACAATTGGGTTGGGACCCCCCCATCAATTACCAATTAAGAAAATGTCTTACAGGCTTGCCTACAACCTGATGTATTTTCTTAACTGAAGCTCCCTTCTCTCCAGTGACTCGAGCTTGTGTCAAATTGACATAAAACTAGTCAGTACAGCATCCAGGTAATGGTACCATAACGCCAAAGTTCTTTTACATAAATTTTAAGACCTATATAATAAATAACTATATTGATATTAAAAAGGATTCTGACTGTATGAAAATAGAAATATAATCATGAAATGGGAGGAGATAATGAGGAAATCTACACTAGTGGCTTAAAAGTGTAAGTACTATTTCATCTCTGTTCATTTATATATATGTGCATACAATTACAAGTATTTAGAAATTCAAGGCAAGCATCATCTAGGTGTGTTGGCAACCAGAGGCTGATAAAAATATTCTGGGGATATATCATAGCTTCAAAAATTCTTTCCAAATATCACTAACATGCTATAGGAAAAATTAAGAGATTTTGTTCCATGAGAAATTTGATGAATACCACTTAGCTCAAACATCAAATTTACTTTCATCAGTAATGGGATAAAATGAGGCAGAGGCAGGCGGAAGTTTGAGGCCAGCCTGGACTACAGAGTGAGTTCCAGGACAGCCAGACAGAGAAACTTTGTCTCAAAACAAGACAAACAAAAAGCAAAATAAATCTTTGAATTTTATTTGGAAACACAAAACATCTGGATATTCAAAACAATACTGAGCAGCAAAATAACTGCTAAGTAGGTATCACTATTCCTGTTTTAAGTTATACTATAGAGGTGTAGTAAATAAAACAGCATGGTAATATCATAAAATAGACATTAATCTATAGAATGGAACCGACTCATATACAAATCCACACACCCAAAACCACCTGATTTTTTTAAACAAAGAAGCAAACTAAAACCAAAACAAAACACTGGATTAAAGAAATTATCTTCAACAAATGGAGCTGCTGTAAGCTTTACAGCTAGGATAGAAAGGTGCTCTGGGAGCCACAAAGTCACACTGCATAACAAACCTCATACAAGAGATTGATTGGGAAGGAAAAAAACCAGGAGGGTGGCTTACATAGAGTTTCTTGGTAAGGGGGCAGAACTTTTCCAGGGTGGAGCTTTATTTCACTTCCAGATGTTGGACTTTTACTCTGTAGGGTGGGAACAGGGTCCAGCAGTTAGGACAGTTAGAGTTTTCTGTGGATGGAACCTGGCAGTTTGAAGTCCTTGGTAGAGGGGCCTGGCTCAAGGGGCTTACAGCTGGTTCAAACTGGATACCTACATGTGGAAAAATGAAATTAGATCCTTATATCTCATCATACAGAAAAAAAAACTCCAAATGGATCACAGACTTGACATAAGATCAGACAATCTGTGGTTCCCCTAGCTCTTTCAAGTATTTTCAGATTTACTATTAGTCTCGTTTCAGCCTGCATGCAAGAGCCCTTCCTCCCACCCTACCTCCATATCTTGGAGACTTCACCTCATGGTGCAGAACCAGGTCCTCCTAGCTCTTTCCTGCTGGTCCCCTCAGCCTCTCCTCCCAGCTTATCACCATTTCTTGGTGTCACCAGCCAACTCGCAGAAACACAAACTCCAAAGCCATGGAAACCTGGTTACAATTAGGAATTGGACAATAGCAACCAAAGAACAGGCCACCCATCCAACAAAGACAAGACCATATACCTACATCAAGAGACATTTCAAATGTCATAACCCAGATGCCTAGGTCCCAGAACAAAAACAAAAACGTGACTAGCCAAGACATTATGCCTCTTCCAGAAGCTGGCAGTCCTAATGTAATAAGCCCAGAAAAAACGATGTAGTTGAAGCACAAGGAAAGAACTTCAAAACAAAAATTTAAGGACCTAAAAGAGGAGGTGAATAACTGCCTTCTCAAAAACTGTGAAAACACAAATGGTTGAATGAAACAATGAAAACATTTCAAGATATGAAAATAAAATTTAACAAAGAAACAGAATCACTAAAGAAAACCAGCAGGAATAAAGCTAGAAGTGAAAAACTGAAGTTATTAAACAAAACCTCAGAGGTAGTGCCCACCAACAGATTAAGAGAAATGGAAGAGAGAATTTCCATTTTCAAGAGGCAGGTGGATCTCTTGAGTTTGAGACCAGGCTGGTCTACAGAGTGAGTTCCAGGACAGCCAGGGCTACATAGAGAAACCTGTCTCAAAAACAAAAACAACAAAAAACCTAAAACAAAACAAAAAGAGAAGAATGTCCGTTCCCTCCATTCTATTCAATATAGTACTTGATGTCTTAGCTAGAGTGGTAAGACAACTGAAGGAGACCAGTGGGGATGCAAATAGAAAGGGAAGAAGTCAAAGTATCTTAATTTGCAGATGATATAATTTTATATATAAAAGACTCTAAAAACTCCATTGGGAAACCTCTACACCTGATAAACACTTTCAACTGAGAGGCAGCATATAAAATTAACACAAACACAAAATAATCAGTAGCCTTCCTGTATACAAATGACAAATGGACTGAGAAAGAAATCAGGGAAACAGTACCTGTCACGAGCTTCAAAAATTATCCTGGGATAACTAACCAGGCAAGTGAAAGGCTTGTGTAATAAAAAATTTAAGACATTGAAGAAAGAAACTGAAAAGGTATCAGAAAATGGAAAGATCTTCCAGGCTCACGGACCAGGAGGATTAATTTGTGATAATGACCATTCTATCAAAAAAATCTACAGATTCAATGCAACCCTGATCAAAATTCCAACACAATTCTTGATGGTAACTGAAAAAACAATCAACTTCATGTTTGTTGAACATGATAGATACCCAGGATAGATAACAACAAATACCCAGGATAGATAAAACAACCCTGAATAATAAAATAATTTCTGGAGGTATCATCATCTCCAATCTCACATTGTGCTACAGAGCTATAGTGATAAAGTAAAAACAGACATATTGATCAATGGAATAGAATTGAAAATAACAAATCTCTTAAAGAATCTGAAGAAAACCAAGAAAAAACAACCAAATAAGTGAAGGAAACAATTCAAACAGTTCAAGGCTTGAAAGCTGAAATAGAAACAATAAGGAAAACACAGAATGAGGGGATTCTGGAAATGAAAAAGCTGGGTAAATGATCAGTAACCACAGATGTAAGTATAACCAATAGAATACAAGAGATGGAAGAGAGAATCTCAGGTGTTGAAGACTCACTAGAGGATATACAGTCACTGACCAAAGAAAATCCCAAGTCCAACAAATCCCTAACACAAAATATCCAGGAAATATGGGACACCATGAAAAGACCAAACCTAAGAATAATAGGTATAGAAGAAGGTGAAGAAATTCAACACAAAGGTACAGAAAACATATTCAACAAAACCATAGAAGAAAACTTCCCCAACCTAAAGAAGGATATGCTTATGAAAGTACAAGAAGCTTACAGAACACCAAATAGATTAGACCACAAAAAGAAGTCCCCTCGACACATAATAATAAAAACACCAAGCCTTCAAAATAAAGAGAAAATATTAAGAGCAGCAAAAGAGAAAGGCCAAGTAACATATAAAGGCAGACCAATCAGAATTACACCCAACTTCTCAATGGAAACTTTGAAAGCCAGAAGATCCTGGATAGATGTTCTACAAACACTAAGGGAACATGAATGCCAGCCTAGACTACTGTATTCAGCAAAGCTTTCAATCACTATAGATGGAGAAAACAAGATATTCCATGACAAAACCAGATTTAAGCAATGCATATCCACAAATCCAGCCATGGGGAAATTAATGGAAGGAAAACTCCAATGTAATGAAGATAACTATAATCAAAAAACCATAGGCAATAGATAATCCCATTTTACCATGCACCAAAAAAGTAGGGAAATCTACACACAATAACACCACCACCACCAACAAATCCAAAACAAACAAGAATCAACAATCAATGGTCATTAATGTCCCTCAATGTCAATGGTCTTAACTTGCCTATAAAAAGATACAGGCTAACAGAATGGGTACGAAGACAGAATCCTTCCTTCTGCTACATACAAGAAACACATCTCAACTTCAAAGACAAACGGTACCTCAGAATAAAAGGTTGGAAAAAGATTTTCCAATCAAATGGACCCAAGAAACAAGCTGGTGTAGCAATCCTAATATCTAACAAATTAGACTTCAAACTAAAATTAATCAAAAGAGATGAAGAAGGGCACTTCATACTCATCACAGGAAAAGTTCATTAAGATGAAGTCTCAATCCTGAACATCTATGCCACAAATACAAAGGCACCCACATTTGTAAAAGAAACATTACTAAAGCTCAAATCACACATAAAACCTTACACACTTGTAGTAGGAGACTTCAACACCCTGATCTCACCACTAGACAGGACCTCCAGACAGAAACTTAACAAAGAAACAAAAGAACTAACAGAAGTTATGACCCAATTGGGATTAACAGACATCTATAGAACATTCCACTCAAACACAAAAGAATATTCCTTCTTCTCAGTGCCACATGGAACCTTCCCTAAAATTGACCACATACTTGGCAACATAGAAAACCTCCACAGATACAGAAAAATTGGAATAACCCCCTGAATCTTATCAGACCACCATGCTTTAAAGTTAGAATTCAACAACAACACACATTGCAGACACCCTACAAACTTATGGAAATTGAATAATGTGCAATTGCATCATTCCTGGGTCAAGGAAGAAATAAAAAAGAAATAAAAAACTTCCTAAAATTTAATGAGAATGAAGACACAACATACCCAAACTTGTGGGACACTTTGAAACCAGTGCTAAGAGGAAAGTTCATAGCACTAAGTACCCACATGAAGAAACTGGAGAATAGTCACACTAGAGAATTAACAGTGCAACTGAAAGCTCTAGAACAAAAGGAAGCAAACTCACTCTGGAGGAGTAGACTCTAGGAAATAATCAAACTGAGGGCTGAAATCAATAAAGTAGAAACTAGGAAAACATTACAAAGAATCAATGAAATAAAGAGTTGGTTCTTTGAGAAAATTAACAAGACAGACAGACCAAAAGGCAGAGAGAGAGAGAGAGAGAGAGAGAGAGAGAGAGAGAGAGAGAGAGAGAGAGAGAGAAAGAGAGAAAATGCTAATTAACAAAATCAGAAATGAAAAGGGGGGCATAACAGACACTGAGGAAATCCAGAGAATCATCAGGTCATACTTTGAAAACCTGTACTCCACAAAATTCAAAAATCTAAAGGAAATGGACAATTTTCTGGATAGATATCACTTACCAAAATAAACTCAAGAACAGATAAGCAATTTAAACAGACCTGTAACCCCTAAGGAAATAGGAGCAGTCATCAAAAGTCTCTCAACCCAAAAAAGCCCAGGGCCAGATGGCTTCAGTGCAGAATTCTAACAGAAATTCAAAGAAGAGCTAATACCAGTACTCCTCAAAGTGGTCCCCACAATAGATGCAGAAGGAACATTACCAAGCTCTTTTTATAAGGCTACAATTACATTGGTACCCAAGGCACACAAAAACAACTAAAAAGAGAACTACAGACCAATATCCCTCATGAACATCAATGCAAAAATATTCAACAAAATACTGGCAAATCAAATCCAAGAACACATCAGAGAAATCATCCACCATGATCAAGCTGGCTTCATTCCAGGAATGCAGGGATGGTTCAACATACAAAAATCCATCAATGTAATCCACCATATAAACCATCTGAAAAAGAAAAATCACATGATCATCTCGTTAGATGCTAAAAAAGCTTCTGACAAAATCCAGCATCCCTTCAAGATAAAGGTCTTGGGGTGATCAGGAAGAACAGGAACAAACCTAAACATGGTAAAAGCAATATACAGCAAACCAACAGCCAACATCAAACTAAATGGAGATAAACTCAAGGCACAGACATTGAAATCAACAATTAATAAATGGGACCTCCTGAAACAGAGAAGCTTCTGTAAGGAAAGGAGACAGTCAGCAAGACAAAATGGCAGCCCACAGAATGGGAAAAGATTTTCACCAACCCTACATCTGACAGAGGGCTGATTTCCAAAATATACAATGAACTCAAAAATATATCTACCAAAACCACCAAACAATCTAATTAAAAAGTGGAGTGCAGAACTAAATAGAGAATTCACAATAGAGGAATCAAAAATGGCTGAAAGGCACTTAAGAAAGTGTTCAACATCCTTAGCCATGAGGGAAATGCAACTCAAAACAACTCTGAGATACCATCTTACACTGCACAGAATGGCTAAAATCAAAAACACCAATGACAGTCTATGCTGGAGAGGATGTGGAGAAAGAGTAATATTCCTCCATTGCTGGTGGGAGTGCAAACTTGTTCAACCACTTTGGAAATCAGTATGGCGGTTTCTCAGGAAAATGGGAATCAATCTACCTCAAGATCTAGAAATTCCTCTCTTGGGCATATACCCAAAGAATGCACATTCGTACAGTAAGGAAATATGTTTAGCTATGTTCATAGCAACATCATTTGTAATAGACAGAACTTGGAAGCAACCTAGATGCCCCTCAACTGAAGAATGGATAGAGAAAATGTAGTACATTTACACAATGGAGTACTACTCAGTGGAAAAAAACAATGGAATCTTGAAATTTGCAGGAAAATGGATGGCACAAGAAGAAACCATCCTGAGTGAGGCAACCCAGTCAAAAAAAGACAAACATGGTATGTCCTCACTCAGTATGGATTTTAGACATAGAGCAAAGGATTACCAGTCTACAATCCACACCGCCAGAGGAGCTAGGAAACAAGGAGGACCCCAAGAGAAGATTGCATAGTTCCTCAAAGAAGAGGAAGGGGACAAGAACCCCTGAGCAAATTTGGAGCACTGGGGGGAGTAGAGAGAGGAAGGAGGTGGGAAGGAGAGAAGGGGAGAAGTAGAGGGGGGGGGGAAGAAGAACAAGAGGGTTGAGATGGAGAGGAATAGAGGAGGGCAAGAAAGGTGATGCCTTGATAGAGGGAGACAGTACATGTTTGGAGAGAGGTCTGGCCAAGACAGTCTATGGGACCTCTAACAGTAGAGCCAGTGTTTATCCCTAGAGCACAACTGGACTTTGGGAGCACATTCTCTATGGGGGGGTACTATTGCAACCCAGATACTGCAAGGAGTGCCTAGGCCCTACCCCATGATATGACAGACCTTTATGGTCCCCCATGGAGGACCTCACTATCCATGAGGAGGAGGTGGGAGTGGGTTGGGGGTCTTGGTGGGGAACATGGGAGGATGGGAGGGCTTGGAAATGGGGGGATGGATATGTAAATATGAGTGCCCCTAAAATAAAAAAATCCAGGAAATTTGATATACCATGAAAAGACCAAACCTAAGAATAATAGGGATAGAAGAAGGAGAATTTCAGCTCAAAGGCACAGAAAACATATTCAACAAAGTCATAGAGGAAAACTTGCCCAACCAAAAGAAGGACATGTTTATAAAGATACAAGAAGTTTACAGAATGCCAAATATACTGGACCAAAAAAGTCTCTTCACCATATAATATTCAAGACACTAAAAATAGAAGAAATAAGGGAAAAATACTAAGAGCTGCAAAGGAAAAAGGCCAAGTAACATATAAAGGCAGACCTATCAGAATTACACCAGATTTCTCAATGGAAACTCTGAAAGCCAGAAGGTCCTGGATAGAGGTTCTGTAGACACCAAGAGGCCATGGATGCCAGCCCAGACTACTATATCCAGCAAAGATTTCAGTCTAGACAGAGAAAACAACATAGAACATCACAAAATCAGATTTAAACAATTCTTATGCACAAATCCAGCACTACAGAAAGTGCTTGAAGGAAAACTCCAACCCAAGGAAGTTAGCTGCACCCATGAAAATACAGGCAATAGATAACCTCACATCAGCAAATTCCAAAGAAAGGAAACACACAGACACACACACACTATCACTGTCACAAAAAACCTAAAATTAACAGGAATTAACAATTTCTGGTTATTAATATCTCTTAATATCAATGGACTCAATATGCCAATAAAGACACAGGCTAACAGAATGGATACAAAACAGGGGCTGACCTTCTGCTGAATACAAGAAACACACTTCAACTTCAAAGACAGACATTGCCGCAGGGTAAAGGGTTGGGAAAAGACTTTCCAATCAAACGAACTTAAGAAGCAAGCTGGTGTAGCTATCCTAGTATCTGACAAAATAGACTTCAAACTAAAATTAATCACAAGATATGGAGGACATTTCATATTCTTCGAAGGAAAAAACATCAAGATGAAGTCTCAATTTTTAACATTTATGCCCCAAATACAAGGGCACCCACATTTGTAAAAGAAACATTACTGAAGCTTAAATTGCACATAAAGCCCCACACACTAATAGTGGGAGACTTCAGCACCCCACTCTCAACAATGGATAGATCTGCCAGACAGAAACTTAACAGAGAAATAAGGGAACTAACAGATGTTATGACTCAAATGGGTTTAATAGACATCCATAAAGCATTCCACTCAAACACAAAGGAATATGCCTTCTTCTCAACACCTTCTCTAAAACTAACCACATACTTGATCACGAAGCAAATCTCAATAGATACAAAAAATTGAATAACCTCCTGTATCTTATCAGGCTTAAAGTTAGAATTCAACAACACAAGTTACAGAAAGCCTACAAACTGATAGAAACTGAATAATGCTCAACTGAATCACCACTGGGTCAAGGAAGAAATAAGAAAGAAATTAAAGACTTCCTAGAACTCAATAAAAATGAAGGTACAACATACCCAAACTTATGGAACACTATGTAAGCAGTGCTAAGAGGAAAGTGCATAGCATTAAATGCGTACATAAAGAATTTGGAAAAATCCTCACACTAGTTCCTTAACAGCACACCTGAAAGCTCTAGAACAAAAAGACATAAATTCACTCAGGAGGAGTAGATGACAGGAAATAATCAAACTGAGGGTTGAAATCAATAAAATAGAAACAAAGAGAACAATACAAAGAACCAATGAGACAAAGAGTTGGTTCTTCAAGAAAATCAATAAGATAAACAAATCCCTATCCAAACAACCCAAAAGGCAGAGAGAGAACAAAATCAGAAATAAAAGGGGGGGCATAACAACAGACACCGAGGAATCCAGAGAATTATCAGGTGATACTTTGAAAACTTGTACCTCAAAAATTGGAAAATTTAAAAGAAATGGATAATTTTCTGCATAGGTAACAAATACAAGAATTAAATCAAGACCAGACAAACAACTTACTTAATACACTTTGACGTTTTGCCTGCATGTATAGTCAGATCATCTGGAACTGGAGTTATAGACAGTCTTAAGCTGCCAAGTGGATGCTGGGAATTAAACCTGGGTCCTTTGGAAGAGCAGCCAGTGGTCTTAACTACTGGGCAATCTCTCCAGTCCAGATAAAAAACTTAAATAGGCCTATAACCCTCAAGGAAATAGAAACAGTCATTAAAACTTTCCCAACAAAAAAAAGCCCAGGACCAGATGGCTTCAGTGCAGAATTCTACCAGAATTTCAAAGAAGAGCTAATGCTGGTATTCCCTTGATTTTTCTAAACAATAGAATCAGAAGAAACATTATCACACTCGCTTTATGAGGCTACAGTTACCCTGATTCCCAAACTATACAAAGATACAACAAAGAAATACAGACCAATCTCCCTTGTAATGATAAATCTTTCCACCAGCTGCCTGGGTTCTGCCATGGCTTTAGGGGCCCCAAAATAACACACAGATATTAATATTAGGTACAATGCTGCTGGCCAATGACTAGGATTTCTTATATGCTAGCTCAGTCTTAATTATCAACTCTAACTATTAATCTATATATTTTGTAAAGACTTATCTTATTGGGGACACCGGTGGCAGGTGTCTTCTCTTGCTGGGATCACATGGCAGCTCCACAGAGAAGAGAGGGGGAGGAAGAGAGTGATTTCCTGGTTGTCCCTGCTTATATTCTGAGTCTGCCTGATATATCACTTCCTGCCTGGATCACAAGACTTCTCTATACTACATATCCCAGAATCCTCCTTGACTCCTAGTGCCACCTATCTTGCTTCCCTATTGGCCAATAGTGCTTTATTCAACAATCAATAAGATAAACATATGCACAGTAGGACCTCCTCCATCACTCCCTCATGAACATTGATGCAAAAATACTCAATAAAATACTGGCAAACAGAATCCAAGAACACATGAAAAAATCGTCCACCATGAAGCAGGCTTCATCCCAGGGATGTCTCAACTGAAAAAAATACATCCATCATATTGGTCTGTAGGTAAGTTAGTGAAACACTTTTTGATTACTGATTGATTGTGAGAGCTCAGCCCACTGTGGACAGTGCCACACCTGGGCAGATGCACTTATGTTATAAAAGAAATCAGGCCGAGAAAGCCACGAGGAGCAAGCCAACCAGTAGCACTCTTCCATGGTCTGTGCTTCAGTTTCAGCCTTCTGGTTCCTGCTTTGAGCTCCTGTCCTAACCTCTCCAAGTGATGAACTGTGATGGGGAAGTATAAGCCAAATAAAACTTTTCCTCCCCAAATTGTTTTTGGTCAAAATATTTCATCACAGGAATAGAAAGCAAAATAGGACAATAGTTACACTGTATTTATTATGCCTGGGTTTTTGATCTTTAATCTGAAGATTTATAGTCAATAATTTTAGAATAATGTGGTAAAAACTTCTAATTTGAGGTTGCTAAATAACATGCTTTTTATTTGCTCTATAAAATTGATTGAGGGTTTTCTCTGAAGACATATACTGACTAGGTATAAACATGTCTCTTTTGATTTTCCAGGACTCAAATTCACAATATGTAAAACTACTACAAACCAATAGGAATGGGGCAAGGTAGCTGAACAAAAACTCCTCTTCCCCAAAGATATCCAGATGTTTATATCCATATAAATAGTCAACAGTCAGGGGCTAATAATGTGGCTCTGTGGTAGAATGCTGTTTTGGCATATGCAAAGTCCCAGTACTGCAAAATTGAGGTTAATAATCAGAGAAATAAAATTTAAGCAGTTAGATATGAACACATACATTTAACCAGCATGATAAATTTTAGAAGACTAGTAATACAAAGTACTAGAGTTTGTGTGCAGTTTGTTCACTCTAAAACACAAGTTGATATTTAATTCCTATCGTGAGGTTTTATAAGGCCAGAGCAAGCTAAGACTTTGAGGAAGTTCTGTGATTAATAGATTATCTCAAAAGCGGGTCTATTATAAAGTTAGTTTACACACCCTGCCTTTCTCATCACACAATTCCGTTTATTTCTAAGGGTAGTAGGAAGGCCATCACTAGAATGGTTCCTTAATCTTGGACTGGAAACATGGGACAAAATAAAGCTATTTTAAAAATAAATTACTTCATGATATTGCACTATTAGCAATAGACACAGACACTAGACATTGGATACAGTTTGAACAATTAGTGGCTACACTGCTGATGACTGTACAACTTCAGTATAAATTGATACAACTTCTTAGCAGTTTGCCATTACAATGTAAAACTGAAAAAGAACATGTATTATAACATCAGTGTTACTTCTAGGTTGACACTATGTCCACCAGACCTGAGGACATAAGCACAAAGTGACATGCATATTTATGTAATAATTTTTATTTATTTATTTTTACTTTTCGGTTTTTTGAGACAGGGTTTCTCTGTGTAGCCTAGGCTGTCCTGGAACTTATTCTGTAGACCAGGCTGGCCTTGAATTCACAGAGATCCACCTGTCTCTGCCTCCTGAGTGTTAGGATTAAAGGTGTGAGCTGCTAATGTATTAATTTTAAATTTAATTTGCATAATGAGACTCTGCCCTCTGTCCTCAGCGGGCACCCTAGCCTCAGGAGAGTCTGGGCACTGCTCTGCCCGCCTCCCCAACCTCCCACATCATCACCTGCTCACTCTGCCTGAGCTCACCCGGACAAGAGTGGAACTGCTCAGCCCGTAAGGCCCATCCTGAGTTTGCACACACCGCACCTTTGTCCACACTCCGCCCTCTGTCCTTGGCAGGCACCCAACCTCAGGTGAGTCTACGCACTGCTCTGAATCCCCCCCCCCAATCTCCCACATTAACCCCTGCTCGCTTCTGCCTGAACCCCCCCTCCACCGACAAGAGTGGACCTGCCCAGACCAGAAGGCCAACCCTGAGTCTGGACAGACCTCACCCCAGCCTACTCTCTGCCCTCTCTTCTGCTGAGGGCACCCGAGCCTCAGGTGAGTTTGGGCGCTGCTTTGTTCACCTAAGCTCCCCAATCAACCCCTGTTCGCTTCTGCCTGAAACACCTCCCCCCTGGTAAGAGTGGACCTGCCCAGACCTGGAGTCCCACCTTGAGTCCGGAACACCCCACCCTTGTACACCCACCACCCTCTGTCATCCGGCTGCCGCCAGAGGCTGAGCCCTCCGCCAGCCGAGAGAGAGAGAGAGAGAGAGAGAGAGAGAGAGAGAGAGAGAGAGAGAGAGAGAGAGAGAGAGAGAGAGAGAGAGAGAGAGAGAGAGAGACAGAGAGACAGAGAGAGACAGAGACAGAGACAGACAGAGAGACAGACAGAGAGACAGACAGAGAGACAGAGACAGAGAGACAGACAGAGAGACAGACAGAGAGACAGAGAGAGACAGAGACAGAGAGAGAAACACACACAGAGAGAGAGAGAGGCCCCACCTGCACTCACTTAAGAAGGGATGGGAAGAAGACAGAGTAAGAATACACTCAACAACATAAAAACCAACATAACACCACCAGAATTTAGGGACTCTAAACCAGCAAGATCTGAAAAGCCCAACACAGAAGATGATAAAGAGATGGACCTCATAAATTATGTTAGGAAGATGATAGAGTCCTTTAAAGAGGAAACAAGAAAATCCCTTAAAGAAATAGAAGAAAAAACAAGCAAAAAATTTACATGAGATGGAGGAAAAGACAAACCAAAAAATTCAAGAAATAAACAAATCTCTTAAAGAAGCTAAAGAAAGCCAAGAAAAACAACCAAAGAAGTGAAGGAAGCACTCGAAACAGTTCAAGGAATGAAAGCTGAAATAGAAACAATAAAGAAAACACAGAATGAGGCAATACTGGAAATAGAAAGGCTGGATAAACAATCAGGAACTAAAGATGTGAGCATAACCAATATAATTCGAGAGATGGAAGAGAGAATCTCAGTTGTTGAAGACTCTCTAGAGGATATACAGTCACAGACCAAAGAAAATCTCAAGTCCAACAAATCTTTAACACAAAATATCCAGGAAATATGGGACACAGTGAAAAGGCCGAACCTAAGAACAATAGGTATAGAAGAAGGTGAAGAAATACAGCTCAAAGGTACAGAAAACATATTCAACAAAATCATAGAAGAAAACTTCTCCAACCTGGAGAAGGATATGTCTATGAAAGTACAAGAAGCTTACAGAACACCAAACAGACTGGACCACAAAAAGAAGTCCCCTCAACACATAATAATCAAAACACCAAGCCTTCAAAATAAAGAGAAAATATTAAGAGCAGCAAAAGAAAAAGGCCAAGTAACATATAAAGGCAGACCAATCAGAATTACACCCAACTTCTCAATGGAAACTCTGAAAGCCAGAAGGTCCTGGATAGATACCCTACAAACACTAAGGGAGAATGGATGCCAACACAGACTACTGTACCCAGCAAAACTTTTAATTACTATAGATGGAGAAAACAAGATATTCCATGACAAAACCAGATTTAAATAATACATATCCACAAATCCAGCACTACAGAAAGATCTATAAGGAAAACTCCAACCCAAAGAAGATAACTACACTCACAAAATCATAGGCAATAGATAATTTAATTTCACCAAACATGAAAATAAACAGAAGGGCAAAATCCACACACAATGACACCACCAAATTAAGTAAAAAACAAACAAGAACCAACAATCAATGGACATTAATATCCCTCAATGTCAATGATCTTAACCTGCCCATAAAACGATACAGGCTAATAGAATGGGTACGAAGACAGAATCCATCCTTCTGCTGTATACAAGTAACACACTTCAACTTCAAAGACAGAAGTTACCTCAGGGTAAACAGTTGGGAAAAGATCTTCCAATCAAATGGGCCCAATAAACAAGCTGGTGTAGCAATCCTAATATCTAACAAATTAGACTTCAAACTAAAATCAATCAAAAGAGATGAAGAAGGGCATTTCATACTCATCACAGGAAAAGCTCATCAAGATGAAATCTCAATCCGGAACATCTATGCCCCAAATATGAAGGCACCCACATTCGTAAAAGAAACATTACTAAAGCTCAAACCACACCTAAAGTCACACACACTTATAGTAGGAGACTTCAACACCCCGCTTTCACCACTAGACAGGAGCACCAGACAGAAACTTAACAAAGAAACAAAGGATCTAACAGAAGTTATGACCCAAATGGGTTTAACAGATATCTATAGAACATTCCACTCAAACACAAATAATATTCCTTCTTCTCAGCACCACATGTCACCTTTTCTACAATTGACCACATAGTTGGCAACAAAGCAAACCTCCACAGATACAAAACAATTGAAATACCCCCCTATATCTTATCAGATCACCATGCTTTAAAGCTAGAATTAAACAGCAATACAAATTGCAGAAAACCTACAAACTCGTGGAAATTGAATAACACCCAATTGCACCATTCCTGGGTTGAGGAAGAAATAAAAAAAATTGAAGACTTCCTAGAGTTTAATGGAAATGTAGACACAACATACCACACATAAGGGAAACTTTCAAAGCAGTGCTAAGAGGAAAGTTCATAGCACTAAGTGCCCACATGAAGAAACTGGAGAATAGTCACACGAGAGAATTGACAGAACAACTGAAAGCTTTAGAGCAAAAAGAAGCAAACTCACCACGGAGGAGTAGATGACAGGAAATAATCGAACTGAGGACTGAAATCAATAAAGTAGAAACTAGGAAAACATTACAAAGAATCAATGAAACAGAGTTGGTTCTTTGAGAAGATCAACAAGATAGACAAACCTCTATCCAAACTAACCAAAAGGCAGAGAGAGAAAAGGGGGATATATCAACGGACACTGAGGAAATCTAGAGAATCATCAGGTCATACTTTGAAAACCTGTACTCCACAAAATTCGAAAATCTAAAGGAAATGGACAGTTCCCTGGATAGATATCACTTACCAAAATTAAACCAAGAACAGATAAGCAGTTTAAATCAACCTATAACCCCTAATGAAATAGAAGCAGTCATCAAAAGCCTCCCCAAAAAAAAAAAAAGCCCAGGACCAGATGGCTTCACTGCAGAATTCTACCAGAAATTCAAACAAGATCTAATACCAGTACTCCTCAAATTGTTTCACACAATAGAAGCAGAAAGGACATTGCCAAACTCTTTTTACAAGGCTACAATCACTTTGATACCCATGCCACACAAAGATACAACTAAAAAAGAGAACTACAGACAAATGTCCCTAATGAACATTGATGCAAAAGTACTCAACAAAATATTGGCAAATCGAATTCAAGAACACATCAGAAAAATCATCCACTATGATCAAGTAGGCTTCATCCCAGGGATGTAAGGATGGTTCAACATACGAAAATCCATCAATGTAATCCACCATGTAAACAAACTGAAAAAGAAAAACCACTTGATCATCTCACTACATGCTGAAAAAGCCTTTGACAAAACCCAATATCCCTTCTTGATAAAGATCTTGAAGAGAACAGGAATAACAGGAACATATCTAAACATGATAAAAGCAATATACAGCAAACCACAAGCCAACATCAAACTAAATGGAGAGTAACTCAATGCGATTCCTCTAAAATCAGGAACAAGACAAGGCTGTCCACTCTCTCCATATATCTTCAATATTGTACTTGAAGTTCTAGCTAAAGCAACAAGACAAAAAGGAGATCAAAGGGATACAAATTGGAAAAGAAGAAGTCAAACTTACACTATTTGCAGATGATATGATAGTCTACATTAGTGACCCCAAAAAACTCTACCAGGGAACTCCTACAGCTGATAAACACTTTCATCAAAATAGTGGGATACAAAATTAACTCAAAAAAACAGTAGCCCTACTATATTCAGATGATAAATCCAATGAGAAAGAAATCAGAGAAATATCACCCTTCACAATATCCACAAGCAACATAAAATGTCTTGGGGTAACACTAAACAAAAAAGGGAAAGACCTGTATAGTAAGAACTTTGAGTCTTTAGAGAAACAAATTAAAGAAGATACCAAAAATGGAAAGATCTCCCATGCTCTTGGATAGGTAGAATCAACATAGTAAAAATGGCAATCTTGCCAAAAGTAATCTACAGAGTCAACGAAATCTCCCATCAAAATCCCAACACAGTTCTTCACAGATTTTGAAAGAACAATACTCAACTTTATATGGAAAAACAAAAAACCCAGGATAGCCAAAACAACACTGTACAATAGAGGATCTTCTGGAGGCATCACCATCCCTGACTTCAAGCTCTATTATAGAGCCATAGTTCTGAAAACAGCTTGGTATTGGCACAAAAATAGACAGATAGACCAATGGAATTGAATCGAAAACCCTGATATTAACCTACACACCTATGAACAACTTATTTTTTGCAAAGATGCTAAATCTATACAATGGAAGAAAGATAGCATCTTCAACAAATGGTGCTGGCACAACTGGATTCAGACATGCAGAAGATTGCAGATAGATCCATGCACAAAACTTAAGTGCAAATGGATCAAAGATCTTAACATAAATCCAGCCACTCTGAATCTTCCAGAAGACAAAGTTGAGATACCCTTGAACAAATTGGCAGGGGAGACCACTTCCTGAACATTACACCAGTAGCACAGACACTGAGATCTTCAATTAATAAATGGGACCTCCTGAAACTGAGAAGCTTCTGTAAGGCAAAGAACACAGTCAGTAAGACAAAATGACAGCCCACAGAATGGGAAAAGATCTTCACCAACCCCACATCTGACAGAGGGCCGATCTCCAAAATATACAATGAACTCAAGAAGCTAGCCACCAAAACACCAAACAATGAAATTAAAAACTGGGGTGCAGAACTAAATAGAGAATTCTCAACAGAGGAATCAAAAATGGCTGAAACACACTTAAGAAAGTGTTCAAAATCCTTGACCATCAGAAAAATGCAACTCAAAACAACTCTGAGATACCACCTCAAACCTGTCAGAACGGCTACAATCAAAAACACCAATGACAATCTATTGTGAGAGGATGTGGTGAAAAAGGAGCAATCCTCCATTGCTGGTGGGAGTGCAAACTTATAAGACCACTTTGGAAATCAGTATGGCGGTTGCTCAGAAAAATAGAAATCAGTCTACCTCAAGATCCAGCAATTCCTCTCTTGGGCATATACCCAAATAATGCGCGTTCATACAACAAGGACATATGTTCAACCATGTTCATAGCAGCATTGTTTGTAATAGCCAGAACCTGGAAGCAACCTAGATACCCCTCAACTGAAGAATGGATAGAGAAAATGTGGTACATTTATACAATAGAGTACTACTCAGCAGAAAAAAGCAATGGAATCTTGAAATTCACAGGCAAATGGATGGAACTAGAAGAAACCATCCTGAATGAGGTAACCCAGTAACAAAAAGATAAACACGGTGTGTACTCACTCATATATGAATTTTAGACATAGAGCAAAGGATTACCAGCCTACAATCCTCTTCATCAAAGAAACTGGGAAACATGAAGGACTATAAGGGAAATATGCATGGACCTCAGGAATGGGAAGGGCCTAATTGGGAGCATGAGGGTAGGGGAGAGGGAGAGGGAGCTGGCTGAATGAGAGGAGGAGAAGAGGAGAGGAGAGGAGGAAATAGAGGAGCAGAAATATTGAGTTGGGGAAGAAAAGAGGGAACAGGATGAGAGATACCATATTAGAGGGAGCCATTATAGGTCGAGGAGAGATCTGGCCCCAGGGAGATTTCCAGAGACATACAAGGATGACAGGAACTCACAATCCAGGCAATGGTGGAGAGGATAACCTAAATGCCCTGCCCCTAAAATGAAATTGATGACTACTTTTTATGCCATCCCAGAGCCCTCATCCAGTGGCTGATGGAAGCAGAGGCAGATATCCACAGATATATACTGAACTGAATTCTGGAACTTAGTTGCAGAGAGGGAGGAATGAAGATCAAAAGGGTCGGTACCAGGCTGGTGAAACCCACACAAAAGCTGGCCTGAACAAGGGGGAGCAAATCGACCCCAGGCTGCTGTCTTGGTGGCCAGTTCAGGACTGATCCAGACCCCTGAACATGGATGTCAATGAGGAGGGCTCTGCACTCTAGGGGACCCCTGGTAGTGGATTAGTATTTTTCCCTGGTGTAAGAAGGGACTTTGAGAGGCCATCCCACGTGAAGGGATGCACTCTTGTCCTGGACACATGGGGGAGGGCCTATGCCGGCCTAGGATGATGTGGTGGACTTTGGGGAGCCCCCATTGAGGGCCCTACCCTGCCTGGGGAGTGGAGTGTGGATAGGGTGGGGGGTAGGTCGGGGGTGAGGAAGGAGGAGTGGGACTGAGGGGAGGGAGAGGGAGAAGCGATTGATATGTGAAACAAGCTTGTTCCTAATTTGAACTAATAAAAAATAAAATAAAAAATAAAATTGCATAAAGAAATGAGAGATTGAATTTGGGTACAATTATACTGAAAAAAGATAACAACAGTCCTTGATATCTAGGGGCTAGGTTAATGTAGATAAGTCATAGTGTTTTCCTGTTGAACAGAAACATTTCATGAACACTTAGACAAGGTTACATGGTGATGGTGATGCATCAAGGAAAAGAGCACAATATAATCAGTACACACAGACATTCATAAAATGACCAAATGCCTCTCTAGACCGCAAGTATTAGCAACTGTGGCTTACTTGCCAATGGCATTGTTACCCTTACTCACTTCCTTTTTATGAATATGTTCAGGGACTTTTAAAAATTATTAACTTGTTTTTACATTGTAATCCCAATTCCATCTCCCTCATCTCCTCCTGCTCTCCCCACTCCCCCCTCTTCTTGTCTGCTCCACAGAGAGGGTAAGGCCTCCCCTAGGAAGTCTACTAAGTCTGTTCCATTATCCTGTTGAGGCAGGACCAAGGCACCTCTCCACCACAGCACCCCTGTGTCTAGGCTGAGCAAGGTATCTCTCCATATAGAATGGGCACCACTAAGTCAGTTTGTGCATCAGTGTTAGATCTTGGACCCACTGCCAGTGGCCTCATCTATTGTCCCAGCTGTACCATTGTCATCTATATTAAAGAAGTCTAGTTCAGTCCTATGTAGGTTCCCCATTTGTCAGACCCGTATCAATGATCTCTCACTAGCTCAGGTCAGGTGTTCTTGTGGGTTTCCCCATCATGGTTTTGACTCCTTTATTCAAATTATTGCTCCTCCTTCACTTCGATTGTATTCCAGGAGCTTGGCCCATTGGTTAGTTGTGAATTTCTGCATCTGCTTCCATCTGTCATTTCTTATATTCTACATAATATTATTAATTTATTCATCATGCTATTAACTTCACTTATGACAGCAACCAGTCCAGATCAAAGCTCTACTTCAAATCTCTCCTAAATCACCCAACACAAAGTCACAAACCACATGTCCTTTATGATAGCATCTTACTGATGTTCCCAATGTTTCCAAGGATGTGCAGTCTTCACTGTTGCAATAAGTCAGGAAATGCAGCTTTATTTAGCAACAGCAGGATTTCTGGTGATGGTGGGAATGTATGAACACCATCAATTTCATATTCAGATAAATAGTTAGGAAACTAGTGTCAAAGCATCATCTAGGAAACACGGAGGACTCTAAGAGAGACACACATGGTCCCCCAGAGAAGGGGAAAGGACAAGATCTCTTGAGCAAATTGGGAGCATGGGGGGAGGGTAGAGGGAGCCAGGAGAATGAGAAGGGGAGGAGCGGAGGGGTGAGGAGGACATGAGGGAGCAGGAAGGTTGAGTTGGGGGAAGAATAGAGGGGAGCAAGATAAGAGATACCATAATACAGGGAGCCACTGTACGTTTTTTTTGAGTGAGAAGTTTTATTAGAAAGTGGAGGGAGGGTGAAGGAAAGAGAAGAGGTAAAGAGACACAGAGAGAGGACAGAAGAGAAGAGGGAGGCAGGAGCAGAGAGAGGGGAGAGTGGAAAGAGCAGAGAGCAGAGAGAGAGAGAAGAGCCAGGAAGGGTGCAGAAAGCGAGCGTAAGACGACATTATAGGTTTACAGAGAAATCAGGCACTAGGGAAAGTCTGGAGATTACAGAGATGACACCAACTAACAATCTAAGCAACGCAAGAGAGGCTACCTTAAATGCCCTCCCCTATTATGAGATTGATGACTGACTTATATCCCATCCTAGAGCCTTCATCCAGCAGCTTGTGGAAGTAGAAGCAGACACCCACAGTTGAGCACTGAACTGAACTGGAATCCAGTTGCAGAGAAGGAGGAGTGAAGAGCAAAGGGGTCCAGACCAGGCTGGTGAAACCCACAGAAACAGCTGACCTGAACAAGGGAGAGCTCTTGGTTCCCAGACTGATAGGTGGGAAACCAGCATGGGACTGATTCAGACCCCGTGAATGTGGGTGTCACAGAAGGTCTCACATTCCCTGGGGAGCAGAAAGGGTATAGGATAGGTAGGGTGTTAGCTGCGGAGGAGGGGAGGGAGAAGGAACTGGGATTGACATGTAAAACAATCTTGTTTCTAATTCAAATAAAAATGGAGGAAAAAAAGAGTAGGAGTATTAAAAATAAAAATGACAAATACAAAAAAAACCAAAACAAAAACAAAGCATCATCTAGCACATGGTTTCTATATGGTTTTAAGGAGAGGAGAAAGAGAAAATTCAGGGGTGTACATTTGCAGGTGTTGATCCTGATAGAGATTGAAGGGTCTCTTGGTGCCAGAATAGCAATATTTTCTTTATTTTTTTATCTTTTGAGACAGGCTTTCATGCACCCCTGGATGACCTTGAAATCACTGTGCACAGTGGCCAGTGCTGGCTTTGCAGTTCTGATTCTCTTGCCTCTGCCTCCTAAATGCTAAAACTACAGTCATGCTCCATGCTTAGCTGAATATTTTGTATACTCTCTTCTTTCATTCACTTTGTTTCCATTGAGAAATATGGTTTAGGGTTCTCTTAAATGACAGCAGTTGATTGTATAGCATCTAGGCTTTAAAATACTAAGTACAAATGGAAAATATAATACTTCTGATAATCAGTAGGAGACAGTTTTAATTTTATGTTCCACCATAAAAGACCTTTGGTCTTTCAGATTGCTTGTTTGCAGCACTGAGGATTGAACCTCAGGCCTTGTACATGCTAGGCAAGGCTGTATCACACAACTACAACCCCAGAGTCCAGTACCTTAGTTTTTTTCATATGTTTAAAAAAATTTCAGGGAGAGGAGGATCAGATCTCATTTTCCTATTTTGGAAGTTAACGTCATAAATTTATCTTTGCTTGGTTTATCCACTATATTACCCAGGAAACAGAACAATATATTGACTAAGTATATAGATTTTGGGTCTGTAAAAACTACAGTGTATAAATATTTCGGTTTACAAAAGTCTCTTCTGTCAGTTTCCTCATCTTTTAAGACAAATTTTGCCTTTCTCATAGGGTTGATGCAAGATTACATTGAATATTTCATGTAAACCACAGTGTTAGTTCATAAAACCATACCTGGTCAATATTTCTGCCTGATCAATAATCATAAGAGACAAGCAGTCAGGTGCTTGCTTCCTCTGGGCCAAGCAATGGATTGTGCAAACCAAGAGATGTGTTCCTAGTGGACCCCAGGTTCCTGAAGAATACCTGTCTGCCCATTTTTCTGTTTCCTCTCCTTCCATCCTTCCGTACCCATTGCCCTGTCCTTTCTGCCTCATCACCCCACGTGTCTCCTTTGGGCTTCAGAGAACAGTGCAGGATCCGTTCTCCTTTTCCTTGGTCTCTAGGCACACCGTGGAAACGTAGCATTACTTCGTGCTGTTGGTTCATTACTGCAGTGGCCCCAGCCGACAGTGATCTCAGCGTGAGCGCATATCCTCCCTCCTTCTCAATTCCCAAGGACTTTTTTTCTTGAAAGAGAATTAACAGGGAGTCTATGGTTGCTGTAGCAACAAACTTCCAACCTCTGCTCAACTCTCCGGAATGAGCACATACCTATTAATACGTTTAATGGCCTGGGGAATTAAGTTACTCAATGCAGTTTTTCTTTCAAGAGCAAAACAGCTTACCTGACGGCAGGAGCCAGCCTTTGGTAGCCCTGCGGTTAGAGGTTAGTAATAGGAGAGCTGGTGTTTGTGCAACCTGGTGGCAAAAGTGAAATCCAGCTACCTCCAGAGCTGGCGGCAGCTTTGGGGAGTGCACTTGCGAGGAATGATGGCAGCTGCTCGCAGAAAACCTTTGCAGAACAGGCAGGTGGGATCTCTTCTCCTTCTGTGGTGTGTGTCTGTGGGAGGCGCGGCCACCATCCGCTATTCGGTGGCAGAGGAGATGGAGAGTGGCTCATTTGTTGCTAACGTGGCTAAGGACCTGGGGCTAGAGGTGGGGAAGCTGGCAGAGCGCGGGGCGCGGCTGGTTGCCGAGGGCAACAAGTTGCATTTCCGGCTCCACCGCAAGACTGGAGATTTGTTCGTCAAGGAGAAACTGGATCGTGAAGCACTCTGTGGCAAAGCCGACCCGTGTGTGCTGCACTTTGAAATTATTCTAGCAGAGCCGCTGCAGTCCTTCCGTGTGGAAGTCAGAGTATTTGATATCAATGACAATGCCCCAGTTTTTCTAAACAAGGAGCCTCTTTTAAAGATTCCGGAGAGCACCCCTTTGGGCTCACGCTTTCCACTGCAGAGCGCCCAGGATCTGGACGTGGGACTCAACGGTCTCCAAAATTACACTTTGAGTGCAAACGCCTATTTCCACCTGCACACGCGCTTCCGAAGCCACGGGCCCAAATATGCGGAACTTGTGTTGGATAATCCCCTGGATAGAGAGGAGCAACCTGAAGTCAACTTGACCATTACAGCGGTGGATGGTGGGTCCCCTCCCAAGTCTGGCACTGCCAACATTCGAGTGGTTGTCCTGGACGTCAACGACCACGTGCCCCAGTTCTCTCGGTTGGTGTACCGCGCTCAGGTGCCAGAGAACAGCGACAACGGCTCTTTAGTGGTGGTGGTGACTGCCACGGACCTGGACGAGGGTACCAACAAGCAGATAACTTACTCTTTAGCTGAAAATCCCGAAGCAGTTCTCCAGACGTTTCTTGTCGACTCGCAAACTGGAGAGGTTCTACTCCGCGGACCTCTAGATTTTGAGACTATAGAAACATATGACATTGACATTCAAGCTACGGATGGAGGAGGCCTTTCTGCCCACAGCAAAGTCTTGGTGGAAGTGGTGGATGTAAATGACAATCCCCCGGAAGTGACAGTCTCCTCGGTGTCCAGCCCTCTTCCTGAGGACTCTCCACTCCAGACAGTAGTGGCCCTTTTCAGTATCCGAGACCGGGATGTGCGAGTTGGAGGAAAAATCACCTGCTTCCTCAGAGGAGACTTGCCCTTTGTAGTCAAACACACATTCCGGAATTCTTATTCGCTGGTCACTGACAGAAGCTTGGATAGGGAGGTTGTCTCAAGTTATAACATCACACTTGTTGCTATGGATACTGGACCACCCAGCCTGTCTACAGAGACTGTGATTGAAGTGCTAATATCCGACATAAATGACAATCCTCCAGTCTTTCAGGAAGATTCCTACATTTTGACTGTTCGTGAAAACAACAGTCCTGCAGTTTTTATTGGCAAAGTCCACGCTGAGGATCTAGATGTGGGTGAAAATGCCCACGTAACATATTCCCTGCTGCCTCCAAAGAGTGGAGACCTGTCAGTTTTTGCTTACATCTCTATAAATTCAGACAACGGAAAGCTCTATGCACTAAGAACCATGGATTATGAGGCTATTCAAGACTTTCAATTTGTGGTAAAGGCAACTGATGGGGGTTTTCTGTCACTGAGTAGCCAAGTTACTGTCAGAGTGGTTGTCCTTGATGACAATGACAATCGTCCAATGATCTTGTACCCATTGCAGAATGGCAGTTTGCCCTGCAATGACCTGGTGCCCAGGTCTGCAGAGGCAGGT
Source organism: Cricetulus griseus (assembly GCF_003668045.3). Classification (NCBI taxonomy): domain Eukaryota; kingdom Metazoa; phylum Chordata; class Mammalia; order Rodentia; family Cricetidae; genus Cricetulus; species Cricetulus griseus. The sequence goes on along the minus strand of NC_048595.1, from coordinate 200,328,012 downwards.
TACCTTGTGACCAAAGTGGTGGCTGTTGATGGTGACTCTGGGCAGAATTCTTGGCTTTCATACCATCTCCTTAAAGCCACTGACTTAGGGTTGTTTTCTGTTCAGAGACAAAATGGGGAAATACGTACACTGAGGCAGATATCTGAGAGAGACCCCATGATGCAGAAACTGATCATTCTTGTTCAGGATCATGGCCAACCAGCTCTCTCCACTACTGCCTCACTCAACATCCTGCTGGTAGATGGCTTTTCAGAGCCTTACTTGCAGTTCCAGGATCCATCCAAGCATTCTAGAAAGGTAAACCCAACCACAAAATATTTGGTCATTTCTCTGGCTGTCCTTTCTTTTCTTTTTCTCGTCTCTGTTACTGTGATCTTTGTTATACATCTCTACCAGAAGATTAAACACAGAGACAAATTCACAATTCAAGAGCACTTCTATGATGACTGTAATTTCCCTAACAATTTAGTGCAAGGAAGAGGCAACAGTTCCTTACCCCAGCCTTGTCCTTATGATATGTGCTCAGCCACTGGAACTGGCAATAGCGAATTCCGTTTTCTTAAGCGATTTATGCCCAATTTCCCTTTCCCCCATGCCACTGGAGAGGTGAAAACAGAGGATGATTCCAGTTTGCCTCCAGATTCTAATAGAAATCGGCCTCGGGGTTCAGAGGGCCATGCCCGGATAGGTGATGACTATATGTAATTCTGACTAACAGCCCACATGATAGAACAGAAACTTGATGTTAGAGTCCATTGTCAAAGAGTCACCATCCTCACTGAAACAAGAGTATACTGCAACTCTGGCAGAAACAGGAGTGCCTAGTTTCGTAAAAATAGAAAACTCAGAATGAGGCTTAGCTTAATATAAAGCAAGCATCCTGGTCCCTAGATTATATATGTATTTGGAACTCCGTTAAAGCAATGTTTCTTTGTATAAATTCTGCTTTTCCCTCTCTTGTGTGCTGGGTAAGAGACAAATGAACCATTGTTCATGTTTCCCATGGAAGTCCACTGGCCCTGGCCTCAGAAATACTTAAATTCCTTAGCGAAAACTGGTTATTTTACTTTTAAATCATCTTCCAGTAGAATGTTATTTATGCATAGGGAAGAGAAGTAGCTCTTAGCTCTGATTGAGAACTGGGTTTGCCTGAGATTTGTGGTGCATTCCTCTAACCCCAGCACTCAGGAGATAGTGTCAGGTTTATCTCTGTGAGTTAGTTCAAGGCCAGCCAGAACTATACAGCAAGACTCTGTCTCCAAAAAAGTTTTGTCAGAGATATAGTTTATTATTTGGGCATTTCTATATTTTGTACATGGCAAATGGAGATCATCTCTGCATCAACTTGCATGCATCATTTATAATCATGAAAATGCCCAGTAAAAGTGATGATCCTTACTCACAGTGACAGAAAAGATGAAGATCAAAAAAGTGATTTCATTTGTTTGTAAATGTAAGAGCAAATATAGAACTAGAGTTCAGTCAAGAAATATTCCCCAGAATTACTAATATAGTTTCTTAAGGGTTATGTGGAGTCTTAGGAAGGTCTCAACTCTCTCTCATATGTAGATATCTTTGCCTTATCAGAGAGTAGTTACTTGAATATAGGGAATGAAGGGTGGGTTAGGATATAAATAGAATATTTTTTGCCATAGTTAACTGGCTATAGAATATTTACTTTAAATCATTTTGTGTTAAATGGTGCAGAAGTTTTATATTTTAAACTACTTTTCAGTTTGCAGAGCAAGTATAAAAAAGGTACCAAAAGAAAGAAGTTCATTAATGCCAGCTAAATGGCTTTAAGAGAAGCACTTTCAGGTAGTACCTGAGTAGAAGATGGCAGGACTCTCCTCTCTCTCAGCATTCTGAGCTGTCACGATGGTGTGGTAAAGGCTGAAAGTGGTCTATTTCTAATCAATCATGCGTAAAATGAGTTGGAGTGGAGAAACAAGTTAGGCCACTTTAAAAATATTGCTTTTAATCCTCACCAGGTATTTTTTAGGTGTTCCACTTCTAAAGTCAAAGAACAACTTACTCTGAAACATTCTTGCAGTTTGTGGACACTAATGGTATTATTACTGATTATGCCTTGAAAGTCAGTTTACTTTAATGAGGCTGTAACTTCACTTTTAACCTTCCCTTTTAACAAATGTGTGTCAATTTAGACTTAATGAAACATGTACTGTTCCTTTTATACAAGATACACAGTATTTGTTTTTTGTTTGTTTGTTTTTTGAGACAGAGTTTCTCTGTGTAGTTCTGGCTGTCCTGGAATTCACTCTGTAGACCAGGCTGACCTTGAACTCAGACCTGCCTTAACCTCTCTGGAATTAAAGGTGTGAGCCAGTGTGCCTGGCTGAGGCACAATATTTGTATCTGGAATTTTAAGAGTAGAGAAGTATTTCTCAAAATACTTCTTAAATATACCATATCCTATTCACTGATATATTCTTCATTCTTATATGACTGATACCTGGTGATACCATCTGGATGCTATTTGGTGGCCAGGAATATATTAAACCTTAATGGTACTTTTTAAATTTGGGGGGTGCAGAGCTGTTATAACATATGAGTATCTTCAATATAGTATTTGTTATTTTGAGGATAGATGAAGTAAATACAAATAATGAATTCTTTTATTAATTCTAAATATTGTCTTGACTTATATAATACTATTCATTTGAATTAAGTATCTTGCACAAATCAGAAGCTCATTCAGTGTATTTCCCAATTATCACACTTATAAACACACATGAACAGACACAAGGAAGAGGAGACATAGATTTGTCAACTTTTCCCCACGTTAAATAAAATAAAATCTATCACTTTGTCTCATCATTTCATAAGGAAAATATTTTAATATAAAATGGTGAATCAGGGCTGGAGAGATGGCTGAGAGGTTAAGAGCATTGACTGCTCTTCCAGAGGTCCTAAGTTCAATTCCCAGCAACCACATGGTGGCTCACAACTATCCGTTACAAGATCTGGTGCCCTCTTCTGGTGCGCAGATATACATGGAAGCAGAATGTTGTATACATAATAAATAAATAAAATCTTTAAAAATTTATTGTTATAAAAATGGTGAAGCAGTCTCATGAAAGAAACTACTTTTCAAGTTAAAATATAGTTAAATGGGAAATTTGCAAATAATTTTCTTTTGATATTGCTTTACACACCATCACAAAGTGAAAGTGCTGTTAATTTGGGCCATAAGAGTGGGACTGTCTGTGGAATTGAGTGACTGGTCCAACTCCGACAATATCCCCACTTTAAAGATTAATGTCTATTAATTGTACAAAGTAATAAGACTTTGATATTTCTCTACATGCACATAATGCACTTGAATCATCTTCATAGATCTCTGTTACTCTTCGACTTCCTCCTTCCCCCTTTCCTTTATATATTCCTCTTTATTTTCATGTCTTTCCCCCCAAATTCCACACATAAGAGAAAACATGTGATAAGTCATCTCTGTGAGACTAGATTTCTTATTTAATATCAGCATCTCCAGTTCCATCCACTTTCCTACAAACCACAGAATTTTGTTCTTCTTGATGGCTGAATAAAGAAAGTCATTGTAGAATTAGGCCAATTTTCCTATCTTTTCATAGATATGTACTTGGTATAATATACTAATAACTTGGTGATTACAAATAGTTCAGCAGTACACAGGGGTTTGTAGATACTGATTTCCTTATTTTGCTTTAGGCCAGTGAAAATGTTGTCACTGACAGCTGGTTTAAAACCTGATGGTTTAAATGGTGATTTACTCTATTTTTTAAAGTTGGCTTCAAGTTCCCATGAGAAGGTGAACTAAAAAATAAGAACATTTCTTTATTAACTCAGACTATGAGTTATCTATATTTGGACAGAACTTTTTATATATCAGTGAGATTAAGTCTAAGTTTCCACCAGAAAGTAAGATAAAGGATGTAAATAATTAGGACAACTCCTCTTTCCAAAAACATCAAATCACATCAGGAACACTCACATGTATTTGTAGCTACAACTCAAAAACTTTGAAGGGTATCATGTGCAAAACAGCCATGATACACACCTTAGGAATTAGAACTATCTAGGAGGCTTGGGCAAACAGCCTTTGTTACCTCTCTAGCTTGGCATACACATTTGTAATGGATGCATTAAGTCATAGAGAAACATTTAACACAGGATCCCATGCTGCATTTAGTTGTTATGTGTCCTTCATCCCTAACACGTGTGTGGTTCCCTAGCCCTGCCTAGTCTTTCATGGATTTAACATTTTTTGAAGGGTTCCAATTATTAGAAAGATTCCTCTGCATTTGAGATTTTTTTTATTTTTTCATGATTAGATTGAGGTTATGAACCAACTGGGGAGAATGCCACAGAAATGATTCTTTGCACTCTCCAGGGCATCAAAGTATCAGCAAGCACACAATGTAGATGTCATAACACTGGCTATAGTATTTTTATTGTAAAGATACAAAATATAAAATTTATTACATTTGTTTCTATGACAGGTGTAAGTTCAGTGGTGTTAATTTTTATTGTGTTAGTCAAGCCTCTCCATTTAAAGCTGTTATTTTTCCATTTGTAACTAATACTTAGAGGGAGATAGTTTGAAATTATATACATATCATGCTTCAGCTTCAACTAGCTTTAGTATTCCAGGCTGGACATTTACAGACACAATGTCATGGTATTCCAATGGCCATTACTTTCTATTTCCCCAAGTCTTTTAGTTCTTGATAAGAAATACTTATTACTTCTACACACTTATTTTGTTTTGGATACTTATTTTAATAAATTATAACACAATGACATTTTTATCTATTTTGTTGTTTAGAAAATGGTAGTTTAGGTTAGTATTTAACAATGGAATTATCCACATAAAACACATTTTGATTAAAATTAGTATTTTAACCCTGTATATTAGATTTCTTTAATCAACCATAAGTTTCATTTATCTCACAAAGGCTTGTTTGTGAGGAACATTTAAATATAAAGGAAAATACATTAAATTTAAAGTTTTAATTATAGGTATAAAAATAGATACTAAACATAAAACTCAACTTTATTATGCATATGTATTTATATACTTATAATCTATATAATAAAGATGTAATTTAAAATAGATATTAATGCTTAAATGAAATATATATACACAATATATACATATATATATATATAAGAAATGGAATTGTTCTATCTTGTTTTATGTAATTCTCTTAAAAATAAATAAATAAATATATAACTTCCTCACATCTGTGTGCTTTTTGTTCTTTACTGTAAGGATGAGTTTTTTTCATTACTAGACACAGAACCTACTCACATAACTTTCTATATAAGTATTTTCTGCAGAGTTCAATATATCTTCAAAGCATGCGCCTAATTTCTATACTCTTAAATCAGAGTTTTATTCAATCTTCCAATCTGTGTATTGCTTTCTCAAAACACTATATGGTGTTACTTATGTTGATACAATATTTGAACAATGTTAGGAAGTGACATAAGAAAATCCTCCCCTATCAAGATGACTGGATAAACGTATGCTTCTGTGCACCAGGCTTCTGCTACATGTTTAGAAAACATGTTAAAAGTGTAACAGAGACTTAAGATGATGGACAGTGATGAAACCCTTGGATTTCTGGACTTTAGGGTGGGAATCTGGCATTGACTGCTATTGACATGGTTGTTATCCAAAATCAAATGTTGTCTGTGAAAGATGAAGAATAAAAATTACAGTCAGTGCTTAGGCTCAGAATCTAGAGTGCATCTATTATTATGAAGTAAAAAAATTACTGCTAAAAAATTCCTGAAGTTATTCAGCATTTTGCATTTATAGACTAGAAAACAAAGACATGCATTCTGAGGCCAATAAGCATAACAAAACCATCTGTACTATTTCCTGTTAGGCAGAGGCCTGAAATTATTACTGTAAGGCCTAATTTTTGGCCAGTCCCAGGTAGCCTAGGATATAAACAGAAGTGAGAAGAGGAAGGAAAAAGAAGACAGTAGTTTTTGAAAGTATCATTCAAAATAAGACACTTGTAGAGATGAAAAAATAGTATTTTGAAACAAAAATTCAGAATAAACAGATGGATAAAAATACAGCTGATACAACTTTTGGAAATGAAACATATTCATTGTAGTAAAACTTTAGCAGATGGCATACAACCAGGCTGAGATTTATTGAAAAACAAATCAGTCAGCCTTGGCATGGTGGTGCACTTTGGAGGAAGAGGCATGTGGATCTCTGTGAGTTTGAGGCCAGCCTGGTCTACAGAGCAAGTTCCAGGATAGCCACGCTACATAGAGAAACCCTGTCTCAAAAGAACCCAACCAACCAACCAACCAACCAAACAAACAAACAAAAACAGAAAGAAAAACAAATCAGTTGAGTGGTACTAACTGAAGAACTCAACAACAACACAGAGCAGGTAAAATTTGTGGAGGAATAGTCAAAGATATTACAGGTATCTGTTGTTATGTAAAAAGCCATCTCAAAACTTAGGACCACAAAACAGCCATTTTATTATCTAGGCTAAACGGAAGTTCCAGACATGGGTAATGCAGGAAACAACAGAGGAAAGTTAATAAGAGATCTGGTTCTTGCCAATATGGCAATTTCATGTGCATTACAGAGTCTCTACCTCAAGATTAGTTCAAAAGAACTATACATCAAACATTATAGAGTTCACAAAATAACAGCAAACCTCTAGCAAAACCTGAGTGAAGCTGAAGGCTGTCTCAGGCTGGCCTCCCAAGGCTTGGTGGTGGCCGCTGCCTGGTGAGGAGAAATATCCGTCACATCTGTTACATGACAAATTAAAATAAACTATCTACCTTTGCTTCTGGACATTGAATACCCATGTCCTGGAAACAAGTGGCAACAGTTTACATAGCAGGTCGAGATCTATGTTAAATTGTAGATTGACTAGACTTGGGCATTTCTTCTTTCAAATTCTATAGTTGGTGAGTTACAATTTACAGTAATCCTTCATGAGGTTTGTCTTCTTTGGAAAAGATATATGGAGTTAAGGTCCAAACCAGAAGAGGGTGTGTGTGTGTGTGTGTGTGTGTGTGTGTGTGTGTGTGTGTGTGTGTGTGTGTGTGTGTGTGTGTGTGTGTTGTGCACATGTACATATCTACATAATCCAGAGAAGGACATTTGGTGTCCTCTATGACTTTCTGTCTTATTCCTTGAGACAGTGTCTTTCCCTGAACCCAGAGCTAGGCTGGCTGCCAGCAAGCCTTAGTGATCCTCTTGCATCCATCTTCTACAGCACAAGGGAATGATTAACAGTTACAGCAAAATGACAGTATACAAAATTGACTTACAAAAATACATAACCTTTCTATATAACAAGCACGCTGAAAAGGATGGACTCACTCTTGTTTACTTCAAAGAAAATAAATACTTAAGAGTAGACATAGCCAAGTAGGTGAAAGAGGATGAACACTTAAAATCTCTGAATAAAGGGGTGGAGGAAGAATTAATATCCTCTTTTTAAAAAGTAACCTATTTAGAGAAAGGGATGGTGGTACATGAATTTAGTCCCAGAACTCAGGAGGCAGAGGCAGGCAGATCTCTAAGAAGGAGTCTAACTTGATCTACAAAGTGAGTTCCAGGACATCCAGGGCCACACAGGGAAACCTTATTTCAAAACAAACATACAAACAAATCAGTCAAACACCTAGAAAACCCCCAAATAACACACTGAGTACAGATAGTGTTGCTCAGCAAGCATGGGTGTTGAGTCATCCACAAGAACATTGGCTACCTACCTACCAATAAAGGGCCATATCCCTGAAGAAAACAAACATTTTACCTCCATCCACCACCAACTGGGAATAGCTCCTCAGCTAGGAGGTGGGGATTCAAGGTCCTCCCCATTCATGCTAGAATTTTGAATGGCCTAATCTTGTGCTGGAAACTGTATTTGTTATGAGTTCATGAGTTCAATGGCCTTGTCATATTCAGAATACACTGCTTTGAGGGAGTGTCCTCAACCTCTGGCTTTTAGAATCTGTCTATTCCTCTTTCTGACATTTCCCTTGAATCTTGGGGATGGAACCTGTTATACAATGTTGCATTTAGGACTAATCATTCACAATCACTTACTCTTTGCACTCTGAGCAGTTCTAAATCTCTATATTAACTTCTATTAACTTCCAAATGATGCTCTACTTATGAGGGCTGAGATCTGCACTGTGCCATGAGTGTAAAGATAAATATTTGGAAGACAGTTTGATGTATGTCTATTTAGGCAAAATAAAGATGACCTATGAAATCCCCTGCCATAGTTCTTGGCTATGTTTACAATGTATGACATTCCATCCTGACAAGTGAGCCTTAAATCCAATCAGAAAGAGGATGGTTACCCCATAACATTCATGCCATTCTTGTACCAATAGGTTTGTTTGTTTTGAGACAAGGTTTCTCTGTGTGGTTCTGGATGTTCTGGAACTCACTTTGTAGATCAAGCTAGCCTTGATCTTATATATCTGCCTGCCTCTGCATCCTGGTTCCTTAGTTCATCGTTCCAGACCAGTTGTTATTATATCTTGAAGAGTCCATGGTGAAGTAAGTCTGTTTATTACTCTTTGCCTTCAATAGCCTGTGTAAAACCTTCCAGTACTATTAATACTACCCAGATCAGTAGCTTTCATATCAGTAGCTGTTTTGGTTTCTTCATATCCTGTAGCCCAAGTGATAACCACTAGTGTTATAAAATAGTTAACTGTTCCCTGTAACAACTGCTGTAAGTCTTGAAAAAGCCTTAAGTAGTATAAGGTGTGGAAAAGATATGAGCAACTAATTGTATTTGAGGATGAAATAATTATTTTGAAGAAGAAACATTAGAATCAACAGTATTATCTAGCTGAATAATATTATGTAAACTAATATATCCCACTTTAACAGAACTTATAGAGTAGAGTAGAATAAACAAAATTGTCACAGGATCATTTTGGAAAAAACCTGTAAACCTTATAACTGTAAACTTTATAATATAAAACTACTTGAACAAATGGAAAAGTGTATGGGATGACTTAAATAAACTCATTTCCATTGAATTCTCCAAACTCATAAATTTATGAATAAATTTCATGAGAGGAATAGCTGAAAAAGATAAGCAGAAAGGAACTCATTGTGTTTTACACAGTAAACCAACAAACCTTTATTACTAATAGAGGAGAAAGTAAAGAATAATCAATAATCCAATCAAGCAAAAAAACCCTGCAACAACCCACAGAGTTACAGGAATAAGTAAACACTTCTCAGTAATAAGTTTAAATGTAAATGACTTCAACTCACCAATTAAAAATACCATTAACTAGGTGAGTGTATTAAAAACTAGATTCAACTTTCTGTTGTCTCTAAGGAGTATACCTTATTGGTAAAGACATTCACAAACTGAAAGTCAAAGAATTATAAACAACCTTGAGTGAATGGAAACCAAAAGAAGCCAGTGTGGCTATTGTGACATCTACTATAGTAGACTTTGATCAAAATTAGTCAAAAGAGATAAATAAGGCTACTACGTATTAATAAAAAACCCCAATTCATCATAAAGATATATCAATTGTAAATATATTTGAATCAAATTTGGGGGCCCCAATTTCAAAAAAATAAGCACTGGTAGGTATAAAAGGTCAAATCGATATAGTGGTGATTTTGGTACTTACATCTCTAGAGAGCTCATCAAAACTAAAAGTTAGCAAGAAACCTTAGAGGAAAACTACACCATAGATCAAGATGCATAGACAGTTGGATCTCTGTGAGTTTGAGATCATTCTGGTGGACATAAAGAGTTCCAGGACAGCCAAGACTACATAGTGAGACCCCATTTCAAAACAAAACAAACAGGAAAACACTATCAGAATGATAAAAATAATCTACTGATGCATCTCAGTGTCCTAGAAAAACAAGAACAACCCAAACCCCAAAGCAGCAGCTAGAACACATTGAGAAGCTAATACCAGGGATGTGGAGTTTGTACAACACACATGGATGAGTAAGTGTAGAGAAGCACATATATTAACTTCTGGTCTAAAACCACAAGATTATAAATGCAGAAAGGGTCTTTGATAAAGTCTAACATCACTCATAATAAAATCCATGAGTAAGGTAGGAATAGAAGAGACCTTAACATCATAAAAATCCATATACCACAAACCTATAGCCAATGTGACACTAGTTGGAAAAAAACGGAGAACATTTTCTCTAAAATTTGGAATGAGACAAAAATGCCCACTGTCTTAGTTAGGGTTTCTATTGCTGTGAAGAGACACCATGCCCATAGCAACTCTTATAAAAGAAAACATTGAGTGACTTACAGTTCAGTGGTTCAGTCCATTATCATCATGGTGGGAAATGGCATGCAGGCAGACATGGTGCTTGCTACATCTTGATCAGAAGGCATCAGTAAGTGGACTGTGGCACTGGGCGTGGCTTGGGCAAATGCGGCCTCAAAGCCCACCCCACAGTGACATACTTCCTCCAACAAGACCACACTTACCCCAACAAGTGCACACCTTCTAATAATGCTACTTCCTGTGAGATTATAGAGGCCAATTACATTCAAACTACCACAGTCCACTCCCTGGCCTCTATAAGCTTCTAATGATATCATACAAATACATTTAGTTCAACCTCAGAAGTTCCCATAGTTTATAGCAGTCCCAGTCTCGTTTCAAAGTCCAAAGTCTCTTCTGACTCATGCAGTTCTCTGAACTGTAACCCTGTATAAAATTAAAATAAAGAAGCAGATCACATACATACAATACATAATGGCACAAGATTTACATTACTGTTCCAAAACATAGGGAAGGGAGCATAGTGAGAAAATATTGTACCAAAGCAAGACAGAAAAAGCAGTGGGGCAAACTCCAAACTCTGCATCTCCATATCTGATGGTGAAACACTCTTTAGATCTCCAACTCCATTTAGCTTGTTGACAGCAGCACACTTCTTTCTTTTGGCCTGTTTTCACTTCCTATTAGCAACTCTTCTAGGCAGGTATCTTATGACTATGGCATCTCTAACATCTTGGGGTCTCCAAGGCTTTAACTTCACAGCTTCTTTAGACCTCCATTCCAGGGCAACCCCGATACAGGTCTGGAATCAGAAGCTTTCCTTAGGTGAAGGCAAATTTCACAACCCATTACTTAACTCTAAAGCCAGAACCACTTGGCTGAAGCTGCCAAGTTCTGTTGCTTGCTCGGGCTTGAACATGCCTCCCCCTATTTAATTACATCTTCACCAGATTTCTGTTTTTGATTGTTACCTTAACTGCCTAAGCTTAGCTGTCCTTGAACTTTCTCTGTAGATCAGGCTTGCACCAAACTCAGAGATCTACCAGTCCCTGCCTCTTGAGTGCTGGGATTAAAGGTGTGCACCACAACGTCCATCTCTAAGTAGTTTTAAAATTCCCTTTCACAAGTTGGAAACTTAGCTGGGTAGGATCTTGTCCTAAGGTAACTACTCCCTTTATTCAGTTTCTTTATCTCTTTGAACACAGGATTTAACTCCATTTCATCTAATTCCATTCCCTTTATTCTCAATTTTTACATTTTCTTGCTCCTTTTCATCATAGATTTTCATTGGAGTTACCACTAAAAACCACATGACTGAGTCTATTCTACACTGTTTGGAGATTTCCTCAGCCAATGAATTCACTTTAGCCTCAGGCAAGCTTTTCACACATGGGCAAAAAAGCAGCCCTTTTCTTCACCAAAATATCACAAGAACCATCTCTAGGCAACATAAAATTCTCCTCTGAAACCTCTTGAGTCAGCTCCTAACAGTTGAAATTATCAGTACCATTGTCTTCCATGCTCCTACTTGTAGCCACGCCTACTTTAAGCAGTGCATAAATTATTCCACTCTTTTCCAAAACCAAAGTATCAAAATACAGATTCCTCCAAACAAAAACATGGTAAGGCCTAACACAACAATACCCCACTTCTGGTATCAATTTTTATCTTAGTTAGGGCTTCTATTGCTGTGAAGAGACATCATGACTACATCAACTCTTTTTTTTTGTATTTTTTTATTAGTTCAAATTAGGAACAAGCTTGCTTCACATGTCAATCCCTTCTCCCTCTCCCTCCCCAATCCCCCACCTGCCCCATGTGACTCCCCTCCACACCCCAGGGAGTGTAGGGTCCTCCAAGGGATCTCCCCAAAGTCCACCACATCATCCTGGGCCCGGCCTAGGCCCTCCCTCATGTATACAGGCCGAGAGATCATCCCTTCATGTGGGATGGGCTCTCAGAGTCCCTTCTTTTCTTCTTCTTCTTCTTCTTCTTCTTCTTCTTCTTCTTCTTCTTCTTCTTCTTCTTCTTCTTCTTCTTCTTAATTCAAGTTCACCCCCATTCCTTCTCCCCCACCTCCAACCTACCCCCCACCCCATCCACCCACCACTCCCCAGGCAGGGTAGGGCCCCCAACAGGGGCTCCACAAAGTCCACCAAATCTTCCTGTGCTGGGCCTAGGCCCCTCCCCATGTGTCCAGAGACAGAGCGCATCCCTTCAAGTGGGATGGGCTCTCAAAGTCCCCCCCCCACACCAGGGCAAAAGGAGGATCCCCGGAGTGCAGGGGCCTCCCCATTGGCATCCATGATCAGGGGGCTGGATTAGTCCCATACTGGCCTCCCAAAGAGCGTCTGGGGTCGATATGCTTTCCCTTTTTCAGGCCAACTGTTTCTGTGGATTTCTCCAACCTGGTACAGACCCTTTCGTTCTTCATTCCTCCCTCTCTTCAACTAGGTTCCAGATTTCAGCTCAGTGTATTTCTGTGGATGTCTGTCTCTGCTTCCATCAGCCACTGGATGAGGACTCTAGGATAGCATAGAGAGTAGTCATCAATCTCATTCTAGGGGAAGGGCTTCTAGGCCATCCTCTCCTCCACTGCCCGGACTGTCAGATCGTGTCATCCTTGTAGGTCTCTGGAGATCTCCCTAGTTCCAGATCTCTTCTCGGACCTATAGTGGCTCCCTCTGATATGGTATCTCTCATCCTGCTCTCTCTCCTCTATTCTTCCCCCAACTCAATATTTCTGCTCCTCCATTTCTTCTCCTCTACTCTTCTTCTTGTGCTCTTATTGTGGCAGCACCCTCTCCCCTACCCTCATGCTCTCAATTAGCTCGGGAGTTCATGCCACTTCCCGTTCCTGGGGTCTATTTATCCCTTAGAGTCCTTCATGATTTACAGTTTCTTTGGTGAAGAGGATTATAGGCTGGTAAACCTTTGCTTTATGTCTAAAAATCATATACAAGTGAGTACATACCATGTTTGTCTTTTTGTGATTGGGTTACCTCACTCAGGATGGTTTCTTCTAGTTCATTCCGTTTACCTGCGAATTTCAAGATTCCATTGCTTTTTTCTGCTGAGTAGTACTCATTGTATAAATGTACCACATTTTCTCTTTCCATTCTTCAGTTGAGGGGCATCTAGGTTGCTTCCAGGTTCTGGCTATTACAAACAATGCTGCTATGAACATGGTTGAACATATGTCCTTGTTGTATGAACATGCACTATTTGGGTATATACCCAAGAGAGGAATGGCTGGATCTTGAGGTAGATTGATTCCCATTTTTCTGAGCAACCGCCATACTGATTTCCAGAATGGTCTTACAAGTTCACACTCCCACCAGCAATGGAGGAGTGTTCCTTCTTCTCCGCATCCTCTCCAGCATAGGTTGTCATTGGTATTTTTGATTTTAGCCATTCTGACAGGTGTGAGGTGGTATCTCAGAGTTGTTTTGAGTTGCATTTCTCTGATGGCCAAGGATTTTGAGCACTTTCTTAAGTGTCTTTCAGCCATTTCAGATTCCTCTGTTGAAAAATCTCTGTTTAGTTCTGCACCCCACTTTTTAATTTCATTGTATGGTGTTTTGGTGGCTAGCTTCTTGAGCTCCTTGTATATTTTGGAAATCAGTCCTCTGTCAGATGTGGGGATGGTGAAGATCTTTTCCCAATCTGTGGGTAGTCGTTTTGTCTTACTGTGTCCTTTGCCTTACAGAAGCTTCTCAGTTTCAGGAGGTCTCATTTATTAATTGCAGACCTCAGTGTCTGTGCTTCTGGCGTGATGTTCAGGAATCGTTCTCCTGTGCCAATTTGTTCAAGGGTTATTCCCACTTTCTCTTCTAGAAGATTCAGTGTGGCTGGATTTATGGAGAGATCTTTGATGCATTTGCACTTAAGTTTCGTGCATGGTGACAGGTACGGATCAATCTGCAATCTTCTGCATGTCCGAATCCAATTGTGCCAGCACCATTTGTTGAAGATACTATCTTTTTTCCATTGTATAGATTTAGCACCTTTGTCAAAAATAAGGTGTTCGTAAGTGCGTGGGTTAATATCTGAGTCTTCAATTCGATTCCATTGGTCTATCTGTCTATTCTTGTGCCAATACCAAGCTGTTTTCAGAACGATGGCTCTATAGTAGAGCTTGAAGTCAGGGATGGGGATGCCTCCAGAAGATCTTTTATTGCAAAGAGTTGTTTTGGCTATCCTGAGTTTTTTATTTTTCCATATAAAGTTGAGTATTGTTCTTTCAAAGTCCATGAAAAACTGTTGGGATTTTGATGGGGATTGCGTTGAATCTGTAGATTGCTTTTGGTAGGATTGCCATTTTTACTATGTTAATTCTGCCTATCCAAAAGCATGGGAGATCTTTCCATTTTCTGGTATCTTCTTTAATTTCTTTCTTTAAAGTCTCAAAGTTCTTATTGTACAGGTCTTTCACTTTTTTGGTTAGTGTTACCCCCAGATATTTTATGTTGCTTGTGGATATTGTGAAAGGTGATGTTTCCATGATTTCTTTCTCATTGAGTTTATCATCTGTATACAGTAGGGCTACAGATTTTTTTGAGTTAATTTTGTATCCCGCTACCTTGCTGAAGGTGTTTATCAGCCGTAGGAGTTTCCTGGTAGAATTTTTCAGGTCACTTATGTAGACTATCATGTCATCTGTAAATAGTGAAAGTTTGACTTCGTCCTTTCCAATTTGTATCCCTTTGATCCCCTGTTCTTATCTTATTGCTCTAGCTAGAACTTCAAGTACAATATTGAAGAGGTATGGATGAGAGTGGACAGCCTTGTCTTGTTCCTGATTTTAGAGGAAACACTTCAAGTTTCTCTCCATTTAGTTTGATGTTGGCTATTGGTTTGTTGTATATTGCGTTTATCATGTTTAGATATGTTCCTGTTATTCATGTTCTCTCCAAGATCTTTATCATGAAGGGATGTTGGATTTTGTCAAAGGCTTTTTCAGCATCTAGTGAGATGATCATGTGGTTTTTCTTTTTCAGTTTGTTTATATGGTGGATTACATTGATGGTTTTTCGTATGTTGAACCATCCTTGCATCCCTGGGATGAAGCCTACTTGATCGTGGTGGATGATTTTTCTGATATGTTCTTGGATTCGGTTCACCAATATTTTATTGAGTATTTTAGCATCGATGTTCATGAGAGATATCGGTCTGTAGTTCTCTTTCTTAGTCTTATCTTTGTGTGGCTTGGGTATCAAAGTGATTGTAGCCTTGTAGAAAGAGTTTGGCAATATCCCATCTGCTTCTATTGTGCGGAACAGTTTGAGAAGTACTGGTATCAGCTCTTGTTTGAATTTCTGGTAGAATTCTGCAGTGAAGCCATCTGGTCCTGGGCTTTTTTTGGTTGGGAGGCTTTTGATGACTGCTTCTATTTCATTAGGGGTTATGGGTCGATTTAAACTGTTTATCTGATCTTGATTTAATTTTGGTAAGTGATATTTATCCAGGAAACTGTCCATTTCCATTAGATTTTCGAATTTTGTGGAGTACAGGTTTTCAAAGTATGACCTAAAGATTCTCTGGATTTCCACAGTGTCCGTTGTTATATCCCCCTTTTAGTTTCTGATTTTGTTAATTAGCATGCTCTCTCTCTGCCTTTTGGTTAGTTTGGCTAGAGGTTTGTCTATCTTGTTGATCTTCTCAAAGAACCAACTCTTTGTTTCATTGATTCTTTGTAATGTTTTCCTAGTTTCTACTTTATTGATTTCAGCTCTCAGGTTGATTATTTCCTGGCGTCTACTCCTCCTTGGTGAGTTTGCTTCTTTTTGCTCTAGTGCTTTCAGTTGTTCTGTCAGTTCTCTAATGTGACTTTTCTCTAGTTTCTTCATGTGGGCACTTAGTGCTATGAACTTACCTCTTAGCACTGCTTTCAGAGTGTCCCAGAAGTTTGGGTATGTTGTGTATGCATTCTCATTAGATTCTAGGAAGTCTTTAATTCGTTTTTTATTTCTTCCTCAACCCAGGAATGGTGCAATTGGGTGTTATTCATTTTCCAAAAGTTTGCAGGTTTTCTGCCATTTGTATTGTTGCTGAATTCTAGCTTTAATGCATGGTGGTCTGATAAGATACAGGGGGTTATTTCAATTCTTTTGTAACTATGGAGGTTTGCTTTGTTGCCTACTATGTGGTCAATTTTAGAGAAGGTGCCATGTGGTGCTGAGAAGAAGGTATATTCTTTTGAGTTTGGATGGAATGCTCTATAGATATCCGTTAACCCCAGTTGGGTCATAACTTCTTTCAGATCCTTTGTTTCTTTGTTAAGTTTCTGTCTGGTGGTCCTGTCTAGTGGCGTAAAGGGGGTGTTGAAGTCTCCTACTATAAGTGTCTGTGGTTTTATGTGTGGTTTGAGCTTTAGTAATGTTTCTTTCACAAATGTGGGTGCCTTCGTATTTGGAGCATAGATGTTCAGGATTGAGATTTCATCTTGATGGACTTTTCCTGTGATGAGTATGAAATGCCCTTCTTCATCTCTTTTGATTGATTTTAGTTTAAAGTCCAATTTGTTAGATATTAGGATTGCTACACCGGCTTGTTTCTTGAGGCCATTTGATTGGAAAATCTTTTCCCATCCTTTTACTCTGAGGTATCGCCTGTCTTTGAAGTTGAGGTGTGTTTCTTGTAAACAGCAGAAGGATGGATTCTGTCTTCGTATCCATTCTGTTAGCCTATATCTTTTTATGGGTAAGTTAAGACCATTGACATTTAGGGATATTAATGTCCATTGTTCGTTGGTTCTTGTTTGTTTTGGATTTATTGTTGGTGGTGTCATTGTGTGTGGATTTTGCCCTCCTGCTTCTTTTTGTGTTTGGCAAAATTAGATTATCTATTGCCTGTGTTTTTGTGCATGTAGTTATGTTCCTTGGGTTGGAGTTTTCCTTACAGAACCTTCTGTAGTGCTGGATTTGTGGATATGTATTGTCTGTAAATCTGTTTTTGTCATAGAATATCTTGTTTTCTCCATCTATAATGACTGAAAGTTTTGCTGGGTACAGTAGTCTGGGTTGACATCCATGCTCCCTTAGTGCTTGTAGGGTATCTATCCAAGACCTTCTGGCTTTCAGAGTTTCCATTGAGAAGTTGGGTGTGATTCTAATTGGTTTGCCTTTATATGTTACTTGGCCTTTTTCCTTTGCAGCTCTTAATATTTTCTCTTTATTCTGTAGATTTGGAGTTTTGATTATTATGTGTTGGGGGGATTTCTTTTTGTGGTCCAATCTGTTTGGCATCCTGTACGCTTCTTGTATTTTCATAGGCATATCTTTCTGTAGGTTGGGAAGTTTTCTTCTATGATTTTGTTGAATATGTTTTTCTGTACCTTTGAGCAGTGTTTCTTCACCTTCTTCTACACCTATTATTCTTAGGTTTGGTCTTTTCACGGTGTCCCGTATTTCCTGGATATTTTGTGTTAGGGATTTGTTGTACTTGAGGTTTTCTTTGGTTGATGAATGTATATCCTCTAGCAAGTCTTCAATAGCTGAGATTCTCTCTTCTGTCTTTTGGATTCTATTAGTTATACTCACGTCTTTAGATCCTGATCATTTATCTAGTCTTTCCATTTCCAGCATCGCCTCATTCTGTGTTTTCTTTATTGTGTCTAATTCAGCTTTCATGCTTTGAACTGTTTCAAGAGCTTCCTTCACTTGTTTGGTTGTTTTATCTTGGGTTTCTTTAGATTCTTTAAGAGTTTTGTTTATTTCTTGAATGTTTTGGTTTGTCTTTTCCTCCATTTCGTGTAATTTTTTGCTTGCTTTTTCTTCTATTTCTTTAAGGGATTTTCTTGTTTTCTCTTGCTGAGATAATTTTTGAGATCCATCTCTTCTTCATGCACTATGTTGGGCTTTTCAGGTCTTGATGGAGTGGAGTCCCTAGATTCTGGTGGTGTCGTATTGGTCTTTCTGTTATTAAGCGAGTTCTTATTCTGTCTTCTTCCCATATCTTTTTCCAGTGAGTGCAGGTAGGGTCTCTCTATCTCCTCTTGTTACGCAGTAGTGTGTGTGGGCCAGGACTTCAATGTCCGAAGCTCTGGATGGTCTTGCCTCTCCTCGTAGTCTCCTCACTCTGAAGGAGTTAGGCCTCCATAGGGATCGGGTGTGTGTGGGCGGGACAGGAAGTAAGAGTGGGGTGTTTCCAGGCTCAGGGGGTTCCTCACTGCCTGGGCAGGTCTACCCCAAGCAGGAGCAGGCCTGGGGAGATCAGGGTTGATGGGGCTTGATAGGGAGTTGGGTAAGAGCGGTGGATCACTCACCTCCTGGCGGATTGGTCGCCGGGAACGGAAGGAAGAGTGGCCTGTACCCAGATTCAGGGAGCTCCTCCCTGCCTGGGCGTGTCTATTTCAAGCAGGGACAAACCTGGGGGGATCTGGGTGAATGGCGCTTTGGACAGGAGTTGGGTAAAAGCAGGGGGTCACTCACCTATTCTCTGATGGGTCGGCGGAAAGGGAAGGAAGCTACATCAACTCTTATAAAGGAAAACAGTTAATTGAGGTGGTGACTTACAATTCAGAGGTTCAATCCATTATCATCATGGTGGGGAGCATAGAGGCATGCAGGCAGACATGGCACTGGCTACATTTTGAACAGAAGGCAACAAGAAGTATATTGCTGCACTGGGCATGGCTTGGGCATATGTGAGACTTTAAAGCTCACCCCACAGTGACATACTTCCTCCAAGAAGACTACACCTATTCCAGCAAGTGTGCATCTCCTAGTAGGACCACTCCTTGTGGGATTATGGGAGCCAATTACCACACATACTTTCTGCATTTATTCAATGCAGTTCTTGAAGTCTTATATAGAGTAATATAAGAAATAAAGGGGAAGTAAATAGGAAAGAAGTCAAATTGTCCCAACATGTAGATGGCATGGTCCCATACTTTAAAGATCCTAAAGATTGGCCAAGTATGGTGGTGCACACCTTTAATCCCAGTACTTGGGAAGCAAAAGCAGGAAGATTCTGTGAGTTCAAGGTCATTCTAGACTGCACAATGAGTTATAGGACAGTCATAGCTATTTAGAGAGACCAAGTCTCAGAAAATCAAAATAAATAAATACCCTAAAGACTTCACAAAAAACTCAGACCTGACAGATGCTTTCAGCAAAGTAACAGACAGAAAACCAACACACAAAAATAGTGAATTTTACATATACCAGAAAGAAGTAAGCTAAACTAAAAGACTTCACTTCTAGGAATGAAGGGACCAGACCCTCACTCAGCCCCTGCTTTAGAAGCCATGAAAGGCTTCAGAAAAGTCACGTAGGCCTGTAACACAAGGAAACTCCAGATTCTCTGGCCTCTGGAGCCTAGGGCCAAAACTGAACACAAAGAAACTCCAGACCCTCCCTAGCCTCCTAGGTACTTGGTTCCTGGGAACTGTTTGGCCACAAAAGAAACTCCAGGGGAGACCAAAACCTCCCCTATAGTCTCCAGGATACAGTTTTAAAAATTATTGGTACCTATGAACAACAGGTCACCTGCAAATAACAAGACAAAGCCATAGAAACCACAGAATGTTCCCTCTCAGCACTGACCAATGAGAATACCTGGTACACAGGTATTTCATGCGAAAATATGACTTTGAGAAAATTTCCTGATTGTTCCCAAATGTCAATCAATCAGAAACCAACTTGTACCTACTGATGTAATCCTGTAACTTTTGTCTTTAAAACCTATCAGTAGACAGGGAACTTCACCTACTCTGGAGGCTGCTGTGTCAGCTTGCTAGACGGAGTCCCTCCCTAGGTAGGATAGACAATTTAATAAACCTCGTGCATTTGCATTGTTGGTCTGTTTCCCTGGTCTCTTTGGGGATCCTTGTGACTTGGACATAACAATGCCAAAACCAAACTCATTAAGAAAGAAATCAGGGGTGAGGTGGGGTGGTGGAATCTCCCTCCAGAACAAATACCCCTGAATCCTTTCTATTGTTCCCTTCCCCCTCTTCCTCTATCTCCTGTCTTTGTTCCTTATCCGTGCCCTCTGTCCCTCTAGGGCAAATAATTTTTTTGCGTGCTGAGAGCTTGATGTTGGGGGATCCTGAATGGATACTTTTCCTTTCAATAGGTATCGGTAATAATTTTCTGAACAAGAGTTCAATACCACAGGAAATAATTCAATAATTAATAACTCGCATGGCAGGAAACTAAGAAGCTTCTGAACAGTAAAGGAAATAATTGTCAGGGTAAAGAAGCAGCCCACAGAATGGGGAAATGTTCATCAACCACACATCAAACAGAGTTTAATGTCAAGGGTATGTAAAGAACTGCAAAATTAAATACCTCAAACTCAAATCATCTAGTTAACAGGTAGGTTAATAACTGAAACAAACTCTTCCCATGGGATACTTAAATGCCCAGGAAATACCTGAGAAACATTCAATATCCTTAGCTTTAAGAGAAAATGCAAATTAAAGCTTCCTTGATCAAATAACCCATTCAATAATGGACTAATGAAATGAGTGGACAGTTCTCCAGAATGAAGTACATTGAGGGCCAGAAAGATGCTTGCCACCCAACCTTGACATTTGGAGTTAAATCTCCAGAAACCATTTAAAGATGGAGAGAACTAGGTCCACAAAGCTCTCCTCTGACCTTCACAATACACTGTGTAATACATCACTCCATACAACAATAATAAATACAAAGACAATGTACAAATGGTCAATAAATGTATGAAAAATGTCTAAAATTACTAGATGTCATAGTTAGGATTACTATTACTGTGCTGAAACAACATGACCAAAGCAACATGGGGAGGGAAGGTTTATTTGGCTTACACTTCCATATCACTGTTCATCATCCAAAGAACTCAGGACAGGAATTCAAACCGTGCAGGAATCTGTTGTCAGGAATTGATGCAAAGGTCATAGGTGGCTACTGCTTACTGGCTTGCTCATTCTACTTTCTTACAGAACCTAGGATCATCCGCCCAAGCATGCTCCCTCCACAAAGGTCTGGACCCTCTCCCACAAATTATTAGTTAAGAAAATGCCCCATAGCTGAATCTTATGGAGGCATTTTCTCAATTGAAGTTCCCTCCTTTCAGATAACTCTATCTTGTGTCAAGTTGAGAAGAAACTAGCTAGCACACTAGATATCAGAGAAATGAAAATAGAAATGACACTGACATTTCATCCAACAACAGCCATAAGGGCAAGTCATCAAGAAAATAAATGACATTGGATGTTGGTAAAGATGCAGACAAAAAGGAATCATATGCTGCTGGTTGGAATGTGAATAGTCCACTCAGTAGGCAAGTCACTCTAAGACTAAAATAGATCTTTAATATGACCCAGGTATATCACTCCTTAGTATTTACCCCAAAGACAACACATCACAGAAATATGTGAACATCAGTGTTTATCGAAGCACTATTCACAGTAGTCAGATCGTTGCACTAACTCAGGTACTTACCAATATAGGAATAAATAAAGAAAATACTTCATTTTCCTTCTAAAATGTGTTAAAAGAGTATTTATTAGACAGTAGTATTTTGCACTTAGTACTTACTAAGTAAATTGGAATTTTCTCTTATGTTTATTTGTATAGTTCAACTGTATCTTTGAGTATACTACTGGTTGAGTATCTTTTATATGAAAGACTTGGGACCAGACACAGTTCTGATTTAGAGTTAGCCAAGCATTTTGTTGCTGGCTGAAGACTGTCTTAATAAACAAAAACAAAAACAAAAGAAAAAGAGAAGACTTTCAAATACAGATTTTTCAGATTTGGGAGTACCTGCACACACACCACAAATTGAACACTCCTAATACAAAACTCAATGTGTCGCTGAATTATTTTTCAGAGCATTTCAAGCTTCAGAGTTTAATGTATATTTGTTTAATATATATTTGTGCTCTTTATTAAAAGTCACCTATAGCAGCAAATACACAATATATAAAAACAAATATAAAAACTGCATTACTTTCTGAATTATGATATTATAAACTCATAGTATGGGAGAAAATCGTTGTGTTTTTATTTTAACATATTATTTGTGGGTGATTACTTTCACGATGAATTGTTGGTCAAGCACTTTTCTGTGCTCAATCACCTGATCTTATTTTATGCTGGAAATGGGAAAAACTCGTATTATCAAGAAGAAGACAGAATCCAGAATAGAAAGAAAAGCTGAGATAAGGGGAAAGAAATCAAACTATGTAAAATACTTTAATGGATAGACAAAGTAAATAAAATAATCTTCTGTACCAGTAGTTCAGCAAATTTCTTTTTTTAAAGGTTTTCTGTTAGAAACCATAACCAACCTCTAGTTCCATGCTTTTGAATGCTTTGCCTGACCAGCCTATGTAGATTTGTTACTGCTTCCTGTGTGCTTTGCATGTGTAAAGGTGAAAGCAGTGGTTCCTAACCACTAATCTAGTGTTCTTACTTTGGAGCTCATTATTACAGGAAACACACTTCAGGGCTGGGGAATCATAGTCCATTGGTAGGTCACTGTCTAGCATGTGGGAGGCATGTTCAAAACCCAGCAAGGCCTGAGAGGTCAGGGACACAGCGTTATACTTTTCTTTATAACCAGAGAAATCAAACCACGGATATGCTAACAAGCCTATCTTTGCAAAGTGAGGTATAGTGACCGGACTGCTCAACTTCCTAACATTTTATTCCCATTCACAAAACTGCTTCAATTTACACTTTAATATGCAAGGAGAGATTGATTTTAAAATGCAGGTTTGTAGGGCTGGGGATTGTAGTTCAGTTGGTAATGTTTTCCTGGTACCTGGTATGGATTTAGCCCAGAGTTCATCCAAAATACCAAACAATACAGTGTGGTAGCATGCGCTTGTAATCCCAACAATTTGGAAGTGGTGGCGGGAATATCAGAAGTTGAAACTCATTTTGTCTATAAAATGAATTCAACAATAGCCTGAGATTTTAGCTCAAAACAAAGAAAAACCATTAAAATACAATTTAAAAGCTACTATCAATTTTAAGATTGGGGGATTGAATCGCAGACTTTATGCATGGTAGTCTACAACCCAACTGATTTAAAAAAAGGAAAGGTTTCTCGAGTTCTAGCTTTCTCGTGGATTTTTCAGGTTTAGTGGTGAGTAAATATATTCCACAAGGAAATTATGTGATCCAACGTGAAGCTCCACAGTTTTCGGTTTGAGTGACTACTCTAGTTCATGGAGTTCTATAGTTTGTATCTGGTTAATTTCTATGCATGTTTATTTATTTTTAGTTTGCTTTTGTTCAATGCTTTTTTAAATAAAAAAAAAAAAAGTCAAAGCAAGAGCGCACTGCAGTAAAAGCGATATAGCGATCCCATCCTGTGAACTTGCCAGAAACCGCAAAGCGAAGTCTTCACAAACTTCTTTTTCCGGTTCCATTCCCTTAAAGTTCCGGTTTGCTGACTTTAAAAACAGTTCCGATCCCTTGCGAAAGTCGGATGGTAAAAATCCCGGTGCGTTTCAAAACAGCTTCTGTAGCCGCAATTGGTCAAAACAATTTCACTTCAATTAAGAGAGCAGCTTAATTTAGGTGTAAACTGGTTGCTTAGTTACTATGCTGCCTAAAAAGAATTCGCCAAACGGGTATAAGCGCCGCGAGAACGGGAAGTAGCTGTGGTGAACACTTCCGGGACCGTCAGTAAAATCGGTCCTACCCGGGGAAAGCGGAAGTGAAGCTGGACGACCGCGGAGGATTCGGGCATTCTTGTTTACAGGAGTGACGTCCCCCGTCAAGTCACATGACTTTGGAGGAAGGAATTTAGCCTCAGAGGCACAATGGAACAGTACAAGGCCGGTGTTACTGTTAGTTACAAAGTGAGACACTGTTTCCAAACTCATTTTCCATGGAGCTACTTCCATCTTAATGGCATTAGAGTTCTAGAAACTGTTTCCAAAATAAATAAATAATCGCAATAGTTAACTATCTGTCTGTCTATCTATCTATCTATCTATCTATCTATCTATCTATCTATCTATCTATCTATCTAATGAGATAAATAAAATATCTAAATATTTATTTAGGGCTGTAGAGTCCTAAGTACTATCTCCTTGTCTAAGAGGGTCATGAACAAATACGGTTCTTATGAAAAAACCCAGGAAGGGAAGGGAGGAAGGGAGGGAGAGCAAGTGAATGAGAGAGAAGAGGATGATGTACATGTTATATATAAAGAGTTGTGGATTATAAAGAAACATACAGTGCATGCTAGTTACTGCTCTTTGTCCTTTGCTGTTGTATTCTTACAATTTATTCAGAGAAGTCTTTCTAAATTTCTGTGACTAGATAAACCCATTTTAAAGATTTATTTTATTTATGTATATGTGTGTTTTCCTGCATGAGTTTATGTGCAGTACATGGGTGCAGGTGCCCTTGCAGAGGCCAGATGGATCTCATGGAACTATATTTGCTGACAGTTGGGAACTTTCATGTCGTTGCTGGGAACTGAAACAGGATCCTCTGTATTCTTAATCACCAAGTCACCTCCCCCAAATCCATTTTACAGTCAAAGAGCCATTGGATTATTTACTTGTAGTATTTAGACAAGTTGTTATGGTACTTCATCAATTTGAAGAAGTGTTTGAATATTTTTTCTCCATCTACCAGAGGATAGGCTACTATTTGGTTTCTATGTGGAGTAAACTCTCAGAAAATTTGTTAAATAAATGAATGTTGGCAAACGCTGATAATTCTACAGGGAGATGAAAGGGCAGCAACTACAGATTATTGCAAAATTTAGAGATTAAAACGTTAGAAATAATTCAGTATATGGAAAGAGATATCAATATGATCCCTGTGACACAGATTTATGTAAATAAAATATTGTTACCTTTTCTAAAACTTTCTGAGACTGAATTATGGGCATAAGAATTAGGAGAATATCATAGTATTTATTTACATTGTCCTGGAAAAAGACAATATGTGTGTCTGTGGTGTAAAGAAAATGGCCCCCAAAGGGTGTGTCATTAGAACAAATGTTCCACAGCATAAACAAATTAACTCATCTTAAAAATAATATTCTACAACATTTCCCTCTTTTTGTCTAAATAAAAATAAAAGGTTTTAAATTTAACACAGCATAAAACTACATACAACAAAACAGTTATCAAGTAAGAATTAATTTACAATATTCAGTCCATTTGTATTTAGCAAATTTAGAAAAACACTCTATTACATATTTTATTTTAGTGATTCCACAGTTTTATATATAATTTACTTTCTATTATAACTAGGGAAAACTATAAGTTTAGTCTTTATTTAGCAAATTCAGAGAAAATACTTCATTATTTATCTTATATTAGTGATTCCAAAGTTTTTTTACCTAATCTACTTTTTATCATAACCAAGAAAACTATAACTAATTATTTAGTCTTTTTACTCCATTAAAGACCAAGAAAGATGCAGTATTGCCTAACAACAGAGGCATCTTTCTTGTTCCCTGGACAGTCATCCAAAGTTCTTCTGCAACATTGGGACATCCACCTTCAGCCTACAGGTCCAAGATATCTGGCAGATTTTTTTTTAATTTAAAAAATTTTTATTTATTTTACATACCAATCACAGTTCTCCCTCCCTCCCCTCCCCCATCCCCACCCTAACCTGCTTCCTACTCCACATCCATTCCTCAGAAAGGGTAAGGCTTCCCATGGGGAGTCAACAAAGCTTGGCATATCAAGTTGAGGCAGGACCAAGCTCCTCCCCTCTTCATCAAAGCTAAGCAAAACATCCCACCACAGGGAATGGGCCCCGAAAATCCAGATCATGTTACAGAGACAGTTCCTGATCTCACTGCAATGGGCCCCATAAACAGACCAAGCTACCAAACTGTCACACACATGCAGAGGGCCTAGTCCCATGCAGGGATGAGCTCCCATGAGCTCAGGTCAGCTGTCTCTGTGGGTTTCCTATCATGATCTTGACTCTCCTTGCTCATAAAATCCCACCTCTTTCTCTCTTTAACCGGACTCCCAGAGCTCAGCCCTGTGCTTGGCTGTGGATCTCTGCATCTACTTCCATCAATTACTGAATGAAGATTCTTTGATGACAATTAGGGTAGTCACCAATCTGATTACAGGAGAAGGCCAGTTCTGGCACCCTCTCCACTGTTGCTAGAAGTCTTATCTGGGGTCATCGTCTTGAATTCCTGGGAGTTTCTCTGGCACCAGGTTTCTCCCTAAACCCATAATGGCCCCCTTTATGAAGATACCTCTTTCATTGCCTCCCCTCTACATCCCTGCCCCAACCTGACCACCCTGATCCCTTATGTTCCCAGTCCCCATCCCCTTAATCCTACCCCACCTCACCCACCCCCAGTTTGCACAGGAGATGTCATCTGTTTCCCATCATCAGGGCAATCCATGGGTCTCTCTTAGGGTTCTCCTTGTCACTTAGCTTCTCTGGGGATGTGGATTGTATCCTGGTTTTCCTTTGCTTTACATCTAATATCCGCTTATGAGTGAAGTGGGTACAAACTCTGTTTATCTTTCTGGGTCTGGGTTACCTCACTCAGGATAATTTTTTCTAATTCCTTCCATTTGCCTGCAAATTTCAAGATGTCATTTTTTAAACCATTGAGTAATACATTACATTGTGTCAATGTACCACATTTTCTTTATTCATTTTTTGGTTGATGGGCATCTAGGTGGTTTCCAGGTTCTGGCTATTACAAATAATGCTGCTATGAACATAGTTGAGCAAGTGTCCTTGTGGTATGGTTGAGCATCCTTTGGGTATATGCTCAAGAGTAGTATCGCTGTGTCTTGAGGTAGATTGATTCCAAATATTCTGAGAAACCACTATACTGATTTCCAAAATGGCTGTACAAGTTTGCACTCGCACCAGCAGTGGAGAAGTGTTACTCTTACTCTCCAACATAAGCTGTCATCAGTGATTTGATTTTTTAGCCATTCTGATTGGTATAAGATGGTATCTCCAATCCTTTTGATTTGCATTTACCTGATGGCTAAGGATGCTGAGCAATTAATGAATGCCTTTTGGCCATTTGAGGTTATTGTGTGGAGATTCTCTGTTTAGATCTGTACCCCATCTTAAATTGGATTATTTGGTATTTTGATGTCTAGTTTCTTGACTTCTTTATATATTTTGGAGATCAGCCCTCTGTCAGATGTGGGGTTGATGAAGATCTTTTCCCATTCTGTGAGGCTACCATTTTGTCTTATTTATCTTGTCCTTTGCCTTATGGAAGCTTTTATTTCAGGAGGTCCCATTTATTAATTGTTGCTCTCAGCGTCTGTACTGTTGGTGTCATATTGAGTAAGTGATCTCTTGCGCCCATGCGTTCTCACTTTCTCTTATATCAGATTCAGTGAAACTGGATTCATTTTGAGGTCTTTGATCCACTTGGACTTGGGTTATGTGCATGGCGGTAGATATGGATCTATCTGCATCCCCTTACATGTTGACATCTGGTTATGCCAGCACCATTTGTTAAAGGTGTTTTCTTTTTTCCAGTCTATAATTTTGGCTTCTTTGTCAAAAATCAGGTGTTCCGAATGGACTTTGGGAGCCCATTCCACATGGAGGGAGCATGCTCTTTCAGTCTGGACACATGGAGGGCCTAGGCCCTGCCTGGGATGATATGACAGACTTTGGAGCTCCCCCATGGAGAACCTCACCCTCCCTGGGGAGCAGAGGGGGGATGAGGTGGGGGTTTGGGGGTTGGTGGGAGTGGGGGAGGGAGAGGGAGCTGGGATTGACATGTGAAGCAAGCTTGTTACTAATTTAAAAAAATTAAAAAATAAGCTAATGAAATGAGCTAGCTTGTTGGATCCCATCATATATGGTGGGATGCCATGCTCAGTTTTAATGGATGGGAGAGGGGCCTGTCCCTGTCCCAACTTGTTGTGCCAGACTATGTTGACTCCTCATGTGAGCCCTTACCTGTGAGGACGAGTGAACGGGGTGGGGGTGGGGATGGGGGTTGGGTGGGAGGGAGAACTGTGGTTGGAATGTAAAATGAAATAAAAATAAAAAATGAAAAAAGAAAAAACAAAAAAGTTCTCTAAGTAGGTGTATGTTTCAAAGACCAATTTTATAACATCTATACTTATTTCTATTTTGACATGTAATGGCATAAAAACTCAAAAAATCAGGTGTTCATAGGTATGTGAATTAATTTTTGGGTCTTTAATTTTATCCCATTGATTCACATGTCTGTTTATATGCCAAGCTGTTTTTATTATTATAGCTCTATTATAAAACTTGAAGTCAGAGATGGTGATGCCTCTGGAAGTTCCTTTATTGTTCAGGACTGTTTTGGCTATCCTCAATTTTTGTTTTTTTTTCCTATGAAATTGAGTATTGTTTTTCCTAGGTCTGTGAAGAATTGTGTTGGGATTTTGATGGGTATTGGATTGAATCTATAGATTGCTTTTGGTAAGATTGCCATTTTTACTATATTGATCCTACCTATCCAATAGTGTTGGAGATCTTTCCATTTTCTGATATCTTCTTCAATTTCTTTCTTCAAAGAATTAAAGTTCTGGTCTACAGGTCTGGTTAGAACTACTCCAAGATATTTTATGTTATTTGTGGCTATTATAAAGGGTGATGTTTCTCTTATTTCTTTCTCAGCCAATTTATCATTAGTATATAGGTAGCCTCTTGATTTTTTAAAATTAATCTTGTATCCTGCTACATTACTGAAGGTGTTTATCAGCTGTAGAAATTCCCTTGTAGAATTTTTGGGGTCATTTATGTATACTATCATATCATCTACAAATAGAGAAAATTTGACTTCTTTATTTCCGATTTGAATGCCCTTGATATTCTTTTGTTGTCTTATTGCTCTAGCCAGAACTTCAAGTGTTATATTGAATAGATATGGAGAGAGTGGACAGTCTTATCCTGTTCCTGATTTTAGTGGAATTGCTTTGTTTCTCTCCAATCAAATGGACCTAAGAAACAAACTGGTGTAGCTATCTTAATGTGTACCAAAATAGACTTCAAATTAAAGGTAATCATTAGCTCCATTTAATTTGATGTTGGCTGTTGGCTTGCTGTATATTGCTTTTATTATGTTTAGATATGTTCCTTGTATCCCTGATCTCTCCAAGACCTTTATCATGAAGGAGTGTTGGATTTTTCCAAATGATTTTTTAGTATCTAATGAGATGATCATGTGGTTGTATTTCTTTCAGTTTGTTTATATGGTGGATTACATTGATAGATTTTCATATGTTGAATCATGCCTGCATCTCTAGGGTGATGCCTACTTCATCACGGTGGATGATTCTTTTCATGTGTTCTTGGATTTGGTTTGCCAGTATTTTATTGAGTATTTTTGCATCAATGTTGATGAGGTCTATAATTCTCTTACTTTGTTGTATCTTTGTGTGGTTTGGGTATCAGAATAACTGTAGCCTCATAAAAAGAGTTTGACAATGTTGCTTCTGTTTCTATTGTGTGGAACAATTTGAAGAATATTGGTGTTAGTTCTTCTTTGAAATTCTGGTAGAATTCTGTTCTGAAACCATATGGCTCTGGGCTTTTTTGGTGGGGAGACTTTTAATGACTACTTCTATTTCCTTAGGGGCTATAGTTCTATTTGTTTATCTGGTCTTGGTTTAATTTAGGTATGTGGCACTTATACATAAAATTGTTCATTTCTTTTAAATTTTCCAATGTTTTTGGAGTATAGAGTTTTGAAGTATGACCAGATGAGTCTCTTGATTTCCTCAAGTGACTGTTATGTTCCCCTTTTCATTTCTGATTTTGATAATTTGTATATTTTTTCTTTGCCTTTTGGTTAGTTTGGATAAGGGTTTGTCTATCTTGTTGACTTTCTTGAAGAACCAACTCTTTGTTTCATCGATTGTTGTATTCTCTTTGTTTCTATTTTATTTATTTCTATTTTTTGTTTTTTTTCAGGACAGGGTTTCTCTGTGTAGCTTTGGAGCCTGTCCTAGCACTTGTTCTGTAGACTAGGATGGCCTCAAACTCACAGAGATCCACTTGCCTCTGCCTCCCAAGTGCTGGGATTAAAGGCCTGTGCCACCACTGTCCGGCTCAGCCCTGAGTTTGATTATTTCCTGTTATCTATTTCTCCTGGGTGAGTTTTCTTCCTTTTGTTCTAGAGCTTTCAGGTGTGCTGTTGAATTGCTAGTGTGAGATTTCTCCAAATTCTTTATGTTGTCATTAAGTGCTATGAACTTTTCTCTTAGCACTGCTTTCATAGTGTCACATAAATTTTAGTATGTTGCACGTTCATTTATTGAACTCTAGAAGTCTTTAATATTTTTATTTCTTCCTTGACCAGTGGTGATTCAGTTGATCATTATTCAGTTTCCATGCGTTTGTAGGCTTTCTGTAATTTCTGTTGTTAATTTTAACTTTAAGCCATGGTGATTTGATAAGATACAGGGAGTTATTCCAATTTTTTGTATCTATTGAGATTTGCTTTGTGACCGAGTATGTGGTCAATTTTAGAGACGATTCCAGGAGGTACTGAGAATATATATTCTTTTGTATTTGGGTGGCATGTTCTATAGATGACGGTTAAGCTCATGTGAGTCAACATGTGTCATTTTCCTTATTTCTCTGTTAAGTTTCTGTCTGTCAGACCTGTCCATTGGTGAGAGTGGGGTGTTGAAGTCTCCCACTATTAGTGTGTGGGGTTTGATGTGTGATTTAAGCTTTAGTATTGTTTCTTGTGTTTGGGGCATAAATGTTCAAATTTGAGACTTCATTTTGATGGATTTTTCCTGTGATGAATATGAAATGTCCATGTCCATCTCTTTTGATTAACTTTAATTTGTAGTCTATTTTGGTACATATTAGGATAGCTACACCAGTTTGTTTCTTAGGTCCATTTGATTGGAAAATCTTTTCCCACTCCTTTACTCTGAGGTAATGTCTGTCTTTGAAGTTGAGATGTGTTTCTTGTATGCAGAAGGATGGACACAGTCGGGTAGCCTGTGTCTTTTTAAATTTATTTTTATTTTATATACATTTTGCCATGGGTGTTGGGTCCCCTGGAATTGGAGTTACAGACAGCTGTGAGCTACCATGTGGGTGCTGGGAATTGAACCCTGGCCCTCTGGAAGAACAGTCAGTGCTTTTAACCACTGAGCCATCTCTCCAGCCCTATCCTGTGTCTTTTAAAGGTGAATTGAGTCCATTAATATTAAGGAATATTAATAATCATTGATTGCTAATTCATGATATCTTTGGGTTTTGTTGTTATCAGTGTTAGTGTGTGTGTTTCCCTTCTTTGAGATTTGCTGGTGTGAGATTATTGTCTGTGTTTTTGTGGGTGCAGGTAACGTCCTTGTGCTGCAGTTTTCCTTCTAGTACTTTCTGTATGACTGGTTTGTGGATAGATATTGTTTAAATCTGGTTTTGTCATGGGATATCTTGTTTTCTCTGTGTATGACTGAAAGTTTCACTGGGTATAGTAGTCTGTGCTGGCATCTGTGGTCTCTTAGTGTCTGCAAAACATGTCCAGGACCTTTTGGCTTTCAGAGTCTCCATTGAGAAGTCAGGTGTTATTCTGTTAAGTGTGCCTTTATATGTTAATTGACCTCTTTCCTTTGCATCTCTTAATATTCTTTTATTCTGTGTGTTTACTGTTTTGTTATATGGTGAGGGAACTTTTCTTTTTGGTCCAGTCTATTTGGTGTTTTGTAAGATTCTTGTACTTTTATAGGTATGCCCTTCTTTAGGTTGGGGAATTTTTCTTTTATGATTTTGTTGCACATGCTTTCTGTACATTTGAGCTGGTATTCTTCTTCTATCCTTATCATTCTTAGGTTTGGTCTTCTCATGATGTTCCAGATTTTCTGGATATTTTGTCTTAAGACCTTGCTGGATTTTACATTTTATTTGACCAAAGACTTTATTTCTTCCATTGTATCTTCAATGTATCTTCCATCTCTTGCATTCTGCTGTTTATACTTGTATCTGTAGTTCCTGTTCATTTACCCAGATTTTCCCTTTCCAGAATTCCCTGGGTTTTTGTTTTATTGCCTCTTATTCAGTTTTCATATCTTGAACCAGTTCCTTCACCTGTTTGTTTTTTCTTGGCTTTCTTAAAGGGATTTATTGATTTATTCCAATTTTTGTCTTTTCCTCAATTTCTTTAAGGGAGTCTTTCATTTCTTCTTCAAAGGCCTCTGCCATCTTTGTAAAGTTATTTAAGGTTGTATTCTTTTGTTTCATCTGCATTGCATGTTCAGGTCTTGCTGTTGTAGAACCACTAGATTCCGGTGATGCCAAATTGCTGTTGATAGTGTTGAATGCGTTCTTGCACTCCCATCTACACATCTGTGTTTGGGGATAATTACAGGTACAGGTGTGAATTCTTGTGATGTCTTTGTTGGATGGGTATTTTGTTCCTGTACTGTCTGTCTCTTTATTGTCTTTTGCCCTGAATGACCATGAGTTCTGTTGATTGGCTGGTTGTTAGTTTGACTAGGGTTGTCTCAGCTGAATTTTATGGGGGTTTGGGTGCCTACATCCAGCATATTTTCTAGTTATGACTGGTGTGGGCTTTACTTGTGTTTATGGGGGTATGTTCTTCCAACTGGCATAGGTTTTGCCTGTGCCTTTTCTTCCAACTTATACAGCTGGCACTTGTACCTATAGGGTCTGCTGATATTGCTAGAGAGGGCTGTTTAATGGAGGCTCTTCTTCCAATTGGTGCAGATGGTGCTTGTGCCTCTAGGGGTCACTGATGCTTTGAGGGATGGTTGGCAAAGAGGAATGGTGGGTTCAGTTGGTTTGGGGAATGGAGTGGGTCTTGTAGGTTACAGAGTCCAATGGGTGGCTGCAGTGGTGGATCAGCCTGTCTGAAGGACTTGCACCTGTTGATTGGCTGTTGGTGCTAAGATAGGAGGGGGAGGGGCATGAGATGTGCCCTGGGGCCTAGGGCCTAGAGACCTGGGCAGTACAGCTGGGAGACCAATCACTCACCTCTTTCTCCAGTTGGTGCTGATGGTGTCTGTGCCTCAAATTATGCATTTTGAAAGCAATAGTCTTGGGTCTCTAATACATCTCTCTTTAACATATACATCTCCTCAGTTCACGTGTCTATTACTTGATTGATACTTTATCATTTTGATTTTTATTAAAAATAAAATCAGTTGATGATTTTGACAACACCAACTCAAATACCTATAAACAACTATAAGGAAGATGTAATTTTAAAGCCAGGCATGGTGGTACATGCCTATAGTCTCAGCACTCCAAAAGCCAAAACAGAGACAGTGTTCATGTCCATCCTGGACAATATAGAGACCCAGCCCACCTATGAAATAAAGCATATGAGTTCATGTCTCTTTCGTTATTTAAGTGATAAACCCAAAGAATTATTGCTACAGAGATAAATTATTTGAATGCTGCTTGCATTTTCTAATTTGTTTCATTATTCATTGAACAGAAAAAATGGTGCTTTACCATTACCATGGCATCTCCAATACACTAGGAGAAAAATCTCATGTAAGGTCTAGTTAAAGATTGCAAGACTGTTATGTGTTGCATCACTCTATTGGTGAGAGTTGCATTGAAAGCCTGGAATCCCAGTGGCTTAGATAACAGAAGGATTAGTATGACTAGAATTTGTGTAGAAATATGTTAGAAGGTGTCTGAAATAGTAATGGGATGCTTAAAGGCCAATGTAAGACAGAGCGTGGTTTTCTGCTTTGCTAACCATATACCACCCAGGGTACTGAGATGTTGAATTTTTTTCAGAAGAACTAAGTATTTTTTGGTATCATCTTGAAGTTTAGGGCCTAAGGATGTCAGGTTGACATGCAAATCAATATTTGTAAAGATCCCCAGACTCAAGGTTTCATGCTATATGGAAACTGGATCCAGAGACAGATCTGGTGAGTCATTGGTGTGGCATTTTCTGTTGCTAAGGGTAAATATATTGCACTTTTCCTGGCTGAGCTGAAATGCACAAGCATAATTACACACCTGTGTATTTCTGGACCTAAGAATACTGTAAAAGAATCCAACGGAACATTCTTGTAGGGACTAAAATTCATACAGACTTAGACATAAACAGAGCGCTGTTCATAAGTATACCTTGGGCCCTAATTTTATGTCTACTCTTCCACATGCTAGCACAGTGGTAAAAGGAAATAGCCTGACTCTGGCTTGTGCCACATTGACAGAAAACTAACCATGGCCATGTCTATGCGGCTTTCACATAAAAACAGTTAATTTTTTTTAGGTGGAAGATAGGGTTGTATTTATTGTATATTTCTTTTAACTTTTCCACACACTTGAATATTTTTACTATGTAAGTAGTTTTCTTTTTTTTCTATAATGTTTTAGTTTCCATGCAGTCACTGCATATGGTAGTGGATTTCAAAAGGACAATTTTAATACATGCATGTAATGCATTTTGAGCATGTTCTCCCATATCCCCATTCAAGTATTTTCCTATTATTACTATTTTCCTCCTAATCCTTTATTCTTCATAGACTTCTAGTTTCCTGTCATATATACTTACATGCCTAAGGCAAAGATTTTAAATCATAACAAACTTTTAGAGAGAAATTTTAGATCTTACAGAAAATCAGAAAGCACCTAGAGTGAGTCCCATATACCCCCTTTCTTCCAGCACAACCCCCATTATTAATATCTTGCTTTAGCAGAACACATTTGATTACACTGATGTACAAAGTACTGTTCACCAAAGTGCAAAGTTTACAATGGGATAGACTTTTGTCTTATGAGTCTATTTTTCACAAATGCACAGTTACATGTATCTGCCATTATAATAAAGGAAAATTTCATTGTCCTAAAAATAGTCTGTTTTAGCTCATTGTCCTCATTCTCCTGATAATTATCTTTTTATTATTTTTAAATTAGTCAAAGCTTGCTTCACATGTCAGTTCCAGCTCCCTCTCCCTCCCCTCCTCCCCTGTCCCAACATCCCCCCCAGCCCTCACCCCATCCCCCCTCTGCTCCCCAGGGAGGGTGAGGCCATCCATGGGGGAACTCCAAAGTCTGTCATATCATCCCAGGCAGGACCTAGGCCCTCCCCCATGTGTCCAGACTGAGAGAGCA
Source organism: Cricetulus griseus (assembly GCF_003668045.3). Taxonomy (NCBI): domain Eukaryota; kingdom Metazoa; phylum Chordata; class Mammalia; order Rodentia; family Cricetidae; genus Cricetulus; species Cricetulus griseus. Next base: position 200,292,691 of record NC_048595.1, on the reverse strand, counting down.
TCCCTCCACGTAGAATGGACTCCCAAAGTCCATTTGTGTGCTAGGGGATAATTATCGTTTTAATGTCTTTATAATGTTGCTTTTGCCAGAGTGTTATATAGTTGAAACAATATTGTCTTTCTTTTAAAAAAATGTTTCCATCAATTCTTTGAGAATTTCATGCCGTGGATTTTTATCCTATTCATCCTCACTTCTCTCCTTAACTCCGTCCAGATCCACTACCACTCTTCACCCCCCAACTTTAGGTCCTGTTTTTTTTACTATTCAGCAACCCATCGACTCCAGTTTGAGCTGTACACATACACTGGGTGTGTGAGCCATCCACCGCAGCACGGTCTGGAGCCACACCCTTAAATAAAACTGACTTTCCCTCCCCTAGAAGCCATCAGCCGTCCACAGCTCCTCAGGGGTTGGAGCTCATGAACACCTTTCCAATCCATGCTGGAAAGTAGCAGAGTAAACAATGTGCCTTTCGTGGCTTGATAATTCATTTCTTTTTACAGAGCATTTAAAAAGGTACCTTTTTAAACTTAGCAATACGTTTCAACTTATACACTTTGTATTCTGATTTAGTAAACTATCTCTTAAAGACTTTAAAAGATAAATAAGCTATTTTAAATATTTACTATGCATTTGATATTAGGAACTTACTAACTCTGACAGATGAAATAATTAAATTGTAGTTATATCAAAATGGTCTTATTTGCTAGAAAGAAAAATAAAAGCACAGACAAGAAGAGGTGAACTGACCATGGAGATTATTATGAGCCTCATCGCTTATATCACATTTCAGGAAAATGTGGGTCTGAAACAATGCAAAGGGGAAGCATAACCGTTCTATGCCCACTAGGCCATTCTCATTAAATTCTGAGTTTTTTCTTGGTCTTCTGTTGAGTCATTCGGTTGAATTTGATGTGAGAGTAGTAACCTAACCACAATCCAAATGTAGGCATGTCCAAGTTGTGAATAAAAACTGGGAACTTAGTTAAAAATCTTCTATGGCACCCAGTCACCTTTTCAGTCCTGCAGTCGATTTTCATCCCAACCCTTTAGAATCTGCGAAAACCCCCTGGTTTTCCCACACTTAATACCGTTATAGATGCAATGAAAGCCCTTGAAACATAGAGGAGACGTTGGTATGTTGTGAGACATATTGAAAGCATGCTATTTAGAGAACTGTCAATATGAAAGTGATTGCCTTAATGCTTTGGAGAAAAACAATTGCTTGAAAAGAACGCAGGGTGGCGCTGCAGCCTCACAAGTAGAAGGAACCGGGACCAGCCAACCATCCAGTAGCTTGACGCTAACGGGAGGAGGGAGGAGAAGCCTTTTAAAGCAAGCGGTTCCGGAAAGTCTTAGGCCAGGGGATTGTGGACTTCTCCCATTGTCTGCATGACATTTGCAGGGCGAGTCAGTGACAACGTGAACCACGGCTGGAGCGAGTTTGTTGGGAGACCAGAAGGTGATGGAGGCTGGAGAGGAAATGGAGCGAATTCTGAAAAAAAGGCAAGTCCTGATGTTCTTTGTTTTGCTGGGCATAGCTCAGGCTGGGTCCACCCTTAGGCGTTACTCAGTGGAGGAGGAAGCAGAGAACGGCTTTTTTGTGGCCAATTTGTTAAAGGACCTGGGGCTGGAGGTAGAGGAACTCACTGCGCGGAGACCACGAGTCATTTCCAAAGGGAAAAAATTAAACTTAGAGTTCAGTATGCAGACGGGGGATTTGTTGTTAAGGGAGAAACTGGACCGGGAGGAACTATGCGGCCCCGCCGAACCCTGTGTGGTACCTTTCCAGGTGTTACTGGGAAATCCTTTGCAGATTTTTCAGGCTGAGCTACAGATTAGGGACATAAATGATCATTCTCCCGTTTTTCTGGACAAAGAAATAATTTTGAAAATTTCAGAAATGACTGCTTCCGGAACCACTTTCTTAATAGAACGGGCTCAAGATTTAGATGTAGGAAGCAACAGTCTCCAAACTTACACAATCAGCCCTAATTTCTATTTTCATCTTAAATTACAAGACAGTCCTGATGGCACGGTATTGCCACAGCTGGTTCTGGACAAAATGCTGGATCGGGAGGAACAATCTGAAATTAGATTAATACTCACAGCAATAGATGGTGGGAATCCACCCAGGTCTGGCACCGCCCTGGTTCTTATTGAAGTCTTGGATATCAATGACAATGCCCCCACATTTTCAAAGTTTCAATATGAGGTTCAGGTCCCAGAGAACAATCCTGTTGGATCCCAGGTTGCCGTGGTCTCTGCTAGGGATTTAGACATTGGGGACTATGGACAAATAGCTTATGCTTTTTCCCAAGCTTCTGAAGACATTCGGAAAACATTTCGAATGAATGCAACATCCGGAGAAATCCTTTTAGCAAAGACACTGGATTTTGAATCCATCCAGACATACACAGTATATGTTCAGGCTATAGATGGTGGCGGACTTTCTGGAAGCAGTGTGGTGTTTGTCCAAGTGATGGATTTGAACGACAACCCACCGGAACTGACTATGTCCACACTTAACAATCACATCCCAGAAAACTCCCCGGAAACCGTAATTGCTGTGTTCAGTGTTGCAGATTCTGATTCTGGAGACAACGGAAAAATAGTGTGCTCCATTCAAGAGGATCTTCCTTTTATTCTAAAACCCTCAGTTGAGAACTTTTACACTCTGATGACAAGCACAGCCCTGGACCGGGAGAACAGATCACAGTACAACATCACCCTCACCATCACCGACCTGGGCACACCCAGGCTCACAACCCAGCACACCATAACAGTGCAGGTCTCTGATGTCAACGACAACGCCCCCTCCTTCACACAAACCTCCTACACACTGTTTGTCCAGGAGAACAACAGCCCCGCCCTGCACATAGGCACCATCAGCGCCACAGATTCAGACTCAGGCTCCAATGCCCTCATCACCTACTCACTGCTGCCCACCCACGACCCTCAGCTGGCCCTCTCGTCGCTCATCTCCATCAATGCAGACAACGGACAGCTGTTCGCGCTCAGGGCGCTGGACTATGAGGCCCTGCAGACCTTCGAGTTCCGTGTGGGAGCCACAGACCAAGGCTCGCCTGCGCTCAGCAGTCAGGCTCTGGTGCGCGTGCTCGTGCTGGACGCCAATGACAATGCGCCCTTCGTGCTCTACCCACTGCAGAACGCGTCTGCGCCCTGCACAGAGCTGCTGCCCAGGGCGGCAGAGCCAGGCTACCTGGTCACCAAAGTGGTGGCTGTGGACCGCGACTCTGGCCAGAATGCCTGGCTGTCCTTCCAGCTGCTCAAGGCCACTGAACCAGGGCTGTTCACTGTGAGGGCTCACAATGGCGAGGTGCGCACCTCCAGGCTGCTGAGTGAGCGCGATGCTCCCAAGCACAGGCTTCTGCTGCTGGTCAAGGACAATGGTGATCCTCCTAGCTCAGCCAGTGTCACTCTGCAAGTGTTGGTGGTGGATGGCTTCTCTCAGCCCTCTGCCTCTGCCTGAGGTGGGGCAGGAACGCGCACATGAGGATGACTTGCTCACACTCTATCTGGTCATAGCCTTGGCTTCTGTGTCTTCGCTCTTCCTCTTGTCTGTGTTGCTGTTTGTGGGAGTGAGACTGTGCAGGAGGGCCAGGGAGACATCTATGGGTGGCTGTTCTGTGCCTGAGGGCCACTTTCCTGGCCACCTGGTGGATGTTAGCGGGGTGGGGACCCTGTCCCACAGCTACCAGTATGAGGTCTGCCTGACTGGGGACTCTGGGACCACAGATTTCAAGTTTCTGAAGCCTATAATGCCCAACTTCCTTCTTCAGAGTTCAGAGAGAGAGAATGATACAAACGCCAGTTACAGGAATAGTTTTGAATTCAGTTAAACATTGATGAGGAAACATGGAGCAGAGTCCCAGCTAAAACGTTAAAGGCCTGATTTTACTGCTTTGGCAACTGAAGGAATCTCTTCTCCTTTGAATGTCACTATGGTGTTCCAATCCTGTGCATGTTACTGGTATTTCTAAGTAAGGTTTGTGGAATAAGGGATCTAAATTTGCTTGTATTCCAATTGTGATTAGTCTTGTGATTTTATTTGACTTATAACATGAAAGTAAAATTTGTGTTTCCAGGAACATATCTTTTCGAGACCAGGCCTCATTATGTAGCCTTGGCTGTCCTTGAACTCACTATGTAGACCAGGCTGGCCTGGAACTCATAAAGATCCACCGGTCTCTCCTTCCTGAGTCACTGGTGGATTAAAAGCATGTAGCTCCTTGAACTGCAGAAGTCTTTATATTTGGGTTAGAGCTTCATTGACTAAATTTAACTTTTCCAGTTCTAGATTATTCTTTTGATTTGTCTTTCGAGACAGGGTTTCTCTGTGTAGCCCTAGAAGTCCTAAAACTTGCCTTGTAGACCAAGTTGGTCTCAAACTCAGAGATTCCCCCTGCCTCTGCCTCCTGAGTGCTGGGATTAAAGGTGTTTGCCATAACCTCCCATCAGTTCTGGATTTTTCTTAAGTGTTGTCTAAAAAAATTTTCTCTCAATACCAGAGTTATAATATTTTGCAGCACGGACTGTTTGTGTTTATTTATTCTCTTGTTAGTGTAACTTTTATCTTGTGATCTGACTTTAAGCTCTTTACATGAGTGTGAATAACATAGCACTCTCTCCATGTTACCTACACACACATTTTAAAATATCAGCATGGAAAACTTATGATTCCTTAAGGATTGTGGGAACCCCAATTGTTAGGATTCACAAAGTGTTCAAATTATTAATACAAAACAAACTCAGTCAATATCATATGCTATTCTAAAGGATAGCTAAAGAATACATACCTAGTGATTTTTCAAGGGCATGACTATTTTTCATGTCTTATTTCAGATAGTCTTTCTTCAAAACTCTTATGCTGAATTCAGTGCTGCTTTTTTTTTTGAGGCAGGGTTTCTCTGTGGCTTTGGAGCCTATTCTGGCTCTCACTCTGTAGACCAGGCTGGCCTTGAACTCACCGAGTGCTGGGATTAAAGGCATGCATTACTACGGCAGGGCCTGAATTCAATACTTTTTAAAACTTTTTTTGAGACAAGGTCTTATTGTGGTCTTGAACTCGTGACAGGTCTTCCCACATCCAGAGTGTTGGGCTTGCAGGCATTGCATTGATATTCTCAGTTAATTAAACCACTTGGAACCTTATTATAATGGAACTTATATACAAGAGAGTATACTTTAATCTTTTACCAACTTAGAAAATTTGTATGTAGCTTGGCATTCCATTCTGAAAAAATAATGGGGCATTAAAGATTCAGTTGAATGTAAGTTCATGAGTAGTGTGTAGATCCATTATAACTTTTATTAACATTTTGGGCTGACTTGTTATTTTTCTCTCTTTAGCACCATAGATTTTTCAATGCTTTTTTTTTTTTTTTTACAAAGTTTGTGCTGGCCCAATGAGATGACCAACAGACCTGAAAACCCTAGTTTATCCTTAGGTTCATGTGATGGAAGTAGAAAACCAACTCCTTAAAGTTTTCCTCTGACTTATACACACACACACACACACACACACACACACACACACACACACACACACGTATTTTTTTAAATTAGGTTTGTGAGGTATGTTTATTGATAGCCCCCATTTATTTCATGATTAGCACAGTCACCAGGATGTTTTAGGCTCTTAATAGTTTTTGACTGATTGAAAGAAGAATTGTCTTAGTTGTGACACACTGATAATTTAAAAAATCGTGGTAAGATATTTAATGAACAAAACTTTTGCTGGAACTAAATACTCTGACATACAATATAGTCTGATTTTGCTATAGATTTGAACATTATGCAGATACCACTCTATTGGATTTCAACGTATCTTTCCTTTTTCTCTCTTAATGCTTAATTCAAGTCTCCACTCCTATCCACTGCATTAATGAATATAGAATTTCTGGTATTTAAGCTGGGCGTTGGTGGTGCACGCCTTTAATCCCAGCACTCGGGAGGCAGAGGCAGGCGGATCTCTGTGAGTTCAAGGCCAGCCTGGTCTCCAGAGCGAGTGCCAGGATAGGCTCCAAAGCTACACAGAGAAACCCTGTCTCGAAAAACCAAAAAAAAAAAAAAAGAATTTCTGGTATTTAATTTTATGTTTAAATGTGCTTCTATGTTTCCCAAGTCACTCACCCAAGTTTCTTCACTTCTTGCAGTTGAATTTGTGACACACCTGCTAACAATGTTTTAATTCTTAATGTTTCTCAAACTATTATTAATTTTTATATAATTTTATGTGTACTTGAATGAGATATGCTATTCAATATATGGAACTTTAATATTTCACTTGACATTATCAGTGACAGAAAGGACAGCCCTGGTATCAAAAGTCTTGAGTTTAACCAATTTACCACATGTGGGATCTTGGTTAAGTGACCTCCCATGGCATCAACTGTTCAGTTACCATCAACTATCTTGTAGTTGTCAACAAGTACAATAACATAACATTATACAAATATAGTTGCTATTAGTTTCAGTGTCTCTAATAGTAGGAATAAACTCAATAACGAGCATGTGTGTAACACTCCCGACATTCATGTAGAGAGCAGATTGAAGAGCAGACTGAACACATCGTGTCTGCATAGCCTACAACTTTATGCTAGCTCCCCCTTTGCTCTTGTAATAAAATACAAGTACTTAATTTTCTTCTGGGTTTTACTTCCCTCATCTCTGTATCTCTTGAGACACTAGGCTCTGGTACGCTCTCCCTTATTATCTAAATTATAGATGTGTTACTCTTGCAGGCTCTTCTGCATCACCTGTTACATTTCTGATCCTTAGCAGTCCACATTAAATGCCAAAACTTCGGGGAGAATTTTCATAACTAATCCCCATTAAGTTCTGTGCACTTAGTATGTTTCTGATGTCACATATTTCACACTGTTTGAGCATGTTTAAAATCTGTGCACCCTGTGAAACTGTATACAATTGATAGGTTTTTTACTTTCCTGCCATTATTTGTATAACTTATAGGAATTAAATTATTATCTATGGTAATAAGTTAATACAGGTTAAACTACTGATTATTAAATTTCTGCGAAAGGAGAGGAAACATTCTTAAATACTCCAGGAGCATGAAAATATGGAACAATTATGCATTTCAGTCATCTGATGTCAGTTATATTTCACCACCTTGACTTTCATAGTGTCTCTCTTATTATTGCTGCAACAACACACTTTACAAAAACTGGAAAAGGAAGAAAACCACAGAATGAGAGATAAGCATTTTATCACTTAAAACAAATCTTTTAAAATTTGTAGGTAGTACTTATGGATGAGGGTACTCAAGTATATGTGCACTTGTAATGTAAATCATGTCAATAAGGACTCTTATTAGGGACAGGTAATTCCATTTGGTGTATTATACTTGCCTAGTTTTCGTTCAACTTGTGTGGCACGAGTCAAGTAGGTTTGATAATGGGGATGCTGTATAAATAAAAACCAGTAACAAAACCAACACCTTTTCTGAGAATTTAAAACGGAAAATGAACACATGGTGGCGCTGTTGACTAAAAAGACATTGCACTGAGAGACTTAATGAGGAGCGATCCGGACGATAGCACAAGGGCTTGTGGACCTGGGCAGATTTTTAAGCAGGAAAATCTGGATCTGGAAAGCATTAATTGTTAGGCAATCTCCAAAAGACGTTGCCTTTCATAGAGAAATATAAGGCTCCTTTTGGTGACAAGCCCTTGGGAAAAACACCACGGAAATGGAGGCCAGAGAGGAGTGCTTTCTTAAACAAAGGCAAGTCTTGCTTCTTTTTGTTTTTCTAGGTGGGTCTCTGGCTGGGTCTGGGTCTAGGCGCTATTCTGTGGTCGAGGAAAAAGAGAAGGGATTCTTAATAGCCAATCTAGCGAAGGATTTGGGGCTCAGGGTAGAAGAACTGGCTGAAAGGAGAGCTCAGGCTGTCTCCAAAGGGAACATACAGTATTTTCACCTCAGCCATCAGACTGGAGATTTGATTTTGGTTGAGAAAATGGACCGGGAGGAGCTGTGCGGTTCCACAGAGCCTTGTGTGCTGCATTTTCAGATACTGCTGCATGATCCTTTGCAGATTATTACACATGAGCTTGAGATCGTAGATGTAAATGACAATGCCCCAGAGTTCTTTGAAAATGCAATGCAGCTCAAAGTCCTGGAAAGCTCCCCAGCCGGGACAATAATTCCCTTGGGAAATGCTGTGGACCTGGACGTGGGAAGAAACGGACTCCAAAACTACACGATCTCTCCCAAGTCCCATTTCCATGTTCGCACCCGCCGCCGTAGGGATGGAAGGAAGCATCCAGAACTAGTGCTAGATAGAGCTCTGGATCGGGAGGAGCAGCCAGAGCTCAGTTTAACTCTCACAGCCCTGGATGGAGGATCCCCACCTAGGTCTGGCACTGCCCAGGTCCACATCCTGATCTTAGACATAAATGATAATGCCCCAGAATTTACACAGTCACTCTATGAGGTTCAAATTCTAGAGAAGAGCCTTGTTGGCTCTGTCATTATCACAGTCTCAGCTTCTGACTTAGATACAGGGAATTTTGGTGCAATATCATATGTGTTCTTCCATGCATCTGAAGAAATTCTCAAAACTTTTCAACTAAATCCCATTACTGGTGATATACAGTTAGTTAAGAGTTTGGATTATGAAAAAATTAATACTTACGAAGTTGACATAGAGGCTAAGGATGGTGGAGGCCTTTCAGGAAAATGTACAGTCATAGTCCAGGTAGTTGACGTGAACGATAACCCACCGGAACTGACTTTGACATCAGTTAACAGTCCTATCCCTGAGAATTCGGCAGAGATTGTAGTGGCTGTTTTCAGTGTTGCTGATTTAGACTCTGGAGATAATGGAAAAGTGACGTGTTCCATCCAGAACAATCTCCCTTTCATCCTGAAACGTTCTGTAGAGAACTTCTACACTATAGTGTCTGAAGGAGCTCTGGACAGAGAGAGCAGAGCTGAGTACAACATCACCATCACAGTCACCGACCTGGGCACACCCAGGCTCACAACCCAGCACACCATAACAGTGCAGGTGTCCGATGTCAACGACAACGCCCCCGCCTTCACACAAACCTCCTACACCCTGTTTGTCCAGGAGAACAACAGCCCCGCCCTGCACATAGGCACCATCAGCGCCACAGATTCAGACTCAGGCTCCAATGCCCACATCACCTACTCGCTGCTGCCCACCCACGACCCTCAGCTGGCCCTCTCGTCGCTCATCTCCATCAATGCAGACAACGGACAGCTGTTCGCGCTCAGGGCGCTGGACTATGAGGCTCTGCAGACCTTCGAGTTCCACGTGGGAGCCACAGACCAAGGCTCGCCTGCGCTCAGCAGTCAGGCTCTGGTGCGCGTGCTCGTGCTGGACGCCAACGACAATGCTCCCTTCGTGCTCTACCCACTGCAGAACGCGTCTGCTCCCTGCACAGAGCTGCTGCCCAGGGCGGCAGAGCCAGGCTACCTGGTCACCAAGGTGGTGGCAGTGGATCGCGACTCTGGCCAGAATGCCTGGCTGTCCTTCCAGCTGCTCAAAGCCACGGAGCCTGGGCTGTTCACCGTGTGGGCTCACAATGGCGAGGTGCGCACCTCCAGGCTGCTGAGTGAGCGCGATGCTCCCAAGCACAGGCTGCTGCTGCTGGTCAAGGACAATGGCGACCCTCCCAGGTCTGCCAGTGTCACTCTGCAAGTGCTGGTGGTGGATGGCTTCTCTCAGCCCTACCTGCCTCTGCCGGAGGTGGCGCACGACCCCGCGCAGGAGGATGACTTGCTCACTCTCTATTTGGTCATCGCCTTGACGTCAGTGTCTTCGCTCTTCCTCTTGTCTGTGTTGCTGTTTGTGGCTGTGAGGCTGTGCAGGAGGGGCAGGGCGGCCTCTCTGGGTGGCTGCTCTGTACCTGAGGGACACTTTCCTGGTCACCTGGTGGATGTCAGCGGCGCAGGAACCCTCTCCCAGAGCTACCAGTATGAGGTGTGTCTAACGGGAGACTCTGGGACTGGTGAGTTCAAATTCCTGAATCCGCTGATTCCGAACCTGTTTATGGAAGAATCTGAGAGAGAAATTAAGGAAAGTCCCCACTGCAGGAGTAGCTTTGTAGTCCGCTAAGTATTGTAAATGGTTCATCGTCTCTCAGTTTTGGTAAACTTCTTATTTTAAGTATTCATTTAAGAAGCTGTACTACCTAATATTTTTTTTAAACTAGTAATTGAACCTATGGTATCCCAAATAGCTGTAAACTTGTTACTCTTTTTATTAATACCAATTTTACTTAGGATTTTAAATTTGTGACCATTTTATATGCATTTTCTCCATATTTGGGCATCTCTTGGTGATTACTGTCATAACAGTTAAGGAATAATGTCTTCATGACATTCTGAAGCTTTTCAATGCACTTATATAGTTGTATTTGTGGCACCTGTCTTTACCATAAAATTTTATGAACTTTTAAGCTATATTTCTCGGAATTCTTTATAAGTCCTTGGCCTTTTGGGGTTAAGCAATCTGCATAGCTGTAAAATCCAGTACACAGCTTTCTCTTAAATTATATGTCAACACATATTTTATTAAAGCATCACTGTGTGGAAGTTGTGCTTTGTCCTGCTGTGAGCACTGTGTATCCTAGATATTGATGTGTGCCATCTACACTAAAATTAAACTTCTCAAATAATTATACAATAAAAATTAAGGAGAAAATATCATATGCTTGCTCCTTTATTTTGTGAAGCCAGTCTGTTGATCACTGGTTTGATGAAATTTTTTTAAAAGTCATCTTGGTATCTGAATTATGAATCAACTCTAAGTTAATTGAGGAACCCTGAGGGCTTCAACTTTCTCTGTCTCCTTCCTTTACCACATGGACATAAGTCCCATTATAAGAACAGACTGTATTTTCTTGGCGATCTCTAGTTTTCCCCACCTTTAAAAAGAGGAAATTTCTTCTGAATTTTGATTGTCATGTTTAATGAGGATCTAAGATATTTGTTTTTATAATACTTGACAGGGATGGGAAGTTGTTTTATTATTTAAATTTTTTGCTGTTTAATTTTACCCTTGTTACCTAATGTAGCCTCCAGTAATTATAAATTAGTTTTATATTAAGGAAAGTTTTCTTCATATGAAATACATAATGTTTTTATCACAAATATGTTAGAACATTATTGCATTTGTCTGAACAGTAACTGTTTGCGGTAACATTCAGTAAACCTAGTAATGTTATAGTGTGGTTTATAAATAGATTGATATTGTCCTAACTATAAAATGTCATTGAACTATGTCAGAAAAAGTGAACATTTTAAAAACTTTCTTTATAACCTAATATTTATTTTAAAATCCAGTATATTACACTTCTGGAGTTCCAGAACCTGTAAGTTTCTGGAAATTACTTTTACCTCTAAGAATACAAGAAAAAAGGGAAGTTAGCAAGAGTTTGATTCATTCTTGAAACATAGTTTTTTGTCTTTAAAAGTGAGTCAAGATACAAAACTCAGATCAGTTATGCACAAATATATGACATAAATATATTAGACAGCATTAAGAACTTTCCCATTGTTATCAGCTATGTAAATGAATTATATATTGGATGACCATTAATAAACCCAAATGAAGGTCCCATAATCAAGCTTGGACAGCATGACAATTCAATTGCACTTTAACTTAGCTACCCAAGTCCATTTTGTATAATTATACAAATGAAAATGGGCAAGAAAATACCAATGAACACCCCACTCTGATCCCTCTGTATATTCAAAATGTATGGAACACATTCTAGACCAGCTAGAGGCCACCACCAGCTTATAAAATGGACCAGCAATTTGAATTTCAGCTACTACCTTGTAGCAGTAAACATGACCCAAACTACTTACACAAAATGTGTACCTTAGGAACAAGGTCATTTTGTTGTTACTGAACAAAAATGGAGAATAGAGGCCAGGTATCTTGATAATGGCACATATATTAACATGCTTCTTTCCCCCAGATGCTTCTTTTATATGTGCATCTCTTGCAATTCATTGCTGTTGATTTTAGACCCAAAATGAGTTTAACATGTGCTGTTCTAGGACAGAAATTCTACTGAAGGTGGCAAAGCTCATATCACTTAAGATTTGCTATTTGCACAAACTAATGCATATATTATAACTAATATAGTGTATAATATTCAATATACTTTATTACATTATTAGTGTCAGGCTAAAAAGTGGGCACAAACCTGTAGAATTAGCCTTCTTTGCTAGATTGATTATCTGATATCACAAAGCACTTATATTTACAGATTAAAAGTCAGAAACTATCTTTTCAAAAATAACTGAAAGACAGTGATATTATAAGAACTGAATGGGCTAAGATTTCTGAGAAGAAAGGTCCTTGAACAGCTGAGTTGACAAGTCTGTTTTGCCCCAGAGAAATTTGTTAAGTCTGAAAACAAGCAACAAGCTCTTGACAGGGACAAAGTAAATCAGTAAACTTTGACAGCTAGAAGATTCAACCTCTGGTTTAGTTTCTCCATTCATGATGCTTAAACTCAGGGAAGACACCCAGAGTGAAAGAACCCAAGCAGAAAATTCATCAAAAGTAGAGTGAAGTTTTTCTTGCAAAACAATTAGTTGGAAGCCTTCCATGAGAAGGGGATATGGAGAATATAATAAGTTCTCAACTGTAAATGTTGTAGAGTTGGGTGCCTATTAAGCCTGCAAAGAACCTCAACCAAGTACAGTGCTTGTTTGCATTGGGTAGTTTGATTAGATAGGACTCTATCAAGCTAACAGTAAAAGGTAAGTTCCTTCTGGAGAAAGATAATAGAATCATGATCCTAGATAGCTTTCACATAGCTACCCAACATTCCATAGAAATTTCAACATCAACAAAACTAAATTCTATAATCAAAAGCAATAATAAGAATACGTGGTCTGAAAGATCCAGGTATTAGAAATGAATGTACCAAATAGGTTTAAACATAAAGCTAATGGATTAAAATAAGGAACAGTGTATAAAGTATATAAAAGGAAATTTCACCATGAAAAGGAAATCTTAAACTGTAAATTCTGTAACTGAGAAAAAAATGACATAAACCTAAGTTGCTGAATGCCATAGACATAAAGAAATGCAGAAAAACTGGGTGCAAGATGACTCCAAATAAGATATCCAAATAGAGACATAAAGAAAACATAACTAAGATATAGAAAAGGACGTTTGTAACATTTGGAATGTAATGAAGTTATCTCACATGCATACAACTGTAATCCTAGAAGGGATGAGAGAGTAACAAAGAGATAAACGACAATTATTAAATTGGTAAAAGCCTTCTACTGTTCAGGAAGCTTAGTGAAACTCAGAATGAATAAAAGACAAAGAACAGCCAGGTGTGTCACAGGAAAGTTGATCAATACCAAGTTGAATAGGAAAAAAATAAAATCTTAAAGCAACCACATGATTATGATAAAATTACTTTAAAAGAGATTCTACAAGATGGGCAGCTGACTTTAAAACATACTCATGAAACTAAAGACAATGTCTTTAAAGTCTTGCAAGTTATTTAAAAACTTGGATTGTATTACCATCACACCCTTCAAAAACAAAGTTTTCTGACAGAGAGTTAGTCACATTCTAATCAAAAGAAATTTTTTGTGTAATTCATTAGACAGAAAGAAACAATCGTAAGAGACTACACAATTCTGTTGAGAAGAAAACAGTAACAGGAAAGGTAAATAAATAAACACACATGGTTTGTCTATTGGTTATACAAGGTAAGAACAGTAGGGTTTTTTGAAATTCATAAAAACAATAATGTAAGGCACAGGCAAAGTAGTAAAGTTCTCATTTCTACCAAAGGAACAAAATCAGTAATTTGCTTTACAATGTCACAAGTCAAGATTCATGCTGTAAATTCTTGGATAACCTCTAAAAAGTAACAAAAAAGAAATTAAGGGGGAGCTAACACGAGAGGTGGCTCGGAGGTCAAGAGCATTGGCGGATCTTCCAGATGTCCTGACTTCAAGTCCTAGCAACCACATGGTGGCTCAAAACCATCTATAATGAGATCTTATTCCCTCTTCTGGCATGCAGGCAGAAAACTGTATGCACAATAAATAAATAAATCTTTAAAAATATAATTTTTAAAAAATAAGTGAAAAGAAGAAAATTTCTTTAGCGATGAAGGAAAAAATAGAGATTGTGTGTATATCTGGGAAGATGTTAGGCATTACGTCACTTACAACTAGATTAAGCAATCCAATTGAACAACAAAAATTTTCAGACTGGATATATACCAAGAATATGTGAGAGGTAGGGAAAAGATAACATGGAAAAGCTGAAAGTTTTACAATTAAATACAGTGTATGATACAAACACTAGTCACCATATGACCAATGCAGCTACTTTCATTCATTTATAAGAGTGAGTTAAGAAAACATATCACTAATAACACAGGCAGCTGTTTCATAATAATGAATAGGAAAATATACAAGGAATATGTGGGTTCCATAATTGCATATTTCTGATAATTATAAACTAGAAAAGATAAGGTTAGCTAGGAACAAATGTAAAAGATATAAACCACAATCATATTTGATAGAACTCTCTCAATTCCTGATGGAGTAAGAAGACAAACACAGGTACACAAAGAAGAATATTGAAAATATGAACAATATTGCTGGGAGATGGTGGTGAACGCCTTTAATCCCGGTACCCAGGACCAGAGGCAGGCGGATCTCTATGAGTTGAAGGGCAGCCTGGTCTACAGAGCCAGTTCCAGGATAGCCTCCAAAGCCACAGAGAAACCCTGTCTCGAAAAAAGACCAACAAATAAGAAAATGTGAAAAACTTATATTGAAAAACAGTGACACATGTAGCACATTAAACTATATTGGTTGTATTTATAGGCAAATGGAGCATTATAAAAATTTCCACATTCTTGATCAGAAAACATACTTCAATTAAAAACAATAGCAATGAAATGACACAGTACGTACTTTGACTGTGGTGAAAATGATGCAAAATGTAAAGGAAAGCAAAAATCCATAATATGTAAAAAATTAAATACTCAAATCCTGATTTGTCATCTCTATTAGATGAATTTAGAATTTTTTTGTGTGGTCTTGGCTGTTCTGGAACTCACTTTGCAGACCAGGTTGGCCTTGGAGTTGTAGACCCTCCTACCTCTGTCTCCCAAGTGGTGGGATTTAAGGCATACACCATTATTGTCTGGCAGATAAATTTAGAATATTATGAAGATCCACTTTGCATTGTTTATGTAATTAAGCACCAATACCAGCTTATATAAACACAAAACATAAATGTAAACATTTCCCAAATCATTTGGATGCCAACATAATCTTAATATATTATGACATCCAAACCTGGACAGTACATTAAGACAAGAATATGATAAACCAAACATTTTTATAAACACACATAGAAATTTTCTTTTAAAAATTATAGAAATAAAAATTAGAGATGTAGAAGAGGAAAATAAGAAATTATAACATAATTGGTCATCTTAAGAATACAATGCAGTTTGGTATTAGAAATTTGATCAATATAATAAACTGCATTAACAGATAAAGTTGAAAAGCAATATGACTATCCAAGTGGGTGTTGATAAGTCACTCAACAAAAGTCAGCACATGATAATGTAATGATAATAGTATTAGCAAATTCACATGGAAAAGAATTTTCAGTGTCCTTAAAAACTAATAGCTAACATGACTGTCTTAGCTACTTTTCTGTTGCTGTAATGAGACACCATAACCAAAGCAATTTTTAAAGAAGATGGAGTTTATTTGGGGCTTACTGTTTCAGAGGGTGAGTCCATGATGGCAGAGCAAATGTATGATGGCAGGAGGCTGAGAGAACTAACTGGAAATGGTGTGAATTTTGAAATCTCAAAGCCCACCCTCAGTGAAACACCTCCTTCAACAAGGCCACACCTTCCAATTCTTCCCAATCAGTTTCCATCAGTCTGGGAGTAAGTATTTAAACATATTAGCCTGTGGGGGCGATTCTCACTCAAAACACCACAATTACCAATGATAACTAATTGAAAATTCACCATGGATATCAACAGTGAGACAAAACTACTTAAATTCAAGATTTTACCTTCAGTCCCAAACAGAGGATTAAGGTAAACAATAAAATTCATAATGATTGGAAAGGAAGAAATAAAATTATATTTTTTAAATAGCACAATTAAGATAACAAAAATATGAAGTCTATAATTTATTAGAACTGATACAACTGGGAATAAAATCAGATGCATGGTAAGATCACATATGAGTTTTATTTATAGAAAGAAAGAAGTGAAAATTGAACATCCTTTAAAAAGGTTTTCAAAATATTGAATGCTTAGAAACAAATCAATAACACAGTAATACTACTTACACATAGGAAGCTATGAAACATTTTTGAGAATAATAAAGATATAAATAAACTGAGGAATTTATGGCTGCTAACTGGAAGAGTCAAGAGATGGCATGTTAGTTCTCCCAGGCAGTTCATATAAAAGCACATAGTCATGGGCTGGGAATATAGCTCTGTGGTAGAGTGCTTGCCTAGTATATGTTAAGGGCAGAATTTCACCTCCCAGTACACATACACACAAAAGAAGAAGAAAGAAGAGAAGGAAGCATAAAATCCTAAACAAAATTTCAACAAGTTTCCTTCTTAAAACTGATGAGTTGAATATATATTTTGTTTGTATATACAAGGGGAAATAATAAAGAAATAATGGCTAAGAAAAATAAAATTAGATCTACTACCACTATGGAATAAAGAATAGATAATGTAGATTTGATTAAAATTAAATGAATTAAAATTTTCTGCTCTAAAAAAGATTCCATATGAAAAATGCAAGTTATAGACAAGGAGAAAATACTGCCAAAAGACATATTTGCTGAAAGATGGCTGTCTAAAATAACACAAGACATTCCAAAACTCACCAATAATAATGATAGTCTTGTGTGAAAATATGAGGAAGACCTTAAGAGCCACAGTACCCAGCAAGATGCACAGATGGCAAATAGGCATATGAGAAGACACTCTACAGTAATGCAAGTTCAAGTAACCATACCCCCCCACACACATAAATACACAGTTATTTGATTAAGCTTCATTTCCACACTTGTTTTTGAAGACAGGGACTCATTACAAAACCCACACTGGCCTTGAACTTGTGATCCTCCTTTCTGTTTCTTCTCAAGGCTGACATCAGATATATGAACCATTTAGACCCATCTTAGTACGAACACTTTTGACAAATATTTCACAGCATTTGATAAAGCTTAATATATTTTATACTTTAATGAACAGCAGTCTGATTACTATTGACAACTGGGGCTACAGAGAAAAATCCTGTCTCAAACAAGCAAAAACAAACCAACAGATAAATCTTCTGAAAGAAGAATAGGCCTGAGAACCAAAAATGATAAAGACAGAGAAATAAGCCCGGAATGATTCACCAGCTTTGAACAGTGCACAAATAACTTTCCAAGAACTCTTGCTAGTTCAGAATTCTTTAAAGTGCATTTTCATCTTGTTTCCACTGGGGAACCAATTTAACAAACAGATTTCTGGGTATTGGTGGCGCATGCCTTTAATCCCAGCACTCAGGAGGCATAGGCAGGCAGATCTCTGTGAGTTTCAGTTAAGCTTGGTCTACCGAGCGAGTTCCAGGATAGGCTCCAAAACAACAACAACAGCAACAACAACAAAACAACAACAAAACAGTTTTCTTTCACCCTCTTTACTGTAACAATCAGAGGAAGGCATTAATTATTTTGTCCTAATTTGCATACCTTTTAAAAGTTACATGCCAGGCCATAAGCATCCAACAGTTACTGACGGTTGTTTACCAAGTTGAATGTGTTTGTTTGTTAGACTCATGCATGTTTTGCATAAAGTATGTTTATAAAGTCACAAAATTAGTATTATAATTTTTGAAATGTCAGGAGAGTTAGTTGTTGAACTAAAGGTAACCGTCGCAATAACTTTGAAACATTTGTAAATTTTTTTGGAAATGGAGTCCCAAGATGATTACTGTTAGTATTTTTTTTACCGCGGTCAGACAGGTCTTTAGTACTTTTAATACTAGCTGTTAAACCAAATTAAAAAGTGGAATAAATGGATTTTAACAAGGGGAGAAAAAACGGAACACAATGAAAAAGGTACATGCAATTGTGAATAAGGACACTTGGTGGCGCTGCAGGCTAAGCGTGTGAATAATGGGCTCTGCTCTGCGGATGCCCTGGAAGCCATTATTGGGCATCCGAACTTAGACTGCTCCCTAAAAGAAGGTGGCATTCCGGCTGTATCTAGAAGAGCAATAGTCAGAGAATGCATAGCACCAATAGCAAGTCAGTGAGTAAATTTTAGTTTTGTTATTTCATCAAAACACGTTGAGTGGATTCTAACAAAAAAAAAAGGCACCGCACCCTCTGGATCCAGTGTGAACAATGGAGACAACACTAGCAAAAACGCCACAGCAAAGGCAAGTCGTTTTTCTTACTATATTGTTGCTTTTGTGGGAGTATGGCACCGAGGCAATTAGATATTCCATGCCAGAAGAAACAGAGAGTGGCTACTTGGTGGCTAACCTGGAAAAAGATCTGGGGCTCAGGGTGGGGGAGCTGGTCTCTAGAGAGGCACGAATCCATCACAGAGGAAACAGAGAGCTCTTGCAGCTGGATGCAGAGACCGGGAATTTACTTGTAAAGGAAAAACTAGATCGCGAGGAGCTGTGTGGGGTGACAGAACCCTGTCTGCTGCACTTCCAACTCATACTAGAAAACCCTGTGCAGTTCTTCCAAACTGACCTGCAGCTCACAGACATAAACGACCATTCTCCAGAGTTCCCTCACAGAGAAATGCTCCTGAAAATCCCTGAGAGCGTCCAGCCAGGGACTGTGTTTCCTCTGAAGGCAGCTCAGGACTCTGACATAGGGAGCAATGCTGTTCAGAACTACACAGTCAGCTCCAACCTCCATTTCCATGTGGTCACTCACAGGCGAGCTGATGGCAGGAAATACCCAGAGCTGGTGTTGGATAGAGCTCTGGACAGGGAGGAGCAGCCTGAGCTCACTTTAACCCTCACTGCTGTGGATGGAGGGTCTCCGCCCAGGTCTGGGATGACCACTGTTCACATTGAAGTCGTGGACATCAATGATAACGCCCCCCAGTTTGTACAGTCGCTCTATGAGGTTCAGGTCCCTGAGAACAGCCCCGTGGATGCCTTAGTTGTCATGGTCTCTGCCAGGGATTTAGATGTGGGACCTTATGGGAATGTAGTCTACTCTCTGTTTCAAGGCGGTGGAGCTTCTCAACCATTTGTAATAGACGGGGTCACAGGAGAAATCCGTCTGAGCAAAGAGTTGGATTTCGAGGTAACTAACCATTATAACATAGAAATTGCGGCCACAGATGGAGGTGGCCTTTCGGGGAAATGCACTGTGGCTGTACAGGTGTTGGATGTGAATGACAATGCCCCAGAGCTGACTATCAGAAAGCTCACAAGCCCTATCCCAGAAAACTCCCTGGAGACTGTAGTTGCTGTTTTCAGTGTTTTTGATTTAGATTCTGGGGACAATGGAAGGATGGTGTGTTCTATGCAGAATGACCTTCCATTTCTTTTGAAGCCCACATTCGAGAACTATTACACTTTAGTGACAGAGGGGCCACTGGACAGAGAGAGCAGAGCTGAGTACAACATCACCATCACAGTCACCGACCTGGGCACACCCAGGCTCACAGCCCAGCACACCATAACAGTGCAGGTCTCAGACGTCAACGACAACGCCCCCGCCTTCACACAAACCTCCTACACCCTGTTTGTCCAGGAGAACAACAGCCCCGCCCTGCACATAGGTACCATCAGCGCCACAGACTCAGACTCAGGCTCCAATGCCCACATCACCTACTCGCTTCTGCCCACCCATGACCCGCAGCTGGCCCTCTCCTCGCTCATCTCCATCAATGCAGACAACGGGCAGCTGTTCGCGCTCAGGGCGCTGGACTATGAGGCCCTGCAGAATTTCGAGTTCCGTGTGGGCGCCACAGACCAAGGCTCGCCTGCGCTCAGCAGTCAGGCTCTGGTGCGCGTGCTCGTGCTGGACGCCAATGACAATGCGCCCTTCGTGCTCTACCCACTGCAGAACGCGTCTGAGCCCTGCACAGAGCTGCTGCCCAGGGTGGCAGAGCCAGGCTACCTGGTCACCAAGGTGGTGGCTGTGGACAGCGACTCTGGCCAGAATGCCTGGCTGTCGTTCCAGCTGCTCAAGGCCACGGAACCAGGGCTGTTCACCGTGTGGGCTCACAATGGTGAGGTGCGCACATCCAGGCTGCTGAGTGAGCGCGATGCTCCCAAGCACAGGCTGCTGCTGCTGGTCAAGGACAATGGCGATCCTCCCAGGTCTGCCAGTGTCACTCTGCAAGTGCTGGTGGTGGATGGTTTCTCTCAGTCCTACCTGCCTCTGCCTGAGGTGGCACAGGAACCCGCACAGGAAGATGAAGTCCTCACATTCTATTTGGTCATTGCCTTGGCATCAGTGTCTTCGCTCTTCCTCTTTTCTGTGCTGCTGTTTGTAGGAATGAGGTTGTGCAGAAGGGCCAGGGAGGCCTCGCTAGGTGGCTGCTCTGTGCCTGGGGGCCACTTTCCTGGTTATCTGATGGATGTCAGCGGCGCAGGGACCCTTTCCCAGAACTATCAGTATGAAGTGTGTCTGACTGGAGACTCTGGGACCACAGATTTCAATTTCCTTAAGCCCATTATTCCCAATAGTCTGATTCCAGACACTTAAATGTTGGATAGTTAAAATTATAGATATGTCTTAGGTGTCTAAGAGAAATAGAAAATAGTATTTGTCGGATGTTAGTATTTTTTGGTAATCGGTAATATTTCCCTGAAATTATGTTTTATTTCTGTATGGTTTTACTTTTTGTGTCATCAGTTAATGCTTTAACTGTCTCCTGTCTTACTAACACAATCTTAGTGTATGCTCTCTCTTACTCAGACGATAGTAAAATCTTCACTGTGCTAGTGATGACTGAAATAGTTTTAAATCTCATTTAATGTAGTGAATTTGGTGAACAATGTAGAATCCCAAACGTTTTCACAATTTATAACAATTTCCTCTTGATTTTTAGGAGGTATTTTAACTATGCAATGTGCTAGGTTTGTTGTGATGCTTGCATATATGCAGATAATGTACCTTGTTTCATCTTGTCACTAATATTCAGCCTCCCACCTTGCTTTTATATTGCCCCTGAATACCACCCAGAAGTGAAAATGTTCTACGCTTGTCTTTGTGTGTGTGCCTATTGTTCCATCCATTTTTCTGCAAATGATGTAGTTTTTCATTCTTCTTTGTAGATGAGTAAAATCTCAGTGTGTAGGTTGGAGGTGTGGATTAGTTGGTAGAGTACTTGCTCAGCATGCACAATGCCCTGGCTTTGAGTACCAGTGTCACACAGCACACTGAAGCTCCATCTGGATTACATAAGACTATGTCTCTCAAAAAACAAAACAAAACTTCATTTTGCATAAACACTACATTTTCTTTATTTATCTGTTACAATAATTCTAAAGTGTTCTCTCTATAGTAAAAAATGGTGTTCAGTACAAATGAAATACATTTTCCTTAAGAAATATAATAATTTGCAATCCTTTTAGGAGCAATAGGTTTAACCCATTTCTTTATTGATAGTAGCTACCACTGTTTTTGAGACAGGGTCTCTCTACATTGCCCAGACTGTCATGGAACTCACTATGTAGACCTACTTGGCCTCAATCTCATGGAGATCTATCTACTGCTCTCTCTCCTGAGTACAGAGATTGATGTCAAGCAACACAATACCCAGAAGCAACTAGCATTCAAGATTTCATTTTTATATTGGCTAAAAGCCAAAACCATAGATAAATCCACTGGATTACTTTTATACTTTTATGCTTCATGGTTATTAAAAGTATAATCACAGTTTACAGGAATAAATTAAGCATAAGTCATTTTAAACTCCTGAGCATTCTTTCCTTTTCATGTTGTTTGGTGAGGTGTATAGTTAGATGTCATTTTGATATGTTTTAGTAAAAACCCATGGGATATTTTTTTTAAAGTACCACAGAAAGGACAGGAGTTCTATTATGCCCCATTGGTTACTGATACCCATTTCTCACATATATGCTAATGTAGGTGGAAAGTATTTTCTTAGCTTACTGTCAAGGTTTCTTCAGATTGTAATCTGACATAGTTTAGGATTGCTCAGAGTCTTGCTTAGATAATAACTTTTGATCCATAGTCTGCATCAACCATTGTAACAAAAACATGTATGGAAATGGGAATTAGAGAACAATATCATTGAGAAAGATCAACTACAACTTAGAATTAAATCTAGAAGGAACCAAAACTTCAAATATTATGCCTATTTTGAAGGAAATATGTCTTAGTTTTCTAATGCTGTGATAAAATACCATGACCACGGCAAGAAGAAAGAGTTCTATCAAGAAAGACTCTGTGAAGAATAGAATTCCTGGGGATGTACAGTTTCAGAGGGTGAGAGTCTATTACCATGATGGCAGGGAGTATTGCCAGGAGTATACAGAAGGCAGAAATAGTGCTGGAGAAGTAACTGAATACTTTATACCTTGACCCAGGATCAGGAGACTAATTGGGAATGGTGTGGGCTTTTGAAACC
Source organism: Cricetulus griseus (assembly GCF_003668045.3). Taxonomy (NCBI): domain Eukaryota; kingdom Metazoa; phylum Chordata; class Mammalia; order Rodentia; family Cricetidae; genus Cricetulus; species Cricetulus griseus. The sequence continues at coordinate 200,269,995 of NC_048595.1, read as the reverse complement.
ACTAAGCGTACTCCCAATGACACAACAGCTCCAACAAGACCACACCTAATCCTTCCCAAATGGTCCCACCAACTAGGGACTGAGTATTCCAATATATAAGCCTATGGGACCATTCTCATTCAAACCACCATAGACTGTGACTCCATGGTAGAGCACATTTTTATTGTGCTCATGACCCTAGATTCTATCTCCACCACAAAAGTAGGACTTTTCTTTGGACAGTTACTCTCCTAATATTTTCTCTAGTTATTAAAATCTTTGTGAATACTGTACAGTGTAGGTTATCTACAGCCCTTCCCTCTCATTTGTGCCACACAATAGCACAAATTCCACCTTTACAAATTATATATGCACGAACAAGTGTTCATAATTATTCAAAGATACACTGTAGAAAGTTGAAGGATAAAAAAGATATACCATAAAGAAAGTAAACAAAAGAAGTTTGGAGAATAGCAAAAATCAAGCAAAATTAATTTTAAAGATCATTAAAACATTGCTAAAGAGGGCCATCACAGATGATAAAAGGGAGAACCTATTGGGAAAACGTAACAACTTAAACAGGATATAGTTCCCTAAAGACACGCCCCAGGTGATTCTAGATTTATCAAGTGAACAATTGAGATCATCCATCACAACAAATGAAGCAAAATTTGACATAAATAATATTTAACTTTGATGAATTAATTTGACTGGGTTAAAAAGAACACCTGCATCATTAATGAGGTACACCTTTGGGTGTGTCTGTGAAGGTGTGTCCAAAGGTATTTAGCTGGGGAGATAAGACACACCCTAAATGTGTTGGAAACATTTCATGGGGTGGGGTCCAAGACTGAATTAAAAAAGGAGAAAGTGATCTGAGCATGAGGAGACATCTTTCTCTGCTCCCTGACTTTATATGTAATGTGACCGGCCATTTCATGCACCCAATGTTGTGCCTTCACCATCATGATGGACTGTATTCCCCCAAATGCTGAGCCAAAGTAAACCCTTTCTTCACTAAATATTTTTTATAACAATGGGAGAAGTAACTAATTAAATCACCAAGACTTAAAAACCAACTATAGGTCCCATGGAATGGCTTGGTGTGTAAAGGCACCTTTCACTAAGTCTGATGACCCACACTGTAGTAGAGAACTGGCTCTCAAAAGTTTTCCTCTGATTGCCACTCATACACCATACCACATGCCTCCCATGAGTAAATATAATTTTCTAATTAAAAATAAAAACTACACCTGACTGAGCATTTGACTCAAAAACAGAAGAAGACACATTTTTTTCAATTGCTAATAGCACATTTTTCAGGATGGGCGTCATAAAACATGATTCCACAAATTTTAATTATTGAAACCAAGCAATACTTGATCTAAAATCACAATGGAATTAACTTGGAAATTCAGAAAATTCACAAACACATGGAAATTAACATATTTGGAAGCAGTAAAAGAAATCACAAGGAACATAGCAAAGTCCTCCAAAATGACTGAACATGAAATACAACATAGTAAAGTATCTATGATGTTCAATTAAAGTCATGCTTAGAGGACCTGCAACCAATGGCCTAGTTAAATGTTTTCCCTTCATGCTCCAGTTTTCTTATCTTTCAGAGAATACACAGCAGCTACACTCATGCCGAAAACTGTGTCAGACATGCTCCATAGTTTTCACCTAAAATTAATGGACGATCCCTGGCACACTCTTCACTCTCTGTTCATAAGACTATGAGGAGATGGGAACCTTACTGTTTTCATGCTCAAAATGTTTTAGGATTGCACTTGCTTTCTTTTGGGTATTATGATACCCACAATTTAAGGGGTGTACATAAAGCTCATTGTAAAATATACTTCACCCATGATAGATTATACTGTATCAAATCAGGAACCAAAATAAAGCCTCCTTTAAGAATTCCTTACTTACAGGTAGCTAAGTAAGTAGATTTAAATCCTTGAAAGAATCACATGAATTTCTCTTGTTTGATTTTGTTCTGCTCAAATCCTGATTATATATTAACTCCTGTTATCTTTTCAAGCCTCCTTTGCCTTATTTGTTAAAATCCTTTAATCTCTTCCCAGGCCTAAGGTTCTGTGATTCATTCATGGTTTACCTCATCTCTATCTAGATCTAATTTATTTCACATAGTAAACGTCAAACTTCTTAAATCACCAGTTCTGCTATTAGTGCAGAGAAATAGAAGTCATCCTTAGAAAGACACCATCTCTTTCTTAGGATGATTGGGGTAAGAATTACTTGAAATATTTGCATCTCTAAAAACTGCTTATTTCTAAGAATCAAACTGTTGTAAATATCATGAGGTGGATTCAAAATCAAGCATTTGGTTTACTTGGTTAGATTTTGCAAAATACAAAAGAACTGTCAGATTCCACCAATTGGTCATTGAGTTAACTTCCAACTTCGTGCTAAAAAATTCTTCTGGTTCATGACCCAAAATGAAATATCTTTATTAGTTGTGCAACCTAAAATAAGAACAACACTTGTAAACAAAAAAAGTATAAAGATTTCTACATGTTGTTCATTCAGAAATTTTCAAAAGGTTTCCGATTTGAAAACACTGTCAGTTTCTCAATATGGACACAGGGTGGCGCTGCAGGCTAAGGTTATGAATTACTGCAAAAAAGCCTTCCTGGTCCTTTGTGTCACAAGACAGAATCAGATACACAGACTGGAAGCATCGCAAGGAATACTGGGCCCTGAATGGGTTTGGGCCGCGGTATACTAAATAAAAAAAGATTAAGAGCAACCAAGTAAAGAATCCCTCAAAGGAGAAATCAGAATCCAGCATTCAAGTCATTGGGAGTCAGCTGAACGATCAGATGCAAGCACCATGGAGAAGCTGGACAGAAATCTTCCGAACAGGCAAGTGATTCCTTTCCTTTTTATGCTGCTTTGGGATCAGGTTCTAACAGTACCTGCTCGGTACTCTGTCCTGGAAGAAACAGAAAGCGGCTCCTTTGTAGCCCATCTGGCCAAGGACCTGGGCCTGAGATCTGGGGACCTGGCTGCCCGGTCTGCACGGGTGGTGTCTGATTATGACAAACAGCAGTTGATTCTGGATCCTGACACAGGAGATCTGCTTCTGAGGGAGAAACTAGACCGGGAAGAGCTGTGTGTCCCTGTGGAGCCCTGTGTGCTACATTTCCAGGTGTTTCTAGAAAAGCCAGTGCAATTTCTTCAAGGAGAATTGCTGATCCAGGACATAAATGACCACTCACCAGAATTCCCAGATAAGGAAATGCTCTTGAAAATACCAGAAAACAGCCAGCCAGGGACTCTGTTACCACTGAATTTAGCTCAAGACTTGGATGTGGGCAGCAATGGGCTTCAACTGTACACAGTCAGCCCCACCTCTCATTTTCATGTGGTCACTCGAAATAACAGTGAAGGCAAGAAGTACCCGGAATTGGTGCAGGACAGAGCCCTGGACAGAGAGGAGCAGGCAGAGATGAGCTTGACCCTCACGGCTCTGGATGGCGGGTCTCCACCTAGGTCAGGAACAGCCATGGTTCGAATCCTGATCCTGGACATCAATGACAATGCCCCTGAGTTTGTGAACACCCCCTATGAGGTGCAGGTCCTGGAGAGCAGTCCCCCAGACTCCCCAGTCCTGACTGTCCTTGCCAAGGATGCAGATGCTGGCAACTTCGGGAGAGTTTCTTATGGATTGTTCCAAGCCTCAGATGAAATTCTACAAACTTTCTCAATAAATGAAGTCACCGGAGAAATACGACTGAAAAAGGGATTGGATTTTGAGAAAATCAAATCTTACCATGTGAAAATCGAGGCCACAGATGGAGGAGGCCTTTCTGGGAAGGGTGCTGTGGTGATAGAGGTGTTGGATGTGAACGACAATGCCCCAGAGCTGAGCATATCTTCACTGACCAACTCAGTCCCAGAAAACGCTCCAGAGACTGTGGTTGCTATCTTCCGAATACGAGATAGAGATTCTGGTGATAACGGGAAAATCATTTGTTCTATTCCAGATACTCTACCATTCCTTTTAAAACCCTCAAACAAGAACTTTTACACCTTGGTGACAGAGGGCCCTCTGGACAGAGAGAGCAGAGCTGAGTACAACATCACCATCACAGTCACCGACCTGGGCACACCCAGGCTCACAACCCAGCACACCATAACAGTGCAGGTGTCCGATGTCAACGACAACGCCCCCGCCTTCACACAAACCTCCTACACCCTGTTTGTCCAGGAGAACAACAGCCCCGCCCTGCACATAGGCACCATCAGCGCCACAGACTCAGACTCAGGCTCCAATGCCCACATCACCTACTCGCTGCTGCCCACCCACGACCCGCAGCTGGCCCTCTCCTCGCTCATCTCCATCAATGCCGACAATGGGCAGCTGTTCGCGCTCAGGGCGCTGGACTATGAGACCCTGCAGAATTTCGAGTTCCGCGTGGGCGCCACAGACCAAGGTTCGCCTGCGCTCAGCAGCCAGGCGCTGGTGCGCGTGCTCGTGCTGGACGCCAATGACAATGCTCCCTTCGTGCTCTACCCACTGCAGAACGCGTCTGCTCCCTGCACAGAGCTGCTGCCCAGGGCGGCAGAGCCAGGCTACCTGGTCACCAAGGTGGTGGCAGTGGACCGCGACTCTGGCCAGAATGCCTGGCTGTCTTTCCAGCTGCTCAAGGCCACGGAGCCAGGGCTGTTCACCGTGTGGGCTCACAATGGCGAGGTGCGCACCTCCAGGCTGCTGAGTGAGCGCGATGCTCCCAAGCACAGGCTGCTGCTGGTGGTCAAGGACAATGGCGATCCTCCTAGGTCTGCCACTGTCACTCTTCAAGTGCTGGTGGTGGATGGCTTCTCTCAGCCCTACCTGCCTCTGCCTGAGGTGGTGCGCGACCCTGAGCGCAGCAATGAGAACTTACTCACGCTGTACTTGGTCATTGCCCTGGCATCTGTGTCTTCGCTCTTCCTCTTGTCTGTGCTGCTGTTCGTGGGTGTGAGGCTGTGCAGGAGGGCCAGGGCGGCCTCTCTGAGTGGCTGCTCTGTGCCCGAGGGACACTTTCCTGGACACCTGGTGGATTTCAGCGGTGAGGGGACCCTGTCCCAGAGCTACCAGTATGAGGTGTGTTTGAGGGGAGACTCTGGGACTGGTGAGTTCAACTTCTTCAAACCCATGGTACCCAACTTGTTGCTTCAGGATCCTGGGAGAGACGTTAAGGAAAGTCCCCACAGCAGGGATAGCTTCGTATTCAGCTAAGTGATTTAAATTCCTAAAGGTTGTTCAATTCTTTTAAATTTAGAAATGATTTTGTTTCTAAGAAGTTCTCTACTAGTCTAACCTACTTATATCCTTAATTGTGCTGTTATTTTTATTGGTATGAAGGTACTAGTCTTTTAGTTGTACTAATCATATTTCATATTTTTCTCTTCATATGAATATCTTTGTTATTAATACTCTCATAACCCTTAATAACCCAAATAGTATAATTTTTTAAATTATACTCTTAATGATTTTCTGAGAAAACTTGCATTCCTGTATAAATTTGTGGCACTTTTCTTTTTCTGTTTAATTTCATCTTTTCACAGGTAGATTGCTCAAAATTACTCATGTTGCCTGATCGTTCTTCATGAATAGGAAGCATTTTCATGCTAAGTGCCCTGAATAGTCAAGTCATAAAATTTAAACTGTATATGAATGTACACAAACATTGTGACACCTTTTGCTTGGAGCATCATGCATGCTAGTGGTCCTATTTATTTGCAAATGTTCTAGAAATACTAAGGTTAAAGTTTTGAATTCTTACTTGATGAAAATTAAAGAGGGAATGTGTAATTTCTCATTCTACTTATTAAATAAAATGGTTACATCTCTGCTTTGCCATAAACCTCATTTAATAATTAATCTCAGAATCAGAATTTGTTCTTTCTTTCTTAAAAGGAGAATGCAGGGTTATTGAGGGCATCACATTTATAATTATTCTCCTCATATAAAGAATTTCAAGCATGATGTAATGTGTGTCTTTTCCAGAAGTGTCTCCCACCTTCAAATGAGGAAATTTGTTTGGAAGGTTGGGTAGTCTGATTCTGTTTATTAGAAGATTTCAATTTTTAATTGAGTGAAAAATTTGGTGCCTTGGGTAGAGTTTAATCAATCAGCAAAATTTATTTTTGGTGTTAAGTTTTTTTGTTTTGTTGTTTAGTATACATTTCAGTCACTTTGAGTTAAACTGATGAATAAGAATGAATATTATTTTGTTAATCAAATAGAACAGTAGCATTCTTACTGATTTGTAATTGCAGCATTCTCTTGTGTTCAATAAGTCTGGTAAACTGAGTTTCTAACTCACACAAAACCACTTGAACTTTTGGCAGAAAATTAGCAATTGAAAAGCATTATTTATATACTACTATCTATTTCTAAATCTTTATTATCAGTCTATATGAAGTGAAGTAGTTCTGTTTTTACCCACATTCATCTCCTCACCAAAGCTACACAACAATGAATAAGGTAAATTATGGCCTTTTAAATTCTTCTTGAAATGTAGATTTTAGTCATCAATTTTTTAAAAGAGAGATAAATAACCCTAAGTCAGCGAGCCACACACAGAAGACCTGAAAGTGAGGAGGACACATATTAGGAAGAAGGGCTTTGGCAGGAGAGGGAGGGTGTAGAGAGATTTGGGGTGTAAGAAAGGGCTAAACAATGTCTGAAGAGATAATGACTGATGGTTTCTACCACTGCTGAGTCTTCGAATTTTTGGGGTATCTAGAGAAACCCCATCAAAGTTGCAGAAAACAAAGCTCATTTGAACATATCATAGGAAAGTTGCTCAATACAAGATCTAGGACAGGAAAAAATTAAAGCAGGTGTATAAAAATGATGTATTTCTTTTATTTATTTATTTATTTTTATTTTATTTGTTTTGGTCTCTCAAGATAGGGCTTCTTTGTGTATCCATGACTGTTCTGCAGTTCACTCTGTAGACCAGGCTTGTGGTGAACTCAGAGATCACCCTGCCTCTGCCTCTAGGGTTCTGGGATTAAAGGTGTGTGCTGCCAGTGCCCAGCATGTCATATTTCTTTTAAAGGAGCACCAGTGAAGCTAGAACTGATTTTAAGCATCAATCATGAAATCAAAGACAATGTCTTTAAATTCCTGAAGAGAAAGTATTCCTGGCTATAACTCTATATCTCACATACCCTTTCATGTTGAAACTTTTGGGCAAAGACTGAGAGAAATTGTTGAGCCACACAGGGACTGAGAGGAAAACTTTTAGTGAGTTAATTAGGCAGAAGGAAAACAATCCCCAAAAGATTGCAGACTTTCGTCAAGACGTAAAATGTCAAGACGTAAAATGTAACAGGAAAGGTTATGAGTGGACGTTGACCAGGTGTTGACTGTATAAAGTCAGAAGTGGTGTCTCAAAATTCTTGGAAACCATAATGCAAAGTCAGAAGAATAGATGTAAAGAAAAAAGAAAACATGAAACCTTTTGAAAATGAAAAGGAGCCCAGGCTGGTAGCACACTCCTTCAGTCTCAACACTATGGAGGGAAAGGTTGGTGGATCACTGCAATGGAGGCCAGCCTTGTCTACAGAGTAAGTAGCAGGCCAGCCAGCCAGAGCTATGTAGTGAGATCCTGCCTCAAAAAATTGGTCTTATTAATTTTTCTTCTGATCATTAATTCATGGACATATTTTGTGTGATAATTTGGGTTTTGGGGGAGATTTTTGATTAAAAATCTTATTTTACATACCAATCCCAGTTCCCTCTCCCTCCTGTCCTCTCATTCCCCCCACAATCTCCCCATTCCACCCCCATCCACTCTTCAGAGAGGGGGATGATCAAAGTCTGTCACATCATTTGGGGCAGGAGGGAGGCCCTCCCCCCTGTATCTAGGCTGAGAGAGTATCCCTCCATAAAGAATGGGCTCCAGAAAGCCAGTTTGTGCACTAGGGATAAATACTGGTTCCACTGCCTTGGGGGGAGATTTTTAAGATTTTTTCTTTGAAATATTATTCTGTTCACACAACTACATTCCATATTTATTTTTACTGTTTCAGTAGGCCTTCCTTAAGGATATTTCATATGG